>NC_072798.1:34647500-35272500 GCF_028583425.1 Eublepharis macularius | reverse complement strand
GGTTCTTTGCATTAATAACCTTGGAATGACATTCTTCAGTCTGAACAATCGGAAGAAGTGCTCACTGATTCTCTTTCTTTTTGGCCATCATAACAATGATTCTTGAAGATTCTTTGTATACTGAAGAATGCAGCTGCTGAGGAAGGAAACTTCTTGTCTGAAGGATAGAATTTTTGGTAATTTTGTGTCATTTTAATGTGGCACATCCTGGGAGGGAAATACTGAATACAGCTTTTAAATCTAGTACTACTTCAGTGCCCTGATGAGAAATATAAGCATTGCCAAAGCATAAGAAAAGGATGGGGAAGAGACGTGTCTGAAGACATGATGATCCAGGATAATGTGAAAAGGTGGAGGAAATGAGGAAATGATGGTCCACTTATTTCTGCTGCTCTCTACTCCTTTTGCAAGGGGCTAGTGTACAGAGGTTACAGTGCTGGGCTAGAAGCTGGAGGAGTGGAGTCAGGCTTGAATCCCCACTCTGTCTTGGAGGCTTGCTGGGTGACCTCAGGACAATCACACACTCAACCCAACCTACTTCACGGGGTTCTTGTGAAGCTATAACAAAAGAGAGCAACCTAAGCTACTTTGGGTCTCCATTAGGTAAAGGTGGAGTATAAATTAAGTAAATAATTAAATAAATACGTTTATCTACTATTCAGTGTTAACCTCTAAGAGAAAAGCCAAAAAACTGTGTGTGTTTGTACACATTTGTATTATCAAATAGTACAGATACAGCTGGAGAATGCAAGCATGGCCATTTCCACACTACTCACCTTCATCCGGAACGCTGCGGAACGTTGTGAAAAAAACGCGGAAGATAGCGTCTTCTCATGCGAGTTTTGCGTGACATCGCGCAAAACTCATGCAAGAAGACGCAATCTTCTGTGTTTTTTTCGCGACGTTCCACAGCGTTCCAGATGAAGGTGAGTAGTGTGGAAACTGCCCAGGTCTGTCTTTTCCAAGATTCTGGCTATCTAATTATCTGGTTTTGTGTTTGTTGCATCTGAGGAGAACTGAGTGTTCCAGTTGGAAGCCATGCACATGAGGGGAAACTCTCTTTTCTCCTGGTGTTTTAAAAATAATACCTGTGTAGTACAGAAGGGTGGAAGTCCAGTCTATGAATTTAATATATAAGGCTCTCTGAGATACAGGGTGTGAACAAACCAACTCAGAGCCAAGCTACAAGTGACGCCTGACACAGGTTGGATCCTTAGATTTAAGTATCCCCACAGGTTCCCTCTGTTCCTGGGACTCCACCCCTTTCTCTTGCTCCTGGGGTTTACCAGCTTCTCTGTGGGTAGCAACTGCTGTGACCAACAAATCGGAAAGAGTCATCTCCCGCTTGACAGATTTTTGCATCCAGCACTCTGTATCCCTGTTGCTGTTTAAAGGCTCTGCCCAGTTGCTGCATCTGCTTCTTTGCTTTTACTAACTAGCACGGCGACAATACATCACACTTTCATGCTTTAGGGACAGCGAGCTCAACCACTGCCCCTCCCTTTCACCATTCATTGGAAATCAGCATGGATAGGCATGGTGGGGGTGAGCAGATCAGGCTTCAATCATTAAATATACTTAAAAGTTTATTAAACAAATAGAAAGAGAACATATAGTCTATAAAAGCATCAGGCTGAGTAAGGATAAAAAGAAACAAAGCACACAATCCTCTAAATCCTAAATTCTATACTTATCCTAAACAATATTTAATTAACTGATGTTAGGAATTCTTGGAGTTTTTAAAAAAGTCCATCATTACCTTAGGTCTCAGAACTGAGACTTCTCCCATTGTCGTTTGACACATAGGCAAGATGGGAATCACTAGGCTTGCACCCATCCGAAAAAGAGGAGCAAAGATAAGGGAGCATAAGAGGGCCTTCCTTTTTCATGTCCTGAGAATGTATAATATTCCCTTGGCGGGTTCATTCTTCTCTAGGGTCAATCCTGATCTTCCTGCTCCGGGAGGAAGAAAATACAATCTAGCCTTTTGGCCTTCCCAGCATCAGTTCTTTATGAGTGACAGTCTAGCAAAGTGTTAGATAGTAAACCTTTTGTTCCTCTTGGGCTAGATCCATCTGCAGAACTAAGCAAAAGTGAGCACCGAAATGCTTTGTGCTTGGGGGCTGATGACTCATCCCTGGAACCTTGACTTTTTGCCAGCTACAAACGTGTTGCTAGTCTCCAGTTCATAGACAGAGTGCAGATCCAATTTTTGAATATCATAGTGAATTTTAGGGTGGAAGGCATTTCTCCACATTTCCCCTTTTTTAACACACTTTTAAAAACCATCTTAGGGATACCTGATTTTTATTTCTTTTGAGAATTAATAACAGCATTAGTGGGGGGAAGAACTGCACAGGAGACAGCTGAACCTCCACTTTCTCTACCCCTCCTTTGGCCTCACTGCAAACTCTGCCCCTGCCGCTGATACTATCAATTTTTTAAAAACCCATGGGGAGCATCTTATCAGGGATCTCTTGTGTCTCATCTAATTTGACCCTCAAGTGTATACATGCCCTTCTGTGGTCCCAGGGCATTTGTATGACAAATTTGTGAGCCATTGTGGCAATCTATACCACACTGTTAAGCTTCACTCCAGGAGGAAACGTTCATGAAGTGATTGCAGAGTTAGAGGAAGCAGAACAGGACAAAAGCCAGCATCTGCTGAGATACTGTGTAAAATTCTGGTCTTGTCACCTCAAAAAGACTAACACAGAACAGGGAAAGGTGCAGAAAAGTGCCGTCAAAATAATCATCATTCCTATGAGGATAGGTAAAAGCATTTGAGGCATTTTAGGTTAACAGAAAACAAAGATTAAAAGATGTAAATATGAAAGAGGATTGTAAAATTATGCATGGTGTGGAGAAAGTGGATAGAGAGAATTTTATTAGAACTCAGGGCCAAGCTACACATGACGAATGACACTTGAACAGCAAGTGTATTTCTCCCTGTTCACTTGCCCTCCACTAAATCCACTTGCCGTTCCAGTGTCATTTGTCATGTGTAGCTTGGCCCTCAGAGTCAGGACACCCAATCATGCTGACAGGAAGTAGAAAAAAAGGAAGTACCACTTCAAGCAACAATGTACAACAAATATTTTCTGCCACAAGATATAGAGATGGCCACAAGCTTTGATGTTTTTAATAGGCAGCCAGATGAATTTATGGAGCATAGGTCTATTAAAATTGTTATAAAGCCACATTGCCTTAATGTAATCACCACCTTACAAATAACTGTTGCTGGAGGTGGGAAGTGGGGGGGAGCTGTTTCCTTCACACCCTGCTTGTGTGATTCCCAGAGAGACATCTGGCTGGTTACTTGGAGAAAGAGGACAAGATGGATCCTTGGTCTGACTGAAGAGGATACACACATATTCTAATAGAAACCAAGAGGGAAATATCTGGAGAGGACAAAAGGACAGGCTGATAAACTGAAATAACAAGAGGAGTAGAGTGAAGTGGGATGAGGTACTCATAAAGTTTAGATTGGTCCTGTCTAGGGCAGGGAGCAACCACAATACAAGACAGTATATTGTTCAGGTCCATGAGGGAAGCCTGAGTGACAGTTTCAGGAGAAGCAGTAGGTTACCAAACAAGCCAAACTTCCAGCAACGAGGTTGGTGAAAGAAGCAGTACCGGCAAAGTTTATGGAACAGTGCTTTTTTTGGCACAGGTGGGCTTTCATAATTGGGTACCAAATCTATATGTAGGTGCTGACACACAAATGCAGTCCTGCTTCTGTAAATTGACCCCATGCAGGTTTGTGCTGTGGTAAATTACAATGTAGATAAGTACCAAGGGAGAATAACTGTTGTTGTAGGTAAGGGTGGAGGAAGATGAGAGAAAGAAAAGAAACAAAGGAAGTGCTGGGATGCATAACAGACGTCAGAGGTAAAGAACATAATTGTGCATGAGCACAATAAGATGCAAAACTTGAAAATAGAAGCCACACACACACACACACACACACACACAACCATGCACACAGAAAGAAGTCATTGAAAAAAAGAGAAATTCAAATGCACATGAATCAGGAATAAAAAGAAAGGAAAAGAAGAAAATCTATGTTATGCGTTTGCACAGTAATTCCATTTCACCAGGGAATCCTGGGAACTTTAGTTTTATGAGGGGAGTTATGGATCTCTAACAATTGCCCTTCCGCTCTGAAGTTCAGTTGGTGAACTTGAGCCCCCCCTTCACCATGACAGGGCCTTACCTAGGGATGCCACTTACCTGGAGGACTCCCACCTATCTTCGCTGCCACCCACTGCTGCTGAAATTAGCAATGAGAGGAAACAGGGAAGTGGAAACAGTATCACAAGCTCTCCAATGTCATTTCCTGCCCCCAAACCTAAAGTGGTGCTTTAGGAAACCCCTAGATCTCAATGGTAAAAACCAGGGCCGATTCCAGATGGCCAGAAATTGTGGTTTTTCTGCGGAAATAATTGCTTACCGGCCACGCGTTCACTTTTGTCTCCATCCGCTTTGTCTCGCAGCGTGCCGTGCCATCCCGCTTCCGGATGTTCGCACGGCCAACTGAGGTACCCGGGATTGGTTGTTTCCTCCCCGTCACAGTTGACGTCGGGGGCCTTCATTGGTTCGCATTTCAGTTTTTTAAAAATTTTTTTACGTGTTTTGCACAAATGCACAAACGTGCAGGTATGCGAATATGCAGCGTCGACTTTTGTGCGCTTTTGTGCATTTGTGCAAACGTGTGACTGCGCAAATGGTGCCCAGTTTTAAAAAAATATATAAGGGAATATTGTTGCCGGCCGGCCGGCCGGCAAAGGAAGGAGGGAAAGGGGAGGGCCTCTCCGTGGCGACGAAGCGTCCAGAAGTGTGCAAACCCACAATACCGCGTTCACACCGTCCGCTTATAGAGCGCAACTGAGCGCCATGGACCGCAAGTAAGCCGGGATGGGAAATTGTGGGTTTTTACGAGTGAGGTCGCTGAAAAAGCGAAAGCACTCGCTCTATTTGTGCCCATCTGGAATCGGCCCAGAAGTGGATGGGATCCCTAATGTATCACCATAATGTGGTGACATCACTTTCAGTTTTTCAGCCAAACCAGATCCCCTGAGAGTTGCCAGCAACTGGCCAGCAACCCTAGCCTTACCAGACAAAGGTCGTTTCCGCACATCCCAACATTGCGCAACACTCACGGACCAAGGGCGTCTTCATGGTGCGATTTCTGATGACATCACGCTACGATCCCGTTTTCATGGTGCAATGATGTCAGAAATCGAGCCATGAAGACGCCTTTGGTCTGTGAGTGTTGCACAATGTTAGGACGTGTGGAAACAACCATAAACTGAGAGTTCTGTGTTCAAAGCCCCCAATTATTTGTATAAACTTAATTTTTGGGAGCATTGGGGCCTTATTCAGATCAGGCCAACAGAACATGTCTCGTTTGGTCTGGTCTGACATGACACAATTTTAGGGACTTGCCATGGCTCTGGGTAATTATTGTTTTCCACATTTCAGGGGCTGTTTCAGGCTGATCAAACACCTGAGGGGGAGGATTAAACCCTCATTCCTGTGTGCTGCTGTCTCGAGCCAAATCACATTCCTGAAAATGAAATATTTTTAAAAAATCACCAGGAGCTTAGAACTTCCAGACCATGTCTGGTGAGCCCCTCAACTATACCTAGTAGGGTTGTTGGGAGGATGAAAGGAGAGAACGGTGAATCAAGTAGGTCACCCTGAGCTTCTTGGACCAAGCAGGATAAAAATGAAAAGAATAAATATTGGCCATTTTCACATGTCTTACCGGCCGCACAAAATTGCGCAAAATTCCTGGAACAACGGCATCTTCCTGGTGCGATTTCCCGTCATGACTCCAGTTTGTAGCGTGATTCACCAAAACTCTGGGAGTGTTGCGCGATTTTGCATGGCTGGTAAGATGTGTGAAAACGGCCATTCTCAGCATCTTCAACATTCTACATTTCCCAGAGTTCTTTAGAGGATGTAATGACCATTTCAGCTGTGTACAGTATGGATATGCCCTCTGAACTGTAGAAGAACGAGCATCCAGTCACCTAATCTGGGGGTTCTTGTTCCGTCTTGTCACATATGGTGGTAATGGTTACCAGAGCCCAAGATCATTTCTCCGGGCCTGATATAGACTTCTAAAACACTCTTCCCCCAATCCCATCCCATAAATACAATATCATGAGTTGTGAAAGAAAAAAGGTTATTACATTTCTGAAATGTCATTAATAGGCCATACTCATGGCAGTGGACAGTCATGCTGGGCTGGCCCTGGAGCACGGTTTCTCCTGTCTTCAGTGTTTGGGCCTTGATGATACCAATGCCATGTTGCAAAAATATCCTGTCCTTACAGAAGGAGATAACTGTGTCTTGGAAATAAACCCCCATTACATTCCCCTCAGTCAGACTCTACTCTCTACCTGCATCTCATCTGCATAAGTTGACTGTTTGCCTCTCCTCAGCTGTGTTATCCTTCCTACAACTGGCTGTCACTTCATTGCATCTTGGTGAGAGACTCCCCAGCGGCTGTTGGTTCAAACGCTGAATGTATAATTTTTTCTGCCTCCTTATCAAAAAAAAAAAAAGTTGAAAAAATCTCCTCAATGTTGGTGATCATATTTTTACAAAAATCGTCTGGACCGAATTCCCAGCTGCTCGGGTGGGAGGTGGGAATAATTGGATCATTTCTACATGGGTAGAGGGGGGAAATGACATATTCATATGTGTTTTTTTCATTTAAATATATGCAGTGTAATTTTTTACATCACCTTGGGGCCTAAGTATATACTGTTCCTGGGTTTGCCCTAGTTCCTGTCAAAACAGACATTTCAGTCAGAAATTTCAGTGACTTTTGAAACTTAATTTTGAGGTGGGGGGCTCAATTTGGATCAGGACTTTGCATGTGGGGATTGTGCGCTTCAATTTAAATATATTTGTTTATTTCACGTAATGTATTCTGCTTCCACTAGTTATGATGACAAGTGGCTAACAGTTATGCAGGGACTTCTACTCACTCCCCTCAGTGCTAAAAATCCCACTCAGCGCCTCCATTCCTGACTTCCAATTTCTTTTCTGGTGTGGCCTGTGGGCATATGCTCCTCTTTCCAGATCTGGTGTGTTTATTTGCTTGTTTGTTTTAAAAAGGTGAAACCTCCAAGATGTGGATCATGGTGCCCAGTGTCAAATTGTGTGAAACTGTAGAAAACAACAGTCCTACCTATAGAGATTCCTGTTAGTGGATTTCTCCATGGGCTGATACTCAAAGTCCCTTATTGAAGACTTGTTAGCCTTTAACCATCAATTTGTATTTACAGTCATAGTGGTTATAGAGTGAGAAGGAGGGGTGGGAAGGAGGGGGATGTGCATGGATCTGTTTGCAAGAACAAACTAATGTACGTTCATTTTAAAAACAAAAACAGAGACCAGTGTGAGGTTTAAATGGTATGTTCAGCATTGAATGTAACCCAAGAATTACTCAATGCACGTACAGAGAAAGAATGGGCATACATTGTGTACACAGATTGTACACACAGAGTACGGGTCTCCTGAACAGTTCCTACATGCAAACAAACTGTACATGCCATGCTCAACCCAGCTGGGAATCCTGCTGTTTGCAAATTCACCATGCCAAGATTACACGTCAGAAATGAGGTATGAAGTATAACTGAAATAGTTATCATAGCCTTTATGTTCATGGTGCAGACCAGGAAGAACTTTCACTGTGGAGCATGTATATTCAGCTAATGTGATATAGTGGTTAGAATACTGAACTAGGAGCAGAGAGGCCTGGAATCAGATCCCTAGTCGGTTGTAGAGCACGCTATATGACCATGGGCTGCTTAGTCGCTCTCAGCCTAACTTTCATCCAAGGACTGGGAAAATAAATTGGGAAGGCAACCATATAAGCTGCCCAGATCTCATTGAAGGAAAGGTAGATAAAAATAAGTAAATAATATTTCCATGAACTGTGACAGGGTCCACAGTTGTTCCTCCCGGTAGGGCCTGCATTGTCAATCTCCTGGAATTACACATGTTCTCCAGATGGTATAAGTTCCCCTGGAAAAAGTGGCTGCTCTAGAGGGTGGGCTTTATGACATTATATCCCACCGAGGTCCCTCCCCTACCCAAACCCCACCCTCCTCAGCTCCATCCCTAAAATCTCCATGGATTTCCCAACCCAGAACTGTCAATCCTATTTGGAAGGCTTCTTCCTGTGACAGCCATTTGTATTGCACAAGATAGAATCTGAGACCGCAGATTGGAATGACAGGACCTTTTTCAAGCAATTCGGATCCATTCAGACAAGCAAGCCCCCTGCCCCATTCTTCTGGGACACAGAAGCCCAGTGGCACATGAATATGCTGCAGCCATCTTGCTGGCTTGGCATCCTGGGCCGTTTCCACACGGCTTACCTGAAGCCGGGCCATGTCGCAATGTTGCAGATCGTGCCGGGGAAAACGCGAAATATCGCGTTTTCCCCGGCACGATCTGCAACGTTGCGGCATGGCCCGGCTTCAGGTAAGCCGTGTGGAAACGGCTCTGCTCTGCTACATCATCATCTTTCCCTGAAACACTTAAACTGCCTTCTGATCTCTTTCTCTGTCAAATTCAGATTTCCTAGCCTCACAATCAGAGCTGTTTCCTGCCCACTCCCTGCTCGCATACCACATTGTACTAAACTCAGAATGCCTCAGCACTTTCCTAGCTCCCCCCACCCCCAGCAATTCTATACATATACACTTTCTTTCTCTCTTCTGAGCCTCCTCACACACACACTCTCTCACACACACATACCGTTCTGCATACTACAGCCCGCCCCCACCTCCCCTTTCAAATTCTAACTTGGCTTCTTCCATTTGCCCCCCAGCATGGATTCCACTCAACTGTTCCAGCTCTCTTAATGGCCTTTGCCTCTCCAGACTATTCACTTCACTGCATTAATAGAATATATTTACTCCACCCCCAAATCCGTACTTGATAAACAGAAACAAGCAATGGGGTAGATGAAATCTCTGCTTCTGTTTTTGAGGCAGTCTTGATCTGGATTTACTCTTTTCTCTCATCCTTCTTCCAAGCAGCTCAGGGTGGTGTGTGTGTGTGTGTGTGTGTATATATATATATATATTCCTATTGCATGTGCTTCTTATTTGTATCATCAAAACAACCCTGTAGCAGAACCCCTATTATGAGGTAAAGCCTGAAGCTACCAGGTTTTTGGTGGTGACAGTTTCCGCTGCTACCACTGCCTCACCTGCATATCATCCTTGTGTAGGGATGCCAGTCCCCACTCCCACTCCCCACTCCCACCCTCCACCCCTCCCCCACTTACCTGAAAGGAAAAACACAATGTAGGAGCCAGGCCCCAGATCTCCCACTGGAGGGAGTGAGGGGCCGGGCAACCCTATCTTTGTGAGAGCCTTGTATCCAACTATGTTGTGTCTCAAACCTCCAGATCTGCAATAGCTAATCTCCTTCCTCCCTTCTTTCCCTAGGTATAGTGGTTAAGAGCGGCCAGACTCTAATCTGGAGAATCGGGTTTGATTACCGATGCCTCCACTTGAAGCTACCTGGGTGACCTTCGGTCACTCACAGCTCTTCCAGAGCTCTCTCAGCCCCACCCACCTTACAGGGTGATTGTTCTGGGGATAATAAATAGCATACTTTGTAAACCACTCTGAAGTTGTCCTGAAGGGCAGTATATAAATAGAATGTTGTTATTACTGTTGTTGTTATTATTAGTGAAACGCTATGGATTAAGCCACATGTACTTTGACAGGGCTTGTGCAGCTTGCCAAATTGTGGTGCTTCCTGCACTGGGTCAGGTTGGTGTTGTTTCCCCGTTGTTTCTGCAGCTGTTGTGCAGTGCAGTGGCAAGGTGGCAAGTGGGAAGTTTTTCTGCCCCCGTCTCCTCCCGGTGCCACCGGGGCCTTTCAGCTTTTAAAAGAAACAGCAATTGAATATAGTCATATCCTTATAATGATAACGCAATCTATGTACCAGGTTCTCCAAATCCCCAGCTCCCCTAAGCTTCGAGCTGCTTTTGTGGCAGAAACACCCCTTTCCTCTTATATCTCCTGAGAATGTAAGCAGAGCTTGCTGAATGAGACTGGTGGTCCGTTTAGTCCAGCATGCTGCAGCAGCCAACCAGTGCCCTGGAGGGCCAACCAAAAAGTGCGTAGAAGCCAAGACCTTCCCCTGGTGCTCTCTCCCAGTACTGATAATCACAGGTTTGCTTCCTCTGTATAGAGAGGATCTCTTAGGTCACCAGTGCTAGTAGCTATCTAAATAAATTCCACCGTTTTAATTACTTGTTGAATTAAAAAGTATTTCCTTTTTTCTGTCCTAAACCGGATTCCCAAAATCATTGGGAGCCTCTGAATTCTAGTATTATGAGAGAGAGAGAGAAAACTTTCTCTATCCACTTTCTAAACCCCATGCATAACTTTATAAACCAGTATCATGTCTCCCATTAGCCATCTTTTTTCTAAAAAGTTTCAGCCTCTCCAGCCTGTCCTCATTGGAAAGGTGTTCCAACTCTTTTATCGCCTTGGTTGCCTTCCTTTGTACTTTCTTCAGCTCTGCAATATCCTTTTTGAGATATGGCAACTCCAGCCGTTTTCACACATCTGTACATCGCACAAAACTCACAGAACAAGGGCGTAGCGCGATGTCTGATGTCACCCCATCTGATTCTGTTTTCATGGCGCAATGACACCAGAAATCGCGCCATGAAGACGCCCTCGTTCTGTGAGTTTTGCGCGATGTACAGATGTGTGAAAACAGCCCAGAACTGCTCACAGCAGTTAGGCTGACTGGCCTGTAATTCCCTGGATCCTCTGGACCCCTGTTTAAAAACTGAGGTGACATTTGCTACTTTCCAGTCATCTAGTAGTGAGGCTGATTTTAGCAACAAGTTACATATAGCTGTTAATAGATCAACAATTTTACATTTGAGTTCTTTAAGAATCCTCAGATATATACCATCTAGGCCTGCAGGCTTCGGGGCTTTCCATTTGTTTGTCACCTTAGTTTGACTCTGTTCTTCAGACAACCTTCCCAAAAACAGCAACTCGGGTGAATACATGCCCTTTATTTTCCACAATAAAAAGAGATTCAAAGAATTCATTCAGTTTCTCTGCTCTTTCCCCATCTTCCGTAAGCAATGTTTTCGTCCTTTGTCAACTAAAGGTCCAACCACCTCCCTAGCTAGTTTCCTGCTCCTAGTATATTTGAATAAATGCTTATTGTTTGTCTTAATGTTTTTCCACTTGTCAAATTCTCTTTTTGCTCACCTTATTGTTAACTAACATTTGTTTTGTCAGACTTGTGAACCAGAATCTCTGTAGCCAAAGGGGCTAGAGGCTTATTTTTTTTAATGAGGCTGGGAATTCAGAGAATCTGATTCACTGATTGTTTTAATGTTGGGATTATATTCAGTTGCCAATTAAAAGAAATAACAAAAGGCCCCAGCAATGGTGGGGGGGTGAATGGCTGCTGCAGGGACAGGGGCAGGGGAGATGTCTCATATTTGGGCAGGAGAACCTCCAGATGATTCCCCCTCTCCCCTGCTGGTGCTTCAAGGCTTGGGTGGGGGGTGGATAAGAAGGGTGCTGGCAATGCATTGGCAAGTGCCATTACTCCTGGCAAAACCCAGAAACAATAACATGAAATCTGAGGGACACTCTAGGATTCACCCAGAACTCTATGGTTTTGAACAAATCCTAGAGTTCTTGAAGTCATGATGTCACTTCTGGGTTTCGCCAGAAATAACATTGCACATCAGCACAATTGTGGCCCATCAGTACCCACCTTCCAAATCATCCCAGCTACATGTCAGCATGAGTTGGACTGGGAAATCAAAAATTTCTCACCCACATGGAAGCCATCCAGGCTTTGCTGTGATGTTTCCTAAAACTTCACAACAATGAATGTTGGGGAAAGATCTGTGGAAAGCCGGAGAGGTGCATGAATGCACCATGATGTTGTGGGAGAGAATTTTTAAAAAACCTTACCAACAGCACTGAACCTGGGGCAAATAACCTGTGTGACAATGGCCTGAGTTTCAAGATACCTGGGAGGAAGGAATCTTAACTGCAGTGGCTTGTGTGTGGGAGGGGTAGGTGGCAAGTGGCTGCGGCTGGCACCAGCAGCCTCAGATGGCACCATCTGTTCATCTGTCCTTGCCTGTGAATTATATTAGGCTGATGGATAGCAACTGGCCCAAGATTATGGAGTGAGCTTTATGGCTAATGAGAGACTGGCGGCCTTTTTGGTTAGCTTCACCCACCCCATCCCCCCACCCTGTTTGAGCCTATGTTAGATGACCAAAATGAGTTCTTTCACTCCAACATACTTGATGGTTGGTAAGGTAAGGAATATTGTGGAGGTGTTGGTAATACAATGGTCACCCATGGGCTCTTTGTGATACCTTTCTCCTCCAGTTTGATTGCTATTCCCCCATAGCCCCAAAATCTAGATATTCCACTGAAGAGGCTACAGCCTGCTTCTGCCAACACCCATCAGAAATCTACCCCTTCTGCTTCTTCCGACTGTCTCCCTTCATGTTTTCCCGTTAGCCTCAGGCCAACGGTGCTAACATGGGTGCATACATAACCATTCAAAGACAGAGTACTATCAAAGCTCAAAGGCAGAGTAACAAAGTGTCAGTGATCTGAAATAAAATCTATGAAAGGTTGATTTATTCCATGAGGATGTAGATGATATCCTTAGAGTGAATTTGTATGATCAGTATACGTGGTTATCTTCCTGTGACTGGTTACTTAGATCGGGGCAGCGATTTCTGTTTTTAAATAGGCATCTCCTCAAGTGGGTTTCTTTCCCTCTCCCTGAGTCTGCTGTGGTATACCATTTTGAGCTTCACTAAATTAAGCTCTGGTATTGTTTGAATGCCTACAGCAGTGGACATCAGTGTAGTGTCCGAAAAGGGGCCCAAAATGGTCAAGATTGGGCTGCTGCTGAACAGGAGCGTGATCCACCACCCGTCAGAGGCTCGATACGGGCCATTTCGGCCCCAATCCAGGACGAAACGGGCCCCAAATGGCCGAGAGCCAGGTGGGCGGGGTCACCTGACATGTGACCTCCTGCGCATTCTCCCTCGAAATGAACCCTGGTGCTTGTTAATGTGTCCTGCAACTGATTGAAGCAGGATCTTTGAAGAGCTCAAGAAGCATATCCTTTGTGTCTTCAGGGAGCACCATTTGAAAACAGCTGCCTCCATGATAGAAGGATGCTTGGCTAGGAACCTCCCTATATACTATGACTGGCCACAGGGGCAGACTGGAGAAGAAAAAGGCCCCTCACTGCCCCCAAAAGAAGGGAGGGAGGGGGGAGGGGGGAGAAAGAGCCTGCTCAGACAGCCCTGGGCACCTCCATTGCTACACCATGTTTAGTCAGGCATATCCTTCATCGTGCAGAGCGGAGCAAACCTTAGAGCATCCTTCACGGGGTGGTACAAGGCCAAGCCACAATGGAACCCTAGAACATCACTCTGATGCTATGCCGTCACTTCTGGACTCATGCTAGAAGTGATGTCATTAGCGAGGGCAATTTTCCCTGCATTTCTTCCCTGCTGCCCTATGCCCAGTGAATGTTCTCAAAATTCCCAAAGTGCCAACATGGTTGAGCACCCCTGGCCTATAGCATAAATAGGACAAACAAGGAGACTTCCACAGAGAAACTGAACAGATAGATTGCTTTCATAGACTTTCCAATTCTGTGCATAGTTATGCAAGCAAACACCTAGGATGGAGAATTTGAAGAGAACAGTGCTCTGAGGGCATCTTACAGGGAAAGGGCCGCTCCCAAGAGTTTGTATCTATTTTAATATAGTATTACCGATTTTAATGTTTGTAATTATATCATTTTAATAGTGTATTTATATGTATGCTGTAAACTCCTCCAAGCACTAAACATGGTGGAAAGGTGGTATAGAAGTCAAACAAACTAATAAATAAATAAATACAAGAGTAGCAAAGAGGCAATTTCAACAATGTGCCTTTGACAAAAAAAAAAAACTACATTGGCAACAGAATGACCAGATAAGGAAAGTGAACCCTTAATGCCAAATTACTGGACTACATTAATGAGGCATGAATTAAATTCAAGGGGGCTTGGTCACTTTGAAGGCCCATGGAGCCAGGAAAGTTATGAGGGGTTTGTTGTTGTTGTTGTTGTTGTTTTGGCATGATAATTGGGTTAGATCTGGATAGATCGATGAACCCTCCAGAGGGAATCTTGGTTCTCAGCAGCCTTGCCTGAGGGGAGGTGGGTGAGTGGAATGCTTTGAGTCAAGGGGCTCAGGGCAGGCGAGACAGCTCTGGATCCTAGACAGCTTGGCTAGGGAGAGTTCTGCCCATACACCCCTGTCTGAAGAAACTGTTCACTGGCCTGGGAGACCATAGTGCTGGAAGGACAAGCTGACCTTCTTGTTAGGCATGTTCAATTTTCAACATAATGATAATGTCAGAGGCTGAAGAAATTACTGCATACAGCATGTTTCTTTACCAAGAGGGGTGCTTATGTTTTGTAAAACTTGAGTGCGTGCAATGTATCGCTGCTGACATAGCAAGCCTCAGAGAGACACAATGCAGGTTTATTGCTCCCGGGTAAATTCAGGGTGAATGAGCCCCTACTGGATGCAGACTCAGCTCTTTGCTTCTACATTTGCAGGACTTGGATTTTTCAGACTTTCATCCAGCTAGGTGAGCAGGCAGTTCTGACAACTTCAATGCAAACGGAATAGATTACATAAACTACATAAATTATGCAAATATTATTTGACTTCTTGCCATGATAAATCAGACAAATTTGATTTTAGACATTGGCACTACCTTTTAAAGTCAGGACTATGCACTTTATGCTAGGCATTCCATTCTCATGGAATTAGAGCACGGTAGAATTATATTAGCTAAACTGAATGTGGGGTGGGAGGGAATTCTTCCCTGATCTCAGTCATGGGCCGTCTTACCTGCCTGTGGAACATGACGCAAGACCCAGAAGACAGCATCTTCTTGTGCGAAATCGCGCAAAACTCCCAGATAACAGCATCTTCCTGGCACAATTTTGCACGAGAAGATGCTGTCTTCCGGGTCTTTCACGCGTTGTTCTGCAGGCAGGTAAGATGTGTGGAAACAGCCATAGTGTTTTGAACATAAAAAGGTCATCTAACAGCATTTCAGCCTCCCCTCCCCACGCACTGCTATCATGACGTGAGGCGCATCATTCCCAGTTTGCACCTGTGGGTCAACTGAGATCCATGCAACAGTCTCTTCTAGTTGTACTTTCCACTTGGATAGTGTGTATGTCCTCAGGGTAGTCCCAGACCTCTTCTCTTATAGCCCTGAAATTATGGGATGGATTGCTGAGAATGTGCAGAGAGAACTTTCTCATTGATGGCCTTTCCTCCTAAGACATGTAAAATAATCTTGCTTCATCGGACCTTTGTTGATTAACAGTTTTATCGAGGAGGCAAGAATCCTGATCTGTGTGGCAGTAATGCCTCTTCTCATTTTTATTTTATTTATTGAGAAAAAAATATTGCTTTTTATTCCTTTTTATTTTTATGCTTTGATGCTTATATATTGTATGGTTTACTTGTTGAGTACATTTGTCATGCCCTTCCTCCAAGGAGCTCAAGGCAGTAGACGTTGGTCTCTCCTCTTCCATTTTACCCCCATAACAACCCTGAGTAGGGTTGCCAGGCAACCGCTGGCCTCAGAACCCCTAAAAGCATTTGTGGGGAGGGACTGGTGTGCCAGCTTTATGCCGGGGCATTGATGTAATTTCTGGTGAAAAAGCGAATGTGACATCACGGGATGCTCTGTGATTTGCAAAGCCTCTATGACAACCCTCTCCACAATTTGCTGCCAATTCCTCCCACCAGCCTTTCAGGTACTGCCAGGCAATATTAAGGTTTGCCAGGAGGTTTGCCACTATGGTGGGAGACCTGGTAAGCCTAACCCTGAGAGAGGATTGGCTAAGGGAGAATGACTGGCACCAGGACCCACACTGAATTTTCCATGGCACAGTGGGGTTGGAAACTAGATCCCAAATCCTAATCCAACAGTTTAGCTACTACACCAAGCTCACTTTCCAGCTTGTAAGGTTGCCAACTGCCTGTAGAAAAAATATTCTGTCCCTTTCTTAACAGTTTCATGGGATGTTATTTACCAGGTGATATTAATTACCTCTACATCATGAAAAGCTTCAGCTACCCATTTCTATGCATTAACCCTCTATTAAAGGGAAAGGACATTTTTCTCCAGGCCTATTGGCAACCCTACTAGCCTATATGAATTATAAGTGGTAGGAGTGGGGTTGAGAGGAAGAAGATTTGATGGTCAGTGCTTGATCTGGGGAGCCTTGTAGTAGATCCTGTCTTTATGCAATAAAATTAGAAAAGACCATTTTGCAAAGAACAAGGCTAGCTGATGAGAAGGGCAATGCAGTGGAGAAAAACTGCAGGTATGGTAATGGTGCTGTTGGCAAGATGATGTTGGAACAGATAGGCTCATAGCTAGACTCAGGGTTTTTTTTCTGCCGGAACGCAGTGGAATGCAGTTCCGGCACCTCTTGGTGCTAGGAGCTGGAGGCAGCGGCAGCTGTGGGCAGGCGCTCACATAGCCTCTCCTCCAGGCCTGCCGAGCAGCAGGCAGTGGTGGACGGGTGCCTGTACAGCCTCTCTGCTGCAGCTATGGGAGCCAGAGGTGGTGGTGGCAGCAATGGGCAGGCGGCCAAGCGCAGGCGAGCAGTCAGCTACATGGTGCACCCTGGCCTCGGCTGGCTCACATGCTTCAAACTCGTCTAGAGTTGCCAGCTCCAGGAAGGGAAATTCCTGGAGATTTGGGGGCTTGCACCTGGAGAGGGTGGAGGTTGAGGATGTCTGCTTCCAGCTCCTGAAACTCAAGCTGTATTCCCCCACGCACCCCCGCCATCAAGTGTGCCGCACATTATTACACCGGTATGAATGTTAGGAAGTTAGGTTCTTGTTTCTTAACACTTTCAGCACTGTATCCAACTTCTGGCTGTTTTCAAATTTCTGCAACCCACATCAAAGCGCAGTCTCAGGAGCACACGCACACTTTGCGTGCATGCGTGTGGTGCCAGGGGTGCCACCTCCTGCCAGGAGTTGCGCCAGGTGCTAGCACCCCACGCTACACAACTGAGTTCCACCACCTCTGTTCCCAGAAAAAAAGCCCTGGCTAGACTTGTAAAATTTAGGGCATTAACCAACGTATAAAGCTTATCCCAGATGCAGAGTAATGTTCATTGTAGGATTCTGTGAGCTATTCTGGCCAAAGTGTGTTTGAGCATATGACGTAGGTAGCCATATAACTGTCAGACTGTGGCTAGATAAGGCACTCTCTGCAAGGTTCCCTTTAGAAGCAAGAATAAGTCCAGTGTCTGGCAAAGGAAGTTTTATTGCAGAAAAGGTCCATTATAGTCCACTGTCCTGAATAGGAGACTCAGGATGGTACATGATCATTGTTACCAATGAAGAGCAAGCATAGGATACAAAGTAACAATACCCATCTGTATCAGCCTCCCCCCACAGTTCTCAAAACAACATCTCTCAGTCCTGGGAAGCTGCTCTCCTTCAAGGCCAATGCTTGGTGGAACAGTGTTAGACAAAACAGTCTCCTCCGGTGGGAATGCTGCCTGGGAACTGGTGCACCTGGGAAGAGAACACTCAAACACTAGAAGCATTAGAAAATGGAGTCAGTACAGTTTAGATATACACTGGACCTGACATTCTGCCCCCCTTAAAACAGATCCCCCCCTGGCTTATATGGGTAGCGAGTATGAAAAGCTTTGGTTAATCTAGGAGCATGAACATGTGCAGAGTTCACCCATTCATCGTAACCAGAATCAAAGTCCTTCCATCTAATGAGGTAAAAAAGCTGATTCCGTTTGAGTTTAGAGTCTAAGATTTGTTGTACCTCATAGTGTATTTGGTCGTCAATCAAAGTTGGAATGGGTGGAGCTTTGACGTGCCATTTGTTGTCGGTAGGAGCTCTCTTTAGAAGACTGACATGGAACGTATCATGCACATGACGCAGGTTCTTGGGTAAAGTTACAGCAACAGTCACTTTATTTATTATTTTGCGCACAGGAAAAGGGCCTAGAAATTTCAAAGCGAGTTTGCGGCTGGTTTGAGCGAGTTTTAGATTTTTTGTGGAAATGTACACATGATCTCCGGGTTGTAATTCCCATTCGGCCACACGATGGCGGTCTGCGTATTTTTTGTAATCCAGTTTGGCTTTTTCAAGGTGCTTCTTAATAAGAGTCCATTGCTGCGCCGCCTCCCCCCACCATGAAGATACATCTGGCAATTTAGAGGAATGTAGAGGGGGGGCATCCAACGGGAAGGGATTGAAGTGAGTCCCGTAGACAATTTTGAAGGGGGCTTCCCCCGTTGAAGCGTGTACACTGTTGTTATAGGAGAACTCGGCCAGAGGGAGAAGGTCCACCCAATTATCTTGTTGGAAATTAATGTAGCAACGAAGAAACTGTTCTAATATTTGGTTTGTTTTTTCGGATTGCCCGTCGGTTTGTGGGTGGTGGCTTGAACTGATGCCTTGTTCAATATTCAACATTTTCAAAAGCTCCCGCCAGAAGTTGGCAACGAACTGTCCGCCGCGATCCGAAATCACCTTGGACGGAAAAGAATGTAATTTCACGATGTGTTTTAGAAACAAATCTGCTAGTTTTCGAGCGGAGGGTATAGTAGTACAGGGGATAAAATGGGCCTGTTTGGAGAACAGATCTACCACAACTAAAATGCAATTATGTCCTTTTGAGAGAGGTAGATCAGTGATAAAGTCCATGGATATTATTTCCCAGGGTCTGTTTGGCGTTTCCAATGGTTGCAGGAGACCCGGAGGCTTCCCTTTCCTGGTTTTGGCGCTGAGGCAAACAGGACAGGAACTAACGTATTGGGAGATGTCTTTGCGCATGCCCGGCCACCAGAATTGTCTTTGGATTAAGTGCAAAGTTTTCAGATACCCATAATGTCCAGCAGTGGGAGCATCATGACAGCGCTGCAAAACTTCCAGTTTGAGGCTGTCTGGGACATAAAACTTGCTCCCGGCTAACCAATCCCCTTGTGGGGATTGGGTCAGTTTGCTTCGCGGAGCCCTATCCCCCTCCTTCTCCACTTCAGTTTTAAGTTTCGATTTCCACTCTTGGTCGGCCGGGAGGGGCTGCTTGGCACTGCTGCGAGTAGTCACCACGCCCCCAAGTTGCGTAGGAGAGAAGACCGTGTCGACAGTCTCCTCCCGTTTGCTCCTATGTTGGGGCATGCGTGATAGGGCGTCTGCCAAAAAGTTAGTTTTGCCTGGGAAATAATTTAGAGTGAAGTTGAATTTGGAAAAGAATTCCGCCCATCGCAATTGCTTGGCATTCAGTCTGCGTGGGCTCCGGAGAGCCTCTAGATTTTTATGATCTGTCCAGACTTCAAAAGGGTGACGCGCCCCCTCCAGCCAATGTCTCCAGTTAGTAAGGGCCGCTTTTACTGCAAAGGCCTCCTTCTCCCACACATTCCAATTTCTTTCCGCCTCCGAAAATTTCCTAGACAAGAACGCACACGGCCGTAGCTTACCATCCTCCCCCTTCTGCAGTAAAACCCCTCCTATCGCCGTATCGCTGGCGTCGACCTGTACTATGAAAGGGGATTGTTCGTCGGGGTGAGAGAGGATGGGTTCTGTTACAAATTGCGTTTTTAGACAGTCAAAGGCCGTTTGGCAATCGGGGGTCCATTGCAGTTTGGCAGAGGGTTTTTTGGCTTGGTCCCCTTTATCTTTGGTTTTCAGTAAGTCTGTTAAAGGGAGCGTGATTTGGGCGAAATTTGCTATGAAGTCTCTATAGAAGTTGGCAAAACCCAGGAAGGATTGTAATTCTTTACGGGTGGTGGGTTTTTGCCAGTCCTGGATCGCCTGTATTTTGGCTGGATCCATTTTTAGACCTTCTTGGGAGATACAATACCCGAGGTAAGTGAGTTCGGTTTTATGGAATTCACATTTGGACAGTTTGATGGGCAGCTTATTTTTCATCAGGGTGGCTAGAACTTTTCGTACCGTTTGAATATGTTCTTCCTCGGTGTCCGAGTAAATTAACACATCATCAAGGTACACTACCACCCCTTTGTACAGAAATTCGTGTAGAACTTCGTTTATCATGGACATGAATACAGACGGGGCTCCCGTCAAACCAAAAGGCATAACTAAGTATTCATATTGTCCGAGGGGCGTATTGAAAGCGGTTTTCCACTCATCCCCTGCCTTGATACGAACGTGGAAGTAAGCATCTTTCAGATCTAATTTCGTAAAGATCTTACCTTGGGCCACGACGTTGAGAAGGTCCCGGATGAGCGGTATAGGATAGGCGTTGTTGGTGGACACTGCATTCAAGCCCCGGAAATCTGTGCACAGTCGAAGTCCCCCATCCTTCTTTTTCACGAAGAGGACTGGAGCGGCGTGGGGGCTAGCGGCTGGGCGGATGAACCCTCGTCGGAGGTTGGTGTCAATGAATTTCCGGAGCTCTTCGCGTTCATGGAGACTCATGGGATAAAGTCGTCCTTTGGGCAGTGAGGCTCCGGGTAAAATTTCCACCGCACAGTCTGTTCGTCGGTGCGGGGGTAGAGTATCTGCTTCCTCTTCAGAGAACGCATTTAGAAAAGGCCAGTATGGTTCGGGTATTTGGTTGACCTCGTCTTGGGTGAGAAGGGCCTTTTCTTTATGAGTTGGATCTTCGCCCCAGTTTTGATTCCAACGGTGATTTTTACAGTTGGTGTGACTGAAGGTAATACATCCTTGTGCCCAGTCTATGTAGGGATTGTGATCACATAGCCATTTACTGCCTAGAATTAACGGGTACTTGGCAGTAGAGCTGATGACAAAGGACCTCTTCTCCCAATGTTGTCCCATGCCTGTGATCACTGGGATGGTTTCAGTTGTTACAGGATTCATGTTGGTACCATCCATTTGCTCAAAAATTACTGGATTTTGTAGATCCCGAGTTGGTAGGACTAGTCCATTGACTAGAGCAGGGGCAATGATGTCTCTTGAACAGCCCGAGTCAATAAGAGCTTGCACCCGAATGTGCATCTTCCTCTCTGGGTTGATTAGAGTCACTGGCATGAATAAGATGGACCCAGGCGGCCGGTTCCGTGTAGGGACGGGCTTAGGGTGGATCTGTCGTTTGGGTCCTTTTACGACAGATCCATTTCGTTTCCCGACTGGGGACTTTCTGGATTGACTTCTGCGGTTGGGGAAGCGGGATCGTATTCCATAACTTCTTCCGCTTCCAGCCCTCTCTCTGAGGCTGGCCTTTGGGAAGCGCCGCGGCCTCTATTCGCTCGTGGTGCTGGAGTCGGGCGTTGGAGCGTAAGAAACGGAGTAAGGGATGGACGCCGTAATTGGAGCGGAGGTCTTTGCACAGGCCGGTAAGGGCATTGTGCTGCAAAGTGACCAGCCTGTCCGCATTGCAGACACAGCCCTTGTTGCCATCTAGCATCTCTCGCTCCACGGGTGGCGTAGCTAGCTCCCCGTGCTCCCCTCTGTAAGGTTAATGGTCTTCTTTGTCCCGTTTGTTGTTGTTGTTCAACCAAACGGACTTCCAAAATGCGATTCTCTACTTCGCAAACAAGTTGGATCCACCCTAACAGCGTGGGGGGATTGTCTTGCATGAGGGCTCTGTCCAAAAGTCTCGGGTTAAGGCCTTGTTTGAACAGAATAATCTTGGTGGACTCCTCACACCTAGGGCACTTGGCTGCTAATTGCCGGAATTTTGTGACATAGTCTCTTGCTGACATGCCACCTTGTTTGATGGCTTGCAATTCTGTTCGGGCCCTAGTTTCTTCTAAGGGGTCTTCATATTGCGCTCGGATAGCATCCAGCAACCCCTGGAGAGTATCGAGTTCTGGGGCCCCGACATTGTATAGTCCTACATACCAGTCTGCTGCTTTGCCCTGCAAACGAGATCCAAGATGTTCGATTTGACTGGCCTCACTGCCGAAGAGGTGTCCCCAACGGTTGAAAAACTGTACCACTTGGACTAAGAAAAATCCCAATTTGGATGGATCCCCATCGAAGGTGGCTTCTAGCTTCACCCAACCCATCGGGAGTTCTTGTCTTGGAGCAGGCGCTGGGTAAAAGTCCATTGGCAGTCTTAGTCGCTCCTGAGGCACAGGAGGAGGTAACTGGAGTCTCGGTCGGGGCAACGGTGCCGGCTGTACTGGTGGCGGTTGAACAAGTGGTGCCGGCTGGGGTTGAGCTGGCTGTGCGGGTTGTCGTGGTTGCGGTGTCGGGGTTGGTCTCGGTTGGGCCGGAGGTTGCAGGGGCAGGTGAGCGGGAGGCGGCAGTCTCGGTCTGGCTGGTAACACGGGAGGCGTTGGTGGTAGCTGTCGAGGTGGAGGAGGTTGGTGTGGTTGAGTGGAGATCGGCCGCTGAGGAGGGGGTTGAAGGTGTCGTAGTGGTGCAGGCCGTCCCGGTTGGATCGGGGGTGGTAAAACGGGCTGGTCCTGGGGCTGCTGCAACGGTATGAGCTGCGGTCGAGGTGAGAGGGTCCGCAGCGGCGAGGGTTGAGCGGGTAGAAGGCCGCGCGGGCTTGCCCCTCCGGGTGTTGTTAATCTGGGAAGCAGCGGCTGGCCTCTTGGCGCGGTTGACCCGTTCCCCGTAAGTTGCCCGACGGGGACAGTATCTCTTGGTTGACGAGGGGCTCCCTCCTCTGATGGAGCCGCTTGCGCTCCCGCTTGGCCCAGCTGGACCGTTACAGGAGGAGTAGGGGGGGGTCTCACCGGTGTATCACTTGGCTTTTCTCCCTCTTGCGTCGGCCTCTCAACGGGATTCTCGTCTGGTGGCGCATCCCCTCCCTGGTTAGGAGGTTCAGTGGGGGTCCCTCCGGGTGGCTCAACCGGGTCATCCTTCCTTGGTGGAATTTCCTGCTGTGCGGAAAGTCCCTTGGGTTGCTCCCCCGATTCGTCAGGATAGGTGTCCCCTTCGCCGGTAGGTAACGGCCGCTGCTGGACATCCTCCATCGGATAGGAGATGACACTTTGAAGGGTTGCTATCTGTATCGCCATCTCTTCAGGGGACAGTCTTTCTCCTGCTCCCATTGACGAAATTAAATGGATGGCATGAGCCAAACTTTCTTCCATATCCAACAGTTTAGCTTCTAACTGTTGCATTCGAGTTGCCCCCGGTTGCTCGCTTACGGAAGCTTCATTCGTTGCACTCACCGGGGACAAGGGGCCCCAAGGAGGAGGGTCCCCTTGGACTATTCTCGATCTCGCGGCTAGAATCCCCTTGGCCATACCCGTTACGGCCGAGATGCTGGTATCTACCGCATAGGTGCGACCTTGTAACTGCTCCCAACTTTGTTCAGGGACTTCCGTTGGCTCTTTCCACGGAACAAGTTCGGAGTAATCCCAACTCAGGGCGCCGCGGCGAGACGTGTCCCCCTCCGTCTCCTCGGACGTCCTGTTCCAATATCGCCATGGTTGGCTGCTGTCTAGCTCCGGGACGGTTCCTAGGCTTCGGCGCCCTTCCATCGAAACTCGCGGATGGAGTCCACCTGCCCGACGCTCTCTGGTCTCTCGGGGTCTGGCTCCCCACTCCGACGGGGTGGGTAGCGAAATCAAAGGGAGAGCGGTCGCTTTCGGCCTTGCCCCGAGGTCGGCCTCGGTCTCGTTCCGAGTACCGAGATCGATGAGAGGCGGGGTGGAAGTGGAGGCTCCGGTTCCGTTCCCGGCTGCTCCCAGCTCCTGGGAGTCTTGGGCTTGCACAGGTTGGTTGTCGGGAGACGCATACGGATCAAACAAAGGATCCCTGTCCGGGACAGCTTTGGATTCCGCTGGGCCCGACTCAGACATGATTGGTAACAAAATGTCAGACTGTGGCTAGATAAGGCACTCTCTGCAAGGTTCCCTTTAGAAGCAAGAATAAGTCCAGTGTCTGGCAAAGGAAGTTTTATTGCAGAAAAGGTCCATTATAGTCCACTGTCCTGAATAGGAGACTCAGGATGGTACATGATCATTGTTACCAATGAAGAGCAAGCATAGGATACAAAGTAACAATACCCATCTGTATCAGCCTCCCCCCACAGTTCTCAAAACAACATCTCTCAGTCCTGGGAAGCTGCTCTCCTTCAAGGCCAATGCTTGGTGGAACAGTGTTAGACAAAACAGTCTCCTCCGGTGGGAATGCTGCCTGGGAACTGGTGCACCTGGGAAGAGAACACTCAAACACTAGAAGCATTAGAAAATGGAGTCAGTACAGTTTAGATATACACTGGACCTGACAATAACAACTCAGATCAGCAGTCCCTCTCACCAAGCAATGTCAGCTCCGGGATCTCAAACAGAGGTCTTTTCCAGCCCACTTCCCTAAGGCCAAAGAGCACATTGCACAGAATTCCCTGTAACTTCCCTCTGGTTTTTAACAAAAATACTCTGTGGAAGCTGAACTCTTGAGGGCAAAGGGGAAGGCAGTGCTTAATTCTCTCCCTGCCCCAGCTTACTTACATGTGCTCACATACATAGCTGTTTTTCTACCGTAGGAGGAGAAAATACAGGAATCATTCCCACTTGGAGGAAAAACAATGGAAGGATGATTTTGAATGGGAAAGCCTAAAGAAGAGTACAGGAGAACTTGGAAGCTTGCACATTGTTATGTGTCATTTTGTTGGCCCTAATAAAATGGATTATGTGGATTCTTTGTTGCTGTGGCTAGTTTCGAGGTGAGCCCTGTTAGGGTTGCCACTTCTGGCCTGGGACATTCCTGGAGATTTGGGAAGAACAGAGTTTAGAAAGGGAGCTCAGCAGGGATATGATGATGGCACAGAGTCTGCCCTCTGAAATGGCCATTTCCTCCAGGGGACCCCATTTCTGAATTAGGGAGATCAGCTGCAGTTCCAGAACTCTATGACACTGCTCCCTTCTGACAGCAAAATAAGAAGATTTGAGTTTTACCACAGAACTGTGTTCCCTCTGTGGCCAAACTGTCCTTGACTTTAATATTTGACAAACTTAGTATTCTAAAAGCTTACTTTAAAAACCACCCAATGCATACACTTTGGTAGGATCACATAGTCCATTTCCACATGTCCTTAGAGGTGTGCTTCACTCTCGGAACTGTGGCAGCGTTTCTCCAAGCATGCACACATTATTGTTTGCCAACCACGTGCATGTTGTGTTTTTACCAGGTTTTATGCATATTTGCCAGGACTACACTTGCTCCGATGCTTTCTTTTATTGCGAGTTTCTGGTGGGTTTTGTTTGCATTTTCTGGCATATGAATTTGAAGTGTTTCTGAAGAAACCTCCTACTCCTCTCAATCTCTATCCAGTTCTCCCCCGAAGCTCTTTCCCTTCCATCTTCCCGTTTCTGTTCAGTCACAGAAACCTGCTTGCAATACTAGCTGCATACAATCACGCGTGTGCAAAGTGGGAAAAAAATTAAAAGGAGGACAGGCGTTTTTAGTCTGTGATGGCAAAAGTGCCTGACCTCCCCTACAAACTGCTTTTGGGGGTAGAGGGAACTGTTTGGAGGTTTTCCTGTGACCTTACAACCAAAGATAAGGGCTCGAGGGTACTGTACTGGGTGGATAAGTTGTTGAGCAACTCAACAAAACACAGACCTAAAGTGGGGAAAAGGCAGGTACAACGGGCTGGGTAGAAACAGCCATAATAATAATTAATAGTTAAAGATAATGTTCAGTTCTTTGAGGATTCTGGAATGGAGGGAGAGAGTTTACACTGCCAAGCTTTCTCCTATCTCTTTCTTCTTTTCTCTGGCTGTTCCTCTCCCATTGTCACAATTTAGCATCCTTCACAGAGAACCTCATCTTAGCTTTGCCAGTTTTGGAATAAATCCAGTGTTCGCTCTCTGTCCATCACAGCAGGTATTCTCCATACAGCATTTCCAACTAAGCAGGAAATGTTCTCTTGTCTGCTGCTCTGCAGGAAATCTAGCACTGGGATTGATAGAGAAATATTGTGGTTAAGCAAAGTCATTATAATTTTTTTTAGACAATTAACAGCCTCTCTGCTCTATAGAGTTTCAGGGAGACAACATCAGATCAGAAGGAAGAAGGGTAGCCCTGAAGTTGCATTTGTATCACAGACCTGACATGAGGTTGCATTTGAAACAAACAAAATCAACAGAGGTGTTGTCCTAGATGTTGAAAAGCTGCAATTGGATATTGAAAGGTGAAAGAGTTTGGTAAAAAAAAAAAATCTGAACCAGAACTCTTTCCAAAAAAAAAAAGTTGTTCCTCTCAAAACCACCATGTTTGTATGGTTGAGGATGAAATGGCTTGCATTCATTATAGATGCCGTGTAACATTACATTACATTACAACACTGTATTGGATTTATTCTGGTTTTAAATCTTTGCAGATTTGCATTTATATATTGTTTCATGTTTATTGAAATGCCTTTGAAATAGACTACTGTGTGATCTGTCTTGAGTCTCTGTGAGAAAGGAGGACTACAAATAACATAAATAGCTAAAGAAATAATCATAAAAAATAGAATGTTTTTATTATGGCATAATCTAGCAGAAAGTTTTCCTGAATAAGCCCTACTGAAGTGATTTGGAATTATATGCAAGAGCTGTACTGTGCTATTGTGTGGTTCTTAGTCATCCCAACTGAGCTTGTGTAGAAGGCCTTCCTCCTGGATCATACCCAACATTTAAAAATGATACACCTAGTATTATAAAATTGCATTTCACCTCTCATTTGGGAAATCCTACAGCAGAACAAAAAAGGGGAGTAGGCAGGCACATGCTTTTGGTTGACAGACACTGAAAATGAGACAGAAACATTCTGAGCTGAAAGTACTTCAACCAAATTGCTAATGTTTGGGAGCAGGATTTCAAAATGATCAAGGATGTCGAAGAACGACCAAACAAAAATCAAACAGAACTGATCCAAGAAGATGGCTTCAAATCTGACGATTCCGGCTTGAGAAAAGTAGGGTGGGGGTGGGGGGACCACAATTCAGTAATAGTTTTGTATATAGCATACTTAATAGGAAAATGGTGGATTGATGTTACCTGGGAGTCCCCCAGGCCAAACAGTGGTGGGGGGGGGCACTACCACTAATTCAGTCTTGCATTGTTTATGGAAAGCCAGGGGAGTGGGAGCTTTCCTGGCCTCCTCAGGCAGCCCATTCCACCAAGTGCAGGCTCCCAGGAAAAAGGGGTCTATACCAGCAGTTGTTGGTTTAGTCCAGCTGCAGAGTGGTTGTGTGACCCCCGCCCTGAGCCCACTTACAGGGAGGGAGGGATACAAATTAAACAAATTCAACAAATAAATATCTGCAGAAGGCCTTGTTCAGAGGGGCAAAGCTGCTATGGTGGGGCATAGGGAGAGAGGCGATTTGGAAGATACTTCCATTTCCTCCTCCTCCTCATTTTTCCCCCCCTCCTTCCATGCATTTGGGAATAAAACTATACAATGATATCTCAGCCTTGGCTTTTCCTCAGGCTGTGTATCTGCTGTTGGCTGGTGTGGGCTAATTGGTGCCAGATATGGGTGCTTGCATGGTAGCCTATAGTTGCCATCCTTTGTGTGCTTGCTTGACAGCCAGTGCTGCTGACACTTTAAAACTACATGACAGGCAGAAATTCAGTAGGGGAAGCTTTTCCTAGCATAGAGCTGAAATGGTGGGAAAACATCACCTGTTGACTTTAGAACCATCATGTGGCTGTTAAAGACAAAAGTTGTATGTAGCCACATTGGTCTACAGAATAATCCCCAAATCAATAACTGGGTCATACCTTTTGACGAGGACCAACCCTTTTAAAAATAAATGCAAAAAAAAATGTTTTTCTGTCCCAGTAGCCTTCGGTGCACCATGAAATTTGTTTTGCATCCATGCTACCTTAAGCAGTTTTCTACAGCATAGACTGAAACATCTTTTTCTCTTTCTCTATCCCCTTTATTTTTGTTTTGAATATCCAGCCTGATGAAGAGATCTTGGGGCACTTGAAAGTTTACGTTGCTGGTAAAGGCACAGTCTGTCTGAGAAAGTGTCTGTCAGGGGAAAAGGTGGCAAGCCTAATTTGACTGTCAACATATTCTCTCTGTCTGACTTTGGATCTGGATCTCACAGCTTCACTGGCATGTGCTCAGTTTTGAAATTCTGAATATTCTGAGAGTGTGAAGTATGTGAGTACAAAGAAAAGGACATATTTATGACAGCTAAAGAGGAACATGTGCCTTCTGGACTGGGGGGAATTATTACTTTGAAGTTAAGACTTTCAAACATTCTTTGGCACTAGATTCCATAGCAGTGATTTACCATTTTGACTTGCTTTCTAGTGTTCAGCTCTTGTGTTCACTTGTAGAAAGAACCACTGGACTTTTTTCTCTGCTGGGTTTGGAGCTACACCAATGTTTTCTTGAATGCCCATCTTAATGAACTGGTGAAAAGCAGAAAACTTGTGTGTATATACAGGGCTTTTTTTCAGCTGGAACGCGGTGGAACGGAGTTCCGGAACCGCTTGAAAACAGTAATGTGGCTGGTGGCCCCGCCCCCTGATCTCCAAACAGAGGGGAGTTTAGATTGCACTCTCAACTCCCCTCTGTCTGGAGATCAGGGGGCGGGGCCACCAGCCACGTGACCATTTTCTCCAAGGGCAACCCACTCTGTGTGTGTGGGGGGGGGAAGAATTCCCCTTTTTTGTGTGTGCAACAGCAACTCATGGAGAAATTATAAAATTATATATGGAAGCAAAAATGGAAATGAGAGAGGGAGGAAAAGGTCTCTTTCATACTAGAACTGAAAGGGGTATCCAATGAAATTGATGGGCATTAGATTCAAGATAGAAATAAGAACATATTTCTTTCCTCAATGAGTAACTAAATAGAGGAATTCACAAGTAGGGGATGTAATGGCAGGTTGCCCACTATAGCAGCTTGGAGAGGGTTTACTGGCATTGTATGGTGCTCTAAGAATTTCCCAGATCTCTACCGTTTTTACCATAGAGATGTAGGAAATTCTTACAGCATCATGCTACACTGATTTCTACAGTCCCTCCCCCCTGCTTCCAGGAGTTGCAAAAACTGGCAACCCTACAATTTATATAGATGGCTTCAAAAGGGGATCAGACAGATTCATGGAGGAGAGGTCTCTTAGTCCATACCGGGTAGGAAATGACTACATCCAGAGGCAATTAACCTCTGAATACAAGTGCTAAGAGGCAACATTGGAGAAAAGTGCCTTGTTTGTTGGCCTACAGGGTAACTGATTGACCATCGTGTATAACAGGATATTGAACTAGATAGATAGCTGAACTGATCCAATAGAACTGATCTCATGTTCCTATAAAGTAGGTTAAGCTGAGAGAGTGGATGTGTCAAGGTTTATGGCAGAGCAAAATTTCAAAAACAGATCTTCCCATCCAAATCAAACACACTTTTCACTAAACATCTCACTTTGACTTTTTTTGAATGTTGACCATGATATTAATAGCACCTAAGAGTGGTATTTCAAATAAATCTTTTGGAAGCAGCAAGAGCAGATTTGGAAGAAGACAGCCTTGATGGCCAGCCCTAGAACGAAGGGGAAGGATCATAGATGGGATCCTGTTTTTATGCAAATCCCTTGATATTAGAAGAAGAAAAAAATGCAGAAATACTATAGATTGGCTGGATATTCTGTTGATTTAGTGTGAACTGCAAACAAATAGAATGATGTGAAAATGCTGTCCAAGTACTAGAAAGCAAGTGGGTGGATGGGTCTATGACTGTGAGTTGCATAAACTATCACCTGATTTGGGGCATGGGGGGGCACTGGACCTTTGACTATTGAGAGCCAGTTTGGTGTAGTGGTTAAGAGCTGCCGGACTCTAATCTGGAGAACTGGGTTTGATTCCCCACTCCTCCGCTTGAAGCCAGCTGGGTGACCTTGGGTCAGTCACAGCTCTCTCGGAGCTCTCTCAGCCCCACCCACCTTACAGGGTGATTGTTGTGAGGATAACAATAACACACTTTGTAAATCTCTCTGAGTGGGCATTAAATTGTCCTGAAGGGCGGCACATAAATTTGATGTTGTTGTTGACAAAAATATGTTAATGTTCTTTGATGGTTGCGGATTTTTCCTCAATGGCAGTTCATTGTAAGAAGATGGTCTCCAGATAGTTCTTTTCTTTAAGGACCCATCAGAGCTTGGAGAATATGAACGTTTTCCTTCCATCTGAGGGGATGCTGTTTGTGTATAAGTAGCTGCTTTAGAGAGAGAGGAGACTGCTGGAGTCAGATGAAGGTGAAACTCCGTGGGGATACATGGTTTCACTCCCCAGGGGATCTGATAGGGAACAGTGCATTTGCTGCCCTGCAGGAGTGCCTCTTCACCTCCGCTTCTTCTCTGCTTCTATATACCCAAATCAAATATTTGTGAAAAATAGCTTTAAGACTCCAGTATGCTCCCACCCCACCCCCAAACAGGGAGCACTGCCTCTGAAACTCTTCTCACCACTCTGGGAAGTACACACAGCATGCATGGATTCTCAGAAGAACCACACAGATCAACTAAGTCTAGCTGAAATATGAGTAACTCCAACTTATAAAATAGAGCTGCCAGCTATGGTTTCTTTGTATTGTCGAAGGCTTTCACGGCCGGAGAACGATGGTTGTTGTGGGTTTTCCGGGCTGTATTGCCGTGGTCTTGGCATTGTAGTTCCTGACGTTTCGCCAGCAGCTGTGGCTGGCATCTTCAGAGGTGTAGCACCAAAAGACAGAGATCTCTCAGTGTCACAGTGTGGAAAAGATGTAGGTCATTTGTATCTACTCAGGAGGGGTGGGGTTGAGCTGAGTCATCCTGTAAGAGTTTCCCAGGGTGTGGAATGCTAATGGCGGGAGGCTTCACTGTATCCTGAGGAGGTTCTTTTGCATATGGATTGGTACTTGATGTGTTAATCTTCTCTGCAGGGCTATTGTCGGGGATAGAATGTTTTGTTAGCCTGGTGTTTTTCAGAACTGGAAACCATGCTCTGTTCATTCTTACTGAGAGATCTCTGTCTTTTGGTGCTACACCTCTGAAGATGCCAGCCACAGCTGCTGGCGAAACGTCAGGAACTACAATGCCAAGACCACGGCAATACAGCCCGGAAAACCCACAACAACCATATGGTTTCTTTGTTTACTTTATTTATACACTGCATTTTCTCCCCAATAGAGGTCCAATGGCTTGGAAAATTCCTGGGGGGTTGAGGGTGAAATCTTGGAAGGGTGGGGTTTAGGGAGGGGTAGGGGTAGGACCTGAGTGGGGTATAATGCCATAAAAGTCCACTCTCCAAAACAACCATTTTATCCAGGGGAGCTGATCCCTGTCATCTGGACATCAGGTGGAATTCCAGGAGATCTCCAGGCTGCACCTGGAGGCTGGCAACCCTAACTACAACAGATTGGTCATATTCATTTTATACCATTGAAACTGCCAGTGGATGCAAATTATTTCACAGCCTGAGGAATATCCTTTGCTCCACTTCCGAGTATGTGGCATTATCCAGTTTCATGGAATGGGAGAGACCCTCGAAGTGGCAGAACTTTTCAGCATCACGGCAGACTGAACACTTGCAAAGGAAAGGTGCCTCACCCCAACTTTGCAATTTTGTTTTAATTTAGAACTAACAAGCCAGTGAGGTGTGATGGATGGGATGCTGGACCAGTTCCAAGGCCAGCCAGATTCAATTCCCTGCTTCAGATGACTTTGGGCCAGTCAATACATCTCAATGTAACCTACCTCAGATCTGTAACAGGATTGTAATGAGAATAATATGGAAGAAGCAGAGAAGCATGTATGCTACCCAGAGCTTCATGGAAGAAGGAAAGCGTAGAAATGTAATAGATTGGCCATATCCCCAATGGTAATAGGTAATGTCACCTCATTTATGCTTTGCCTGATTGTTAGAACTTTGAGAGCAGAACCACAAGTGACAAAAGGCACAGATTGGACACTTGCCAGCTTCCCTCAAGTTTTGATGGGAAATGTAGGCAGCTTGGCGGAATGTTGGACAAGTGACAGTTGAAAAGTCCATTGGACAGCAGTCGGAGAACCAAGATGCAAGACCAGGATGCCTACATTTCCCATCAAAACTTGAGGGAAGCTGACAAGTGTCCAATCTGTGCCTTTTGTCACTTGTGGTTCTGCTCTGAGTGGATCCAGACTCAATTTTCCCAAGACAGACTGGAACGTTCCTGCCCTCCCCACTGCAGTCCACTGATCTCCAAGAAATGCTTCTCTTGGGGGATAGAGGACCCCAAGGAATGACGTGAGTGGAGTGCAACGGGAAGGAGGAATCGGAGGAAGTTGCCAGATTAGTTAGGATCCAACCCTTTGACCACAACTGCTGTAAGGAGCAACTAATTCTGCTTGGGCTCTCAGAAACTTGAGTTCCCAAAGAAGCAGCCTGCCTGTTCCACTCCCTTTGCCTTTCAGTTGCTCCTCTGTTGAGTTTGCCTTTTCTTCCCTGTCCTTGCAGAACAGAGCCTCTGTTGCTAGTGCAACTTAGTTCTGCACCCTTTGACACCAACAACGCTTCCAGTCCAATTTACAGCAAACGAAGCATGAAATTTATTTAAGAAAGTAATAGGATAGTCTGGGACGGGGTGAGATTAGAGAGATGCAAAAAGCATTGCCAGGGCTGAAAATACAGGATGCAGTTTCTGTCCTAATGCTTTAGACTTCTGTCCTTAAAGATAAGTTTGCTTATCAAGCACAGCCATGAGTCATGTTGTTGTGTTGAGCAAAGCGGGGAGATGGCTTCTCTCCATAGACTTGGTGAAGCCTGGTTGTTGATGAGGAACAATGGCCGTTAATGTTGAATTTGGCTGCTGTTTGTCTAAAGCCAACCTTGGATGTGTGTTGAGTCACACTCACCTACCGGGCTGAAGGGGGATGAAACTGGTTTGTCCTGTTTGAAGGTTGAAAATATGCACATACACATATGGTATGGTATAAATCGATCTTGTCCGATCTCAGAACCTAAGCAGGGTCCATATTGGGATGGGGCACTGCGGAGGAAGGCAAAGGCACTGGCAAACCACCTCTGCTTCTCACTTGCCTTGAAAGCCTCTTGCTGGCGTTGCCATGTCAGTTGCAACTTGATGGCACCTATGTATGTTTAGATGTTCATTTTGCTAACAACTTAGATTTTAGGAAATTGGATTGGCTGCTATGAATCTGGTACTTTCTATTTTCTTGCTTGTGCACTTCAATGAAGTATATTTGTGAAGGGGTTTTTGTGAAGTTGTCTTTTTCCCAAAGGAAACTTACCTTGCCTAAACTTCCCACCACTCAGAGCCAAGCTACAAGTGACGCCTGACACAGGTTGGACACTTGTCAGCTTCCCTCAAGTTTTGATGGGAAATGTAGGCGTCCTAGTCTTGCAGCTTGGCTCTCCATTTAATTGAAGTTTACAGAGCGGCAGTCTATAGGAGGGAGAACATGTGGTCGGGAGGGGAATGCAGGTGTCAGGCTCTCACCAGGCGCCCCTCTTCCCCTCTGCTGGGTGTGTGTGGGGGAGGTTTCTGTAAACTTCAATTAAATGGAGAGCCAAGCTGTAAGACCAGGACGGCTACGTTTCCCATCAAAACTTGAGGGAAGCTGACAAGTGTCCAACCTGTGTCAGGCGTCACTTGTAGCTTGGCTCTCAGGGAAGGCATATATGTTTGTAAACTCTGGATTCACCATTCCATCAGCAACTAATGTGAAGAATTCCAACGTCTGGCACCAGCTACTGTTATGAGCTCTTTGCTGATAACTATTTTTGTGGAGGGTTTTCAACTCCTTTCCCCCCTCAGAATTTCTGGGAATTTGGTGGACATTCACCTAACTCTGAACTGTGTTGCTATGCTTCTTTTGCTAAGCTCCAGGCAAGGATCAATTTATTCTTGATAAGTCGTTAGATGTACCTAGAGTCCATATGATTATATAGTATGGTTTTGAGCTAGAGTGAAACCAAAAGAACTTGAGCCAGCTGTTTTGTAGCTTCTGAGGATAGTTCCTCAGTCATGGTTCTCTGTGCCTCTGGTCTGAGCTCCAGCATGCACCTGTATTTCCTAACACCTGTAAATTTATTAGTAGTACTTGTCTGTCTTACATATAATGACATTACCTTTTTTAATGATAAAAAATGACCAGTTAGGATTGTTGCCCTGTGGACCCATAAATAGAAAAAACTCTGGAAATGTATATTTAAATGATTAAAATAATTGTAATTGTAGATAAAATGTTGTGGTTATGTCAATAGTCTGGGAAATCACAGCACCCAATAGGCAGAAACTATACAAATCTTATATTTAAAGAAGGGGTGACAGAGACATACATTTCTTATTGGTGCTCTCTCTCTCTCTCTCTCTCTCTCTCTCTCTCTCTCTCTCTCTCTCTCTCTCTCTCTCAGGCTCTAAGATGGGAAATGCAACTTCAATCACTTTTTTACAGGTAGTACTTTCCAGCACGTGCCCGCTTGCTTTCACTCTTCATTTAAAGCTCATCATATACTTGAGGTGTCCATCGGGCAATTAATATGGCACATTCCTGACTTAAACATTTGGATCTGTGCACTAGTACATATATAGCTATTTGTTAATAACCCAAACTATTATCTGGTGAACACAACACATATCTATATGTATTTTTGAAATATATGTTTTCCATGGACATATCAAAACAGTATATGTACATAGGACAGTGAAAGGTGTTGAATCTCCCTCCCCACTTTTAAGGCCCAAGCAGGGCTTTTTTTCTGGGGAAAGAGGTGGTGGAACTCAGTGGGTTGCCCTCAGAGAAAATGGTCACATGGCCGGTGGCCCCGCTCCCCTGACAGAGGGGAGTTGAGATTGAGCGGCGCGGAAGGCAATCTAAACTCCCCTCTGTCTGGCCACCAGCCATGTGACCATTTTCAAGAGGTTCCGGAACGCCGTTCCCCCACGTTCCCCCTGAAAAAAAGCCCTGGGCCCAAGTAATCCGCTTCAAGTAAAGCGAGCATGCAGTTTCTCCTCCTGCGTGTACAGCAAGCACTAACAGGGAGTGGCTTAATCAATCAGACTTTCCTCCCTGGGCCAAGAATGCCGAGTTCCACAATCCGTGTTGCTCTCACCCAAGCTACTATACCACCTAAGGGATATTAAATTGGGTTCCCTTCCCTTCCTTTCTCTGGTGAGCTTCCTACAGAGAAGCATGAAAGGTGGAGCCCTTTCTGAGGAACAGCAGCTGACAATCCACTCTAGCTTACTAAAACTGATTCTGGTCTCGGAGGGCATGTGAATGAGAAATCACTGAGCACATAATGGCTACCATGTATGTCTGTAGAATCACTGCACTGTGGGGTCTTTCTCAGTGTTGCATGAAGGACTTCGTGCTCCCTGGGGTACGAGAATACCCAGCTCTATCCTACTCTTGTCAGCTTCCCAAAATAAATTCTGCTGCAGTACGGCAGTTTCTAAGGCCCCCACAACACAAAATGAAACAAAGAGGCATAGCATCCTGGAATGTTGCCTTTTTTAAATCCTTCAAGCCTGGCCAGGTCAACAATAGGGTTTGGGGGGTGAGGGGTCTGCTAAGTTGAAGGTAATGTCACAGAAGCATTGTTTCCCATGCTATTTGCAAGTGTTACATGGGGTTGCTGTCTTTCATGTGGGGCCTGGAGATCTCCCAGAATCACAACTGATCTCCAGCCAACAGAGATCAGTTCCCCTGGAGAAAATGGTTGCTTTGGAGAGTGGGCTGTGTGACATTATAGTCCGCTGAGGCCCTTCGCCTCCCTAAACCCTGCCCTCCCCAGAGTCCACCTCCAAATCTCCAGTAATGTCCCAACCTGGATTTGGTAGCCCTACTTGTTTCGGTTACTCCATTGTTATCTTTGCTACAAAAAACACCTGCAAAAATGTTAGGCCAGAGATGCTAGGGAAATGAAAATATTCATCTTGGACAATGATGCTGTAAATAACACCACTTTGGAGGGGGGCAAAGATCCCATTGTCTATCGCTGGTGCCTCTAACCCCACTTAGAGAACATTAAATCTATTTAGAGCATTTTTACTCTACTCTTCCTTCACAGAGGACTGTATACCCAGAACTCTCTCCTCCTCCTTTTATCCCCACAACAACCCTGTGAGGTAGGCTAGGCTGAAAAACCATGACAGTCTCAAGGTCACCCAGTGAGTTTCAAAGTGAGTGGGGATTTGAACCTGGGTCTCTCAGGTACCAGACTAACACTCTGACCACTGACCCATCAGGTAATCTTTTTTCCTTGGAGCAAGAAACCGTTGTAGAATTTGAAAGGTTTTTTTCCCCACAGAAGTCCAGCAGAATTTTGCTTGGCCTTTTATAGCTACCAGATCTGGCAGGCATCAGTAAATGGAAATGTTCCCCAGGGCACAATGCCCCTCCCCAGTGCCATTGGTGCCTTACTCCCGCCATCGCAAATCTTTCCAAAGCCGTTCAAGATATGGTGGATTCTTTATACAAAATTATGTAAGTGAAGCATATTGCCGCTGATTTATTAAATTGCCTAATGTAACCTAGATGCATAGTCTGCTCTAAGGATTTGGAAAAATTGGTACAGACTTCACAAGTTCCTGTGTAGCATATGTGCATGTATAAGGTGAAAGAGGTGACAAGGTATTTCAATCCCTCATTTCAAATATTTCTCTGTAGTACTTACAGCTGTGGAATGCTGCAAAGTTTCAAAGCATGCCACGAAGATCACCAGATACCAGTGACTGTTATCACATTCTCCGAACTACTATTTAATTATGGGCGAATAGAGGAAGGAATGGAACCAGTGGCCGAGCATAGGGGAGCTGGATTGAAAGATGTCTGTATAATTGGCTCTGTACATTCTCTCGATTATTTCCCAAGAGCCCTGGGGTATTTTTTATTATTAATAATAACTTTTATATAGCTCTTTCCATCCTGAAGGACCCCAGAGCGTTTTACATACTTTATAAACTAATTAGGCAGATTCTGTCTCACTTACAGTGGAGATTCAAAAAATAAAATAAAATAAAACAAACCTCAGGAGGTAAGCAAATTACTCCAGAATTGCACCCATTTAATTGAGACAGAATTCTACTTGGGTTGGAGAGAGTCAATAGCCTTTTTTTCCCTCCCTAGAGTGTTGAAGGTGGTTTGAAAGAGGAATTGCAGCTCATGGTGTGTACACTCATCCTACTTTCAATTGTGGTAAAACAGCTGTAACGGGTTTTTTGTATTGTTTCAAAAACCTATTTGACCAGACACACAACAGTGGGAGAAAAGGAATATGGGACAAACTGTGGAAATGACTAGTCCTCTTCAGATGTTTCAAGGGGGTAGAAAGAATATATAAAGTAGAAACATGGTAGCAGGCTCCATTCCTCTGACCTACATGTGTTCATATGAATGTGTGCAAAGAGTCTATATATGAATCAGCATCTCTCTCTTTCTCTCGCTCTCTCTGCTCAATGGGGCATTCGATAAAGCAGGGTTGTAGATGTTATGGATAGATTCATATGTTTTATGACAGAACATGCCTGTCCTGTTTTGAGTTTTCTGCAAAGCACAAAACTCCATCTGATAGAGATGTTGCACTTTCACCATCTATCACAGTCTTCTGCAAACCTGGGGTGGAGCAATGAAACATTTCCCCACTCTGACACCTATCCTTTCCTCTTGACATTCAGCTCACTGCTTGCACACTGTACCATTTGGAGGCTAAAACACCCATGGATCTGAAAGTAAAAATGTGCTGGTTAAATATTCCTTTGGCCGGAGTTTTGAGCTGGTACCCCACTTATTGATTGGTCCAAACAGGGAAATTCCCGCCCCCTGAGAGCCATAGAAGTATGTGTGCCAAAGGAGTAAGATGTTGTCAGCTTGAGAGTCCAGTTGCCAAGCCCAGATGCTGGCTGAGGAGTTGATCCATCTTCTAAGGCAAGAAGATGCTCTAAAAATTTGAGTAAACATTTATGTAATAAGGAACTGTTTTTTCTTTTATTTCTTGTACTTTGTAATTTTCACCTTTCTGTAGATTTATCCCCAATATCTGTTTTGTGCCTGTTTAACAATAAAATAGTAAACATGATACTTCGGGAGAGACTTTCTGGATTAAATTCTTGATGAGCTGGTGGCACTGTAAGCTCACTTTATCATATTAATAGGAGAAAGTGAGGTAGAGATCCTGGCATTTTCTCACACCACTCTAGGGCTGGTCTATAAGTTGACCTGGCAAAGACTGGTTTTTAATAACTTTTAGGTTTTACCCCAGGGAGCATCAAAAGAAAACTACCAAGGGAAAATCTATAGGGTCCAAGGAGGGATAGAATGTATGCTGAATGCAGGGATCAGAGAAACACATGGATCTCTAGAGCTTTATTACAGTATCTGTTATGTAATATAATGCTTTGCTACATTGGTCTCCAGTCCTGTAACTCCTGTGTTACTATCAATCTTGTACCGTATTTTGGGGGCAATGTTCCCTAATCTTGTTTGCAGTTACTATGGAGTAACTGATGATTCAGTGTATTATACTGTTCTTCCTGCATTGTTTTTAGCTGCAATCCACCTTCAACCTCAGTGAGAAAAGCAGACTGTAAGTGAAGTAAGTAAATAACTAGAGAGAAGGTTCATCACATGGATGCACAACGCAGAACACTAGGGATCCCTTGGAGAAGATCACATGGAGAAAATCATTTGCATTTTCATCGGTATGCATGTAGGATCTCTGTGTGAGAGAGGGGGGGGGGAGGAGAGACTATCTAGTCACTTATACATTATGGCAACCCTATTAACAACCTCCAAATAGCCTTGCTCAGATGTTGCAAAGTGGAGGCTGGGGCTTCCTTTATTGAGTCAAGCCATCTCACTTTGGGTCTCCCTCTTGTCCTACTGCCTACTACCTTTCCTAAAATTACTGACTTTTCCAGAGACTCTTGTCTTCTCATGATGGGACCAAAGTACAATAGCCTTATTTAGTCATTTTGGCTTCTAGAAAAAACTCAGGCTTGATGTGATCTAGGACTCACTTCTTTGTCTTTTTGGTCATCCACCGTATCCATAAAACTCTCCTCTAGCATAACATTTCAAATGCCTCAACTTTCACCCTGCCAGCTTTCTTTATTGTCCAAATTTCACATCCATACATAGTAACAGCCTTGCTCAGGGAATAACATAGGATGAATGACCTTGAGCTTAGTCCTCAGTGACTCATCCTTATCATTAGCAATCTTTTCTAGATCCTCCATGGCTGCCTTTACAAGTCTCAATCTCCTTCTCAAGTCTCAATATCCAGTATGGTCCAATAAATATGTCTACACTGGGGACAGAACTTGGCACCCTAATCTTGCCCCCCCCCAGGCTGGATTAAAACACATTGAAGCCTTAAATTGTGTTAAGCTTAAGAGGCCCCACAGTATTGCCAAAACAATGGTAATTTAGTAATTTTTAGTATTTTTTTTTTATTTAGAGGCCACAGGCTGTAGTTTACTTGATGGTGGAAAGTGTTGTCAAGTTACAGGTGACTTATGGTGATGCTGTACGGTTTCCAAGGCAAGAGAGATTCAAAGGTGGTTTGCCATTGCCTGCCTCTGTGTAACAGCCCTGGAGTCCCTTGGCGGTCTCCCATCCAAGTACTAATCAGGGCCAAGCCTGTTTAGCTTCTGACAAGATTGGGCTAGCCTAGGCCATCCTGTGCATAGATCCAGCTCTGCTGTCCCCACCCCCTGCTCACATTCTTTCTACTTCTTTTGAACGGCTGAAAAGGGTCGACGCCTCTATCAAATGATTTCCAACATTCTTAGAAACCTCCATCCTTGGAAATCCAGGACCAATTGGTCTGAAAAAGGCAGATGTAAAAGGAGCTGAAAGGAATACCTCCGTACTTCACCCACTCCCTCCCACTCCTTCCCTGGAAATTCCGTCGCCTGTTTTTACAACCTGTGGCCCCTTATGCTTTGACAGTTCAGCACATTCCAATGGTGTCTTTGTCCTCGGCTGTCATCAGTCACAACAACGCCTGTCTATCTGCTCTGCTTGGTGAGTGGAGGCAGACCTCTGAGGAGGACACTGAAGCAACACTCTCTCTTCAGAGCTCTGTGCCCTCCCACAATTGCTCTGTCGAAATGTGACACAATTATAGATTCATCCTGAAAGAGCAGCAGGAGACCTTCCTTTGACAACTCTCTGCTCCATCCATTTTTATGTGATATATGTCACCTTTTCCTGTATCAAATGTGTGATGGAGGCATAGAAAATGAGTGAATGAGTCTGAGTTTGGTGAGAGGGGGAAGAAAATGAAGCAGGAAGCGATGTTTAGTGTGCCATATCATAGAAAATCTAGAAGGCACCAGATGAAAGTAAAGCATACCAAGTTTAACACAGACAAAAGGGAAGATTTGATCGTGTCATGCATAAAACGGGTTGCCAGACAGCACAATGCTAGTGGCTGATATTATAACTGAGTTCAAAGATATACCAGCCCATTTAATGGATGATAATAGCTGGAATAGCATAAGGTGAACCTTATGTACTGTTTTGGATATTTCATTTCCCCTGTAATATAAGGACAAAAAGACCAGGGATCTTTTTGTAATATACTATGAAGAAGATATTTTAGAAACCCTATTTATTTATTTATGGATTCTCACATCAGTTAATGATATCCCAGTTTTATACTGCAGACCTGAACATCAACATGATGGAGTATAAATGTGATGATGGTGCCCAGTGCACGAAGTGCATGTGTGCATGCCCTAGAACTGCATATGCTCCACTGCAATGTGCCATGCACCACAACATATTCTGTGAGCATTGTAGGATTTGCAGTCCAAGCCTAGAGTCTATTTGCATGATTTGTGTATGCTTCCTATTCCATTAGCATCTGCTAAACATTAGACTTGAACCCTCTGTTAGTGAGATATTCAGGAGGATTAAAAAAGCTGTCTCAGGTTTATAGAGAATAATTTTCTTCCAGGGCTATCTCCACAGTAGCCTGGGCAGAGGTTTTGCTTGTCCGGAACTCTTCTGGACTGTCCTTTGTTAAACTCTCACACTGAAGACACAGTACATATCCGCTCAGCCATTTGGAACTATTCAGAAGCCAGATGGAAGAGACGGGGGCGGGGGGGCAGGCGGGAGAAACCATGAAAATACCAGTGATTTTTGATGTCTCAGCTGTCAAGCACACAAAGGCAGAACATAAATAAAATGAGGGCTTTTTTCTGGGAAAAGAGGTGGTGGAACTCAGTGGGTTGCCAGCACAGAGGGCAACTCCTGGTGGGAGGTGGTGCCCCTGGTACCACATGCGTGCACGCAAAGTGTGTACATGCTCCCAGGACTGCACAATGATGTCACTTTGGGTGACCTGGAACAAGGGGGGAGTTTTTAAAAGTTTAAATTGCCCTTGGAGAAAATGGTCACATGGTTGGTGGCCCCGCCCCCTGATCTCCAGACAGAGGGGAGTTTAGCAATGCAGAGGGCAATCTAAACTCCCCTCTGTCTGGAGAGCAGGGGGCAGGGCCACCAGCCATGTGACTGCTTTCAAGAGGTGCTGGAACTCCATTCCACTGCATTCCAGCTGAAAAAAAGACCTGAATAAAACAGGCTCCTCCAGCCTCTCTTGGTCAGGTTCTTGAGAACTGCTGCCTTCCTTGCTTTTTCAAAAATAAATAATTATTAGCAACACTAGGTCCAGTCTTTCTGCTTACCTTTCCCCCCTCTCTAACCAGTTGCTTGTTTTCTCCCACCTCATCTTGCCTCTGGGTTCCCAGTTCTTTGTTCCACGTTACTGCAATTGTGTGTCCTCTCTCTTTGTGGGCAGAAAAATCTCCGGGTACCCAGTGCCAAAAATCGATATACCAGGTCTGGCCCAACCACAAAGGCAAACATAGGGTGCCAAAATACTAAGGGTACTGCTTAATCTTAGCCATGTTAAGAGACTGTAGAAAAAATCCCTGCACCCAGCAGTTCCTTGTAATTCAAGGGATGTGATCAAAAATTGCCCGATCTCTACTGGCTGTCAGAGTACAGACTCACAAAGTAAAGGCACAACAGATGTTTTAAAAAATGAGAAAAATGTTATTCAGGCCAATTCTTGATCAGTTCATGTGCTGCTATTATTATTATGCTTCTCGACATACAATAAAACATAAGGAGGGAGCCCCCAATTTTAATCCACAGAGGGCAACAAAAGATAGCTGATCCTGCTATGTTTACACAATAAAATGTAAAACTATTTCAAACTTATTTAACTATCTCAGCATCTAATTAAAAGAAACTTTACAACCATAGAACTGTATAGAAGCCAACTATCTCAAACTCAAAATAGCATCTTCACAAAATTATAAATCCCAGGATCTGTCAGAAAGCCATCACACTTGAAATATGTAGTGTAACTGTGCTCTTGGGGCTGTCTTGTAGATTGTTGTGCTCTTTTGTAGCAGGTTCAAATGTTGTCATTCTAGCAGATGTACAAGGCAAGGTGGAGGTGTGGAAGGTGATATTAAATGGCAATGGCAGCTCTTAATATACTGGCTCATAGAGTTGGGAAAGAACTAGTGAATCACCATGTCCAACCCTGTGTCCTAAGACAGGACACCCTATACTTAAACAGCCCTGAAACAGAGCTGTCATTGTCAACCTGTTCTGAAAAAAACTCCAAGGAACAAGATTTTATTGGGGCTTGCTTATGCAGGGGGGGGGGCTTGCTGAACTTGTTCTTAGAATGAGGGCATTTTTCTTTATTTTTAACCTGAAAGTATGTCCTATTCCTATGTAGTTCAATGAACTTGCTCTAACGTCCCTATGTCCCTGCAGTCCAGGCCCAGAGCTGTTGGGATCAAGGTTCTGGTATCCAGACAAGCTCCAACTGTGTTGACTCACACTGGTTGTACATCTCCTTTTCTGTACTAAAACCCATTGGTGCTGTTGAAGGGTTGCTTTTCCACTACCCTGAGAAAGCAGAATTAGAATGATAGCTCCACACAGTACTTGATATAGTGCTATATTTCTCATTGCATGGCTATGGCACTTGGGTCCATGCTATGTTCGGCTAATAACATAAGATACTTTCTGAAATTCAGCAGGCCTGGTGAATGCATGTATGGGAGGCCTTTTGAGAACCTAGGCTTAAGTTCCATGATGGAAGAAAAGTGAGAAAGAAATACAACAGTTCTCCTAAGGTGCCTGCCTTCATAGGCCTAATGGTCATAAGTACAATTACTCAGCAGCTTTACAACGAAGTTTCTGTATGAAGTCATGAACAGGTGTCCAGCAGGTGCGGCGACTACCTCATAGCAAGCTTCACAGTGACTGGTCTTAGTCTTCCCAGTGATTAACATACAGAACTTACATTCTACTTTGATCATTTTGTTTCAAGTCTCATTTTCTTGCAAGTTGCATTACAAATACTACATTCGCTCCTGAGAATAATAATGCATAGCAATATTAAAGGCACATAAGAGTATATGAAATATTCTTCATTCAATCTACTTCCCACAGAAGTATGTCCTGTTCCTGTTTAGATTAATGGACTTACTCTAAAGAATGTTTGTTTAGGAGTGCACTGTTTACTGCGGCTCCTGATCCTTCCAAGTCCTTTAATTAACTGTGTTCATTCCAAACAGCAGGAACATGATGGGTCTTCCATATCCAATGAACTGTCCCTTGCTCCCCAGGCAGTCTAGTCTTCCTTCCCATAGTTCTGGAATGGCTTAGGAAAAGGAAGGATCCAACAACAACAACAAACAACAACATTCAATTTATATAGCGTCCTTCAGGACAACTTAACACCCACTCAAAGCAGTTTTACAAAGTATGTTACTATTATCCCCACAACAACCACCCTGTGAGGGAGGTGCAACTGAGAGAGCTCTGGAAGAGCTGTGACTGACTGAAGGTCATTCAGCTGGCTTCAAGTGGAGGAATGGGGAATCAAACCTGGTTCTCCAGATTGGAGTCCTGCCGCTCTTAACCACTACACTAAAGAGTTCTAACATCAACAGACAGAGCAGCCAAGCTGGGACTGGGGCTAGCCTACTGTTAGAGTAGGAAAGAAGGAGCAACGTCCTTCATTCTCATCTTCCTCTTATCCACTCCTTACCCCCGCTCCTCTCCTAATGCTGGTTCTCCTAGACAGTGAGAGAAAGAATTTAAGTCATAATTTCCCCACATACACACACACATTCTCTATGTCATCAACTGCTTGAGTCCAGCTAGATGCCTCAGTAGTACGTTGCAAGTCACACAGGACAGGCTAATAGTGCAACTGCAACTACAAAAAAGATCACCATGAATCAACTCTAAAAATTCAAAGGACAACAGAGAAGACACTAACATATTGGCTTAGATCTCAGCTGTAGCACATAGCGTCTTCAGCCACCTTCATCTGATATGCCAGCTATGGCCCTTCCTTGAGCAGCACAATTTGGTCACTTCTTCACAATTTGATTGCACCTCTTCCTGCAATGTGCTTTACGTGGGTCTGCCTTTTAATGGTATTTGGGAACTTCATTTGGTTCAGAGCACGTCAGCAAGATTACTGGCTGCTAAATCATACAGAGCATCTCTTGGCAGTTCAGAAAGATCTTTGCTGTCTGACAATTAGCTTTGAGGCACCACTGAAAGTAATGGTTATTAACTGCAGCCCTGGACCATCGGGGCTGCTTGGTCCCATATGAGCCTGCCCACCAATTAAGATCTCTGGAGGCTCTTTGTAGGTTCCCATCTTCTGAAGTAAGTAGCTGGAAGTGGCAGAACCTGATTTGTAATAGAGCTCCCTTTCTAGAGTAACCCACTTATAGGTGGGACCTGGATATCTGCAGGAATTACAAACTATCTCCAGATTACAGAGATCACTTTCCCTTGGGGAAAATGGTTGCTATGGAGGGTGGACTCTATGGCATTATTCATCGCTGAGGTCCCTGCCCTCCCCAACACCACCCTCCTCAGGGTCTATCCCCATATCTCCAGGAATTTCCCAACATAGAGTTGGCATCCCTACCTTTCTGTGGCTGCTCACCTGACACTAACAGTGCCATCCTGAATTCATTTTCTTCATGTATACACTGCTTTCCCCCACAATGGGGATCCAAAATGTCTTATAACTTTGCCCCCTTTTCCATTTTATCCTGACAACCACCCTGTGAGGTAGGTTAGGCTGAGAGGATGTGACTGGCCTAAGGTCACCCGGCAAGTTTCCACGGCAACGTGGGAATTTGAACCTGAGTCTCCCAGATCCTAGTCCAAAACAATAATTACACCACTGTGCTGGATCACAGAAGCAGAGTACACCTTTTTAAGTAACTGACTTTAATGGACTTAGGAGGGTCCAGCTCTGCTTAGGACAGCATTGCCAGCCTGTCTAGTTCTCAGTGCGGAGTTACAACTTTTCTCTTTCCCAAAGCTTTTATTTGATTTGTTTTCTTTTCTTTAAATAGCTGTTCCGAATTTCTTAAATTTCTTTGATTTTGCTCCTAGTGATCTTTAGATGGCTTTTAACAGTTTCAAGGATGTAACATTTTACCTTTACTGCTTTATTCCTATTGCTGATTTATTTTTACAGCTGGTTATTTATTTTTGTTGTTACAATGCTTAAGAAGATTATAAGTTTATCACAAGATGAACAGCTACCTCAAAACCGCATGAGTCCAGGGTTGTAAATTGATCGATACATATTGGAATGCAACAGGCTGATAATGACATTGCTGGGATTCTCTGGAGTGAATAAATGATGGCAGCTCCAGAGAAAATGGCAAATGTGTCAGTTTACGTATTACGAAGTCCTCATGACTGTGATGATGTGAGGACTTTAAAACAGGCATTCATTGAGAGTTTTGTGCCTCCCAGACAGACTCACATGTGCCCTTTTTTCCTTTTGAGGGGCACAGGCAGAAGCAGCTGCACTATTTTCCTCCCCGTAGATTTCTCCTCAAACTGCCTCAAAGAGCTGATATTGGCTCCTTTGCAAAACTTACCACAAGAGTAAGGTGATTTATTGTGTAATTGCCCAACAAAACTGGAGGGTTTTGTAATGTTTAAATTGGCACACATTGGTTTGACAATCATTCCCTCAACCCAGAGAACCTGAGAATTCTAGTTCTGTAAGTGGGAGGAGAGAACTTTAATAAGATATTCTCATCACCTTTTGCCATGCTAATTATTCCCAGAATTCTTTGGAGGAAACTACAATAATTTCCCCCCACCCACACACCCACCCTCCGCTCAGGTAAAAGGTAATGATAAATAGAAGTGAAATAAGGATTCTTTCTTTCTCCTTTCTTTCAGATAAGGAGTAGAAATAGGTCAGAAACTTTTATAGTACTTTATATTAATACTAAAGGCTATGATAATCAGTTGGTGTAATAAACAGTGTTATTGTTAAAAATGGAAAGGATATGTTGGAACAATAATGAAATAATGAGTCTTCTCTTATTAAATAACAAGCAGGAATAGGTTTGAATTCTGTATGTGTAGTATAAGTGGGAAAATATATACTAATTAGGTTAAACTATCATTTTAATCATTAATCTAATATTGGTAAAGGTTATGATTTTTGGTACTCTGTATTTTAACAATCTTTGTAGAACGCAGTTGTGTATTTGTCTTGATTGTCCCCTCCCCCCCTTTTCTGTATTTCCTTTTTGTTTGTTTTTTAAAAGATCCACAGCTCAGGTGGAATTTGGGTTTGAGCAAACAAATATAGGATTGGGTTGTATGACTGTGAGCATTTTCATAGTTACCTACAACTTACAGCACAATCCTAAACAGAGCTACACCCATCAAAGTCATGGGCTTGGAAGGGTATAACTCTATTTAGATTGTACTGCTTGTCACGCTTAACTCTGTCAATATTTATTTTTAAAAAGATGTATAGCCCACCTCCCCAGTTTAAAAGGTTTCCTAAGTAGCATGTATTGGAGGATCAGGCTGTGAAAATCTTGCAAAGTCCAAATTAGATAACAAACATTTGTTAATTTATTTCAGAAAACTGTGACTCATCCTGTAGAAAAGCAGGCTATTAGTATTATTCCATTGTTTAACAGTCAGTGACTGGCTTGTGCACAAGATAAACAGTGGCCATGTTTAGAGGAAAACTGCCTCTTTCATTTGTCAGCCTGCAGCAACATTACCCAATAACTAAGGTTAGAATATCATAGATAATGGAAAACCCTGCCAGAATTTCTAAGGAATAGGCTAACAGCTCTACCCTTGGGAAGAGTAGAACTTAATAACTAACTTGTCAGGGCTTTCCTTATGATTTACCCAAGGGAATAGATGAGATACAGTTCAAATTCTACAACCACTATAGGGAAGAACTAAGAGCATGAGGACTGCTGGAAGGAAGCCTGCAGGAGTTCACTATAGAAGCCTGCTTTTGTAGTTTACACAATGTCCCACAGACTTTCTTCTGACATTCTTCAGAACCCTAGCCCTTGCCTGCAGCAGTTGTAGAATTTGGACTGTATGTTATCTATTAATATAGGTTGGCTATCTGAATTGTTTTATGTTTATTATTGTAATCGTTTTGATCTTTTTTCATACATTTTCATTATTGACTTGTACCTAGTGATTTGTTTCTTTTTGTTTGTTGGGAGTTGCTTTTATATTAACCTTTAGTTTGGAATAAACATTATTCACTCACAGTTTTAGTGGCTAATTCAGAAAATATCATTGGGAACCCACTTGCATCCTTGTGTTTTCCCTGTTCTCCTCCTGTTTTTTCCTGACTTTGTGGCGATTTTAAAAAATGTTTGAAATGTAGTTGCAGAGCAGGCTAGCCAGTCAAAGAACTATTCTCAGGGCTATTGCCCTTTTACATTTCCTTGTTTGTTTCTGCTTCCAGCTTTGTTACTTCCTGTTATCTCACAGTGGGTCATGGTATTTCTTAATCAAAGGTTAATTACCAGTTCTTGAGGAGGAGGGTGGCATGGAGGGGATCAAGTATAGCTTATTACTTGGTAGCCCAAGCTGTGCTTGTTATTTTTTAATTTAATTTTTTTGTAATTATGTAATTGCACTATTAGCATCATAAAACTAAAATGAGTAGTGGCTTTGTCTGCCAAACATAAAGCAGGACAAAACAATAATAATAATTGATTAATAAATGCCACAGCTATCAGAGAAAAGGAATAATTAATAAGCCTATAAAGCAAAGGGAATTGGGGGAGGGGATTACAGGTTGAAGTAGAACCTTTGCTGAATGGGACCTAATTCCAAGTAGGATTTTCCCAAAGAGATGGACATTGCATATCTCAGGATGCACTGCCATGTGGATCTCCAGTTTCAATTTTGCTTGCAGCTAATTGCAGGAAAGGAATGACTGAGCAGTGCAAAAGTCTCCGGGTGTGGGAAGTCACCTCTTGCAAGATACATTTTGATCCTGTTCGGCTGCCGTTTGCTCATGATGAGTAGTCTGGTGATGATGACTATGCCTGCGTAATCCCGCCCATAGAGTTCTGGCAGTACTTCTACAGTACTGAAGGTTTACAATGCCAACAACCATGCTGAAACTAAGCACATTTGAGGCTGCTCAGCACCGGCTGGATGGGAGACCTCCAGACAGGCCACGTACGATGCTTTGAGTTAGGGGGCAGGGCAGCGGGGGCTAGCAGGATAGAAGTATAACAAAGGAATAAATAAATTACACCACTTCAAGTGAACCTGAGCAACTGCTAGCAATGACTGGAAATAGGGCTGCCAGCTCCAAGTTGGGAAATTCCTGGAGATCTGGGCGGGGGGGGGGGACCTGGAGAAACCTGGAGAAAGTGGGGTTTGGAGAGGGAAAGGACCTTGGCATGGCATAATTCCATAGAGTCCACCCCCCCCCAAAGTAGTCATTTTCTCCAGGTGAACTGATGTCTGTGGCCTGGAGACCAGTTGTAATTCCGGGAGATCTCCAGCCACTACCTGGAGGCTGGCAACTCTAACTGGAAACAAGGCAGGCCAAAACCTAGGCTTGTCTTTGCTGTTGCCAAGCTGTAAAATTTGTGACATCATTACAAAATAGCCAAATCATAAACATAGATAGCTGACTAGTTTTCAAGTTTAGTGAGTAAGCCTAAGCAGGTCTACTCAGAAGTAAGCCCCATCTTGTTTAATGGGGTATTCCCAAGGAACTTTTCTTCAGAGTCCAGTGTTGGTACAATAAAATGTTCATGTTAAACAACTTAAAAGAATGGCCTAACATTTGCCAACGATCCCAACGCCTTTGCAATCATGGGCCAGAACAGTGGCAAGCAAGAACAAGCTGGTAATTGGCTACAGAACTGTTTGCACATTTTGCCTCATATGACCCCAAATAAAAAAGCTAGGAACGTACTCTTTTTTCAAAATGAATGTTGAAAAACTCAGGCAGGGGGCCAGGCCCCTATGGGGCTCTCTCTGATCACGATGATCCTGTCTCTTGCTCTTGAATGTTTGGTTAAATTTTCTGGAGTCTATCTTCCCAAGACATTATTCTTTCCTCTTTCTTGACATTTTTGTTCCCAAATGTAGTTTCAATACAATGCAGTTATAATTGGAACCTCCCCACTTAACCCCATGACCCAAGGCCCTGTTTTTAGAGGGTTACATAAGACTTATCTTGTAGACAGTTGTCTGTCTCTCTTTTACTTCCTGACAGGATTGGAACAGTCATAAGCCAATCTAATTTCAGCCAGGACATCTGCTCAATTGCCTGAACTCTTTCTTTGTGTGAGCGTTCCTCAGCTTTAAAGCTCTGGCCTCCTCATGAGGGAAGTGAGCAGAGCACATACTTTGCATGCTAAAGTTCCCAGGTTCAGTCTATCCCCAGTTTAAATGGATTTGGGGTAGAAAGAAAAGGCGCTTGGAGACCCTGAAGAAATGCTGTTAGAGGGATGATCAACTAATGGTTTGGGGTTTCCAACCTCCAGGTAGTGGGTGGAGATCTCCTGGAACTGATCTCCAGATGACAGAGATTAGTTCCCCTAGAGCAAATGGCTGCCTTGGAAGGTGGACTCTATGGTAATATACCCCACTGAGGTCCCTCCCTTCCCCAAACCCTGCCTTCCCGAGACTCCACCCTCCAAAAAAATCTCCAGAGATTTCCCAACCTGGAGCTGGCAACCCTGGCTTTGACTTCATAGAGGCAGTTTCATATCTCCATTAGAGAAAGAAGGCTGAGCAGATACTATGTAGGTTTGCTAAATCCAGCTTGGCACATTCCTGGAGATGTGGGGGTGAAGGCAGATTCAGAGGAGGGGAAGAAGCTCCGCTGGTATATAACTCCATAGATTTCATCCTCTGAAGCCACCATTTCCTCCAAGAGAACTAAGATGGAGATAAATTGCAATTCTGAGAGGACTCCAGGCCTCATCTGGAGGTTGGCAACCCTAATCCCATAGCACAGCTGTGAGTCTGAAGAGATACCAGAGGGATACAAAAATATGTTCAAAGACACAAGCAATTTCTACAATTGACTTACATGTATATGGGGAAAGGAACACAAAAACCGAGGCACACATCTGAGACCGGTGCCTGACCACCAATGCTTGAAAGTTACTGCAAGGTTAAAGTACTCTTTTCAGCCTCCCATGTGGGAGGAACCAGAACACACCAGCAAATGCGGGAGCTTTCTTGTCACTCCAGCACTTAGGGTTCTGTATCTCCCATTTTCAAAGCTGGCTCCTAAATTTTTCAAAAATGTCTGCACCCTGATATTTATGTAAGAATTTGGGTGATTCCGCACGTCCCGGCATAGCGCTATACTCACGGACCGAGAGCGTCTTCCTGGTGCGATTTCTGACATCATCGCATCTCGAGAACAGCATCGTGGCATGATGATGTCAGAAATTGCACCAGTCCGTGACTATAGCGCTATGCCAGGACGTGTGAAATCACCCTTTATCATTTCCATTGCACCTATGATAACAAATGTATTCTAGACCAATACAGAGCCCTCATTTCTCAGATGTTAGGACATGAAGCAAGGTGATCAGGTAGACTTCCAGAAGTTTCCATAGGGTAGGGAACCCAGCATCCATTATTAAGCTGTCCCTGGGTTTGGGGGCTAGCCCAGGATCTGGAAAGTATGGATTCAGTTCGTTGTTATGCTACAAAATTTCTGTTCATTTACTTACTTCATTTATACCTTGACTTTCTTTCCCAAAAGCAGCTTACATCATTCCTGTCGTCTTCATTTAATCCTCACAACAACCTTGTGAGGTAGGTTAGGCTAAGAGTGTGTGACAGGCAGAAGATTGCCCAGCAAGCTTCCATTACAGAGCAGCGATTCAAACTTAGGTCTCCCAGATGATAGTCCAACACGCTAACCTCTATATCATGCTGGCTCTCTATTTCTATCATATATACTAATAATCAAGTAGCCTTGATCTTGGATATTTAAATCCAGAGACTGGAGTCATGACTCATGAGTGGACAAGACAGATTTTCCTACACACATGAAAAATGCCCCAGGTTTGCAGAAAAATCTAAAATCTAAAAAAAAATACATTGAGAGTTTTAAAAAAAGTAAAATGATAAAAATGATTTTAAAAAAGAAATAGGAACAGGAAGTAAGGCTATGGGGAGCAGAAAGAGGGGAAAGGACATGATGGGGGAGGGGAAATGAGATATTCCCTGCAAGTTTCTCCAATTGCAAGGACAGTAGAATATAAATTGATTAAAATAAGTAAATAATAAATAAGTCCTTGCACGGCCCCCTCCTATTCTATTCTATTCTATTCTATTCTATTCTATTCTATTCTATTCTATTCTATTCGACCTTGGATGATCTTTGTGGGTTGCTGGATCACCAATTTGTAGTCAAATGGGACATAATGGTGGCTCTACCTGGGCATAGCCACATGTCGCACAGCAATCACAATCAGTACTAGGATGAACAAGTTAAAATTCTGGATATATTATATGAATGATGCAGGGAGAATATAGGGCAGAGTAGGATGAGAACACACAGGGAGAAATCTTTCCACATGGCTTGCCAACTTTTGCCTCATCCAACAATAGAAAGTATAATGGAGCTGAGTCAGGATATGTAGAGGAAGTTGACTTCGGTTTCAATAACCATGATTCAGTGCTGATGTCACATACCCTTTAAAAAGTCATTTATTGTTTGGCCAGTGAGGCATAAGCTGAACACTTCAATCACCAGTATTCTCAGTTGTTAGCTCTACAAAATGGTTGCCAACCTCCTCAGAACGCAAGTATGGGCTGGTGCATGTAAAATAGATGACATCTAGAGGCTTCTTTAAATTGCTACATATGGCAAGCTATTTATTTGCTTCTGCCAACTCTGGGTTGGGAAATTCCGGGAGATTTGGGGGTGGAGCATGGGGAGGGCAGAGTTTGGAGAAGGGAGGGGCTTCAGCCATAAAATCCACTCTCAGAAGCAACCATTTTCTCCAGGGCAACTGATCTCTATAGTCTAGATAGGGTTGCCAGTCCCCTGCTGGGGGTGGGGGATCCCCCGCTCCCCACTCCACCCGCTGCCCCGACACACTGTTTATTTCTACCGACTTACTTGGCTGGCAGGGGAGGCATGGGCCTCCCAGGGGCACAATGCCATGTGACACAGCGCACACCCGTGGGCCCAATCCAGCCCAATTCAGGCCCATATCAAGCCAGAATTGGCCCAGATTGGGCTGGTATGGAGTGCAGGAGCACTCCCACACTCTGCAGTGGCCCAATCCGGGCCCAAATTAGGCCAGATCAAGCTGCTGCGGAGAGTGGAAGCACTCCTGCGCTCCACAGCAGCCCGTTCTGGGCCAATACGGGCACAAAACAGACCTGATTGACACACACACACCCCACAGAGCAAGGGAGAACTCCCAGGAAGTCACAGCTCATGCAATGAAATTGCTTGCTGGAAGTGACGTCGTCTTGCAGACCCGGGACCATGCATGTGCAAAGCACGCACACAAAAGACAACAAGGCAGGTAGATGCCAGGTCCCCCACCTCCCACCAGGAGGACAGGAGGACCTGGCAACCCTAAGTCTAGAGGTCAATTGTAATTCTGGGAGATCTTCAGGCCCTACTTGGAGGTTAGCACCCTTGCTGCAGCCCATCTTTCAAGTCAGGCAATTTTCTCCATGCCAATATACACACACATTTAAATGCTTGTGTTAGCTTGAAAGAAATTATCCCTGTGGTGGGCTACTGCTAATTGCCAGCCTCCAGGTGGTGGCTGGAGACTTCCCAGAATTACAACTGATCTCCAGGCCATAGAGATCAGTTCCCCTGGAGAAAATGGCTGCTTTAGAGGGTAGACTGTGTGGAATTATACCCTGCTGAGGTTCTTCCCCTCCCCAACCCCAACTTCTCCAGGCTCCATCTCCAAAAGCTCCAGGAATTTCCCAGCAGGAGCTGGCAACCCTAGCTGCTGCACACAAATATCTTCAATATGCTGGTTGTGCTGATATATTTGGGTATATTTTCTGAACCCACATACTGAGTTGTATGGTAATTTAACTTGGAGTAGTTGTGTCTTTGGCTATTTTGATATGAGTAGATATTTTGAGGGCTGTGTTGTGTTTCCTTTACAACTGGCTAAGGTTGGATCCAATATCCAGAGTCAAATCCCTAAAGGACCGTCTCATTGAGTATGTGAACTGTTCCTCAACACACACTTTCTCTCGGGTTCTGACTGAGAGCAGCGCTGCATAAGGCCCGAGTCGTAATCATTTTAGGCTCAGATTAGGAAATCGGTTGGCCAAGCAAGTTGCAGGATTCACCAGCTGCGGCCCCTTGCCTCAGCCCACTCTCCTTCCGTTATGTCTGTGATTGCCATCTTAATGGCCACTGCCTTTAGCTTCTTACTGTCATTATTAGGGTCTCCATGAACATCTATTTGCATGCCCGGTATACAAATAACCATCATTTGTTGCAATGGGGAGAGCAGCTAAATAAATAATAAATAATAAATATGCCTACAGAAATCAATAAATGTGTAAGTCTTGAAAGGAGCACTGGGCGTTGGGATTTGGCTGGCAAAAAGCTCCCATCATGCATGAATGCCCTAGACCTAGAATTCCGTAAGCCATTGGGACATTTATTTTATAAAGAAAGAAGGGGTTTATTTTTAAAAAATAATAATAATAAACTACAATCCATCTTCCTAAACTTGGGGTTGTTTTTTTTCCTCTTTTTTAAAAGAGGTTGGACATCTTTCGGTTGGGAATGCTATAGTTTTTTTCCTGCAATAATAATAATCCCAACAATAAGAACAGCAATAATAAACAACAACAAAAATGATAATCAAATGGTAGTGGAAAGAACAACATTTTGGCACCTTATTTATTTTATGTACAGAGTTGTGCCAAGAGGTACTGAGCTCCACCAATATATACAGCAATTACAGTTCAGTTGACTGTTGCCCAGGAACAAGAGAACACTCTCTCTCTCTATGCTTTCTGGTCATACAGATGATAAGTAACTGGTTTAAACAACCCCCCTTTAGACTTAAGAGGATATAATTATGTGTACTGTACTGGCTTAATAGCAGGGCTTATTTCGAGGGGGAACATGCAGGAACGCAGTTCCGGCAGTTCCTCAAAGAGGTCACATGACAGGTGGCCCCACCCACCTGACTCTCAGCCATTTTGGGCCCATTTCAGCCTGGATTGGGGCCAAAACGGCCCGGATCGAGCCTCTGACAGGTGGTGGATCACTCTCCCGCTCAGCAGCGGCCCGATCCTGACCATTTTGGGCCCAATTTCGGCTCTGAATGGCCAGGATTGGGTCCAAAACAGCCATGATAGGTGATGTCAGGGGGCGTGGCATATGCAAAATCAGTTATGCTAATGACACACCTCCGGTGCTGGCAAGGGGCTTGCCATATGCTAATGAGTTATTGCTAATGAGTTCCTCCAGCTCTTTTTCTACGAAATGACCCCTGCTTAATAGTATCTGTAGTGTGTTGTTGTTGTTTGTTTGTTTGTTTGACTTCTAGCCCTGTCTCCCAGAGTACGGGCTCAGGAGCCTCTCAGTGTACGGGTTATAACAGAGTATAAATACATTTCAAATCACAATAAAATCATAACAATAATCAAATGCAGTAAAATACTGTTTCCAAGATAGCAGTCCGTACCATCCACCCTTACTGATAGTGCATGGTGGGGGGCAGCCGTTCTGATCGGATTATGACTCAGATGGGGGGCTGAGATGTCTTTACAGCCTCCCTTCGACAGGAGACCGGTTGAGAGGCTCACCAGATGGATACAAGACCAGCCTCAACCATATGCCTGGCGGAACATCTCTGTCTTAGAAGACTGCTGAAAGGATAAATGATCTCGGCAGGCCCTAATATCTACAGACGGAGAGTTCCACCAGGTTGGAGCCAGGACCGAGAAGGCTCTGACTCTGGTTGAGGCCATTTGAGCCTCCCTGGGGCCAGGAACCGCCAGTAGGTATTTATCAGCTGATCTTAGCACTCTCCGGGGTATGGCAACTTGGCAAGAGGCGCTCCCACTGCCAGAAATGCTATAATTTTTGCACATCAACCATATAGCTGGTTGTTACACCAAATACTGAAGCCTTTTCCAGTGTGTGCACAGCTTGTGATATTTGAATGTTTGCCATACACTTTGTTGCTGTGTATATAAATATGAAGTATAAGTATCTGTCCATATGAGTGCTTACATTGTATCAGCAGCATGCTTCGTAACTAGGGAAGTAGATCATTTAGTTGATGATCGTTTCATTTGTAAAAATATGACATGGATTTGGGTAGGTGTGGGTGAAGGTACACATTATCCAGGGCCTTTTCAGATCACCAAAATATACATCTTTTATTCTTAGCAGTACAGTTGTCCTGACTGGGACTCAGTTTTGATGGCTCATCCGTATGCATGTTGGAGCAAAGGGTGATTTTGCTGCCAAGATAATAGCTTTGCTAGCAGGGCTGTAGCTGGTCTCTTTCCTTTTTAACCTTCAGGGCAGATATGCAACACAGAACTGGAGACCAGGCCGCAAAGCTTTTAAAAAGCTTTTTTTTAAAAAAGGGAGAAAAGAAAAACATTTTTAACAGATGGGATATTTCTGTAGGAAATTCTAGGGTTTTTTAAAATTTGTTTTAAATGTTTGAATGGTGCAGCAGGGAGCCCTCAGCCTCTAACAAATTCTTTTTTAAAAAGAGCTCACAAAATGACATGAGTAGGAAGAGGGATTTGTGTATGGCTCGACACAGCGAAGTCCGTAGGTAATGGGACACTCACAGAATAATCACCTTCCATATGCCGTTGACTATGGCACTATACAGGGGACGGAGGGGACTGCATTTTCCAGCAACAGAATATTGTGACTGAATGGCGGGGGATGTGCTGGCTGGAATAAAACTGTTTTTAGATCCCCTGCAAGAAATGGATAATGCATTTATTGCACAAGCAAAACAATCCTCTGGAGAGACCCTTTGAGAGGAAGCAGAGATTACAGAAAGGAAGCTGTTGGCTGAGTTTCTGATGTTCTCATTTGTTGTCTCTTCTCTTGTATTGTAGGGAATTTTAAAGGTCTGTGTAAGCAAATCGATCACTTCCTCGAAGACACGGAGTATGAAGCCGACACAGCAGAATATTTCCTCCGTAAGTCTACAGCTTCTTTTTTCACTTTGAACCACTTATTGTGGGTGCCTAGCACTTGAGTGCCCTTTGCTTCTTGGGGATGACATTATACAAAACTAATTGCCCCCAAGGATGGACATGCTGGATGAGGCAAAACGTGAAACCTGAGTGGAACCCTTCCGTGAATCTGTCTTAAAAACGTTCTGCCAGAGGCACCGTTCTGTGCCTCTCCTGCTTTCCTTGTGCATAATTTCTCAGGGTTTTTAAATACTTACAATAAAGGGTAAATACTAACAATAAAATTATTTTTAGTGCTAATACTGCCCGCATGTGAAAAATAAATCCATGCTACTTGGTGAAGTGCAGGATTCACTAGTCTCTTCCCCAGTCGGCCTCTCCAGTTACTTCACCTGTCCCATATATCTGCTGCTCATGTGGAGACTGCCAGCATCCCAGACTAGGGTGTGAGCCAGGACTGTGGCACCAGCAGTCCCAATGATCAACAGAGAGAGGTGCAATGGAAGACAAAGGACAGAGGTTCAGGCTTGATTATTACATTTTTGACTATTTAAACTTTGGTACCAAAACAAAATTTAAAAATGCACACAAAACCCTGACAGTTGCACATGCTCTTTAAAATGGCGGAGTTTCCCTGCAGTAAATACAAAGCTGAATGTCTGTGCCTTCCCTGTCACCCAGTCTTTAATTCAGATGTGCCTTTCAGAATAGATAGTGCCAGAGCTGCATTTTACCTGTGACTCTCTGGTCCTTTATGTACCCACTACCCATGTTTTAAAAGTAAGATGTGTTGCTTCATAAAAAAGGTGTTTATGGTCCTTAGGCAGCCAATGGTGGAGCAGGAAAATCACAGTTCCTAGAAACAAACGGCGATTGCTACACTGGTGCAACAGCTGAAAAGTGTTGTATTATCCATTGCACTATAGTGAAAATGTTTAGAATTTGGACAGTTTGTCTTTTTGCTTACTAGAAATTGATCTTAGTATCACAGCAACCATCCAGGAATGTATTTATTGACTTACATACTTCATTGAGAGTCCACCTTTCTCACTGACACTTGAGGTGAATTATGCTATTAAAAACAATGCAGTCAGAGCAGAATAAGACATACAAGCAGCAATGCAGTAGAGTTTAGGCTCATAGGAAACAGCCCATTGAGAACCTAGGGCCATATTATAAAGACACAGAGCTGTGCAGCTCTGCATGGCTGCTGAAAGCCACCAGCCCCACCCACCCTCAACAAAGATGCCCCTGGTAGAGCCCCCCCCCCTTATGCCACCCAGACAGCGTATGAAAGCAAAGCACATGACTTCTTGTTAGAATGAACAAGAAGTTCATGAAGAAGAATGAACTTGTTGTTAGTTATCTCTAAATGCATCGTGCAGTTCCGTCGTCTATTCCATTCCACATATTTATATCCCATTCTTACAGAAAGGAACTCAGGTCAGTGTATACAGTCTCACTATTTTATCCTCACAACAACCCTGTGGTGTAGGTTAGGCTGAGAAATAGTGACTACCCCAAAATCATATATCCTATAAGCCCATCTATTTAGAAGGGTGTAACTTTGTTTGGTCTTGCACAGTTAGTTCCCCTTCCTTTCTCCTCCATAAAACAGCCAGAAAAATTTTACCTGCACACTAAAAGCACCTTGCTTAGCTTCCTGACCTCCAGAGTGTTGGAGATACAGGAACCTTCTTCCTCGCCTCCATGTTTCTCTCTCAGTTGCCCCTGCCACTGTGGATATCTTTTGACTCTTTCTTGTCATGTCTCATGCATGAAAGTCATCATTTTTCTCACAAATCTTTGTCCATCTTCCTGCAGTTCCACTTTAGCACAGAAGTGGCAAACCAACATGATGTCATGTTGATGCATCCCCACCCCCAAAGCATTTTATATAATTCCTAGGATTGCCAACTCCAGGTTGGAAAATTCCTGGAAATTAGGGAGTAGAACCTGAAAAGGGTGGGCCTTGGGGAAGCAAGTGACCTCAGTGGGGTATAATGCCATGAAATCCACCCTCCAAAGCAACCATTTTCTCCAGGGGAATTGATCTCTGTTGTCTAGAGATTGATTGTAATTCCAAGAAATCTCCAGATCCCACCTGGAGATTGGCAACCCTACACTGGCATAGCAAAACTAAAGCCACTCTTAGCATAGATCTCTTGGAAAAGGAGGTGAATGCAGAGACTTACTCCAATAAAGACTGGGAAGACTCAAGAATGAAGTACTAGCTATTTTTTTCCTCTTCCTATAGAAGTCAAATTACATGTTATACTTCATTAGTCTAAGGGCCTCTGCTCTGTTGCAAAGAGCTCTCAGGAGGAGTTCTGGAACCTGCTGAGGTTTTTAGGGAGGGCAGCTGTCAGGGGAAGGGTTAAGCTCCCCTTCCTCCTGGCCCTCCTCTATTGCCAAGCCGATCCGATCTGATCCAAGCCGCACAGTCGCGTCCGACCCTCGGCTACTCCGTAGATCGTCCCCTGCCAGGCCTTTCTGTCCTATAGCGTGTCGAGAGAGATCCGCAGAGTCTCGCAGTGAAGTTTTTACAGGGTAGTTCACCATTGCTTTCCCCAACCCAACACACTTAGCCGTACGACAGCCACGAATGGTAAGTCATACGTTGCCACCCCCTTGGCACTTTGAGCCGGTGTGGGATAAGGGGGCTATTGCCAAGCACCCCCTCCAAAAAGAGCCTTGCTGTGAAGAAGGGACTATTGAGGTCATGCCGTGCCAAGCTGCAGTAAGTTGACCCTTGATCAGTGCTCAATGAACAGCAATTATTAGATCCAGAATGTCCATGTTGAGTAGCAAACATATCTTTAAGTCAAGGATGCGCAGCACATGGCCTGCAGAGTCCTATTTTGTAGCCTGCAGCATGCTCTCCTATAAGACTGGAGGAGGGAGGAACCAGTACTTCAGCCCAGGTCCAAGAGGTCTCTCAGATGCAACAAGGGAGGTTCCCCTCCCCTAGGAAGGGGTCAAAGTGCAGTTCTCTGCTTTTCATCCCCCATCAGCTGTGTGCTGTCATCAGAGCAACAGCAGCATCTCAGAGCCAAACTACAAGAGACGAATTACACAAGGTGGAGCACATGAAGACAGTTGCAATGTTAGCTGGGAAGCTGAGTTTTAAAACAGATCAGAAGGCTTTGTCAATTTCCCCTCTCTACAGAGCTGGCAAAGAAGATCTCTGCTCAGAGGGTTTGTTAATTTCCCCTTTGCCTCCCAGGCTCTGTCAGTTTCACCTCCCCTTCTAAGAGGTGAAGAGGAAATTAACAAACTCTCTGAGCAGAGATCTTCTTTGCCAGCTCTGTAGAGAGGGGAAATTGACAAAGCCTTCCAACCTGTCTTTTAAAACTCAGCTTCCCGGCTAACATTGCGACTCCCTTCATGTGCTCCTCCTCGTGTAATTCGTCTCTTGTAGCTTAGCTCTCAGGGCTCCAAGGCCATGCTGTTGTAGCCCTGTCTGCCCCCTCTTGACAACATGGAGCAGAAGTAAAGGGAGCATGGGCCATATCCTCCCACAGCTGGGTCTATCAGGCCAATGCTGACCCCTGCAGCACCTCTTTTGGACAGCCAAGAAATGAATAAATAAATGAGTAAGGAAGTTTTTAAAAAGAAGCTAATATATATTTTTGTGCCATTACTAAGTGGAGCAGTGCCTGGTGTTGTTATGGGGTGGCCCACTCAGTTTCAGTCAAGATCCATTCTGTGTAGTTGTACACACCTACTCTAAGTAAGACATACTGAGTAGAAGCAAAAGGAGAAGACTGTAGGTTGGTGAACCTCTGATTGGCCACTGGTCGTAATAGCATGCAGGATGTAAGTTCTTACATTAACAACACACAATTGCTGTGTATTGGGTTCTTATTTTTCTGTTCTGAATCATTAGCACATGCAAATGATCTTGCAAAGACTTATGCAGTAAAGTGTTTTAGCAAACTTAACACTGGACATTAGCAAGCATTATAATTAAGCAACTTAGGAACACAGGGTGCTGCTTTTTGTATCAAAGCGACTCATTGATCCATGTCACTCAGTATTCTCTACTCTGACTTGCATCAGAAACTCACCAGGGTCTTGGGCAGAGAATGGCCTTTCCCAACAGCTTGTACTTAAGATAATTTAACTGGAGATGCCATGTATTGAACCTGGGACCTTCTGCACTCATAGCAGGTGCTCAGATTTAGTAGTGTCTTGGATGCTAAATCAGAGAAGAAATCTTGGCTGCTATAGCTAAATCTAAGCTGCTGGACAGCTTGAATCAGGTCTTGCAAACAGACCTAAAAATTCCTACCTCAGAATTCATAGAGTGAGGGGGCCAGTTGGGATATCGTATGCGGCCCTGAATCATGCCCATATCTTTATATTTACTTTTAGAACATGTTTAGTAATATGAACAGAACAAATAGTGTTAAATATCACTCCTCGGCTTTAGTTTCATCATGGATTAAATAAGAGGGAAAGGAATTGCAGGCTTCAGAGTAAGTGGGAAGGAACCTACCTATTCTTTTTCTGGATTTTCAAAAAGTGGGCAGGAAGTTATTCTGGTTTTCCTTAGTGGTGAAGCTTTAGCCAATGTTCCAGCCTAACCAGTCACTGGGCACTGCTCTGTACTCTATATTTCTTTCATGCTTGTTTTAATTTAAACATACTTTTTGTTTTCATTTAAGTGAAAATATACATAATGTTGTACAGAATCAGAAAGTTTTGGATTCCAGTGCCTGGGAATAAATAAAATCCAATTTCCCTTAAATCTATTTAAATGCCACCTTTCCAATTCCCAATAATAATAATGTCAACTTAGTCAAAGTGCCCTAGACCATGTATTCTTTCTTACACCAATCCATGATCATTATTGTAGTTTTTATTTTCCCATGCATTTGCCACATACTTTGAGCCATGGTAATCAAAACTGAAATGAATTATATATCATCTGCAGCAACGCAGTTTTTTTAAAAAAGCTGTAAAGAATACCTTAGGTTCTCACTGTAAATCATAACCAATAATTTATCTGTGCATAGATTTGTTTTTAAAATGATATACTAATAGAAGATATGTAATATTCCTGTGTTTGAGGTCTGGCAGCACAAGCAAGCTGTATTCCTCAAATTATAGATATGTTTCGACTACAATTTCCATGTTTATTTTAAACAACTGTTTTTCTTTTCTAAGAATTGGGGGTGGGTTGATTAGTGATCAGTGTGGAGTGAAAGAATTTTAAAATCTTGCTTCCTTTTTCTGCATAGCCCTGATCATGGCTGTGTGCAGCTGTAATGTGCCTTTAAAAGAAGAAAGGAGATCAATGATCTCCGTCACATCTAGTTTAACCGAAGCAGATGCACATTTACCAGAGTATGTTTATGGTGATTTCTGGTGACATACATTTGATAACGTGAGGCTCCTCTTCAGTGGTGTGTCATCCAAAAGCATCTTGCGAGAAGTCATGGGAAGCAGGTGCTTTGAAGAATCGTGTATGCGTCGTACTGAGGTGACTGAGCAGAGGTTATGCAGAAAACCATGTACTTGAACACTATAGAAAGCCAGGGTGGGGCAGGCAGTCACTGTGGTGTACTGGTTAGACAGGCAAAGAAGGATCTTGGAGACCCAGGCTCAAATCCCAGCTCTGCCATAGAAACTTGCTGAGTGACCTTGGGCCAGTCACACACACTCACCTACCTCAACGGGATAAAATGGAGGAGAGAATGATGTAAGCCACTTTGGGTTTCCACTGGGGAGAAAGGCAGGGTGTAAGTGAGGTAAATAAATATCCAAATATTTACCCAGGCACCTGCTCTTGTGGACCACCAACAAAGAGGCTGCTGCTTCCTCTTGCTGCTTTGTGGTGGAGAGTGCCCTCAAGTCATAGCTGACTTGTGGCAACCCCTGTTGGGGTTTTCATGGCAAGAAACTAACAGAAGTGGTGTGCCATTGCCTGCCTCTGCAACCCTGGTCTTCGTTGGAAGTCTCCCATCTAATTACTAACCAATGCTGACCCTGCTTAGCTTCTGAGATATGATGAGATCAGGTGCACCTGGGCTATCCAGGTCAGGGCCCCCTTGCTGCTTAGCTGCCTCTGTTTCCAACACCAACAGCTTTAAGAAGCTGATCCAACATCCATAGAATATTTTCACATAACCTCAGTGCAAGCCACTGGCTTCCCCTTTCTGAGCACATATACCAGCCTGGATTCTGTCTATATAGATTGGAGTAGAGTTGCCAACCTCCAGGTGGTGGCTGGTGATCTCCTGGAATTACAACTTATCTCTAGGCCACAGTGATAAGATCCCCTGGAAAATGTCTGCTTTGGAGGGTGGACTCTATGTAATTATACCCTGCTGATGTCCCTCCCCCTCCTCAAACCCTGCCTTCTCCAGGCTCCACCCCAAAATCTCCAGGAATTTTCAACCTGTAATTGGCAACCCTAACTAGAGGCCCTGCTACTCGGAGAAGAAGGGGCAGAACTTCTTTCACTGAAGAAATAAGGCTTGCTTGTTATCTTTGCTTTGTGAAGATCAAGAATTAGGAATGAAAGCCATAAACAAATTCTCGAAGATTCTCCTGTGAAACTAAAAAAAGGTGATTAGAGGATAAGTTCCAATTCAGAATGTGATGACACCCCTGAGAATCTTATTTTGACACTGTGTGGAGAGGAGATAGACTAATGCAGAAATGTCACTGGCCAAGGGAAGCTTCATTAGCGGAAGACGCAATACAGTGTGCATTATTTCCATCCCATGATATCTCTAGCCTGTCACTGTTATTTCTTCTTGGCTGGGTGAGCCTTGGATCAATGAATAGTTTCCTTTCTGGATGCCACTCTCACGGACATAGTGAGACAGAAGCCAAGAGGGTTATTGCTGCAGAGGTTTTATTTGTTTGGGAGGTGGGGGACCAGAAAGTAATGTTCTTCTGAACATAGGTCTTGTTCTTTCATTTCAGTACAATCAAGCTACAGCAGGAGATTGGTGGTGGACTTGGTCTGTAGTCTAAACTGAAGAGCGCATGAGATTCCTAAGCACTTTCCTGGTTGTTGCCTATATCGTCCCATAAAAGGGTTGCAAACCTGCAGGTGGGGCCTGGAGTCTCCTGGAATTACAACTAGCAGCTGGTGGGAGGACTGGGGATGGGGACCCTCTCCAATATTTGTAAAAGACTTTGTAGGGGCAAAGCTGGAGGGGGGTCAGGTGTGACTTATGAAAGGCAGAGTCAGGAATGGGGCTTGTGGATTTCATTAAGGGCACCCTTGCTTTGAACATTGGATATTCTGTGCAAAGGATTAGGCTACCTCCCTGCTCAGATGGTCCCAAGCTGTAAGTAAGAGAGAGAGAGAGATCAAGGACAGGTTTTTTCCCCTTTCTAGCTAGACTTCTGTGTCTTTAACAGCTGCATCGCAAGCAAAAATGCCAAAATTATAAGGTACAAATTTCCTCAGTCTGAACCTGCAGTCACGGGGAAAATGTGGAATTTCTAAGGCATAGCAGCATTGCAGGCATAAGGGCTCTCATTCAAAGACTGTGTGGAATTTTAAGAAAGATACAAGGCTTTTTATGAGACCATCTATGTATAAAGATAGAAGAATGTATTCTCCTAGGACCAATCCACCTAATTCCAATAGAAAGCAAATGGGGAGGGGGGGTATTACTTAACTTCGGAGCACTCAGTGGATGGGTAATAGATCAGGAGAGACAAAAGGAAGTACTTCTTTACTCGGCAAGTGACTAAATGGTAGAATTCACTGCCAATGGATACAGTGATGGCCATTAGCATAGACAGCTTTAAAAGATGATTAGACACATTCATGGAAGTGAGGTCCATCAGTGGCTATTAACCGTGGTCCCTCCGCATCCAGAGACAGTAAACCTCTGAATACCAGTGCTAGGAGGCAATATCAGGAGAAGGTCTTGACCTCTGTGCTCCGTTTATTGGCCTTCCAGGGCAACTGATTGGCCACTGCATGAAATAGGATACTGGTCCACTTCAACAGGGTTTTTCTTATTTTAATAGTATAAAGGGTGCAGGAGAAAGAAAGAGTGATGTTTTTAGGAAATTTTGTCCCTTTCAACAGCTGGGAAAGGGGAGAAAGTGGCTGAGGGGAGGTAAGGGAGGGGAAGCAGGAAAATTCACTGCCCTTTTCCTTCCTTCTTTTTTTGTTATACCCGCCAACCCTCTACTGTATATACAAATAGAATTGGACCCATGAAAGGGCTGGAACCTCTCTGTCTCATCATCCATTATGTGTAACAACCTCATCCATTCCAGTCCCTTACACAGAGAATCACACCTGAAAGATTTATACAAGGATTCATACCAAACCTATCTCTACTCTCAACTCCTCCTTTTTGATAATTTCCCTATTAAAATGTCGGGTATAATATTCCTTCTTCATAGCACCTGAAGAGGTGAGCTCTGACTCACAAAAACACATGGGCCGTTTCCAGACAGCTTAACTGCACCCGGGACGTCGCGCCACATTTCGGATCGTGCCGGGGAAAACGCGAAATATCGCGTTTTCTCGCGCGAGTTTTGCAACGGCCATGGTGGGATAAACGCTGTCAGACTTTAAGGTTCCCCTGGACGTCTGCATGGGAAAAAAATGGCTACCACAACAGGTCTACTTGACCCCTAGTTCCCTTTTTTAAATATGTTTAAAACATTTCTACCCAGTCAGATTTGTAATGATGTTTATTGCTTGAAAGTTATTTGTTGCAACAAATGTTTCAATAAATTTTTTTTTAAAAAAAACACATTTCTACCCACACTATCTCCTTAGATTCAAGGCAGCTCACAAAGTAACAAGAAGTTGTGAGAACACAAAAGCAACAGAAGTGCCCATTAGCAAGCTCAGACAGTTCACTCTCCATCAAATGCCCTCTAAAGTCATTTTTTATATCTTGCTGAAGGCAGAGAGTGAAGGCGCCCTCTACCCTTTCCCCACAATATATTTGAGATTATTAAGAATTCAGATTTAATTTTTATTTATTTCAAAAACAGCCAAGACACTTTTAAGCCCTTGTGGTTGTGGGGAAAATTGCATACTGGCCTCGTAAAGTGAAAGAGCAGCCGTCATCATTCTGAAGTCTTGCCACCCACAAATATACCCAAGCCAAGAACAGGGGTCTGGCAAGGTATACAAATAGGAGCTTGGATCCCACCTACAATTTCAATGGCTGCAAGGAGGAGGGGCTCTTTTTGTCAATTTGCTCAGCAGCCCAAAATGTTCCCCAAAATTCAGTTCCTGTGGAAAAGGGGACACCCAGGAATATTGTATTTTTATTTACTTTAGGGTTGCCAGGCCGCAGAGTTTCTGGTGACTCCTGCAAGATGTGACATCCCTTCTGGGTTTTCCTGGAAGTAACATCACACCAGCATCCCCTGGTCTCCAGCTGGTTGGCAACCCTATTTAGATCCCACTTTTCTCACCCAGTGGGGACCCAAAGTGCCTTACAACATCCTCCCCTTCTGCATTTTTTCCTCACAACAATCCTATGAAGTAGGTTAGGCTGTGTGTGTGTGCTTGGTCCAAGGTCAGTCTCCGATGACAGAGTAAGAATTTGAATCCGAAGGCCAAGCTACAAATGACAAATGACACTTGAACGGCAAGTGGATTGATTGGAGGGCAAGTGAACAGGGAGAAATACACTTGCTGTTCAAGTGTCATTCGTCATGTGTAGCTCGGCCCCGAGTCTTTCAGATCCTAGTCCAACATTCTGATCACTACTCCATACTTGGGAGGTCTCCTGTGGGAGGGGGGAATTGGTGAAAAATGTCCCCCACTTTGCACTCATGGAAATTCTACGTCAGACCCGAGCCACAGCATGGAAGGCCCACCCCTTAAATGCTAGAAATCTAGATCTGACTGCCTCTGAGTTTTGAATCTTTTGAGTCTACACATTTCTCAGGATTTTTTACAGAGCTGTGAACTCATGAGGTTGGTCCCTCTTGTTGCCACAGATTAGCCCCACATTGCACACCAGTAGTAAACTCATGTGCATGACAAAGAGTTTAGTTCTTTTTACTCTTCTGCTTAATGAAGGGTTTTTGTTCAGGTACTCTTAAATATGTTTAGGGCTGAGCAAATGCCCTACTCCGTGACTGCAAAAATCCACGCAACGGGACATAGTTTGCATAAACTGCCTTCTTATTGTTGCTTAATCTCCTTTGAGTGATGGACTTTTCCCAGCCAGTCAAAAGTAGACCAGGAAAGCCCTCTTGTTGCTGCCCTAAGCCTCTGTTTTTTGTGTGTTGGGTGAATTAATGATATATGAGAAAGGAAAATGGTGGACACACCTATGGTCTCCCAAGGTCCCTCAGTACGTAGGGCATTTACTGACAACGAGCATCTCCTGGCATTTGCTGACATCCCCCACTGTTAAATCTCATTAGTGCTTTCCGGAAGTCATTAGCATAGCATAGCACCGTATCTGAAACATGGCCAGAAAGCTGAGGAAGGCAAGAGATATTTGTTTTGCTCATCTAATATGGATTTTTAAGTCCACCAAACCTGAGTGGCATCCCTTCTGTCTTTTCTTTAGCAATGAGCACTGTTAGCACTAAATACCTTTATTATAGCAGTAAGATGTGTCCTGAAGGGAATGTATAAAAGCTGACCCAATATTTAAGTGCCTGTTCATTTTGTAAATGAGGACTTTATTTGAATAACTTTATTTATGCCTTTCACTTTTACACAAATTCAGGGAGAATCCTTACAGAGAATTGTACACCTGAGCAAAACACATAGGGAGAAAAAAATCTAACAGATTGGGTGGAAAATAGAATTGCTTGGTGAGTGCAAAGCACACAAAAGGAAAAGAGAAGAGGCCTCAAGAAGCAAACCTCCACCTCTACAAAGGGGGCACAAGAAGGGTGTTAACACTTCTGGCTTTGTGCCTTTCTTGTACCTTGCTTAGCGCAAATATTTAACCCCCTTCAAAGTTATGTGACTTGACCTGCGATTGAAGTGGAGTCAGAAATTTTTGTTATTGTGACTGCAAAACCCTCCAGTGGCTCCCAACACATTTTGAACTGTGACAGTTCTTCATCAAGGGAGTACTGTCTTGCTCCAAAATCTCCCTGTACGCTCTCTGTGAAAAGCTGTGTAGTATCCATCTCTTGCAAGGGAACATTCTCCTGAAGAACATAAAGGGAGATTTTTTAAAACAGATAAATGTCCCCCTGATGAAGAGCCAGCACTGCATTGGGACTTCCTGGATGGCGTTGTAATAAAACTGTTTCTTGCATCTGATTAAGTCACTGCGATTTGTGCTGCTCTTCTCTTTATATGTGATTTGACTGGTTCTGTTCACTTCTGTGTCATTTCCCAGACCTTTGTAATGTAGAGGCTGCAGACTTCCAGCCTGGCACTGACCAAGGAATGCCACATGCATTTCTAAAACTCCCATAATACTTTGCTGATAGCCCATACCTCTCCATCCCTGCCCACATTCACCACTGGCAAAGGTAAACTACTAATGCAGACGTTGCTTACAGTTTACCTGTCTCACCCAGCCTGCCATGTAGGTCTTGCACAAGATTGGCATTCCTGTCCATACCAACAGTTGCATCCAGTCATTTCAATAAAGCCCAGATGAGCATCACTCAGTGAATGCTAATGTATATCCAAAAGTGGATCTGCACTTTCATGGCATATGTATGGCTAAGCCCTCTTCCACAATCAGATCTAGGTAACGGCCTAACCCTGTGCAGCCATGGCATTTTGATTGAAATCAAACATGACAGCTTAACAGAAAAAAATTATCTGAGGTCTAGTCTGGACAATAGAGGCATCACAGAGGCGTTTCTTTTTTCATGTGACACATTAGTTCATTCAAAAGACTTACCATGTGCATTTGTCACCTTAGGAATCAATACCAACAATTCTATGATGGATTCCCATAATCTTTTTTGGCCCATGGCAACTGGAATATTTGCATTATACTCCCAGGGAAAGAAGCCTTCAGGATCAGCTGGCCATAGAGTTCTCATTACAAAACTTTTGAAAGAATGGGGACTATCTAGCTGTTTGTGTCTATGGTTCTCTTTTCAAAGTACTAACTTCTACAACTTCCTTTAGAAAGTTAGCTATGACTTATGAGATCCGTTCTCCAGTGCTCTGGGATTTTTTTTCAAAAAAATCCTTCAAATGTTACAATGCAGATTAATGTTTGCAACGATCAACAAATGTGGCAAGTACTGAAGCTAGACATTCTCTCACAATCAGAAATGTGATAAATTGTCTTGTTTAGACTCAGTTTCAGTCAGTCTCAGCAGGGCCGGTGCCAGGGTTTCTGGCGCCTGAGGTGAGATACCTACTTGCACCCCCTCCCCCGCTAACCAGCTTGATATTGTAGGCTTAAAAATGATGGATTTTAAATACATCTCCAAAATTATACCTTTTCCAGCCTGCTTTCAGTATTCTTGGTGATTGGGAAGGGCAGTGGCGTAGCGTGGTCATGGGGCTCTGGGGCAGGAGGTGGTGACTCTTGCCCCGTGTGCACGCGCAAAGCGCATGCGTGCTCCAGCCCTGCATGATGACGTCACTTATGACTTGTGATGTCATCGCACAGGAGCATCCCCCTCACCTGAGGCAGGTGGCAGCAGCAAAGGGGCAGGGAGGTGGCCCACTTCCCCACTCGCTGCCGTGCCACCTGGGCGCCTGGCTCACTGGGAGCCAAGCCGAGGCAGGCAGCAGCGGCCAAGGGGCGGAGAGGCGAGTGGGGACGTAGCCTGCTTCCGGGTTGGGGGGTCGTTGGGGGCCGGCATGGCACCTCCTTCAGAGTTCAGCACTCGAGGCGGCTGCCAGCACTGCCTCCATGGACATGCCGGGACTGAGTCTCAGAATCATATTTTCTTCCAAGATGGGAAGCTGCTTTTTCCCCAACGCCTGACATTAGTGAATTATGGGATATGCAGAATTTGGGAAGAAATGGGTAAGTTTAGGGATGTAATTAGGGATCCCAAACCCCTGGTGGGGGTGGGGCATCCCCCACCCCCACCCGCCCCCACTTACCTAACCAGCAGGAGGGCACACACCTTCCCTGCGGGCTCCCCCATGGCGCTGTGTGCTCCCATGCACAGAAGCCACCAGGATTGGGGCCGCTGCAGAGCACGGAAGTGCTCCTGCGCTCTGCAGTGCCTGGAAATGGGACCAATCTGTGGCAAAAGGGCTCATTTTGGGGTGCTGCGGAGTGCAGGGGAGCTCTTGCGCTCCACAGAGCCCCAAAATGGGCCCGTTTCAGCGCAAATCAGGCCCATTTTGAGGCACTGCAGAGTGCAGGAGAGCTCCTGCACTCTGCAGCGCCTCAAAAACAGGCCCAATCCGTGCTGAAACGGGCCCGTTTTGCGGCACTGCAGAGCGCAAGAGCACTCCTGAGCTCCACAGCGCCTCAAAACGGGCCCGTTTCAGCGCGGATTGGGCCCCTTTTGAGCCCCTGTGGGGCCTGGACGTGCTCCCAGGGGCTGCACGATGACATCATGTCTGAAGTGATGTCATCGCGCCTGTGGGGTTCGCACGCCTGTGCGATTCGCACGCACCCCCCTCCCCCAAGGTAAGTGCCAGGCCCCTATCCCCCGCCCAGACGTTGAGGTGGCCTGGCAACCCTAGATGTAATATGAGAACAAATTAGAAATAACACAGGATTTTTTTCTCCAAGCGGGGAGAGAACTAGTCTTTACATATATTTAATATCTCTATTCATTTTATGAACAATCATGGTAGTTAGAGAATGATAACTATGTTGATTTTGTTCCTATTTTCAATGAACTTCTATGTGCAGCATAAACATTCCATTAATTACATGTTATGTTTTCCACATGTTCTCCCCGTTCCCCCTCGGGACTTTTGGTCTGATATCTGCTGCAAGTTCCCCACTGAGAACCCAGTTCTGAAGTGTGTAGGAACCCAAACTGAACTGGGACCACAGCATGTGGAGAGAAGGGACTTAACTCTTGCCCCAAATAATGTTTTCCTGATCTGAAACAGGCACTGTTTGTCCCATTGGGGGCTGCACCTGTACTGATGGGGGGTACATAAAAGTTTTCCCATTAGGGCGAATATTGCCCTCCAGGACCATTTTTGGTTGGGAAAACTAGGAAGGGGGATATTTAAGCCTCTTTTTCTTGCATGTCATGCTCCTGATCTGAATTGGGTTCTCATGTATTGGGGAACTCATAGCTAACATCACACTGGAAGTCAGAGCAGGGCATCTAGACACCGGCCGTCGTCACACGGGCTTTTATTTAGTGCTAAAATGGCGCTATTTCCCGGCAAACACCCACCTTATTCCAACACTGTAGCGATTTTCTCTCTTCTGCTTTGTGCTTGATAGTCGCGCTATTTTGTGCCTCAGTGTGAATGCCTCACATCGATGTATTTCGCCTCGCAACGTCCTATGCCCTCCCTTCAATCCCAGAATCCATTTCTTCCTGCGACTCCCCCTTTTTTAATTTTATTATGTCCTTATAACGCGATAACAACATAACACAATGCAAACTTTCCGCTGAAGTAAAAATGACTCAGTCGCCATGGCAGAGTCTTCAGCGATGGGGATCACGTCAGACAGGGAGTTTTCTGCGGGCAAAGGGCTATTTATATAATTTCAAAGTTGGAAAAACAAAAGGGTCGTAATGTTTTGCTCTAACGGAACGTTTATATGCTGTCATTCCGTTATAGCGGAATTAAACGCCAGAATAATTAAAAAAGGGGGGGGAGCTGCTTCTGCGCGGTTAGAGAGAACAGAACAGAGTGCTTCGGTGTGGACAGCTGGTGGTGCGAAGAGCCGTTAGGTGACCCAAAGAAACGTTACTGTGCCGATAACAGGTAGGACGCTATATGCTGTAAATTTAACGGAAGAGATGCCCGTGTGACGACGGCCACCATCTATGGAAAAAACGTAATATATAGTTGGGCTCTGTATTAGTAAGAACAGGCTTCTCAGCTGCAGTTGTATGCATTATAGTTGAATGGCAAACGTTAAAACTAGTATTTCCTGCAGCAAATGGGTAAAGTGTGGCTGTGTCACACGCATGCAAGTGCATTCATTTCTAAACACCTGTAGCTCAGTATTTTCTGGTTGGACTGGCAGTGGTTTTCCAGGTGTTGGGCACAGAAGGATCTTTCCCCACTAGGTGAGACCTTTTCTAAGTGGAGATGCCAAGGAGTAAACCTGAGACATTCTGCATGAAAAGCAGGAAATAACAGTGTTTCCCACATCCCACAGTAAACATCTATATGATGTTGCACAGAGGGAGGAGCCCCGGCTGAGTGTGACATCAGCACGTGCCTCTTTGCTGTGGGAAACATTGGTAAAGCACTGTTATTTCCTGTAGCTGTTGCAATGTGCATAGCTACCCATATTCCACAACCCTTAACCTAATATATATGTGTGTGTGTGTATAAATACATGTGTGGCATCCATTTGTGTGAAATTTTATTTATGCATCTGCCTGCTGGTGCCACCTGCTGGTTGGAATCTGTGCAGACAGGAGTGGACAAGAGAGAGGGCACAAAAGACTGCCTTCATTTGGGTGTAATACATTGGTGCCATCTTCAGCATATGTGCATGGGCATGCATGTGTATGTCCTGGTATATATCTTTTGGCTCACCTTAGGCAAATCCTCCACCTCTGCTTCTGTAAAATGATCTGTGCTTTTTCCCTCAGCACTTTTGCTGACTGCAGGTACTATCTAGACCCTGAATCTAGCACTGATGGTGGCTTTCTAATCCTCAGATTTCACTTTCTGTTTGAACACACACAGAGAGAGAGAGAGAGAGAGAGAGATGCCTTTTGGCTTTCTGGTTGCATAAAAGAGCTGGGTGAACTTCTGCTACCAAATGCTGCTTGACTGGCCCCCAGCCCTAAGTACACTGTTTGTTTCTAGTATCCAAGATGTTGACAGTTCATTTGCAACAGCTCTCTTCTTCTGTTGACACTCTGTTTCTCTCTTCTCCTTCTGTCTCCTTGTTCCTCCCTGTATCACTTGCCTTTCTGAATCCTCTGTTCTCTCGCTCTGCCTTTCTGGTCCCTCCTCGCTGCAATTCTCCCTCCGCTTTGATTCTGTTTCCTCCCCAATTTTCTCCCATCTGTCTGTCTTCCGTTCCCGCGCTCTCTCTCTCTCTTTCATCTGCATGCTGCTCTTTCTCCCCTTCCCCCACCCACCCCTTTCTTTGCTACAGGGGCTGTGAGGGCCTCTAGTATTTTTCCGATCCTGAGTGTGATTCTGCTTTTCATGGGTGGACTCTGCATTGCAGCCAGCGAGTTCTACAAAACCCGACATAACATCATCCTTAGTGCCGGCATCTTCTTCGTGTCTGCAGGTAAAGGGGCTGAGGGATGAGCTGGGGTTATCCCTCGGCAGGGGTGGAAGAACAAAACCCAAAGTGAGAGAGGTTCTCAGTGCATTGGGAGGTCAAGAGAACAGCTGGTTGCCGAAGAAATGGGAAGAGGGACAAAGGGGAAAGAAGGCAAGGATGTGCTGTGTTTGCACATCCACTGTGAGAAGTACTTGTCTCAGACATCAAAGGAATTTCTTTTAGATGAAAGAGCAGATCTTCACTCCTTCAAGAGAGAGGATGTGCAGCTGCATTCTTCAGCTATGCCACTTCCAGAGGTTGTAACCAGGTTTAGGCAAGAGCCAGATTCGATGCCAGAAGAAAAGACTCTTTTATTTAAACCAGTCTGCCCCAGCAACGTAAAAACCTTGGGTGATATCTGGCTGTTTAAATGAAGGACCGTTGCTGTCCCATCTAATTGGGACCTGAAGGTGTGAAATGTCTCACATGTTAAGTGGACTTACACAAAATTTGTATGCAACACCAGGCTCACCTTGAAACGAGTCTCTTAAGAGGGTTTTTGCAAATGTCAAAGGTCAAATAGAAGATTGTGGATTGGACCCCAACTTTATCTTTCACTCCCCAGTGGTTTGGCTGAGGAAGGGCAAAACCTGCAGTGGCTTCATAGAAAGGATGGGGGAAGTCATCTTTCCTACCAGTTCCCCTACACCCCGCCCTTGGACCTGACACTCGGGCTTGCAAGGAGGGATTGGAGTGTGAGCTCCAGGTGTCAGACACAGCAGTGCGTAGCCTATTGTATAATGCAGAAATCATGCTGTGCTTTAATCCCCAGGAAGAGACACCTTACTTTCAGTGACAGATACGGTAGGGATCAGGAAAACCATTAGAAAATAAAGTTAATCAGCAAAAGACCTGCCATTTTTTCTTTATTATATATTGCCTGCTGAGAAAGAAAGAGCAGCTCTGGAAAGTCGGCAAATCTGGAGTCTTGAGACTAGTTCTCTCTGAAGTGGTAAACTTGTGTTGGACAGTTCCACTTATGGCTACAGATGGAGTTTTACATGAGTGAATGTTCCTCTATTTATTTACTTCATTTATACCCTACCTTTCTCCCTAAGGGGGCCTCAAAGTAGTTTACATCGTCCTCTCCTCTGCCATGCAAAAACAAAAATCCCTGCACACAATACTGGATGTCTGAAAGAAGGATTATGGCCTGGCATGCTCATTTTCTAAGAGCAGAGGATATTTTTGTATGGAATAGCATTGAATCTCAAGAGCCTCCCTCTTTCTCCCTGCAATCTGAAGTGGTATAGTCCAGAACCAGGTTTATTGCCTCCATGACAACAGAGACTCAGGGCCAAGTTAGCCGTGCAGGTTTTTAAAGAGTTGGATCTGGGACCAGCCTCAGAATGCCTCTGTGAGGGGAGGGGGGGCTCCTCCCTCCCCCCTCAAGCCATTTCTTCATGTCAAAATAACAAGGGAGGAAATTTTTGCCCTGTTTTTTCTGCTCCATGTGGAGTATTTTGTGCACGTGGAGCAGTAAAAACAGGGGGAAATTTCCTCCTGTGCTATTGTGATGGGGGGGATGGCTTGAGGGGGGAGGAGGAGCCCTCCCCTCCCCTGTGGAGGCGTTCTGAGGCCATTTGGGCTCTCTTTTATTTTTTAACAGTCATTTACTTTTTAACTGCTGTATGGCTGTAAAAAACTGAGTTTAAAAACCTAGACGTGTGGGGAAACCCTCAAAAGGTAAGACCTAATGTTTCATCAAATACAAGAGTCTCAGAACCTAAAGTGTAGCTTTGCAAGCAACATCCCCTTTTGAGCAATAACGGGTACCTCTGATAACATTGCAATATGTGTGGCTTTTCAGTTGCCTCTCTCGCCTTTATTTGTGGCTTCTTCCATTTGCTTCTAAATATTGTATTCATATATGCCCCTAGTGACACCCAGTGAAGGAAATGGATTGCATGGATTCTTTTTTCAGAACATCTTAAAATGTGTGCATATGCCCTATAGAAAAGGGAAGGACTCTACCCTTCATGCCCTGATTGTGAGTTTCCTAAAGACCTCTGGCTGGCCATTATTGGAAAGGAAAGGCAGGACTAGTTATGGGCCCTTGGACTGATCCAGCAGGGAACTTATGTTCTAAGGCTGGTGATTAATGATAAGGTGGGTGCTTTCCTCCCTCCTTTCACCAATAGTTATTTTCTGATATCATTGCTCTGGATGGGATTTTCTTTGGAAACGGAATCAGCTATTTCAGATCTGATCCCTACAAGATGTGTAGCACCTTGAGTTGGTCAGTGTAAGAACTGACTCAGAGCTGCAGGTGACTGCAACAGAATGTAGACATTGAGCTAAAAGCTGAAGCCTGAAGTGCAGCAGGCAGGTAGAAGGCCACTCCCACCCCAGCATTTACGCCCAGCCTGTTCAAGCCAGACTTCATGCTGCCTTGCAACTTATTTCACACATCTGTCTCCTTCTCTGGAAAGTAGACTCTGCCTATTGAAAGTACATTGTCAATAGTTGCTCACAAAATCACAGTTCTCTTCTTCAGATGCAACTGAAGAAGAGAACTGTGATTCTCGAAAGCTTATGCTACAGTAAAGTTGGTTAGTCTTAAAGGTGCTACTGGACTCTTTTCTATTTTGCGACTACAGACTAACACGGCTAACTCCTCTGGATCTACATCCATAGGAGATGCATTTATACTTAAAAGATAAAAGCAACAGAAAGGTGGGAATGAGTAGATGTTACAGAGAGGGCTAGTTAGAATCAATGAACAATCAAAGAGAATTCAAACTATTCAGAGTAAATAAGGACCACCGCCAACTTTAGACAGAAAGGAAGAACTGGAGAAAAATCAAATCAGATCTAATCTAATCAAGGAAGGTGTAATGTGAGACTTGATATGCAGAACTAAATGACTTCCATAAGGGGTGGGGCTATAGAAGGGGTCCCCAACCTCTTTAAGCCTGCAGGCACCTTTAAAATTCTGAAACACTGTGGTGGGTGCAGCCCAAAAATGGCTTCCACAGTTTATCTTCAGACAGTCAAGATCCTTGTGTTGTAGGGGCAGCTGCTGCAGAAACAATGTCTTTTAAATCCAGAGGAGTTAGCCGTGTTAGTCTGTAGTAGCAAAATCAAAAAGAGTCCAGTAGCACCTTTAAGACTAACCAATTTTATTGTAGCATAAGCTTTCGAGAATCAAGTTCTCTTCGTCAGATGCATGATCCGAACTGGTCAAATACAGAAGAGGAGGGGAGAGAGGGGAGAAAGAAGGGGACATATATCACAAGGAGACAGAATGCAATTAGCGTGGAGGCAGTCAAAACATTCCTTTGCTTGGAAATGTAAACATTTCCTTTTGGTGTGCAGTCAGTTTGCCGTATTAGTTTGTAGCAGTGAAAGTATCCAATTCCTATGTAGTATAAGCCTTCGATGACCGCAGCTCTCCCTGCCAGCTGCATCTGACAAAGAGAACTGTGGTCCCCGAAAGCCCACACCAGGCGTCACTGGGCTCCCCCAGACCACGCCTCTGTAAAGGGAATCTGTTACCTGTGATAATGTGATAACCATTCATAGTCTCTATTCAGTCCCAGCTTGACAGAGTCAAATTTGCATATGAATTCCAATTCAGCAGCCTCCCGTTGGATTTTGTTTTTGAAAGGTTTCTGTTGAACCACAGCGACCTTTAAGTCTTTGGTGGAATGTCCTGGTAGATTGAAGTGTTCTCCCACTGGTTTTTGGATGTTTCCATTTCTAATGTCAGATTTGTGTCCATTTATGCTGGTGACTCTGCTGGCCGATTCATGATTGTAAGTGAGAAGTCGTTTAAGATTGGGGGGCTGTCTGTAGGCAAGGAAAGGTCTTCCACCCAGGACTTCTGAGAGAGAGGTATCATTTTCCAGGATGGGTTGTAGCTCACTGATGATACGTTGGATGGGTTTGAGCTGGGAGCTATAGGTGACAACCAGTGGTGTTCTGTTGTTAGTTCCTTTAGGTATGTCCTGGAGCAGACTGTTTCTGGGTACTAGTCTGGCCCTGTTGATTTGTTTCTTCACTTCATTTGGTGGGTACTGTAGTCTCAAAAATGCTTGTTGTAAATCTCTTAAGTGTGAGTCTCGGTCGAGAGCATTGGAGCAGATATGGTTGTAACGTAAGGCTTGGCTGTAGACAATAGACCGAGTGGTATGTTTAGGGTGGAAGCTGGAGGCATGTAGATATGAGTATCGGTCTGTTGGTTTCCAGTATAAGGTGGTATTTATTCGTCCATTATGTAGTTGTACAGTGGTGTCCAGGAAGTGTACCTGTTCTGTAGAGTGGTCCAGGCTTAGGTTGATAGTAGGGTGAAAGTTATTGAAGTCCTGATGAAATCTCTCAAGGGCTTCCTTCCCATGGGTCCAAATGATGAAGATGTCATCCAGGAATCTTAAGTATAGTAGTGGTTCCAGTGGATGGGAGCTGAGGAAGCGTTGCTCTAAGTCCGCCATGAATCATGAATCGGCCAGCAGAGTCACCAGCACAGGTACCAGGCCCTGCAACAGACCCAGATGCCAGCTCTGCCCCTATATCTACCCAGGGAATACAATTACAGGACCCAATGGCATCAACTACACTGTCTCTGGCTCTTACAGCTGCTCATCCTCCAATCTGATATATGCCCTCATGTGCCAACAATGTCCTTCTGCTCTGTACATTGGACAAACCAGCCAACCTCTACGCAAAAGAATAAATGGACACAAATCTGACATTAGAAATGGAAATGTCCAAAAACCAGTGGGAGAACACTTCAATCTACCAGGACATTCCACCAAAGACTTAAAGGTCGCTGTGGTTCAACAGAAACCTTTCAAAAACAAAATCCAACGGGAGGCTGCTGAATTGGAATTCATATGCAAATTTGACTCTGTCAAGCTGGGACTGAATAGAGACTATGAATGGTTATCACATTATCACAGGTAACAGATTCCCTTTACAGAGGCGTGGTCTGGGGGAGCCCAATGACGCCTGGTGTGGGCTTTCGGGGACCACAGTTCTCTTTGTCAGATGCAGCTGGCAGGGAGAGCTGCGGTCATCGAAGGCTTATACTACATAGGAATTGGATACTTTCACAGCTACAAACTAATACGGCAAACTGACTGCACACCAAAAGGAAATGTTTACATTTCCAAGCAAAGGAATGTTTTGACTGCCTCCACGCTAATTGCATTCTGTCTCCTTGTGATATATGTCCCCTTCTTTCTCTCCTCTCTCCCCTCCTCTTCTGTATTTGACCAGTTCGGATCATGCATCTGACGAAGAGAACTTGATTCTCAAAAGCTTATGCTACAATAAAATTGGTTAGTCTTAAAGGTGCTACTGGACTCTTTTTGAATGTCTTTTAAAGTCTGCATAGCCAATCCAATGACCAATCAGAAGCCTTACTAGGCAAAAGACACACCAGCTCACTTTCTAAAAACACTTAACACATGCCAGAATATGTGTTTGTGAATGCCATGGCACCCATGGGTGCCGAGTTGGGGGGCTCTAATCTATAGTGAGTAAGAAAACCTATCTTTATTCAAGCCTGAGGAAGAAACTGTGTTAAATCTCTTGATGAATCCTAACATACACTCTCAGAGATACATGGGCCTTCAGTGGCCCAGGCAGAAGTAGAAAGAAGCCTCTCTTTTCATCTCATCTATCCCTGTATCCTGTTGGAGATATAATGCATTATTTAGGGAAAGAAGCATCAGTCTGTTTAGTCTTTGCACAGTCACATAAATGTTTGAACTTATTATTGTGACCACAATGTCTATTCACTGTCAGAACACAAAATACCATGACAGTGTTCTTCTGCTGTTAAACCAGACTCTCTCATATGTTTACTGTGGCAGTATGGAACACCCATCACCATAGGGCCAATGGCAGAGAGTATGTTTCTGGACTGGAGCCGGAGAACAGTAGCATTTCCAAGAGTTTAAAAAGCTGACATCTGGAAGCACCAATTAGCACCTTACAAAGTCATAAAGCTAGCTGCTAACTAGCTAGTTCCTGAAGGTATCCATGATGATGATGATGATGATGACGATGATGATAATGACGATGATGATGATGTACCTCTTTCTAAGGATCAAACAACATACTCAAATGCACGATCACTGCTGATCTGTGTCACCTCCCTGAATTTCGCAGTAATGTTTTTTAAATCAGACATAAGAACATAAGGGACCCTTGCTGGACCAGACCAGTGGTCCAGCATCCTGACTCACTCAGTAGCCAAGTAGCTGCTATGCAGAGTCAGTAATAGAGCCGAGAGATCCAGGCATTCTCCTGACATTGCCTCCTGGCACTGGTATTCAGAGGTTCATAGCCTCTAAATGTGTAGGTTCCCTTTAGTCACCATGGCTAGTAGCCTCCAATAGGACTATCTTCCATGACTCCGTCTAATCCCCTTTTAAAGCTGTCTCTGTCTGTGGCCTTACCACCTCCTCTGGCAGTGAATTCTACATCTTAATCACTCATTGTATAAAGTATTTCCTTTTCTCTGTATCAAATCTACTGCTCAGCAGCTTCCCTGGATGCCCTCGAGTTCTAGTATTATCGGAGAGGGAGAAAAAATTATCTCTGTCCACTCTCTCTACCATTTTATTTTCAGTTCAGTTCCTAATAATCCTCAGCAAAGAGTTAGGGACACGCCAGCCATGCTCAGCATTCCTCCCTGTCCTCCCCCAAAGTAGCAGCCATTGAAGTGAAGTGAGGGAAACACTGAGCAGAAGGAGGTCACGTTCCTCATCTGTATTTATGAAACTTTAGCAAACAGAGTCAAGCCCCAGCAATTCTGCCTGTGCCTCAGGGGCTACTTGGCACGGATCCTTCAGGGGTGACAGTGATGCGTGCCAACTGACCACTCGCCTTCTCCTGCACTCTCACCAGTTTGCAGGAGGTGGCAATGGGTGAGCCCATGCTCATTGCTGGCACTGCAGAGCTGAGCGGCCTCATTGTGCATCTGAACTGAAAAGCAAAATTTGAGCCTCTTCCCGTGACTGATCTGTAAAATTGTCCACATGTTGGCCTTGTCCACATGGGCAATTTACTTCTCTTTTTTGAGAGTTCGCCACTCAAGGATCTGATTAGTTTTGGCCACCTACATTTCCACACACTGCTTTTAATCCTCCTATGGATGCTGTCTTTTTTTTGTCTACACCGTCATGAAATAAAGATGATTGTGTGATGAGGTGTGGACCTCATCATTGGTGTCACTGTTGGCATCATCGGTGGTATCACATCAGGGGAATAGGCCTCCTCTGTGCACTCCTGGGGCAGCGCAACAATGTCACTCCCAGGAGCACTGCCCCAGGAGCATTCCTGCACTTTGCAGCAGTCTGGTTTGGACCCCAAACAGGCCAGGGCTCCTAGCCCCTGAATGATGATATCACTTCCCAGTAGGGTTGTCAGGCCCCCTCAACCTCCCGGCAGGGGATTGGGGCCTGGCACTTACCTGCTTTGGTAGGGGGGTGCGCTTCTGGAATGTCACTTCTGGGAAGTGATGTCATCATGCAGCCCTGTGGGTGTGTGCCCACACTCCACAGGGGCCCCAAACACCCATTTTGGCCCAGATCAGGCTCATTTCGGGCCCATTTTGAGCCACTGCAGAGCACAGGAACATTCCTCCAGGCAAAAATGGGCACATTTTGCACTCAAAACGGGCCCAATCCACGCCAAAACGGCCCAAAACAAGCCCAATCTGCGCCAAAACAGGCACATTTTGGGCCCCTGCGGAGGGCAAGAGCGCTCCTGCGCTCTGCAGCAGCCCCAATCTGGGCCAAAACAGGCCCAATCCGGGCAGCAGCAGTGCACAGGAGCATGCAGCGCCGCAGGGGAGCATGCATGGAAGGCATGCTTCCCCCCGCTGGGCAGGTAAGCAGGGGCGGGGTGTGGGGGCGGGGGATCCCCCACCCCCAGCAGGGGTCTGGCATCCCTACTTCCCAGAAGATGCTGGAAAAGGCACAGAGACTCCAAAAAAGGTTAGTGCCAGGTCCCCCATCTCCTGCTAGGAGCATAAGGGGACCTGGCAACCCTACAACCAGAAGCATCCAGCACTAAGGCATTAGTAGTGGGGGAAAACAAAACAAAACAAAAAGAAGTAAAATGAAACCCATGATGACACACATGCAGTGCTGGCACAGAGTAACCCCAAATACAGATCACCCAAAAGGCACTTCTTGGGAAAGGAGGGGGACAAGGGGGAGGGAGGAGCTGAGAGGAGGATGGAGAAACCAATCAGCAAGAAGTGACCTGCAGAGGTGGGGGAGAGGGGAAAAAAGGGTGGAAGGGGAAAAAAACAAAAGAAAATTCTGCATGATTAAAAAAGCCAACTCAAAAACCACATCTAGAAAAACATCAAGGAATAGGCGCAGGCAGAAAATTCTAAGAAAATCCTTGAAAATTCCACATTGAAATCTGAAGGGGGAATTAAGCATGCAGAATTCAGAAGAAAACCAAAGCAGTATTGGGCCAGAACTGGCAAAAATTGAAGGAAAGGCCTTTGTTTCCAAATGCAGCACATGGAACATGAAATAGTGCTGTCAGTTCATGACAGCAGGCACTATATAAGGCACACAGCAAACCAAAATGCTTTATTTCCACTCATACAGTAACCGTGAATAACAAATTTTCCTTCAACTTGTGTTGCAAGAAAGTAGATAATAACTTTCTCCATGCTGCTGGAAAGAAATGTGAAGAGGAGAGGATGTACATATTGAACAAAGACGAAACTTGGTTAAGCAACTAAGCAAGGGGATCTTACCAAGAACAAATTCATACTTTAAAAAATGGTGTAACATGTTTGATTTTAAAAGGCAAAACAGTATAAACAGAGAATAGTGTAGAATTTTGATTCTATCTAAAGGCAGAATTCTGAGTAGGAATCATCACACATGTACATTTAAATTTCTGGGCTTTCCTGAAATCAACATGGAATTAATAAGTACTTCTGTACTTATAACTGGAAGATCCTTAAAGAAGTATACAGAATTCCCACTTGATGGCATTATGCACATATTTTGCCATACTTTTTATACTAAGATCAAAAAGCAAAGTATGAATTAACTTTCAAATAGTGCAAGCAGGTAAACTAGGAACTGGAATGTCCTCTGGAGGAGCAAAGTCAAGGGTTAAATTAGTTTTGAACTCTGATGGGGACTGTTACAGAAGTATCATAGACAAGTTTGGGTCCTTTGGGTCTAGCGATAAAGAGGCTGATCTCATTCCCAGATGACCTGACAAAAATGACTTGGCATGCTACCAGCCGGTGAAGCTTTTCACAGTTTGGAAACAAACATTTTCATTTGCTAATATCTGATCAAATAGCTGTTAAAGGCGCTGCCAAGAAGACCAGTCAAAAATCCGGCAGTCCTGCCTCCCTACCCTTTTTGAATCTTCTGCTACCTTATATTTGCTTTTGTTCTGATCAAATTAATCCTGAACACTGCAGAATATTTCTCTCTCCGTTGAGTTTTCGTAGACATTGATTAAATAATGTTTTTACAAAAGGTGAGCTGCTACGAATCCAAACCCAGGCTGCTTGCAAGAGCTTGGCTCTTCTGCATGTTCAGTTGAGATGCATGAGATCAACTTTTTGCTAGACAGCAGCTTAACATAAAAGAAACAATATATATATTGTTCGTTTTTTAAAATACAGTAATATGATGAAGCATCTTGATTTTTTTATAAACTTATATTTAGAAATATGGTGCAAATGAGTGGGATTCTTAAAGTGCCTAAAATAATTTTATTAGCTTTTATTTTCAACATGGGTTATGGGTGGAGTCTAGTTGGCCTGCCTGGAGGCGGAGTCAAGGCTGTGTTGGGGCTGAGGGAGAGCCTGAGGCTTTATCTGCATAGTTACAAAATCAAGGAGGTGTGGAGGGCATCATCAGTGTCCTTGAGGGCAGTATCCAACAATGCCCAAAGCTTATTTATTTATATTATTTATAGTCCACCGTTCTCACTGAGACTCAAGGCGTATTATACAGTGTAAGTAAAAACAATCAACAGGATGGGACATTTGGATGCAGAAATCTGAAACAGAGCTGAAAAGAAAGCATAAGCATTAACATGACATGTTAAATGATGCAGAAATTACACAGCAGGATCATATAGATAGCAACAGCCAGTATATACTTTACACAGTAGTTTAGTCTGCAATTCCTATCCCTTTACCAAAGAATCTTTTTGAACCATTTTGTTTCAGTACAGCCCTCTTGCCTCTGTTGAAATGTGTGAATAATTCAGTTTTTGCATAGTTTGTAGACGGCCAGGAGAGTGGGAGCCTTCCTAACCTCATCAGACCAGCCGTTTCATAAGGTGGGGGCCACAACAGAGAAGGCATGTGTTCGGGCAGCTGTTGATTTTGCCGCCTGAAGGCCCTTTTCAGATGAGTGAAGCAGTCAAGAGGGAGCATAGAAGGAGAGGTGGCCCTGCACACATGAGGGACTAAGGCCATGAAAGGCTTTATATGTGATAGCCGGTATTTGAATTGAACCCAGTAACTGATGGGCAGCAGCAATTGTAATGGTAAGGAAGAAAATGAATTTCCCCAGGTACATAATATAATACCTGTGGAAATATGATCTCCTCCCCCCCCCCCCCGCGCTTAGAAGCACATGTCTGCTTCAGAAGCACATTGAGTTTTGGCTGAATACTACAATATCAACAGAAATGTGATGACGTTGCTTCCAGGGGCACCAGAAGTGATGTCATCGTGTCACTGGCGACACTGGTATGTTGCCAGTAAGAAGGGCCCCCCTCCATACACTGCACTAGAAGTATGTAAATCTGCTGCATTGTATTGGAATACTGCAAAACCTCAAGAGGCCTTCAGTGTCTGCTGCCCTCCAATAAAGAAAGCACACTTTTACACTTGGAAAAAAATGCAACCCTTCATTTTTAAACTTCATCCACACAGTAATGATTCTCATTACCACTGCAAATGCAGAGACATTCACAGCTGCAACAGAGCATCTATGTGGGAGTTCTTATGCATTTTCCTCAGTCATCTTCTTGTTATCGCCATTTCCCCTGCCATGTCACCAGAGGGCTTTGTGCCATTTCTTAAAAAGTTGGTAGTTGCTATAGTATTATAATGCTATAGAGATACAGCAACTACCCGTCTTTTTTTTAACAAAAAGCCCTGTAGTGGCATGGCAGGTGCAAGGGGATGGCAGTAAAATGACTCTGATGTGGGTGAAAAAGCCACACCTATCCATCCAGACAGTATGCTAACCTGCTTGGGCTGTAACCTTTCCAGAAAGATCATACCAAAGCAGGTTTGAGAAAGACTGGAGCAAAGCAGGGGAGAACCTTGAAAGTGGATGGCTGGAGGTTGATGTCATGTGGATGCTCCAAAAAATACTGCTTTAGTTTGAAAGCCAAGGCAGAGCAAAACAGCTGTGTGGATGCTGTCTCAGATGCACCAACCAGCTGGCATAAAACAATGTCAGCAATAGCAGTCTAAGAAGTTATAAGAAGATAGCTGGGGGCAGTGGCTGGCTGTCACTAGGTGAGATCTGCTTGGAGAATCTTGAACTGGAGAACCAAATTTGAGCACTTAGCCTTGATTTCTAGTGCTATATTTTTCTTTTGAGCTGTACTGTATTTGAACAATGTTGTATAAACAGCATACTAATTGCTAATTTACAAAGCACCTAATATTCTGGATAATCCCTCCCAAATTAAAACCAGAAACAAGTCCCTGTCAGTGACTGACAGGAGCAAAGTATAGGCCCTATAGGACATCAAAGAGAAAGGAATAATTACACTTTTTAAAAAATGTATAATACTTCAGGATCCTTTAAGGGAAGTTTTATCCATGCATAGGAGTCGTTCATTTGTAAATTTGAAAATACAAGTCCCCTCCACTCCACCTCCCAGTTCTTGCGTCAGTTGCAAATGTGATTGCAGTGTGGAATGTGGCTCTGAGATAGTTTTTAAGAGCTGAATCCCTCTGTAGCACTGGTCTCCCTTTTAAAGAGCTTTGCTTAAAGAATTTTGTGAAGATGGTGTACTTCCTCTCTACTGCTAGAATATATGTCAACAGAGAAGGGGAGAACTTTGTATTCAACCCTGAGCTTTGAGGAAAGGTGGGGTTAAAATGTAATAGATCTCCCCGGATTTTAAAAAAAAACAGCAACTGGTTATTTAATATCTCCCCACTCCCCAACCCAAAGCAAGACTACTCTAAAATTCATCACAAGGGAGACAATGGAGGGGTTAAAATGTAGGCAGAGACGAGCAGAGGGAGAACATGTTCTCACTTCAGTTACACCTGCTTAGATTTCATTTTGTTAGGGGATGGGGACTATGGGGTTGTGCCAAAGGCTTCTTGGAAAAGGAAAAAATATACACTATTGGCCTTGAATTTATAGTTAGCTGCGGTAGGGTTGGGGAATGCAACTATTTTGCTGTTGTTTGGGAAGCTTCCAAGTCATTTACAAGGTGGTTACTACAATCAGGGATAAGCCACATGACCATTCTTTTTTACACGATGAAGCCACCACAAGCCCTACCTTTACCCCACCTGTTTTGGCCAGCTGACTGGTCTTGTCAGTTCACCTTGAGGTTATCTCAAACAACTTTCTAGAAAAGGAGACTGGGTCAGGTGGTAGTATCAGTACTATTACTCTGGGAAGGTTGCCATGCAAGACCTCCATGTAAAAAGTTGCCATGTCCTTACAATTGGATTGGTTTGAGCCAAAGAATCTTGGTAGCACCACAAAATAGTTGTCCATATCTATGTGGCCTCCTTAACTCATCTTTGGTGTTCCTGAAACCTGATAATGTTTTCTTTTCTCTTGCCCTTTGTCCACAGGTCTGAGTAATATAATTGGCATCATTGTGTACATATCAGCCAATGCTGGAGACCCCTCAAAAAGCGACTCCAAGAAGAACAGTTACTCTTATGGTTGGTCCTTCTACTTCGGGGCCCTGTCCTTCATTATAGCTGAGATGGTGGGAGTGCTGGCCGTACACATGTTTATTGACCGGCACAAACAGCTGCGTGCCAGTGCTCATGCCACGGACTACCTCCAGTCCTCTGCCATCACCCGCATTCCCAGCTACCGCTACCGCTATCAGAGACGCAGTCGCTCCAGTTCCCGTTCCACCGAGCCTTCACACTCCAGGGATGCCTCTCCCGTCGGGATCAAAGGGTTCAACACCCTCCCATCAACGGAGATCTCGATGTATACCTTGACCAGGGACCCCCTGAAGGCTGCCACCACTCCCACCGCCACCTACAATTCAGACAGGGATAACAGCTTCCTCCAGGTTCACAATTGTATCCAGAAAGAAAACAAGGACTCTATCCACACTAACACAGCCAACCGCCGGACCACCCCCGTATGAAGCCATCGAGAGGGGCTGAAAATGGGGGCAGGGAAGGTGGGAATGGGAATTGGGTGCAAGATGGGAGGGAGCAGTAGGGGCGGGCAGGGGGGGAGAGGAGAAAGCAACCATGGGGAAACCTTCCAAAAGCAAAAAACAAACAAACAAACTTAAGTGAAACATCTGAAAAGAAAAACAAAAAGTTTAAAAAAAAGGAAAAAGAAAAAACAAAAAACTTCAAAAAAATCAAGAGAAAGAAATATAAAAAATAGAAAATAAATTTAAAAGGAAATGCATGATTTCCCATGTACCATTATTTTAACATTTAATAAAAACAGATTTAAAAAAGGAACCGAGAAATAACAAAAAAAAAATTAAAATACCAAGCCGGAAGAGGAGGCAGCTCTTTGGATCTTTTTGTTTGTTTGTTTTATTCTTTAATTTTAAATTTTATTTGCACTTTTAACCCACTGTGGACTTGCAGGTTCCTAAGGATCTCCAGGGGCAGGCGGTAGTGAAATGCAGTCATTTTGGGGTTGTGATGGATGCCTGTTTGCACACGTACAGTGGCCTGCCTAAATTTACCCAACCCTCTGGAGTGACTATGATTCAACATGTTCTTGTTAGTCCACAGGGCTTAACAGTGACTCTCCTGTCCTTGGGGATTCCAGGGATTAATGTTGATTCGCTGATCTCCAGGTCTCAGGAAGCTAAGGCTGATCAACTCAGCCCCGCTAGCCTGCGATTATCCTGGTGTTAACAGTGACATTGCAAAAAAACAAAAAAAAGCTTCATAAAAAAGTGGCAATTTTTTAATAAAAGAAAAACAACTATAAATAAATGTAAATATAATAAGTGGATTTACTTGCAAGAAAGCCAGATAGTATTTTTCTTTTCATTTTCTTTTTTTTCAGCTTGAAAAAACTGTGAAAACTAATATCTTAGGGGTTGAGAGGCTTCTAAAGAGAAAATGGAAACTGGGTCCATTTAACAAAAATAACCATTAAAAAAATACCCAAAACTTGGTCAGCTGGTTGGCGTGGCTAGCATTTCCCAACAGCCATGAAAACCAGAGGGGCAACAAACACCCTCTTCCTGATGCTGGGGTTGGGCTAGATGGCAAAGTGGAGATCTCTGCTCACATTCACACCCAGGCAAGCGACTGTGCTGGTCCCTTGCTCTCTGTTCCAGGCTTAAAAAGAAAATCATGTTCTAGGTGACTGCTGCTTGCTCAGAGATGTCTGTTTCTTGACTTTGTAAGATTTTTCAGATTCATGGATAAGTTTTGCCAGATTCACCTACAGATCCGAAAGTACTGTGGGATTTTGTACTCACACAGCTTTTCACAGGTAGAGGCACAGTTTAAACAAGACCCTGTGTGAATGCAAAGCCCCATGGGAAATACTTTGGCATCATGTTTAAGTCAGCCTTGCACACTTACATAGGCCCTACACATGTACCAAAACATAATCTCAGTACCAAATATGTATATCCCCTAACATTGCCTGTCTTTGCCACAGGAAGTTTACCAGAAGGAACTATAGGTGGGAGCCCTCAGGGAAGCAACTGTGTGAAAGAGCAAGGTGGCTGTAATAAAGGAAAGGAGGAGGGACCCATGAGTATTGTCTTCCATGGGCCCAGAGTTTCCCCCAATGGCCTATTGATCCTTTGCCGGCTGACTATGCCTGCTGTTATATATGGACATTAAAAGTAGGTGTGCATAATACAGGCCCATAGCTAGGCCTTGCCAACCCCTTAACTGAAAGGGGCTCCTGTGCCTTTACTAGCTGAGTATTAAGCAGGGATTTGGCAGGTGTTGCTTCTCCCATTCTTATGGCCTCCTTCAAGTGGAGGTATGCCCTAGTTGCTGCTTAGCACTTGTCAGGAGAGGACTCAACGTTAAGAGTATAGGAGATCGGCTTCCCATCCCTGCATTGCTGATAGGCCTGATCCAAATTCTCCTCATCTGGGGGGTAACTTTCTGCTCTCATTCTGGAGTGAGGGCCTAAGTGCTGCAAGGCAGTGGGGAGTTCAGCCCTGTGATCTGATTCTCCTCTCTCACTACTTGGATTGGAGGCTTATGCTGCTGATTCAACAAAGTTACTCTTGGTTTACCTCAGTGAAAAAGGAGTCACACAGAGGACACTTCTGTCTTTCCCAGCCCATCCCTCACAGGTTTTGATGACAGCATACGTCCAGATCACCATTGTGTGCATGAGGGACATTAGGTGCCATGGCTTTTTGTTGTAGGGGCAACAAGAGCCATCTTGAATTCCGTTCCCTCTATAATGCTACTACTGGGAGTCAGAGAGAACAGGCTCTGACAAGTTAGTGGGAGAACAAGCGAGACAGACTGACATAGCATGGCACTGAGTTAGCTTCACAGTGCAGATCTGGCTGGGACCAAAAAGAGACAGGAGTGAATTCTTCATGGGCCCTACACATGCCAGAGTTTTTGTTGCTTTGAAGGAGCAGGGTTTAGGGGTGATGGTTTACTGAGGGAGTCAGCTGATGCCTTTCAGCACCCTGAGACTCTAGCTTGACCCTCTTGAAACTAGTGCTGCTCCAGGTCAGAGTGTTCATTTCCCACAGCTCTGCTCTTGTTGGAACTTAATGGGAGTCAGGAAAAAAAGCGCCCTGCACCACCCACCCAGGTACTGCTGCTGTCTCTTGCTTTTCCTCTCTTGCAAAGGACAGTAGAGACCGTCCCAGGGAGGTAGGCTAGTAGCATGAGGAAAACAGCCAATGGAAGAATGAATTATTCTCAGGCCTCAGTAGATGGATTAGTAATGGCAGAAGAGCATCGATATTGCTTGGGTGGCGTTAGTACCTACTTGCTAGTGAATGTGTAGAACTCCTGCTGAATCCTGAAACCTTAGCCTGCAAATCTATAAAATAAAAAGGGCAGAAGGAGTTAAAATATCCAAACCCCCTCCCCAGAAATGAGTTTTAAAAACTGGTTTCCTATACTCCAGCATAGACAGAGGATGGTATTTTGGTTGAAATTCCAAAGCTGCTTTTGAGAACTTGATGCCTGTAGAGTTATCCTGATTGCAAAAGGTGAATGAGCTCTTATGTGTGTGAGTGAGTGCGTGAGTGTGAAAGAAAGAGGGGGGAGAAGAAGGAGGACGAGGACTGGTGGGGAAATTTTTCCAAGGATACTGCTTATGTTCAGCTCAAACCAGTTCAAGAAACAAACCTCCATTTTCTTTATTTTGTGTTTTTTTTTCAGACTGTTAAAAAGAAAAATTTTAAAAAGAAGAAAATAACAAAAAAAATCCTGGTACATGAAATAAAGATTTTTTTTATATAACTTGGTTCTTGCTTATGAGGGTTTGTTTGGAAGGTTGAGCATAGTTTTGTTCCTTCATGGCGAAATCTCCAAGAATGAGGTTTGTCTTGGAAGTGAAAGGAAGTCATTTGGTCATGATCAAAGATTCCAGCATCAAGAAGAGCTTTGAACCCTGGAAAATAAATATGTGTAACCAAGAGGGGAGGGGGGAAGCAAAGAGATAGATGTTGCCATTTTATGCTTCAAGTAAATGTAATTAACTAGAATAATATGGTTTTCTCTGACAGATAGACGCAATGTGGATATTTTCAGATTTCCACGGAAACATCTTATTCACACTATCTTTGCTTGATTGGGTAAATATTGTCCACAGTAATGAAACTAGGGGTTGAAATTGCTCCCCAGAAGTAAACAGTGTCCTTGTGTGTGCATACTTGCTCTGCTAAGGCCTCAGACCTGCTTCTATAGTATTACTGTTTTTAGTATATAACACTAGTTCACAGCCTGTTCATTCTCTCCGCCTTTATGTGTGTTGAAGTCCACACAGTGAAGATGGGAATTGAACCAGGCCTCTTAAATCTAAGGCTAATACCCAGTTTACTAGATGGTATTCCTTTTATAGGTTTGTTTGAAAGATGTGCATTTCAGATAATATGTTGGTGCTTTATGGATTTGAGGTGCTGGGGACTTCAGCCTTTCATACCAATGATGTTCCATCATATAGCATACTTAAGAATTCCCCCCCCCCAAAAAAAACCTAGAAGAAAACAGGATGGTGCATGCATTTTCAAGCAAGTGTGTGAATTGATGTAAAGCCCAATACAGGTTTTATCATTTAAAAAGTACTACTTTAAATTGTCAAAACACCACAGAGTTCAAATCCTAACATTTCTACTCCTCATTGTACCAAGAATAAACGTATAATGATGCTTTCTGCCCTACAAGTTTAGAAACCCAACAAACATACCCATTTAGAAAATACAGCAGATACAGTCTCCCCAACCAGGCTAAACTTACTGAGTTGGATCCAGGCTAAACTGGCAATTTCTGCTGCTTCACCCTTCCTGCTGCAGATCCACCTGTTGTCATTCTTCAGGATCCCCTGTCCTCTAGGAGGAGCACTTCATGGAGATAGCAGGCTGTGGTGTGAAGAGGGAGGGAGGAAATTTCAATTCTGCCACAGGAAAATTTATTTTTAATACAACCTGTTATTTGTAAAATGCTGTTGTTTTGAAAGATGTGTTGGTGCGGGAGTTTAAATTTCAAAAGCTTATACCTGGAAACTCTTTATTGATCTTTCAGGTGCTACTGGCCTCAAACCTTGCTTGGTACCAACAGTGTTCTTGCTGCTCTGAAAAACAGAGGGATAATGGTTCCAGGCCAGTGGACCTGTAATGGAAGCTACCAACTGTAGACCCTGGCTTTGGAAAAAAACCCTTATGGCAAAATGTCTTTTCCAGTGCAGATGGGCTTTTTTCAAGTCACTTATTCTCCCCTGTCTTATTAATGGTCATGGACCAAGCCTTGCTCTGGAAGACAGGCATCTGAACACACAGTTGGTTTCAGGATCCGTACCAGCAGTTCCTGACATTTGTTCCACTCCTACCCACCAAGTATGCAACATAATCTTTGATCCCCTTCCCCAGACAAAAGTTTTTAAAAAGGACATGGAAAGAACATTTCAGACAAGATAACTCTGTTTATATATGTAATTTTACTGTCTATGCACACAGTCCAGAGATTTCAGGCTCCCTCGTACTTCAGCTAGATCCATCATGTTTGGTTTTTATCTGTTGATGTTGTACCTCTTTTGTAAGAACCTGGGGGAGAAGTCTAGGATGAGGGATTTTTTTATCCTCAGGGCAAAATGAAGAGTATAAAAAACATTCCTCTGCTGGCTGTCAGAAGCCATGAGCAGTGAAAGGGGGCTGCTGAAAGCCCCTCTTAGCCCTCCAAAGTTCTGAATGCCCTTCATTTGTTGATTGCCCTCTGTTCAGAATCACTTATCTATACTCATATATATATATACAGCTTCTCACAAATCTGTAATGCAAATAGGTCTCTACCACACTAGTAAAAGTAACTTGTGCTCTCTTCCTCCTCTCTCAAGAATGTGTGTGCATAAATCCACTTTGTAAAATATTGACAGTAGCAGTGGAAAACCATTTATAGTATGTACTCCAATGCAAGACTAGGTTTATTTCCAGGTATTACAGTTAATAAAAGAGGGGACTGTCTTATATTTGCATACTAGTTACAGTTATGTCTAGTAAAAACAATTATTTTTGGTGTACAACATTTTTAGGGGAGTCATTTTATATTCTGGGTTGCCATCCTTTTGAATAAATACAGTCATGGAAGAGTAGAAAATGGTTAGGGAAGAAATATTAACTGGTACTAGAACTAGGGCAGCCTATAGCAAAACCAAGAAAAGTTTTGTGGAAGATATAAATGTAAAGGAAGAGAAAGGTAGCTGACTTGCTGTTTGGAGATGGCAGCCTGTTCTAGAAATGTTATTCATGAGTTATTTCACACAAAAGATAATGTCTTGGTAGACAGAATTAGCCAGGCTGCTCAGAAACTAGTTACAAGCTGAGTGTTCAGTTGAAAAAAAACATGAAATCCCATGTGAAGCACTAACTAGTGTGCCTGCCTTTAGGTTATGTTCTTTCTTAATCTAACCAACCTCAGAGAAGATAGATCAAGAATGGGTAGCCATATTAGTCTGCCTGTAGCAGCAGCAAAGAGCAAGAGTCCAGTAGCACCTATAAGACTAACAAAATATGTGGTAGGGTATGAGCTTTCATGTTAGTCTTATTGATGCTGCTAGACTTGCTTTTTTCTACAACTTCAGAGAAGTGTTGCAAAAATAAAATGCCATGGTGTTCGTTGAAAGACAAACTCCCAAGTCTCCACTCAGAAGGGAAGGCTGATCCCTGGACCAGGCACTAAAATTTGGGAGGAGTCATAGCTCAGTGGTAGGGCAGCTTTTACATGCAAAAGGACTCTGGCTGAATCCCTGACATCTCCAGTTAAAGGACCTCGGGTCATTCCGCACAGAGTTATTGCTGTGGATTAACTTCTAAACTATCTCAGTTTATCCTGAAGCTTACACACATTGTTGTTTGCCAGCTGTTGGTCTTCTGCTTTTTCTTCGGCTTATCTCCATTTTTTTTATAACACCTTTGAGTGTTATAAAGGATTTGAGGTGGTGCACATTTGCTGATAGGAACAATGTTTTATATGCTTCTGAACTTTCTTCCCACTTCCACCCATTTTCCTGCCCATCACCTCTTTCGTCATTTTGTGGTTGTGTTTCTACTGCCATTTTTGCTGGCAGTGCTGGGTCGAATCCACATTCACCCATTACCCGCATGTTTATCGGATATCTTCCGATTGCCTCCAATCCGCGATTTTTTCCTCTTCGTTCACATTCCTGCTTCCAATCCGTCTTTCTCGCGCGTCCCTCCGGTCACATGGCCGCTCGAAAACCGCTTTTTTGGGCGGGAGCTTTCCCCCCCGCCCATTTTGTTTTATTTTTTTGAGCGCACTTTTCCGTTATTTCGATCTTGCCTTATAAAGAAACATCATTGAAGATAATGATGCCTCTCTTTTCCCCACTGACAGCAATGATGGCTCTCTCCCGTTTCTTTTTTGGAAATTTGGAAGCATGTGGGAAGCTTTCGTGGGCATTTCCTATGCAGGACAGTTCAGTGCCTGAATTTTACTGAAGTTTCACTTCCTTGGAGTGTCATTATTTCGATATTTCGTAATTTCGATATTACAGTAATTTAAAATAAAAAAATAAAAAAAACAGTTAAAAAGGAGGTTTCGCGAGTCCGTTCTGAGGATGGATTCACCCCAAAATGATGTTTCAAACTACCAAATTTGATTCAGAAACAGCATAATCAATAAATCCAATGCTATGAAGTCAAAAACAGTCTTTTGCAGACTACGGAGCACTTGCAAGTTGAATCAGCCAATAGGAACTCTCGGAACGGCCGGAGAGACAGGAAGGGGGGTGGTTTTTTAAAAAACCGCGTAAATTGCGCATTGGCCCGTTCACGGCCACCGTGAAACTCCCGTTGAAAACCTGTGACCACATATTCGGGAGAAATGCGAATGAAATGCGTCTGTTTAATGAGGTAATGTGACCGGCACTCAGGATTGCGTGGGGAATGCGGGGAACATGCGAGTTAGATTGAGTAATGTGGATTCGACCCTGTTGTTTTTCTTTTGAATGCATGTTTATATCGATAGGTCGATATACCCAACCACATGCTTGTTAAAAAAAATTTTTTTTACTAGTAATATATTACAATATATTATGCACAACATTCTGTGCTCACCCTCTCCTGACATTTGGAAATGCCTCTCTTCTGCTGAAGCCTGGACAGCTGCTGTTAGAGTAAATGCCGAGCTCTGTGGATCAATGGTCTGATTAAATGTGGTTTGTTTGTTTATACCCTACTTTTCTCCCCAATAGGGACCCAAAGTGGCTTATAATATTCTCCTCTTCTCAATTTTATCCTCACAACAACCCAGAGAGGAAAGCTATGCTGAGAGTGTGTGACTGTATCAAGGTCACGCAGCAAGTTTCTATGGTAGAGTGCGGATTTGAACCTAAGTCTTCTAGATCCTAGTTCAACACATCAACCACTGTCTTCACATTAACTCAATATCAGGCACCCCTTCAATCAGATCCCCCTACTTGCTTCTCCTTTCATACCACAAAATTAGGGTTGCCAGCCTCCAGGTAGTGGCTGGAGATCTCCCGGGATTACAACTGGTCTGCAGGCCACCGAGATCAGTTCACCTGGAGAAAATGGCTACTTTTGGGGATGGACTCTATGGAATTATGCCATGGCAAGGTCCTTTCCCTCCCCAAACCCCACTTTCTCCAGGTTTCTCCTGGTTTAACCCCCAAGATCTCCAGGAATTTCCCAACTTGGAGCTGGCAACTCTACACAAAATGCATGAGCAGATTTCTGAACTTGGACAGGGTGTTTTTTTTTTTTGCTTACTTGCATCTTTTGGTAGGAAGTTTAACTTCTGTAATCCTGAAGGCAAAAGAATTTCTCATCAGAAAACCTTTAATATCAACCTCAAAAGATCAAAAAGCAGGAGGCCTGTGGGTACAGTAAGGAGACATGGGTTTGACACCCGCCCACATTCAGGGCTAAGCTACTTGTAATGGTAGCACCTCTATGTATTTAACTGCAGGCCTTCCCCAATAGTGTTAAATGGAGGTCAGTACAGGATGCAATTTGAGTTGGAAAGGTAACTGGCTGCTGAAACTTACCCCAAGTTTTTGCCCATTTTTTACCTTTCAATCAGTGCCAAGCTAAGAGAAAAAAGACCTCTTGCCTATATGTTCATTTCCTGGTTGTTGTACCACCCACCCATCTATTTGCTTCAGTTGTGTTCAGAGACATGGATCTGCTCTGCTATCCCAGGTTTGTAGAAAGATCTGTTGTTTTTTAAGGAGAGAGCAAAAGAAAATTTTATAATTTTTTAAATGATGATATTTCACAAGATTACCTCAGGAAATCTTGGCAGCCATTTTAGATTACCTAAGTAAATGTGGATGCCCAGATAATTCAAAATGGCTATCACAGTTTCTCTTCAAAAACTAGAGGATAGTTGAAAATGAAAAGGAGGAATCAGCAGGCAGGAAACACAAGAAGGATGTGGAGGGTGAATCCAGAGTTTGGGAGAGAGGAAAGAAAAAAATGGAACAAAAGAAGGGGAAATGGGGGTGGCATGGAGGGAAGCAAGCAAGCAGAGAAAGGGGAGCAACTGCAGAGGCTGTGAGGAGGAAGGAGAGAGAAAAGAGCATGGGAGGAAGACTCACTTGCACTTGAGTAAGTCCTTATGGATCCCTGCTTGTCCTTTCCTATCACATATGCTATGAAATTGTACTTGTTGTTTGACTAGAATCAGGAAATAATGTAGAAGGTAAGCTTCCCCAATGAGACTTCTGGGACTGCCTACTAGAAGTTTCCTAGCTAAGAGTCTAAACTGTAGCGCTAAACTCTTTTCCTAGCACCAAAAGGAACAGTCTCTGGAATCAACGGATAAAAGGTATATTCTGATATAGCACTGTAAATAATGTTTTTTGACTTCTGTTAGGGCTGCAAGCATTAATCAATTTATAGCCTTCCAAATGATTATGTAAAGGAGTACCCTCTGATTAATCAGGGGTCATTTTGGAAGCGGCACCTGTCTCTGTCTCCATCCTTCTAAACTGCCACAAGCTGTTCACCCCTGATCCCACCCCCCACCCCTGGCTGCAGGACACTGCACTGCACTGCACTGCACACATTTGGCAACAAAACAGGGAGATGGGGTTAAATGCTGGAATGGTGGCTCAGAACTCTCTTGAATGCCAGCACCGTTACCTTTCTTCACCTTCCCTCATGAATAAATTGGCTCAGCAAGAAAAAGTGATTATTACCCAGTCTCATAGGCAAAGCATCACACTGGGCATTTTCCAACAGGCAACAGTTCTGCCAATTTCCTTGGGACGAAGCAGCTCTACATTTCTGGATCTGTCAGCTTGAAGGTATGTATTTCCCTCAATAAACGTAAATTTATGCAAATGAATGCAATGCATATATAGTAAGCTCACATATTGATTGGCAGGGTCAACCAATTAATCCATTAAGATTTATTTAATAGATGATAGCCCTAGTTTTTATACATGATAACTTCTCCAATGGAAGGTTAACTCATGAATTTCCACATGTACTAATAGTATATACAGGTCTACATGTGTATTCAGGGATACATTGAGCTGTCTCCAAATCAAAAATACTTCAGTAGATCACATAATTATCAGAATAGCTCTATAGTATAGTGTAGAGCAATAGACGTCCTGTGGCGTCTAGGAACGTTCATGGTTTATTATTCAACTTGCACTTGCAAGCATTCTGGCATTACATGCTGCTCATACAATCATTTTCCTTTACAGAGATGAAAAACTTGCATCATAATAGAACAAACAGAAACAATAAAAGGAAGAGGTAAAACGGCTAATGAATCTGTCAGAGCTGGGAATAAAATATAATATGCGGTAAGGGTATAGTTGGATAATAACTAATCAAAGTCCAACTGTAATAATTTTGTGTTCTTTAATATAGTTAACATAACTAATCCAACTGAAATAAGTAACAATGTTGGGCAAAAGTTGGAAGCATTTCAGTCTGACTCTTCTGGTACTTTGCTCTCTGGTTTCAGTTATATGAGCAGTGGTATGAGGACTAGTGAGGAGAGAGATTCATCAGATATGTAGCTTACAGGGGTGTCAGCAATCCAAGCCATTAAACGGGATCATCCTAATTTCTGTGTGCACAGTCTTTTTGCCAAACACTGTACCATCTCAGTAGCTTTGGAAAGGCTTCCTTGGTTCTGTATAACCCGAGACCTGTTTGTATGAGCTATTCCTTTATCTCAGATTATACCTGCTAAGCACGGAGGTAAAGCTTGTACCTACTGGCAGTCAGTCAGAGCTGCACACAAGAGAGGATATAGTCAGAGGTTCAGGCTATATCAGCAGCAGGCCTGCTTTGCAGAAGAAAGGCAGACATATTGCTTGTACCTGTAGGCAGACACAGTAGCAAAGAGGATATAGGCAGAGCACCTCACAATAGGCAGTATTACTGTCTCACAGGAGAGACAGGTAAATGCTTTGCTTGTACTTGATGGGAAACAGGCAGGGCTGTTCAGCCCACATGGAAGAAAGAGGCAAAGGATAAGAATCCCTCCCTAACAATAGTAATACTAAACTCAATCAAGGGCAAGACTGATGAGTAGTAATAAAGTAATGGTTATTAGTTGTAAGCAGCCTCAAGCAGGTCTCTTGAGAGGCAGCATATAAACTTTCCAAATAAATAAGAAAGTCATATCTCCCTATGTGAAAGAGAACCACTGGATGAGCATCTGAAATCCATTGACACTGTTATTTTTATTTAAAAGCAGTCATGGGGGAAGAAGGATGATATGGGAAAGAGAACTTTTTTGAGTTCAAGGCTAAACTCGGTGATCCTCATGTATTTATGCACAAGCCTGGGTGTTCACATGTAAAATGAAGGTGGTATGCGGGGGTGGGGGGAGAGATATTGAAATCAACAAAGCACTGTTGAAATAAGTGGGAGGGCAGGGTTGTCTGTGAGCACTGTTTTTTTGGGGGGGGGAGGTGTTCCTCACCACTAACAACTTGAGAATTCTAGAAAATAAGGAAAAACTCATGCTTCTCTATGCCTACTTTGCAAGTGAATTTGAATTTCCTATAAAATGGGATACTTTCTCCTATCTCTTTGCAGTTTGGCAAGGAGGACCCCTTGGATGAGAAGTATAGTCCCTAGCAATGCTATCCCAATTTAAAGGGGGAAAGAAACATTACAGCTGGAAGGGTGTTTTCCATTGAAACCAATGAAAATTAATACATAATCCAAATGTGTAATAAAAGAAACTAATACAATTATTTAAAAAAACAAACTAAATACAAATATGAATACCATTTTTGTACATACCCTTGGTAAGGAGAGAATACATGTTCCAGATGAAACTAGATAGTCTGCTCTATCAGAGTCTTTGCAAAATTAAAAGCAAATAATATTTCACACCATCCTTCATTTGGAACACTTCTCATTCCATCCAAAAGGGACAATTATATTTAATGTCAATATCCAGAATTATTCTCAGCGGAACAGTAGTAAATCCAAGTCCAATTTATTATACTTTTGTACCTGTTCAATAGGGGAGGAAAGGAAGAAATCTTAACAGTGCCACCCTACGCATTATGCCACCCTTCTAAACTCATTGATTTCAAAAGAATACCATATCAGAGATGCCGCTAGAATTCCCTAGTTGATCTTACTCTTCCGTTCTTCTGTTCTGTAAAGTCTATTTTATTTTTCTTACATAAATATAAATCCATACACAGGGGATCTCATAAACTACATCATCAATATAATCAGTATACTAGTTCCATATATACTGTCTATTGTTGGACAGAGTAATAAATAACCTCAGCTGTAGTGATTCTTTGCAACAAGAAAAATTGCTACAGCAATAATGTCCAATGAGTGCATTATTCTTTCTTGCTGTGCTGCAGGGTGTATCTAAGACCTAAGACAAGGTCTGAAAGCACATCATATAGCAACTTTGCTGAAATGAAATCAGTTTCAGTCTTTTTGGTGCCTGAATTAGGAGATTATCTGGAAATCTCAGGTTAGATCCAGTCTAAATTGCTATTTCCAGCCATTCCTACTGCAGCCCCCTCTTAGGGTCCCCTGTTCCACAGGAGTAGCATTTTGTGGAGATAATTGAACTGCAGTGGGATTGGGGGAGACAGAAAAGTTCAGTTCTGCTATCTGGAAATTTAGTCCGAATCCAGCCCCTTACAAGCAATGTCTGAATTCAGTAGAAGAAAATGGAATGCTGACTATTTCGGAGACCTTTATAAATATCAGGAGGATTAAGCAAGAGAAGCTTATCAAGGCTGGGGGAGACCACGTGCCACTGCAACAAACAAAGCCAGTGCAGATGCAATATTTGTGGGGTATCTCTATGACTTCTAGATGAGGCAAGAAATACCAGCATGTCCAACAGGACTTCCCTTGTGAGATCTTGGACTTGGGAAGGCTACTGTGGTCTATTTAAGGCCAAGCAGGAGTTCTGGGGCATGGAGGAGCCACCTGAAGGCGAAGCTGCATGCTGGTGGCTCGCCCTAGAAAATAAGGAGGACACGTCTCTCAAGGAATTCTCTCCTCTCCTTTATGTAAATTCCAAGGGGAGGGAGGGGGATGACTTGGTTGGCTTCCAGCCTTAGGGCCAAACTACACACTACATTTATTGATGAGTTGGATCTAGGTTCCCTAGCCTAACTCATTTTCCTTGCAGTTTCACAGCAGGTGCAGGGATTGCCATTTTAAAGATCAGAGGGAGCCCGTTTTAGATTTGGAACTGTAGTTTGGGGGAGGAGGGGTTCCTACCCCCCCCCCCACACACACCATTTTCAGAAGTTGAAATGGCCCCCAGCAGGAAGTCATTAATGTAAGCTGCTCTAAAGCTGTATAAGGCCCTCCCCACCATGCCGCGTTTCCAAGAGGAAAAGGGCTCCTTCTGATCTTTAAAATACATTCCCTGCAGCTGATGTGTGAATGCAAGCAAAAGCAACTCGAAGTGGGGAAAACCTAGACCCAACTCACCAAAAAACATAACGTATAGTTTGGCTGTTAGGGCCAAACTAGACATGACAGCCTCTTTGTATCTGCCACGGGAATGCTGCTGCAATTTTACAGTGATTTAAAATGCCACAAGGGCAGTGTGGCAGGCTGAGGCACTCTTGTCCTGCCGCCTTTTCAAGTGCAGAAACAACCACAGGGGGAAGGAGTATAGCTGTGTCTGCATTTGAAAAGGTGGGAAGGAAACAAGCACCTCAACCCATCACGTTCTGGGCAGGCTCTCAGAGCATTTCCAAATCCTTTAAAATGGCCGCAGTGGTCTACCTTGGCTCTTAGATAGGCTTCTGAGGGTCAAAGTCTCACACAATGGAAAAACAAAACAAATGCCTCGTTATACACATTGGTCTATTCAGTGGAACTCACTCCCAGCAAAGTGTTCTTAGAATTGCACGGTTTGTTAATAAATATATAAGGTTCCATATCTAATATCATTAATACTGTATTCTCTCCAACATGGAATACCTTAGTGTTAGTTAATAATGCTTTTTGCGTCTCAAAAATGAATGATGAGAGAGACAATCTTCTTAACGTGGTTCTCTGTACTTAGAAGTTCCAAAAGTTATATGGAACCCAAAACAATAGGTATCTCCATTGGTGGTTTGCCAGTGGATGTATTTTGGGGGGCACATAAATTAAGACTAGGATTTTCCAATAACCACTGACAAACTAGATCTTGATTTTATCACACCAAAATCAAGGATAATGGTAATATGAATGATATTCAAAGACTCTTTTGTGGGATCTCAGCATCAAAAAATAGGGACTGTCTGTGAACTTCATTTATGTAATTATCCTTCCTCTAGCATGAATTGCACTAGCCCCCCATGCAGCCTCATTCACAGATTGGATAATGGTGATAGAAGTGTTGAGACTCCCAGAGATCGAGAGGGTTAACGCAGCAGGTTGGCTCCCTGGCCTGACATTGATAGATTACAGTATGTCCTCTGTATTAATAGCATTGCAGTTCTCTCCTTCCCCCATCTCTGTCTCGCCTGCTGCATCTCATACTAATCAATACCGGAGCCTCATATTAAAATTCTACATTTCACTCACTTTTAGTCACTTGTAAACACCATCTCTGCCCTGTGCCCCCTCTTCTGCCTCCCCATCATTCACCCATCTTTCATCAATGATCCTCATCAGATTCCAGAGCAGTAGCCACGTTAGTGTGTTCAGAGGGAGACTTCAGAGTAATAAACTGTTGGATTAGAATGTATTGAGAAGATTGACATCATCACCAAAGAACATAACAAGGACTTGAGATTCCTCCGTCATTATGGGTATTATTTAGCATATCAAAACTGGGATTCTTCTGCATTATAGTGTAAACTAGCTTAGCAAAGCTAGAGAATTGCATGATCATAATTATTGCTATTCTGAGCGGTCTCTGTATGTTTTTCATTATATTTGAATTTTACCTAGCTATATCACACCTTATATTCCCTGCATTTAATGGCTTTTTAAACCTGTACTCTACAACTTTTCCCCTTTATAACCTTGTGTATGTGGCTCATGAGGACCCCCTATATTCATCTGAGGATGTGGGCTCCAGTTAGAGTTACCAACTCTAACTGGAGTTGTTGGGAATTCCTGGAGATCTGGGGGTGGATGGAGGATGACAACCCCAGCTCCAGTCTACAAAAGCTCGTACTGTTTGAGTTGTGAGCTGCCTCAAGCAGGTCTGGAGAGATGGCATACAAATGTTCTAAATAAATAAATGTCCATGGAAGGGAAAGGGGGCATTAAAAAGTCCCCACATTATTTGAGGAAGCATTCAGGCGACATTGTGCCTCTTTGGCTGTGGCTCCCATATTTCCCCCTTTGGAAATGGATTGATAATAAACCTACTTTAATGCGGTTCAAAGGGAAAACTGCGGGGTAACTGTAGGCAGAGTGCCCATCTATATATGGATGCCACACTTTCGCTCCTCCATGTGAAAGAAGTCTTGTTTGTCACTTTAGCAGCTGGAGAAGGGAAGCATGGCTTCTGGATCTAGACAGAATCAATATATAAGGATGGGAACAAATTTGGTAATGTAAAGATTATTCCACCTCTCAAGAAATATCATGGGGTAGAGTATTGAGTTTATTACTCCTTTTATTTTTTTGTTCAGTAGACCTTTTTTGCTTATAATATTTTTCATTTCAGTAATCCATAGCTTTAATTACAGCAAAATTGGTGTTTTACTGTAGTCAATCTTCACTACAAAAGCCTAAGCTGAGCATGTGATTTCCAAGATACAAAGAGAAGGTGAGGAAACCAGCCTCAATCATTAGAGCATGCTGGATTCTTAACAAATTCAAAGTAAATTGGAGTAGGTAGCTAGGGGGATGTGTATGATCAATAAATAAATTAAAGTACTTGAAGAAAGGTTTTCAGCTGGCAGGATTGCTAAAACTATAGATTTCTGCCTGCTCCTGCTTGTGGCAAGTGGTGAGATGATCTTATTTCTGTTTAGAGGTGTATTGAATGAGGCTAGAGATGAGGATTTGGGAGATGTTGGGGGGCAGGGTATGGGGAGGGGGAGAGTTTCTTAATTTGGTGACATCACTTCCTGATGAAGACCCAGAAGTGATGTCACTGTGTTGAGTAACACTAGGAATTCCCCCAATCTTTGTGGTGACCATAGTGATTGGGGGAATTTCTAGAGTATTGCTCAACATGAAGACATCATTTCTGGGTCTGCCATTGAAGTGACATTGCAGCATTGTGTGATGCTGTCTCCCTGTTTTTGCTTCTACTACTTCACTGAGCAGCGGCAGGGCACAGGAACCTGGGGGAAACCTGGGCCGTTTCCACACTACTTACCTTCATCCAGAACTCTGCGGAACGTTGCGAAAAAACCACGGAAGATAGCATCTTCTCGCACGAGTTTTGCACGATGTCGTGCAAAACTCGCACGAGAAGACACTAACTTCTGCGGTTTTTTTGCGACATTCTGCAGTGTTCCGGATGAAGGTAAGTAGTGTGGAAACAGCCCTGGTCACCCCGCTGGAGATATAAACTCTGGAGAAATGAACTCCTCATTAAGGTCTAGTAACTCAGGACCTTGGCCAGCTAGGAAAATTTCACATCCCTTGGCAGAAAGCAAGCCTACATGTCTCATTTTATAACACTTCCAATATGATGTATGCTCTCTTTCCCATAAAAAATCAGTGCCATTTTCCTGCTGTCAGTCCCTCATGGCTGCCAAATGCCACCAGCCAGTCTTTTGAGGGTTGTTTCCCCCTTTATCATTGTAATTGCTATAGCATTATATAGCTGTCTAACTCTGTGGTGCTATAGGAATTTCCAATTTCTTTCAAAAGGCTTTTGGTGGTTCAGCTGGACAGAAAAAAATGCAAGGGAAATGGTGGCTGTGAGAGACTGAAAGTATGCAGAGAACCCTTCATGTGAAAGCTCCTTCGCTAATGTACGTTACCCCTACATTTGCAATAATGATGGAAACAACAGGATGAATCCTCACCATGCAGAAGACCCCATTATTACCACAGGGACACACAAGATTAAACTCTATAATAATAATAATATTAGATTTATATACTGCCCTTCAGGACAACTTAATTCCCACTCAGAGTGGTTTACAAAGTATGCCATTATCTCCACAACAAACACCCTGTAAGGTGGGTGGGGCTGAGGGAGCTCCAGAGAGCCGTGACTAGCTCAAGGTCACCCAGCTGGCTTCAAGTGGAGGAATGAGGAATCAAATCCAGTTCTCCAGATTAGAGTCCCACGCTCTTAACCACTACACCAAACTGGCTCCCAGTTTCCAACTTACTAATTCATAGGTTGGGAAATCTGGAAACAAACTCTTATACAAAAATATCTGAATTGGTTATCTACAGACCAGAGCTTCTATGTACAGAAACAGGGACTTTAAGAGTGGTTCAGCCATAAGCCTTCATGTGGATCATACATGGGGCTCTGTGCCACGGTCCACTGGGTGGTGTTCAGATTCACCTAATGAGCATCATCTGGACAAACTATGTATCAGCCCGTTTGTATGATAGGCAAATTTGTATTAATTCTTTCCTCTTAAAGAAAAGGAAAGGAAAAACATGCAAATCATATACAACCCCATGCAGACTATCTGCCTGGAGAAAAGGAGGGACATTCTACCAGCCCGCCATGCAAACTGGAATGTTGCCCAGTGAATGTATGAAACAGGACTATGTAACTGTAAACTCCATTTGCCAGAGATAAAATTCCAAATATTATTTACAGGAAAACTGAAAAACAGGTGGGTTAGGAGCCCTTGATTTTCTCTCAGAATTTGTGATATTAATGCTATGAAGAATTTACAGGGCCTCTAGTATATATTCAAGTTATACAACTGTAGAGTTTGAAACTGTGTACCAGTTCTAAAGTTCAAGATAAATGGTTTGGGGAGGGAACTGGCCCATTGCAATGTAGCAGGATTCCTCTCCTTAATCACAGCTTCTTTCTTTTCCTCCTCCTTATTTTCTTCTTGCTGAGTTGGTGCATACCAAGTTCTCCTCAGTCCTGCAAGCTGATATCAAAGCACAAACCAAGAACCCCTCCTGGCCCTTTGACTGGTACATACGGTGAACTCCCACAACAAGCTAGTGAAAGTGTTATCACAGAGGTATTTACATTCTGTTTTATGACTCTTCTGGGGATCAGTTCTACAACCAGGCTCTGTTCTAGGACCACAGGAGAATTGGTTCTGGGAGGAACGATCCAAATCGGAAGAACCCATTTTATTGTCATAGAAGAGAAAGGTGTGGTCTTCTTGGGTATTACATCGATGATGTACCTGCCTGCATAGTATCATAAACCTGGAGCTGATCTCAGAGACTTCTTTCTCCTGTCTTCAGAGACCATAGTTGTGAAGGGGAAGGGTTGCCAACTCCTAACTGGGAAATCCCTGGAGACTTGGAAGTAGAATCTGGGGCGTGCAGAGTCTGGGGAGGGAAGGAAGGAAGCAAAGCAGGAATGTGAAAACTCTCATTTTCTCCAGGGAAACTGAGCTCTGTAGTCTGGAGATCAGTTTTAATTCCAGAAGAACTCCACCACCACCATTACCCCCCACCTGGAGGTTGGCAATCCTAGAACGGGTCATTTTACAAAATGCCGTGAGAGTCAATAAATAAGGTTATCTCTAGACTCCTTCAGTCAAGTTCTTCCTATTTGGAACAGCAGCCTGGTTCAAATTGAGTTAATATACAGAATTGCTGTGGATTAAGGTCCAAGTTTTAAACATTATAATCCCCAAGACCATTCAGCTCCTTAAGCAACTCTTAACATTGTACAACATTCAGGTAATGTATGAACAGCAGTATCTTACAACTTAGGAGACATGAGGCGCAGCTAGAGATACTATGTACAACAATGGGCAAATCTATTTGCAAGTAAGTTTAATACAGAAAAGAAATACATAGGCATGAAAGGTGTAAAAACCTGTGACCCACCTTAGCCCCACACAGCATTCTTTGCAGTTGGTTTCTTCCTTCACCGCCACCTTTTTGCCCACCTGGCTTCCTCCCTCAGAAACTGGACCTTTTCTTGTGTAGTACAAAGCAGTCTTCTGGAATAGCATGACTGAATCCATGTAGCACCCTTCACCATTGTTGTCTTTTCAGAAGACCTTGTAACACATTTCTTTTTCAATGGACCTTCTGTTAATACTGAGGATATTTAACTTAGTCTTGCTGTTTAGTGGTAGTGGCTGTGTTTCTTTCTGAGAGGGAAAATGTTAGGGGATTGTGTGGATTTTACTTCTGGTATGGTTTGTGGATTGGATTTGAATTTTTTTTTAGTTAAGTAGTTTTTATTTGGATTTTTTAAAATATAATTAATTTTATGTCTGCTGTTAGCTGCCTTGAGCCATTCAGGAATAGGAGGGTACAAATGTCTTAAGATAAATCAATAAAGCTCTGGTGAAAATCTATATTGTGATGTCTAAGAGATTACCATTTGGCTCAGCTAATGTAATATGATATTCATAAGCATTCTGTCTGCTGGAGGAAGTTGTCATATGAAGGTGCTTTATACTGAATTAGACCTCTAGTTCAGTGTTATTTGCTCTGGCTGGTAGTGGCTCTCCCAGGGTCATGGGCAGAGAGGAATATCCCAAGGATGCTTTTTGATATTCTTTTAATGGCAGATGCTAGGGACAGAATCTAGACTTTATGTATGATATAAAACGTATTCTACCACCGAGCTCTATCCTCCACCCCCATGAAAGCCTCATCAGACTTAGAAAGTTCACAACTCTCCAGTTATGTGAACTGATGTAAAGAGTCATTTGGCAGAAACATAGGGCTAACAAAGTACAGGACAATCAATCTGCCAGAGCATGAAAGGGAGCCTAAGCACTGGTAGGACTGGTATGAGAAAGGTTCTAGGAGATAGGGAATCTAAGGAATAAGATTGCTGAAAGAGAAGGCCAGAATCTGAATGAGATGTTAGAAGACAGAGCTCTGAGGAAAGAAGCAAGGCATACAGGGGAAATATTCATTCATTCATTCATTTGATCCTACCCTTGTCCTCACTGGGGTTTAGACAAACCCACAAAAAGCTCAGCTCCTGCATTGGTCCAATCCTCTGGGCCAGCAGGCCTCAGGCTGAGAGCCAGGGGGCTAGACTTTGCCCTTTGGCTTGTGCCTGCTGGCCATGCCCATGTTAAATGCCTGCAAAAGAGAAAATTCTGCTAAGTGTGATTTCCCCCATATATGTGAGTGAGTGTGTGTGTGTAAAGTGCCATCAAGTCACAATCGACTTCTGGCAACCCCAGCAAGGGGCTTTCAGGCAAGTGAGAAGCAGAGGTGGTTTGCCGTTGCCTTCCTCTGCAGAGCCTTCCTTGGTGATCTCCCGTCCAAGTACCAGCCCTGCTTAGCTTTTGAGATCTGATGAGACCAGGCTATCCCATGCTGCCTCCCCTCCCTCCCCCATCAGTATAGCCTGCTCATCTCCACTCCTTGCAAGAAGAAATCCTTACAATTATATCTGGAAATTTATAACCAAGTCTGAAAGGAACTTAAATCTGTACTCCAGATATTACAGGCCAAACATCAGGCAAGGACTATAGCCTTTCGTGCTGGGCTCTGTTTACTTATGAGATCTTGCTGTCTTTGGAATAAGAACGGACTCTAGACTAAATGGGCCCTTGGCCTGACCTAGTATGTCTCTTCTTATGTTCCTGAATTTGCTAAAGAGAAAGAGTACTTACTTTCTCTCAGGCAACAAACACAAATGATCACAATCTGTAAGATAGAATTATGGAGATGAACGTAAACACCTCTTGTATGAATTCTTCCTGTAGGGGCTTCTCCCCAACCCATTCTCTTTATCCCAGGTTAGGGGCACAAAAAGCAGCTGTGTAAAACCTGCTTTTACTCTGTATTTATCAAATCCCCACTGGTAAAATTATGGTACAAGTTTACTATTTCTTGAATAATGTAACGGATCGTTTTAAATGAAGCACTTCCTGCCTTGAACGCCTAGCTTACATCTGGAAATGGGTATCCCCAGAAGGGCTACCCCCATCAACAAGAAGTTCCCTGCCAACAGCAAGTCTCCTGGCCTGGAATAGATAGATCAGTGATTCTTTTCTCCAGAGAAACTTGATCTTTGCTCTCTGAATACAGAGAGTGTGTCTGCTGTATATACTAAGCCCAGAAGGATTCTTGTTAAGGGAAGAGGTAATTGGAACGGAGAGATGGGAAGCGAGGAGACCCCAGGGCCAGAAGCTGTGTGTTACAGGCCTCCAGGGCTTCATTGTTCCCAGTAGACCAGGGCCGGCTCTATAGAATAGTGATTAATAATAATATTCTGCATTTATAGAGCACTTTTCATGTTCAAGACTCTTTACAAACATGAACTAATTAATCAGTCATATTAAATGCTGCTTTTAAGGGGCTGTTGATCAAAGCAAGGTCTCGTGGGTGGCCTAAGCTTGCATTCAAAGGCTCTGTAAGGTTTTGTTTGGTTTCTCACAATACTTCCCGGAGCTTGGATGCCACACTATTTCCAAATACTTCTCCCTTTCCTGACATTCCTATGATGTAGGGATCCCCATTAATACGTAAAGCAGAACAATTCCTTTTTTTCAAGAGCTGTACAGCCAATATACAATGAAACAAACAGGCTATCACATGCACTGAGATTTCTAAATCATTTTCACATCTTGCCATTGAGTAAGAGGATTTCATAATTATATAGTAGATTTGCTCCATATTTTTGTTTTCTAAGATGTGAATTATTGTAGGGATACCTTTGAACTTTTTTTTTCTTTTTTTATAAATGTATGTTTCCTTTACCACCCTAAAACAAAAACAGTTCAAAAGCTGCCATGGAAACAGAGTGAGGGAATATGTTATTCATAGGCAGTGATGCTATAAGCACTGTCCAATAGCCCAGAACTAAGACCTTACCAAAGGCCACCAAGCTATTGTGATCCAGTACCCTCAGACAGTGAGCTAAGCTAGCATTGTTTATTTAATTAATTAATTTACTGAATTTATACCCTGCCTTTCTCTCTAGTGGGGACCCAAAGCAGCTTACAACATTCTCTTCTATATTTTATCCTCACAACAACCCTTTGAGGTAGGTTAGACTGAGAGAGAGAGTGATGGCCCAGGGTCTCCCAGCAAGCTTCCATGGCAGAGTGGGGGAGATGGTTCTCATCTTATCTGCTCAAGTCTCACAAACTACAAGAGCCTTGGCCCTTGAGTCTTAGAAGAAACTACTGTGAGGAAAGTAAGTTATCATATTCCAAACTTGGAATGAGCAGCTTATATTTTTCAAATTAGGAGCCTGAATCAGTTCGCCCATCACCCAGTGCTGTTTACTCTTCTAGGAATTCCTATTGAAGGAGGCAGAGTGCACAACCTGAAGTCATTTAACAGCCCCAGAATGCCTGGCTCCAATCCAAAGTATCATCTGCAACTTTGCTTGAGGTGTGGGATCTGGCAGGTGGGAGCTGAGTTTTGGATTCTGTCAGATCAGTAGTACCTTGCCTTGGGAGACTCTCCCAAATCCTATAACCTTACATTCACCTTTTATGCCTGTTAGATGACTCTCTTGGAAGATCTTCCCTTGCTTAAATGTAAGTACATAAGGAGAATTCTGCTGGATCACTCTACAGGATGATCTAGCCTAGCTTCCTTTTTCTCCTTCGGGCCAACCAGATGGCCCTGGGAAGACTACAAATAAAGCATGACCCTTCCCCATAGTATGTCCCAAGAAGCTGGTGTTCAGGCACTACTATCATGTTTAAAAGCCATTAACAGACCAATTCTCCATATGTTTGTCCAGTTATCACTTATGTCAGTGATAGTCATCACGTTTTGTGGCAGTGAATTCCAGAAGGTAATTACGTGATAGGTAAAGAAGTCCTTCCTTTTGTCTGTTCTGAATCTATTGCCAGTCAGTTTTATTGAGTGATCAAGTTTTAGTATTCTGAGGGAGAAAACATTCCATCCCCTTTCTACTCACCAACATAATTTTATATGCTTCTACCTTGTATACCCTTGGTTGTACTTCTGAGCTAAAAATCCCCAAGTGCTTTAAGTTTTCCTCATAGGAAAATGCTCCAAAACCTTAATTAGTTTGGTTGCCCTTTTCCAGCTTTATAATAGGTTTTTGAGACGGGGCAATAAGACTTTTACACACACACTATTACAATTGCCACTACACCATAAATCTATATAGGTCTTTTACAATCTTAGCCATTTTATTTTCAACCTCTTTCTGAACAATCCCTGATAAATATCTTTATCTAAGACCACTAGTCACAGGCAACAAAGAATAATCCCTAGCATGTCCTTTTCATGTGCATAGAGCTCTGCCTGTCTAGCTTGCCCTGCACATGGATCAGCAAGGATTTCTGAAACCATTTTCCAGCTTCCCCTCTGGGGGTACAAGGTGCCGTTAAGATGCAGCCGACTTACGGGTGACCCCATAGGGTTTTCAAGGCAAGAAACATTCAGAAGCGATTTGCCATTCTCTGCCTCTATGTAGTGGCCTTGGACTTCCTTGGTGGCCTCCCGTCCAATTACTAATCAGGGCTGTGATAGTTAGCGCCTGATAGTCATCACTTTTGTGGTATATTGTGATTGCACGGCTTTGGGCTACCACTGATTTGTGTGTGTGTGTGTGGCATAGTCCTGACTAGAGATGGGCACGAACCGCATTACGAACTTCAAAACCCCACGAAATTGGCAATCGTGCACTCGCGATCCAGCGGTTCGTGATTGTCCATAGCCAACGAACCAGAGTTCGGGAGACTTCGGTGCGTTCTGCCGCGGTTCGGGAAGCCAGACAGTCAGGTGGCAGCAATCAATTCCCCTGGCAACGGAGCTGGGGGAATGCCTGAACTCTGTCTGCGCTCCTTCTGTCGCCCTGGAAACCTGAATGGAAGCCCAGCTTACCTTGATCGGCAGGTCTTCCTTCCAACCACGGAGCTGCAAAGCAGTTACAAGTTGGGAGAAGACACCCAGGAGAGGGAGGGGGAAGGGGGTGTTCTGTAGCCATGGGCACTCCAATCTCATCCCTACAAACCCTGATAGGTAGCTCTGACGGCCAAACACAGACCTCCTGTGTTGCTCAAAGGGGGCTTTGCTTATAAATAGCCGTGGGCTCCCAGGCTGGGTTTCACTTTCAGCGAGCAGTGAAGTGGGACAGAGCTCTTGCTTGCCACTTGCTAGCCTTTGGGGAGAGACTGAGAGTATAATTCAGCTTGGATTTTTGTGGGAGTTTCCTGGGGGCCTTGGATTGGAGAGAGTATAACTCCAAGATCCCTTTTGCAATCTTGTCCAAACTTGGGTGATGGCTGTAGGAGAGCCTGCAAAAGACTCCCCGGGAATATGGGCTCTCTAAGTGCCACGAGGGCCGTCCTGGGATAAGATGGGATGAGAGAGGGATGAGAGAGGGAACACCTGAGAGCAGACCCAGCTGGAAGGCATCAGGGATAGGAAAGAGCCTGGGAGGAAGGGAGGGGCAGGCAGTTGGAAGAAGCCCTATAAAGGCAGGCTCAGCAGAGGGTTTGTGGTGGGTTGTAGAGGAGGAGTGAAGATGTGGAGTTGGTGGTGTGTGAAGGTTGGTTGGAGGAGGAATGAGCAAGGAAGGGAGGATGAAGAAGAACTGTAGAGAGCAAGGTGGAGGCAGGGGTCGAGTCAGGTTGAGTGGGCCTGCAAGTGGACAGAGAGGGAGTAAGGGTGAGGTATACCTCCCCTCCTTCCACAGAGCGGGTCCCTGCATATTCCCTGATGACCCCCAGGAGCTGACGTTAGGTGCCCCAGCGTTAGGCGAGGCCATGCCCAGGGCGAAACCTGACAGTCACTCCCAGATGTGATGTCATCATGCCATGCCAGGAGCACGCGAGAATATCTAACGGTTAGTGTCGCCCCCCCCCCCCAACACACACACATTGGGATAATAAGGGGACATGGCAACCTTAGTCTGACAACCTAACCACTACACCACACTACAGTTGCCAGGTCCCCTGACCCAGCACTCACCTTTAGGGACCTGGCTCCTATACGATGATGACACTTCCAGGTGTGACATCATTGCACAGGCCACAAAAGTGCTCCTGCACTTCTCACTGGGGCCCAAATCAGCATGACGTGAAGCACAGGAACACTCCTGTGACCAGTGCAATGACGTTATGCCTGGGAGTGCTGTCATCACACTGCACTGGGAGTATGCCCCGAGAGGCCCATTCCCACCCTTTTCCCCTGCTGGCCAGGTGAGGGGTGGCAGGGGGCAGAGGATGGGAGTGGGGTATCCCCTGCCCCCACCAGGGGACCTATACCACATTGGCTCTCTCTCCCTCTCTATACAACATATCACATCCACAACCATTCCTCCAGACAGTCAAGCTACCAATATGTGTATCACAAACCTGGTCTTTTGCTAAGTGTGAAATCTCCCACTGCAAGGACCCATCCAAGAGACATTTCCATCGAGTTAGAGGATATGACTTCAGATCATTCAACAATCTTCTTTTTCTTCCTTGTGAGTTAGATCAGAACAGTGGACTTCAAAACTCCTCTTCCTTGACCGGACTGGGTAATAGTGATTCCATACTGGCAATAATGTTTGGTGCCTCAAGCAAATTCAAGGGCACTGAGCAACAATTGTTGTCTCCCTCATGACTTCAGCAGGAAGCATCTCTCTCTTGTGTGCCTTTTCATAGGACAGAGTAAGATTTCAGAACACAAAAACAAGGATTTTTTGCTGCCTATAATTCCTCCATGCTTCTATGGGAATTTCTTTTCATGGAACCCCCTCAGAAAGCTGGAAGGCATTTTACTGAAGGGTATAGAGGGCCTGCATTCCTATTTTTATTTACTACATTTTTATCCTGCCCTTCCTCCAAGGAGCTCAGGTAAGCATACAAGGTTTTCCCTTCTCTGTTTTCATCCCCACAGCAACCTTGTAAGATAGATGAGGCTGAGAATATATGACTGACCCAAAATCATCCAGGGAATTTCATGCTTAAATGGGGATTTGAACTCTGGCCGTCATGGTCTTACTCTGGAATTCTAAGAACTACAGTACACTGGCTCTCGGAAAAATGACTTGCATGGCCATCCTAAGCAGTTCCTCTCAAAATCCCACTCATCTACGCAATGAGGCTTACTTCAGTAAAGTGTTGTTAAGAATGCACTGTTAGTGGAAATGCCCAGTTATTGTGAGGTGAGCTGGCATTTGAAGAGACTCTTCCACTCCAGAGGACACAGTTGCTGACTCTTTGAGAGTTGCCATACAGTTCCTTCCAAGTTATCACCCAATGACTTCCATAGGCTCATCTCTTGCCAAAGACTGGGCACTACTTAGGAGTAAGTCCACTCCTCTTGTCAGTTTCATGACCTACTCTTCTAACACTCCGTTATTTATCATATGTGTGTAGCACCCTGCAGATTTACAGAATGGATATCAGTGAGTCCGTCTCTACAATGGGACTTCATTCCATTCTTCTGGCCACAAAGTCAACAGCTCTTAACCCCAAGCTACATAGATGGGTTGTTTTGTCAGCAATCCTCTGGGCTTAAACTTTTAATTTAACTGGCAGGCTAAAGGATGCTTCCCTTCCTAAAAAAACAAACTGTACTAGTTAGTAACTGGTTAGAGAGAGATCCAGCATACTGTAGGGGTTAGAATCTGGGATAACTCGGTATGCATTTCTGTCATTGGATGACCTTGGGCTAGTCACTCACTTTCTCTCAGGCTGACACGTCTCACAATGTTGTTGTAAAGATAAAATAGAGGTGAGGAGAATAATGTTGTAAGCTGCTTGGGGTCCCTGTTGGGGAGAAAAGCAGGTTATTGATATCTAAATAAATGAAGTGTCATTATGCTTCCATGATTTTATTAATATGACTGCTCATCACAGCTCTATGATGAGTACGTGTCTCTTTCTCCATCATTAGTCACAGATTCCAACGTAACAGCAAATAGAAGTTGCCTTATTATTATCTGATCTCTATTTTAGAGGCATCATTTTCATGCCCTTAATTGCAATCTCTGTATGCCATTTTAAAACTGGGCTCCAAATCAGAAGGAGTGGGACCAGGTGGAGCATGTAAGGTTTTTTATTGTTTGTTTCAAGTGTGAAAATATAAGCCTGGTTCTAATAGATTTTTATTCATTGGTATTCTGTGCCCATGTAGCGAAGATGTTCAATTTGTGGAGGGCCACAGAGTTACAGCAGGCAGCTCCACAGCCCCTCCACCAAGCCCTTTGTAATGCAGTTGTTTCATTATTTATGATGTACTATTTTTCTTTATTGCATTTTTTCTAATTTTGCCATCCAGTTGTTGCATTTTCTAATTATTGTAATCCAGTTGTTGTGATAGTTATGATAGGTTTTATGCTTTCTTATTTTGTAATCCTTTGAGATTCTTGGCAAGAGAGGTGGGCTATGAGTAAGCAAGTAAATAATAAATAGCCAAAAGCTTTAGCTGCAGCCATAGGGAGCAAAAAAAGTGTGTTGAAGCAAGAAGATTTTCCTGTTTTTCAGGATGAAGAAAGGGCTGAGAATTCACCTCTGGTCAGAGAGTGGCTCACTGGGAACAACATGGGAAAAATTGATGTCCCTCTGCTATCAGTTTATTTAGACACTTGTCACAAATACAGAGATTACGGATACTGATAGCTGTTAATTATGGCAATTGTTTCTTGATACAATTGTCTGCCGTATTGTACAAAGGAGATCTTTAACCTTATATCTTTCATGTACACAGCAAAATAAATGAAGATCTGAATCCATGCAGAGTGACTATTATATATCTGAACAGACATAGTTGTGCCCCACACAGTCCACTGCCCTCACATTCTGAAGAGTTAGGGCAAAAGAGTTTCTCACCATATACTGAGAATCCCTTCTCCACCCCCACCTCCAGTCTCATAAATATGCACAGTCAGGGACTTATCTTCATTTTTTCTAATGTCAGTGATCCTAAAATTAATACAGATAAGTTTGTGAATGGATGGTTTTTATTTATTATGTTTTAGAATGATACATTTCAGCATGGAGTTCATCCTTATGTTTTTAAAATAATTCCCTGTAATTGTGGAGTATTTATTGTATACCTTACAATGGGGGAGTCTGATCCTCCTCTAATATATGTCCTGAAACCAGTGCCTCCATCCCAGTATCTCCTTGCTAATAAATGGATGTTTGGAATGCACCCAACTCTGCTGTGTGAACCTTGATGAAATAGGCAACTCAGCATGCCTTGGACATTGAAGGGTGCTGTGTGTGTGTGTGTGTGTGACTCTCTTGATAGTAAGCTGCTTCTCTTTTTCTAAGGTGGGAATGCCTCCTGACTCCTCCTCTGTCTGTGTCTCTTGGGAGATTCTCTTCTCCTTGTCTCATAGCCTTCCAGGAGTAAAGCTGTACTTCTCAGAGCTCCTGCCATGATGGCCTCATCCACACACCCACACCAGGCTCGATGCCAGACAAGCTGGATGTTAGTATATAGGGAAAGTGACTCTTCAGACTAGGTCTCTTTCTTTGTACTTCAAGATATTGCCACAAATGTAATTTACCTCAATAAACTGTAAGTTCTATCCTTTCTACAGTTTGATTGCCTGAGGATTAATTACTGCACATTGGGGAAACACTTCTGACTAAGCAACTCTGTTACCAAATGAAATAACTATTTCTAATAGGGTTATGAGTCCAGATCTGAATTTAAGAAGTTAAAAGTTTTGAACTGCATGATTATGTCTCCACTGTCTCAACCAAATTCAACAAGAAACCCCAAGTCTTTCAGAGTGATAATGATGGTTAGTACATTTCTCATGCCACATAGATATTCCTCAGGGAAAATAGAATTCAACACAGACTTACAGTTCCCTACACTCCAGGAGTAAATGGGGTAGCTAAATGTAAAAATCATTCTATTATGAATATGGTTAGGTGCATGCTAATTGATACAGGACTTCTCTACAAATATTAGGGAAAAGCTGCAATGTATAATTTACTTTAAAACAGGTTACCCACTAGTAGAGATGGGCACGAACCAGGAAAAAACCGAACCATGTGGTTCATGGTTCGTCAAATTTCACGAACCATGAACTTTCACGAATCTGCCCCTGGTTCACGAACCGGTTCATTTAGTTCGTGAAATCCTCACATCTGGGTCAGAAAATCATCACTTCCGGGTCAGCAGAAGGTCTGCAGGAAGTCCATCCCCTGTTGCCTAGGCAACTGATGGATTGGCACCAGGCTGCCTGCAGTGACAAACCAAAAAATGAACCAAACAATCCAGCCTAAAAGTTCATGGCGGTTTGTCAGAAATGGGATCTGACAAACCGTGGTTCACAAACAACGAACCGGCCTGGTTCGTGCTTAATTTTTGTTTGTATTTCGGTTCATGCCCATCTAGAGCTACAGACAAAACTCCCTATGAGTTATGACATAACAAAAAGCCAAGCATAGAACATCTTAAAATATTTGGATGTAAGGCTATTCTCATAAACCGGAAGAAAAGAGATCCCTAGAACCCAGGGTCCTAGAATGCATTTTTATAGGATAAGCTTCAAGATGCAAGGGATACAGACTTTTTGACCCAAATATAACAATGTTACAATAAGCAGAGTTGTGCAATTTGATGAGTGATAAAGGAACAACCAGAGGGCCACTACATATGACCCTTCAGAGGGAGATGGCTGCGACAACCAACTGTCTCTGTATCACCCAGACCCATCCAGATGCCCAACCAGGTGAGGAAGTAAAGGCAGAAGTTCCTGAGCCAGCAGATGTGCCAGAGGAGCCAGATCCCAGTGTGGAGGGACCTCCGGTGCTCTCCGTGCACCAACAGAGGAGTTCCAGCCAAGAGACTGACACACTTCACAAGGTCATCACTGATATATAAATCGTTATGTTGGCCTCAGAAATCTAATTAAAGGATTCTATGGCTGTTTCCACACTACTCACCATCCAGAACAGGGCGCAACGTCACAGAAATACTGCGGAAGATAGCGTCTTCTCACGTGAGTTTTGCGCGACATTGTGCAAAACTCGCGCAAGAAGACACTATCATCCATGGCTTTTTCATGACGTTGCGCCCTGTTCCGGATGAAGGTGAGTAGTGTGGAAACAGCCCATGTTTGGACCATTAGCAAAGTCTATCGTTTGGCATAGGAAGTGTGATTATAGGTGGTTGTGAGCTGGTTCTGCTGGCTGGTGTGTGTGCAGGAGAGAAAATAATAAAAGCACACACTTGGTTTATGTTTAGAAAAGAAATAAGAGTTCAGGAAGAGAAAGGAGGGGAGAGGGAGAAAGTCAGGAGGAGGAAATCCTGAGAATAGCAATCTGCATATTAAAGGACAGTCAGAGCAGTAAACAATAGTAAACAGAGTGCCCTGACCTCTATCTTTCTAACTCTTTGGTTTGTCCCCCTCTGAAACCTGAGAAGAGGGACAGCGCTGGATCCTCCTCTTCCAACAATCATTACCACAAGAACCAACATCATGGGTTCAAGTACAGCGAACACTTTAACCAAAAGCCAGCAAATGGAAGCAAGCAGCACAAAAGGAAATAGATGCTCTACGCAAGAACAAGACATGAACTCTCACTAAATTACCTATGATTATTATTGGATGCAAATAGGTTTTTAAAGCTAAAAAGAATGGAAATGGTGAAGTTAAGAGACACAAAACTAGATTAGTAGCCAAAGGATATTCTCAGATTTATGGAACAGAATATGACCGAACTTTTGTATCAGTTTTTAAAATATTCTGCAATCAGGATGCTTTTAAGCATAGCAGCTTCCAGAAACACGCAAACCGTACATCTTGATATAAAGACTGTATTTTTGTACGGTGAAATACACGCAACAAACACCAGGATTCATAGATGAAAAGAATAAACACCTAGTTTGTAAAATTCTAATAAAACTAAGAGCAGGAACCTGACTGAATACTCTATTCCTTAGCCACAAGCAAAAGAGACCATCACAGTAATTTCTTTTGCCATCTGTTTTTCTAAAGAAAACAAAGCCGGCCGGGCGGGGGGTGGGTGGGCGGGGAGGTTGTCAGTGATCTCTCTCAAACTGCTTCAAGCGCTACCTACTGCAGCCACCTCTGAATTATTACGGCAGGGGGGCACAGGTAAAAAATGGTGATTACCATTTTCTTTTAGAACAGGAGTGGATTTCCTACCATTCCTGTGGATTATCTGTGTGATCAGCTTTAACTCGTAGCTGTTTTTCAGTCTCTGATCCACATCCAATTCTTAATTTCTAACACAGAATTTGATCTGGCATAGGTCTGTGGGAATTCTTACCCTCTGCCTTAGAAATGCTGCCTGGGCTGGCTGAGGATTAGTATGTCACATGTTCTAAGGCTGCACCCTGCACTGAAAATATGTGCTGGAGATGAGTTTTGGTCAGCCCTGTTTTTGTATTAAGCCCTGTTGCCTTCTATAAAATAGCAATAACAGTGACGCCGGTCTCGCAATTATATGAAGACAGCACAAATGAGACAAACAGAGTAAAATTACATTTTGCATATTAAAAGGAAATCATATCACTCCGCGCAGTGTTTACTCTCTGGTCCTGTAACTCTGCATTAGCAATTGTTGTCTTTATGATAAATGTTCAGAGCTCTTCATATGGCTTACTATTAAGATACTGAAACATCCCAGGGGCACCACACAACAGTGCACTGAAGTGTGTCTGTATTTAAATCACAGAAGAAGAAAACATTTTAAGAGTACAAGCGAGCAAGCACAGATCTTCTGCCAACTGCTGCAGCATCTCCTGAATCCTGCTATGATGTTGACTCAGGCAGTGCCTGTAAAGACAGACTTAAAGAAGCGTCCTGTGCATGTTCTCACAGCATACTCTAAAGCCAACAGCCTTTCAAGGAAGGTAAGACAGTGGAAATGGTGCACAGACAGTGAGAATAAATCTTTAGTGAGGGATGTTGATGGCAGGGTTTGGGTGGTGGCCAGAATGAGAGAGGGGGAAGGCAAGCCGAAACAGGGAGGGAGGCAAGCCAAAACACTTTCATACCCCCCCTTAGACTTATCCCCTTCAGTGGACTTGACTCTTAGCACCAGGTTGCCTGCAGCCAACAGCCTTTTCTTTATCATTGTATTGGTTTCTTATAGCACCCAAACACTGCACAACTGTCAGATACCTGAGCAAGATGGCTTTAGATGTGGGTTGGGAAACCAAGCTTCAGTGCAAACCCAAGCAGAGCTGTATTGCCGAAGGCTTTCACGGCCGGAGAACGATGGTTGTTGTGGATTTTCCGGGCTGTATTGCCGTGGTCTTGGCGTTGTAGTTCCTGACGTTTCGCCAGCAGCTGTGGCTGGCATCTTCAGAGGTGTAGCACCAAAAGACAGAGACAGAGGGTGACACTGAGAGATCCCTGTCTTTTGGTGCTACACCTCTGAAGATGCCAGCCACAGCTGCTGGCGAAACGTCAGGAACTACAACGCCAAGACCACGGCAATACAGCCCGGAAAACCCACAACAGCCATCCTAAGCAGAGCTACTCCCTTCTAAGCCCATTGACTTCAGTAGACATAGAAGGGAGCAACTCTGCTTAAGATGGCATGGTAACGTACTTATGGAACAAGCTGAAGCTTTTATTAAAGATTTTTAAAACCATTAATAATATAAGCTTTTAAAAGTTGTTAAGAAGCATATGTAAAATCCAAAGAGAGCCAGGTTGGTGTAGTGGTTAAGAGCAGCAGGACTCCAATCTGGAGAACCGGATTTGATTCTCCACTCCTCCCCTTGAAGCTAGCTGGGTGACCTTGGGTCAGTCAGCTCTCTCAGAGCTCTCTCAGCCCCACCCACCTCACAGGGTGATTGTCCTGAAGATAATAATAACATACTTTGTAAACTGCTGTGTGCGAGCATTAAGTTGTCCTGAAGGGCAGTATATAAATTGAATGTTGTTGTTGTTGTTGGAGGAGGAGGAGGAGGATTCGGGACAAGAATCTAACAAAGGAAAACACATCCAGCTAAACCTAACTGCATGGTCCCTATCCAACCTGCTTCCTTTCTTAGATCAGTTCCTTGCCTTTCTTGTAGCTGCTAAAGCAGAGATTTCTCCTCCATTCTCCTCTGTAATGCCCTGACATGCTTATTTCAACTCTTTCGCCTTGGCCTCTGTTTCCTCTTGGTTATATAGCTTAGATCTTCCAGATCTTGTCCAATAGTGAGGTCATGTTTTACGTTTTGGTTCTCAAAAACTTTTCTTCATTTCATCTTTTGATTTCTGTTCTCTAGGCTGGCATTATTGCATCTGATGAAGAGAACTGTGGTTCTCGAAAGCTTATATTACAGTAGAGTTGGTTAGTCTTAAAGGTGCTACTGGACTCTTTCCAATTATGAACTCTGTGTCTGAAACCTTTTTCCCCAAAGGAAACCATTATAAACATAACCCCCAGTACAAAATGGTGGAAATAGTTACATTCTTTCATAGTTGACTTGTCTCAGTTGACTTTTTCACCAACATCTAAAAACTGCAGGGGTGCAAATTGAAGGGTGGTAGAGATAAATGGGAGAGGAGTGTTTAACCCTTACCCAGGCACAGGTTTCCTGGACATGGGTTTGCAGTGCTAACCCTACAAGGCATCAGCTCTAGCCTCAAGCCTGCCTGCTCTCCTTCTGATTTCTTGAGCGAGACTTGGTGGGGACAGAAAGGGAGATGTTGGCAGAACTGAGAGAGTGGAGATGATACAGTAAAGAAGGACAAATGCTAATGGATTAATTTGTTTTACTATCCCTTTATCTCGGTCTCCAGATTCTTGCATACAATTGCACTCACATAGATTTCCATGAGCATGCCAAACAAAAAGACAGCATTTGGTCGAGCAGAGCAACCAAGGCTTCTTCCACACAGCAACGATTTTCTGCATTCCTGTGCATTTTGTAGTGGAAACAGAGCATCTACATGGTAGGTTCCCCCATAGTTTCCTTGCCTCATTTCTCTGGGCTGCCATTATAGTTTTTTTTAAAAGTCTGGAAAAGCCCTGCAGTGATGGTAATAGGGGGGATGAGAGACTGAAGCAAGGAAAATGGCTGCAAAAATGCATACCTTCCCATGGCATGCAAAGGCCCTTTAACTACAGTCTTTCCCAGAAGATCGTACCAATGCCGAATCCACACTTCGTTTTTGTTTCCGTGCCTTTTTCGCAACCACAACACTGTTCAAGCAGATACTCACACACTTTCTCATTCTGCGTGTTCCCCACCATCACCGCACCACAATTGCGCCTTCTTTCCGTACCACGTGATAATGGCGGAAATCTGTTTTTGCCCGGCCCTTTTTTTTTTAAAAAAAAGGGCTTTCATAGCGCATTTACACAATAAAGAAAGGTCGGTATACCACAAAACCTACTTTAGTGAGCAGCAGTTTGCGTGGGGAAAGAAACAGTCCCTGGAGCATGCGCATGTCACATGGTGACCGTTCCTAGAGTGTGTTCCGCCATTTTTAAGAGCGTGCGAAGAGCACTCTTTGCTATTACCAGCATCCATGTTGGCAACTACTACAAGCAGAAAACCACTGGGCGCAACAGGGTTTCTGGAGAATGTTTCAATGTGACAAATTAATTTCAAATTTGCTCACCATAACAACCAGCCAATTGTTAGAAAGTGTCTGTAACAAGCAAAAAATGGCCAATTAAAGATGAGGGGGAGGAAACCTTGCCATTTCTTAAAAGTCAGAATATTGCTATAGCGCAAAATTAACTTCTTTTTTTAAAAAAAAAGGGAAGTGATGTGCGCTGTCAACACTGACGACGGAAGAGGGAACCGCCCACTATAACGCTTTACTCAGTGGCGTGTGGAGAACTGATTGCGCCGCAAAGACGCACTGGGAGGGTGAATGTGATGCACAGCATGGTAGCGGAATGAACCCAACTGCCATGACTGCGCAAGATAAGCGGACGGTGGGTGCATGTGGATTTGGCCCAAGTCTGGTTTGGGAAATTGCCCCAAAGTGGGAGAAACATGAAAGTAGAATGAAACTAGGTTGTGTGCATGCTCCCCAAAACAGCACTGCGCTAAGAAAGCCAAGGCACAGCAAAACATCTTTCTGGAAGCACCCTCTGAAGAAGGAAACTGAGCATTACAAGTTTGCTTTGACCCAAAGTGGTTTCTACACAGGGGTGCTCCCCAGCTGTTTTCCTGTCCTAGTCCTCTCTCTGGCAGTGGCCATTCCTTCCTTCTAAGGGCCACTTGTGCTTTTTCTATTTTTTTAACATCAGCAACTGAATATCGTTATATCACTATTATGCTACAAGAATATGTGTAACAAGGTCTCTGAATTCTCAGCTTTCAATTAAAACAAAAAGTCTCTAGACCCTTCTGTTGTGGAGAGATGCCTTTCCCCTTATATCTTCGCAATGGAAGTGGCTAGAAACTTAATTTTTTTAATAAAAGATGGGAATTCAAAGAATATGTTACACATATTGTCATATCGCAATTATATTCAATTGCTGGGTGTTTTTAAAAAACACGGTGGAGGAAGGGATGGTTACTGGGGAGATCGTGTCAGGGAAAATGGCTACTATATGGATGGGAAAATCCAAACATTTCCACTCACAGAGCAGCCATTAGATTTACCAGGCTCCAGGAAGGGCCTGGAGTTCTCCCCCAATTAAACTGATCTCCAGACAATAGAAATCAGTTCTCTGGAGGAAACAACAGCCTCACAGGGTAGACTCTATGAATCATATATCTGTTGAGCTCCCTCCTCTCCTCAAATTCTGCCCTCCCCAGGATGTCCAAATCGTTAGGGATTTCTCAAGCCAGAGGTAACAACCCTAGAAGCCATCCAGGCTTTACCAAAATCTTTCCCAATTTTTTTCAGAAAGAGTGGAGAAAAGCTGGGGAAATTCTCGGAGGTGCAGAAATGCTCCAGGATGCTGTGGGGAAGAAGGGGCAAAAAACCTGCTTTTAGCAGCATTAAACACCCAAGGCAGATAACCTCTGTGTGAATGGCTTGCCTGAATTTAGCTGATAGTGAGATTTGTTAATGAGAAGGAAATGACCCTGAGAAAAGTCTGTAATTTCCCCCAATACGAGATAGCACTACTCTGTTTGGCTTCCACTGACTCCATACCTTGTTCATCAACTAAAATATCTAGCATTGTAAATAGTAATGAGTGACTACCAGTTTTTTTCTTTGCTGTCACCCTTTGGGACTTCAGCCTTTTCCCACTCTCCTGTTTTAAACATCCAGCCAGTTGAAAAGCTCCAGAGACCTGAAAATGCTTGTGAAGCTGCCTTATCCTGAGCCAGACTGTTGGTCTATCAAAGTCAGAATTCTCTCTCGCATCACTTAATGCAAGATCCTTTTAAATAGAGATGTTGGGGACTGAACCTGAGACCTTCTGCATGCAAAGCAGATGCTTTTCCACGAAGCCACAGCCCTTGACCCTACAACAAAAAGTATTATATGGCTTTTATTTGGGGATTCTGTTTTGAACCTGCTGTAACCTCTTAAAAATTTGAGAAACGGTGCAGATTTTTGTCCTGGTGACTGAAGCAAAGGGCAAAGTTAAAACGGTCAAGAAAATGGAGCCACCTCTCTAGACAGGTCCAGAGAGGTATTAGTGAGGAACTGGCAGGGCCAGGCATGTGAGATGCTATAAATAAAAGATAGGAATGTGCTCTCCAGGGGCCTGTCAATCACCACTGCTCACCTCCTATTAATGATGTTGATCTCTGGTTTTCTCCCCCCTCTTCTTTTTCTTCCCCCCATTTCTTAGCTAGCAGTGCCTTCCTGTGGATGCTGTTTGGCATTGCAGGGAAATGCTTTCCATCACAAAGCATCCCCCCCCCCCCCACACACACACATCCTGCAGGATAATAGAGGGCACTCTTTGATCTTCAACTTCTCCCTGGATGCCACCCTCCTTTCTTCCATCAAGCTTGTGCCAGGCGTGTTATGGCTTGGGATGATAATTTATTATCTACACTTTGGCAACGTCACAGCACAGTATGTTCTAGCATACACACCCATGATATCCTTTTTAAATTAAATGGTGAATACTAAGGAGATTTGTAAGAGCTTCCAAGCACTGGTAAAGGGATGTCACATAAGAAACCCTAAGATCTGGATTTTGTGGGGAACAAGATCTCTTAAGTAGGTGTGTGATGGCAACAGAAGAAGAGTGGAATTGCAACTATCAAATCTTCCTAAAGAAACAGCATAGGAAGGAGTGGCAAAGGATAGCTGGGATGGAGGGGACTTTTTGTAAATGGTGAGCAAAGTACATAATAGATTACACTAGATCTGCACTGCTAGACACACTTTCTTGTGAGTGGGTTTGATACAACTCAGGGACTTGCTTCTAGGCAAACTGGCTGTGTGCTGTTCCAGCAGCAAGCTGAATATATTACTAGGACTAGAATGTGTGCTTGTAGTTTTAAGAGAAGTGCATCCTGCAAGTTGTGCCTTGCCCCGCAGGTTTCAGTTCCTGGGGCATTCGGAGCCCGCCAAAATTGTTACGGCCATTTCCTCCTTGTTCATTCACACCTTGGTAGGGAGAAGAGCTCTTCCCTCTTCCTATCACGTGACTATAATGTGTGATTCCTGTCACATGCTTGAACTCAGTGGGGTAAAGGTGGATCCTGGGTCTAGAAAGGATGAACCACTGATCTAGAACAGGCTAATCAATCGAATAATTAGAAAGGTGTAGCTGTTCAAGTGTTGGACTATGATCTGGGACAACCGAGTTCAACTCTTCATTCTGTGATGAAGCTTGCTGTGTAGCCTTAGGTCAGTCACACACTTTCAGCCTCTCCTACCTCACAATGTTGTTATTGTCGTTGTTGTTGTGAGAATAAAATGGAGGAGGTGAGAATGATGTTGTAAGCCACTTCAGGGCCTCATTGGATATAATAAAGGGGTATAAAATATACATAAATCAAGGCGGGTTATGCAATTAAACAAAAAGGTACATTGACAAAAATGCAGCAAATTATAAAAACTGAAAACACAATATATCAATATTTTAAATGCTACAAAATTCCAATCACTTTCACTTTAGAATAAAAAGAGCATCTGAATGTGGGGTGTGTGTGTGTGTGTGTGTGTTGCATACCTAAGGAAGAAAAAGAATCCCCAAAGACTTCCATAAAGAGAGCCATTGTATCATGTTCTAAAAGTTCACAGGCAGATTCATGCAGGGCTCGCTATGAAGGAGTACACTCTGTACCTAATTAAGGGTAATAGTAGGGCCCCAGCATCTCCTCCATTGTAAAGTGTCTCTCTGTAAACTCAGGAAGCACAGGGTTTGAAAGAATGCACTGTAGATACCTTGCAAAAAACGAACAACAACATTCAATTTATATACTGCCCTTCAGGACAACTTAATGCCCATTTGGAGCAGTTTACAAAGTAGGTCATTATTATCCCCACAACAAAACACCCTGTGAGGTGGGTGGGGCTGAGAGAGCTCCAAAGAACTGTGACTAGCCCAAGGTCACCCAGCTGGTTTTAAATGAAGGAGTGGGGAATCAAACCCGGCTCTCCAGATTAGAGTCCTGCACTCTTAACCACTACACCAAACAGTTGCTCAGACTTGAAGTGCTGAATGGTGTCATGAAAGTCCACACCCGTGATCCATCTTCAAAGCAGCTATTGTAGTGCAGTATGTTTTCCGTCTTCTTTTGCCCCCTTGAAACTGGAAATATTTGGGAAAGGGGTACTGCAAAGACAGTATGATGTTGTGGTTAGAGTGTCAGACAAGGATCTGGTAGAACCAGGTTCAAATCCTCACGCAGCCATGGAAGTTCACACACTCTTAGTTCAATCAACCTCACAGGGTTGTTGTAGGCATAAAATGGAGGAGGGGATGTTGTAAGCTGTTTTGGGTCCTCACTAGGGAGAGAGAGGCAGGAGTGTAAATGAAGTAAGTAAATAAATATTCTTCTAACTCAGTGTTTGATAGAGGTGTTGCACTGCAAACAAATAGAATGACAGGTGGACTAGTGTGAAACCAAAGGCCTGTGGTAGTCTTTTCACTCTTCTGATACATCAGAGCAAGAGCAACTATGTTGTATGAAGAACTGAGTATTTTATTCTTTTAAACTTTATTCCTTCAGTGGGCTCTCATGTTACATTGTCTGGGTTTGCAAAATCTTCCATATTTTTCTGGAGATGATGAAGTTTTCCATTATCTGCTCTTTTCATTCACATCAAAGGATTCAATGTATTTTACAGCTGAGCAACCTGTAAATGTCCATGATGAGAAAAGCAGACCAGTTCTGCCTGTTTAGATTCCTGGAGGACTCTTTTCAGCTGTGCAGAACTGGAGAGGCTGAATTGTTGGCTGTCTCCTCCCCGTTCCCTGCCTTCCAGGGGAGGAGAGTACACCAGCACGTCAGCCGTATAATAATCCATTCATGTCCTTATCCAGCCACTTGTCAGCCTGCTTTTTTAAATAAAATGGAATCTAGGCTGATAGGGCATGCTTTCACATTAATCAATTAATATTGCCTACTAGTAATCACTCTGGGTTTATTAAAAATTCAAGTTGATTTTTTTAATTTGCATTAATCAGGCCACAAAGATATATATTAAGATAATGGGCCTATAATTTCCCCAGTCCTCCCTTTTCAAGATATGCGCTACAGAGTATTTGGAACACATTAGGGAGGTGAGGATGAATACTGACACTAGAGAGAAAATGGATGAGATGGTTGCAACTGTTTAATTAGGTGAGAATCACAGCTGCATAGAAAGCAGGAGACGACGTGCTTTGGAGCTAGAAACACAGGACACATGGGCTCAGTTCCAACAGTTTGAACATCCTAGGTGATCACAGCCAAAGCGCTTCATCATCCTGCATCTTGGTTTCCCCATTGTGCTTAAGGTTGCCAGCGCCAGCATGGGAAATTCCTGGAGATTTTGTAGCAGTGTTTGGGGAGGGCAGATTTGGAGTTTGGAGGGAGCTCGGTGGGGATACAATGCCACAGACTGCCTCCTAAGCTCCTCCATGGGAACTGAACTCTGTAGTTTGCAGATCAGCTGTAATTCTGGGAGAATGCCAGGCCACACTTGCAGATTGGTAACTCTAAAATTTGTGTGTCTGAATTGTGGCACTTTCATCTATCTCTTTGGCTGTTTATCAGCCGGTCCTTCAGGTCTTTAGGGCCATGGGTAAAAATGCTTATCTTGGCCAGTTAGGGAATCAGAGGGCATATCAGCATTACACACTGCAAATGGTTTCAGAGTCAATCCCTCTCTCCAGGGAAATCTGGTCCATTATGAGGGGGGCTCCATAACTAGGGTTGCCAGGACCCTATACCCTCCTGGCAGGAGGGGGGACCTGTCACCTTGTGCTTTGTCGGAGTCTTCTTTTCACACATGTGAACCACACACTAGCACTACCAGCACTTGTGCGATGACATCACTTCTGGGAAGTGACATTATCATACCAGCTATGAGCATGCTCCCATGCTTTGCATGGGGTAAATTCAGCACATTTGGGCCCAAAATTGGTCCCAGCGAAGTGCAGGAGCACACACATGGTCAGAATGATGATGTCACTTCGGAAAGTGATGTTGTTGCACTCCGTTGGGAGTGCACCTGGTGCGAGCTTTTCTGGGTTGCCTGCTGATGGTGGGTATTTGCTGGGGGCGGGGTTGCCACCTCCTGCCGATTGCCAGTGATCACCAGGCAACGGCGCAAGTCCACGGGAGACTGCCACCAGCGGGCAACTGGGAAGCCTATCCATAACCCAGTGTTAGAGTTCATGCATTGCAGGCACAAGATCCTGTGCTCATACTCCAACAGCTCTGGTTCAAGGATCTAAGGTAGCAGGGTTGGGAAATATCTAACTTGGCAATCTTCTGCCAATCTAAGTGGGCATTAGTAAGCTAGATGGACAAATGGTCTGACTCAGAATAAGGCTGCATTCACCCAGTGAGGATTTTTCATCCCCAGTGAAGCATCCATATGCAAATTGTATGCATACATTCTTCTATTATCCACCATTTTCCCTGCATCTTTCCCATGCTTCATCACCAGAGGGATTTTCCAGACTTTTTGTAAATGGATAATTGCTGTTGCGCTATAGAACAACAGCATTGTAATGATTGGTTGCCATGATCTAGTGGTTCTTCTAAATACTCAGCTTTCATTTAAAAAGAAAACATAAACCTCTAGCCCCTTTCATTGCAGAGCTATAAAAGGAGACTTCGACATATATCCCCATAACAAAAAAAAGCTAAGCTGGGTATTCAGAGGAATTAGCAAATAGTAAGAATAGATTATGCTATTGTCATTGCGCTACATTCCAACAGCAATTAGTGATTTTCTAAAAAAAACCACCACTGGTGTGGGGGGAAATGCCAGCTGTGGGACAGCTGATTCAAAGAAAATGGTGCTGATATGAGCTGGACTTTTTAAAAATGCACATCTTCCCATCCAGATAGTATACTAACATGTTCAGACTGCAGTCCTTCTGGAAAGATGATTCTAAATGAGGTTTGTGAAAGAATGTGCCAAGGACAAGGAAAACTTGGAAAGCAGACAATTAGAGGTCAATATCATGTGGAAAGTCCAAAAGAAAACTACAGGAAAGAGGACCCAAACGAAAGCAATAGATTGTATTAAGTGAACCAACAATATGACAATAGAAATAAACATCAAATTCCATAGGAAGTAATGTAACATATTATAATGAACATATATATAGATATGGCACATAAAATATAAACAAAAATAAGGGAAAGGGACTTCAGCCCAAAAACGTCAAACTTCTGGAGTTCTCGTGGCCCTATACACATCTTGATATGCTTTATCCTGACCTGGATCTTAGACATCTGGATTATTCAAAAAATTATTATCTACAGCCGTTTCCACACGGCTTACCTTATTCTGCAAAACAGCGAAATCTCACGCAAAATCTCGCGAGAAGATGCTGTTATCCCACGAGAAGACGCGATAACAGTGTCTTCTCACGAGATTTCATGTGAGATTTCGCTATTTTGCAGAATAAGGTAAGCCGTGTGAAAACGGCCTACACCAATGTATCTTTGGTAGTCCTGTTCTATTTGGGGAAGTGGGACCTACTTACTCTGTGAGTATCTACATCTTTTTGTGTATATTTATCACTTGGTCAGGCATTCTGTGATAAAACAAATAAAGACCACTGTGTAAGGCCTCGTGGCCGAAAAGCATTTGGTTACATGTGTATAATGATACATGTAACAGTACCTTGTCATTTTTAAGATGTCTGTAAATGTATGACATCCCCATGTGTATGGGTGAAATTGTTCAAGAATTCCTACCCTAGAGGAAGGTGTTTATATATATGGAACCACAGTAATATTATTTTAATCATACAGTTTTAATTCTTTGAATTTTTTAAAAGATTTTGGTACTTATTTTTAATTTATTTATTTAATTTCATTTATTTTATGTGTGTCATTTATAGTCCGCCTTTCTCACTGAGACTCAAGGCGGATTACACAGTATGAGATTAGTACAATTAATATCGAGGACATTTCCATAAATAATGCCATAGGATAAATAGATACAAGTTTTAAAAGACATAGCATTAGCAAGAATCCAATACAGAGTAGAAAAAATACTGAAACAGAACATAATTCTAGGACTGACATTTGAAAACATGGACAGGTAGTAAATAGGATATTTAAAGCAACAGTAAGTCAACATAACGGTGAAGTCTACAGTTCCTAACTCATTGATCTTGGCACTTGTATGTTTAAGGTTTTTTTCCTTTTTTTGTTCTTTCAATCTCTTGCCCACATAAAATATAATTGCACCCAGAGTGCAGAAAGTATTCTGTAGAACATCATTTGTCATAGTGAACGCTGTATATAAATATTATTAAACAATGGATATGATTCTGGTGAGTTCCCTGAACTCTTGACTCATTTCATACATATTTTATTCAGATATCCATGTTCAATTATTAGTCGTTCTGATAACAAAAATAGCATCATGTTGACAAGCTGTCTCTCATTCTATCCAAGCATAATACCTGATTAATAAATCGTATGTAGACCCCAGAAACCTAATTAAAGGATTCCATGTTTGGGCCATTAGAAGAGTCTATCGTTTGGCATAGGAAACGTGATTATAGGTGGTTGTGAGCTGGTTCTGCTGGCTGGTGTGTGTGCAGGAGAGAAAATAATAAATCATACATTTGCTTTACATTTAGAAAAGAAATAAGAGTTCTTTATTGTAGGAACTCCTTATGCAGATAGGAAAGGAGGAGAGTAGGGGTGTGCAAAGAAAACTTCGAGTTTCCAGCTTCGGGAAACCTGAAGCAGAAAAAAAAGAGTTGGTAATAAGGGATAATCCCTTGTTTGACCTACTTTGGTGTGCTCCATAAAGATTTGGAGCACACCGACAAACTCCCCCCCCCCCCCGTGGCTTATTTCACCCGATGGGAGGGGGAGGGAACCCCCTCCTCCCCCTCCCATCGGGTGAAATAAGACACGGGGGGGGAGTTCAAGCCCCACCGAGCAGATCAGCTGCTTGATGGGGTTTGGTTGGCCCTTTAAACTCCATCTGGGTCGCGGGGGAAACCCCCGCAACCCAGGTGAAGTGTGGAAGGGCCCTTTCCAGCTGGCTGGAGGGGGGAGACTTTAAAAGGAAGAAAATTCCCCACACAGCTTGCAACGTGGGGAACCTCCTTCCCTTCAAAGTCTCCCCCCCTTCCTCCAGCTGGCTGGAAAGGGGGAGACTTTGAAGGGAAGGAGGTTCCCCACACCGCTTGCAAGCCATGCGGGGAATCTTCTTCCCTTCTAAGTCTCTCACCCGTTCCTCCAGCCGGCTGGAAAGGAGAAGACTTTAAAGGGAAGGACTTTGAAGGGAAGGGAAGCAACGCAGGGAGCCTCCTTCCCTCCAAAGTCTCTCACCCCTTCCTCCAGCCGGCTGGAAAGGAGGAGACTATCAGCAGCGACTAGCCATAGTGACTAAAGGGGTCCTCCATGTTCAGAGGCACTACACCTCTGAATACCAGTGCCAGGAGGCAACGTCAGGGGAAGGCCCTGTTATTGGCCACTGCATGAGACAAAATGGACAACTGGCAGGGGTCTTCTTATGTTCCCCCTTCTCTGTAAAATAAAGAGTCTATTAAAGGCCTAAAAGGAGGCAGAAGATGTGGAGTTTAGTTCTTCCCCCCATTCTGTGCTGGTTGCAGGCAGAGCACCCACTGACAGTCAACCTGCAGTTCTTTTTTTGATCCATATCAAAGCAGGTTTTGTTAGAGCTGGCTCAGTGGGGAAACCCCCAGAAGGTCTATCATTTGTGCTTGGAAGGAACACATCATGTGGAAGCTTGCTAAAACAGCAGGGGGATCCTGTTGTCCATACAGAGAAAAAGCCCTGTGTGGAAGCAGCGATCTCTTCAGTGGATCTAAAGCATTACAAGACAGCTCTGTTCAAGAACTCATCAACGCTTGGAAGAGATGAGCTTCCTTCTCAGCAGAAGGAAGGGGACAGGCATGTGTCTGTATGGAAATACAGTTTTGGAAGAGAGAGAGAAGCTGACAGACTCTGATGGAGTTGGCTGAAGCACCTTGGAGGGTTCAGGATATCTCTCTGGGAAACAACTGGCAGGGGTCTTCTTATGTTCCCCTTTCTCTGTAAAATAGAGTCTATTAAAGGCCTAAAAGGAGGCAGAAGATGTGGAGTTTAGTTCCTTGGTGCCAGGATCTCTCTCTCATATGTAAATTTGACTCAGTCAAGCTGGGATTGAATAGAGACTATGAATGGTTATCTCATTATCAGAAGTAACTGACTTCCTTAACAGAAGCAAACTGATCTCCATATCAGAAGCCACTGTTTGCATCTACTGCACCCTCCCCTCTCCACCTATATCTGATCAGTTTCTTCTTGCCCTCCATGCATCTGATGAAGAGAACTGTGATTCTCGAAAGCTTATGCTACAATAAAGTTGGTTAGTCTTAAAGGTGCTACTGGACTCTTTGATTTTGCTACTACAGACTAACACAGCTAACTCCTCAGCATCTCTGGGGAACTGATGTGATATGGTGGATCTGCTGCCATAAAGGAGTGACGCCACTGCTGGCTTGTGTTTTCTGTTTGGAAATAAAGCCCATTATTTCTAGGGGAACTTCTGTATAAAATATACTGAGGATCACAGCCACTGTATAATCCTGGATGCTTTTTTTTTTTTTTGTAATTGACAAGGAGCCAGAAAATGCCATTACACTTTTTCTTTGGTGCCATCAAAACATTTCTTGGATTAATTTGCCCCAGATGGTTGCCTAAAATATGCTTTAAGACTTTGTCATTTTCATATCACACATGAGGTTGGATTTCGTTCTGTTTCTCTTCTTCGAATTGTGTATGCTGTCTGTTGCTTGGGTGCAAAGTGCCCTCAAGTCATAGCTGACTTATGGCGACCCCTGGTGGGGTTTACGTGGCAAGAGACTAACAGAGATGGTTTGCTGTTGCCTGTCTCCACAAACCTGGTCTTCACTGGAGGCCTCCCATCCAATTACTAACCAAGGCTGACCCTGCTTAGCTTCTGAGATCTGACTAGATCAGGCTCACCTGGGCTATCCAGGTTTGGGCACCCCTTGCTTATCACTTCTAATAAAAAAGCAGAAGGTCCAGAAAAGAATAAAAAGCTATTTCAAGGATGCACAAGTCTGTGCTAGAGCAGAGGCAGCTTTTCTCTCTGGCCCTTTTCCATTTAAGACAATATAAAAAACACGCACAAAACTGTCGACAAAAAGGTATAGTCATCTCCCCATCCCTTTCTTTCTCCAACTTGCCACATGCATGTATGTAGCTAGGGCAGGCATTCACATCCTCTCTAGACCCCTTTAAGGCCCAATGGGTTCAAAGCTCCTCGCACCCAAGGATGCACACAATTGCAACCACAGAACCATGCAATTTGATGGGGATGAGGATTTAGAGCTGCAAACTCCAGGTTGAGAAGCTCCTGGAGATTTTAGAGGGGAAGCCTGGAGAAGGTGGAGTTTGGGAAGGGGCCTCAGTCGGGTGTAACACCAGAGAGTCCACCGTCCAAAGCAGCCAATTTCTCCAGGGCAACCGATCTCTGTCACCTGGAGACCAGCTGCAATTCCGGGATATCTCAAGCCCCCACCTGGAGATTGGCAATTCCATCTGACGACTAATCACATGCGAAGGGACACAAGACCACGGAGGAAGTCCTTTCATAAACTAAACACTTTGCTTTACGGCTTTCTGGTGAAGTACAGCAGCTTTTACGGCAGCTGTGGCGGCGGGCGCGGCGCGATGGCGTCATCACGGAGAAGCCGGGACGGAAGTTGGCAGTCCCCTGACCGGGCGTGAGTCTTGCGCTGTCGTGTCCCCCTCGTGGGCCGAATCCGTCGCCATCGGGGCCCGCCTGGGTCGCAGAGGTGAGCCGGGGCCTGGGGCTGGTCCTAAGGCGCTGGAGGTCTTCTCCCTCGCCTCATTCGCTCGAGTCGCGCCCGCTCTGGGGCAGGGCGGGGCTTCGAAAACCCATCCACCGCCTTTCCGGTGAAGGGAGCGCCGCGGAGGCCCAGACTAGGCCCCTGCTGATTTGTGGATCTGGGTCAGCAGCAAGCCGGCTCCTGTTCTACTTGCCGCACGAATGGGCGACCCCATGAAATGACTAGGCTGCGTGCTGTAGATTGCCGTGGCTTCATCTTTTTACGAAAAGCCTTAGCCCAAATATTGGGGCGGTTGGAATTGCTAATGGTCCCAGGCGGTTTATACAGACTCATTCCCGAATTCCGCAAACGAATGCATTTTTAAGACCCATGTCTTAGTGGGTCGCTGATACCGTATTCCTCTTCGTGCCCTAAAAAGTGAAAGTCTGATTGGATCACAATAAAGAGTCGTATGGGGGGAGGCAGTGCTGTTTAGTGGTTAGAGTGCACACCCTAGTATCTGAGAGATAAAGGCTGAATTTCCATTGCCATGGAAGCTCACACAGTAGCCCTGCCAATCACTCTGTCTCAGTCTGATCTACCATATAGGGTTGTGGAAATAAAATGGGGGAGGGGTCATGTAAATCACTTTGGGTCCCTATAGGGGAGAAAAGAGGACAAAAGTATCTACTTAATAAAATTGCAAGACTAGTTAGTATTTACTTTAGCCAAGCTGTCACTGGCTAAAGCCCTAGTTCACAAGTTTTGCTAGAATAAAAGCTTCTTATTCTTTAAGGTGTCACAAGATTGCTGACTGTTTTTGCTGCAGAGGTCTAAAACAATATTACTCGGAATTGCTACTTGGGGGGTAAGAACTCCTGGGGTGGGATATTTTTAATTAGACCGTTTGAGAATTGGATGCTGTTTTATGCAAGGTCCTCAGTTCTTAGTCTTTATATTAAGGATTTTGCTTAGTTGTCAAAAGAAGCCAGATTCTATTCGTCTTCTTGATTTATTATAGATTTGTGGGCTGTAGATGTTATAGGTATGGAATAGTAGCCCTTAAATAAATTCTTAATGGAAGCATGATGAGCTGTGGGGATGTGGCTGCTTTTCAGCCAAAGATCTGAGGTTAATTTTCTTATGTGGACATAACTAATCCAGTACAAACATTGCATGAATAGAGCAAATTCTGGAGAGTTGGTGTTATCAGTGTTTGGGTGGGTAAATCGTATTTATAGAAGTTGAGCAGGTTCTGGTATTTGGTGAAATATAGTGCATCCAAAAGTAGTCTTTTAATCATGAAATTGCAACCTCCTTTTCATTACTGAAATATACCTACTAGTTCCTAAGATTATCTAGCTGAGTTATTTTTGCAAGAGGTAACTCAAGCCTAAAGCCATGTTTTCAAAAGGTGGGCCGGGATCCAAAGGTAGATTGCAACTCTCTCATAGATGGGTCCCAAGGCCAGGGGGCGATGAGGAGCAGCAACATGAGCTAGGAAAGGAGTCCCTTGGAAGCTCAATGGCAAATTTGGACTGGCTTCTGAATAATGTGCAAAATGACCATGGATTACAGCTTGCTGCTCAGTAATGCTACATATGTATTAATACTAAATATGGAAAATACAATATAAATGTGTTCAGTAATAACTGATGTGAGATTCCGTGACAGTGGAGCATCAGCTGGTCCTACAGTTGCTGAACCAGAGAAAGTCAGTTTCTAATAAACAAATCTCATTGAACTCAAAAATGCTTTTTGAAATCAGGAGGCGATAGAGACTTGGAAGAGCAGCTGTGAGGGAGCTTAAAGATAAAGATGTCTCTCTGGGAACCAAGATCAAGATAAACTGTGGTATTCTCCATTACTGTGTATGGATGTGAAAACTGGACAGTGAAGAAAGCTGACAGGAAGAAAATTGATTCATTTGAAATGTGGTGCTGGAGGAGAGTTCTGCAAGATACCCAGGACTGCCAAAAAGACAAATAAGTGGGAACTACTAGATCAAATCAAGCCTGAATTCTTCCTAGAAGCTAAAATGACAAAACTTAGACTATCGTACTTGGGCCACATTATGAGAAGACAAGATTCTCTGGCAAAGTCAGTAATGCTAGGAAAAGTAGAAGGCAGTAGGAAAAGAGGAAGACCTAAAACGAGATGGCTGGACTCGATAAAAGAAGCCACGTCCTCCAGTTTGCGAGATCTGAGCAAGTCTGTTAATGGTAGGACGTTTTGAAGGTCTTTCCTTCATAAGGGTCACCATAGGTTGGAGGTGACTTGATGGCACAACACACACAAGTCACAAAAGTATGAACGAACAAAGATAGGAATTAAAAGGTGCGTTGGTTCTAGGTTTTACATATTCTGATCTGAGTGCAAATCTAAAATACTGAAAATCTAAAGTACTGACATGGAACAGCCATACGAGCTAGAAACATAACATATCACTGTATTATGATTGGGATTCTGGGGAAGAGACCAAAAGTCAAATCCCCTCTCAGTTATGAAACTCACTGAGTGACCCTTGGGTCAATCGCCAAGTTTGTTGTATGGATAAAAGCTGGGTGACATGTACACTGCCCAGAGCTGATTGGAGAAATAATATGATATAGTCTGAAAGAGAGATAAGAATCTAAAAGATGCCCGTAGGCTTCCCTGCCCTGTTTTGTATATGTTATTATAGGAATTCTGTTCCCTAGATCTGTCTCCAAGAGAATGTAGAGATACAGTGGCATACTTTATTGACTTTTAATTCCTGTGTCTGTTAGTCTACAGTTTAAGGATGCTCTCGAGTAGAAAGATTCAATCCGGACTGTTTTGTGGGGGGGATGGTGATTTTGTTCCCGCATACTCATTTTTTAAAAATCTTGCTCTATTCAAAAGCGGTATTAGCTGCTCCTGCAATTTGAATAATATTACTGCTTATAATGAATTCAGTCTGAATATCTCTTCTTCCACCTCTTTCCTCTGTAGAGTTATAGAAGATGGCAAAGTTCCTGGCACCCGTGATTCAGGACAATCCCTCGGGCTGGGGTCCGTGTGCTGTTCCTGAGCAGTTCAAAGACATGCCTTATCAGCCATTCAGTAAAGGGGATCGACTGGGAAAGGTACTTTCTGGGGGAGCTCCTGTTGACTGTGCTTGATGTATTTTTCTAACCAAGATGTCTGTGTTTCCACTCATGGTGCTGCAAAATATCCAACTAGTCAATGACTGTGCTGCTCTTGATGTATTCTTATTATGTGCTGGAGGAATTCACACCTCGGTTTCTACAGTGCTGCTCACAGGGAAAAGTTTTTAACAGTGACTGAAATTAAGCCATATCACACAGCAATGGGGTGGATCTTTCCTAAGGCTGCCAGGCCTTCTCCTGGCAGACCTGTGAGCTTTGGGGGGCAGGACATGGGAAAGGGGAGCATCACGCATGGAGATGATAGCACCATGTTGCACAGAGCTCTGGGAATTCCCCCAGTCACAGTGGTAAAGAGCAAATTTAGATGCCTCCTTCCAACTGACAATAATAATAACATGTGATTTATATACCACCCTTCAGGACAACTTAATGCCCACTCAGAGCAGTTTACAAAGTATTCAATTATCCCCACAACAAAACACCCCGTGAGGTGGGTGGGGCTGAGAGCTCCAGAGAGCCGTGACTAGCCCAAGGCCACCCAGCTGGCTTCAAGTGGAGGAGTGGGGAATCAAACCTGGCTCTCCAGATTAACGACTACACCAAACTGGCTCTCTGATGAGCCACTAAAGCTGGAGGAAGATTCCTTGGAGGAATGTTCATTTAAATACATGCCAGTATTTAGGGAGTTGACTACAGTATGAAATGCCATTTTTAATTGATGGTTGGTATCTGGCTTGCAGCCTCTCATCGTGGATGAGTAGCTCATGTCAGCTTGCTAGAAAATTGCATGGCAAATGTGAACAAGAGATCTAAACTTTAAGTTAGTGCCAGGCTAATGAGTTTTATCATATAAAATGATCTCATGGCTCTTGTTAAGGAGTAGGACTTCTAGAAACCTTGTACCAATATTGATTTAAGTCAGTTCTCTGTCCCTTTAGGATATTATGGTAATCTTAGGAGTTGTGAACATGTCACTTGCTATAGAGATCCTGCTGAAAATAGCATCCTTATGGCAAATTCACCTAGGGGTAATGTGCAATCATGTACTGTTTCATGACAACAAGGTTGATCAAAGAAGTGCAGTGTATACTGTTTCGGTGTAATGTATTAAAATGGAATAATGTGACAAATAATTTGACCTTAACACAATATATCAAAGTGCAGTTAAATAGAATGTTGTAAGACGCAGATTAAAAAATCAAATGGACTTAGTTATATGTGCAAACTCGTGATTCAATAAAAACATGTAGCTGTATACCTCAAACAGTACAAAATAACTTTTAAAAATCCACAAGTTTATTGAGAAGTGCAGTGTTGGGTTCTGGCTACAGTTGAGTTACAATGCTGGTGAGCTCTGCTTTGTTGCCGGGGCATTTATTTTATTTGTTTTCTTTTGTTTTATGGGTTTTGAAGTAAGCTAGGTTAATTTTAAGAACAAGGGATAATTTGGAGAACAGAAGGTGAAGATGGGTGGTGTGAAAGTGATTGAGAAGTGCCAGAACCAGAAATCAGATTTCCCCAAATATACAACAATCCACAAGAAGGCACAAGATGCATTTCAGCGTCAGTTGGTTATCTGTTGAACTAGGGGGCCTTCATTTCACATTGCAGCTTGGATTCTTAAAAGTAAATAATGACTTTTCCAAATGAAGAGTCAAATACTCATTCAGCTTTCTGCAGGCTTGGCCTCATACGGACAGCTACTGTCCTGTTAAGAATCTCCATGCTGCTACCAGAACTGTCTAGCCGAGGCTCACGGACTCTTGCTGTAATTCCAGCAATATCCACAGCAAGTTGTGCTACTGCATTTTACATCTGAGGTGGTAGAGACTAAGAGGGGGATGCCATCTTGAGTCGGTGCCTCCTAGAGGGCTTAATATGCACTGGCCCTCTAGGGGAAGAGCTTGGTATAAAAATTCTAACTGAAGAAACTCAGAACTCCAGCTGGCATGGGAGGCATTCTTAGAGCTTCTGTTGGAAATCCTGTAAATGAGCACAGACCTATTCTTCATCTTCTTCCTTATCTTTGGCTAGGTTGCAGACTGGACAGGAGCTACTTATCAAGATAAGCGATACACAAGTAAGTAAGGAGGTACCTGCATTTGTTTGCTGTGCTGCAAGGGGAAGATTATGTTACGATAGGATGGATAAGAGCATGACAAATACAGGCTGTACCACATGGTCACATTACGATTTGGTCATATAAACACTGATGCGGTAACAGATGTAAACTTTGGCTAGGTAAAAATCTGGGGTAGTCATATTTCAGTGCTGGTCACAGCAGAGCTGAAGTGTCTTTGCCTTTCTCAAGCTGCAGAAGACGAAGCTTCCATCGTTTTGTGATCAAAATGATGTTACTACTTAGCAAAAGTTACACAATTGTGTTATGCCTTTCCTTTTTATAAGATTTGGGGATGACGCCTCCAGTTCGTCAGTATAGAAAGGGGATGACCATCTCAGTCTTAGGAAATCCCAATCCTGAACAGTGAAGTGATCGAGGTAATTGTGTTTTCAGATAAGTATTCATCCCAGTTTGGTGGAGGCAGCCAGTATGCTTATTTCCACGAGGAAGATGAGACCAGTTTCCAGCTGGTGGACACAGCACGGACACAGAAGACTGCCTACCAGAGGAATCGCATGAGGTTTGCACAGGTATGATGGGGGCTGCTTGAAAAGCTTGGGTTTGACCACATACCTGGCAAGCTTCCTGTTTCCTCTTGTGTCCTTTGGTGACGATGAGAGTCTCATTAGGGTTTGCAGAAAACTTTTCCCTACACTGACCTGCTTCCTAACCAAATGTTCTGATTTGCCTCATATCTCTTATAGTGGGTTGGAAAGGTGAGGGTTTACAATGCCATCCTAAGAACATTTTCCTTGCTGTGAGCCACATTCAATAGATCTCAGTCCATTTTAGGATTGCTCTTTTAGCTGATGAGCTGAAGGGATAATTATGAGATGGTGGACTTTTCACACACCAGCTTGTCTCCTATTGATTATGGCTTTCAAAGACGATTAAGAGAGCAATCCTGAGCAGGTTTACTCACATTCCTACTGAAGTCCATCCCGTGGGGCTTACTTCTTGAAAAGTGTTCTTAATATGGTGCTGCAAGGACAATCAGAGATTGGATTCGATATCTTATATTCCTACACACCTGAAAAATGCCCCAGATTTGCAGAAAAATCTGAAATCTAAAAAGGATATATTGGCAGGGGGGAGGAGGGTGTTAAAGAAAATCCAAAATGATAAAAGAGCTCCTGTAGCTTTAAGGATCAGATGCCCTCAGTGGCTTTTCTTTTTTCTTTTTTTTTTTTTTTGAAAATTTTTTATTTTTAATATCTAACATAAAAAACTACAAAGAACTACAAAAATATAAAAGGGAAGAGAGGGGGGAAAAAGGGAAGGGGGGACTGGGAAAAGGGAAAGGGCAACACATAAACAACAAACGCTACACTACATGTCTTGTATTCCCTTCATGCTGTAATTTTTCTTAAAAGTTAACTTTCTAATATGCTATCAGATTGGTAGATTTTATACAATACAAACTATATTCAGGATCAGACTCCCCCCCCCCCCCCCCCCCCCGCGTCTCGGTCTCAGCTCTCTCTGCGCGGCTGGAGCAGCTGCGCCCGCTCTCTCCTCCCCCCCACTTTCCCCTTCAGATTTTGAACTTTCTTCCTGTTGAAACTCCTGATGGTTGAGCAAAAAGTCTGTCAGCTGTGCTTCTGATGTAATCTTGTAAGTTTGATCCTTACATCTAAACCAAACGCCTTCTGGAAACAACCATTTATATTTTACATCACATTTCCTCAAGGAAGCCGCAAGTCCTTTATACTTGAATCTTCTTTTACGAGCCAAAAATGGAACATCTTTCAATATTTTAACCTTGTTGCCCAAATAATCCAAGTCCACATTATACGAATTATATAAAATGGTGTCCCGAGTCTTCTTAGATGAAAAGTCAATAATAATCTCGCGAGGCAGCTGACGCTTCATTACATACTTTGAAGATGTCCGCCGGACTTCCAAAATATCGCTTTTTAACTCTTCTTTAGTTGCCTTTGCGAATGGCGCCAAAAGTCCAGACACCAGATCTTTCAGATTTTCACCTTGCTCCTCTTTTACATTCTGAAGACGCAGTACCGTTTGGGCACGGTCCACTTGCAATCCTATTATTTGATTCTCCAAAAGCTTCACTTCCTTACTTGCTGCTTTCATGAGTACTGCGTTCTCGTGCGCAGACTGCTCTGCTCCGGTCGCTGTTTCTTTAATGGTTTTCACTTCGCTTTCCACTGAATCAACCTTTTGCCCCATTTCATTTAGTTTCGCCACAAAGGGCTGCACAGCATCAAAGACTGCTCTCCTCACCATCTCTTCCAAGGTTTCCCCCTTCCCCTGTAACGTCGCCATCACCGATTTACTTATTGCTGGGCTCTGCTTTCTCGTCGCCATCTTAGGGGGGGGCACCAACTAAGTTCCGAAACTCCGTGAAGGGGAAGAAATCCGCTCCTTCTTAGCTTCAACTCCCACCAATCCTTTGCATACGCTTAGAAGTCAGAAGGGATTCGCTTACTTACAGGTTTTCACCTTAAATCTGCTTATTGCCGTTCTCCATGGCCCGGCAGCACGCAAGGCGCTGCGCAAGTCTGCCGGCCTCCGTTGGAGCAAACGGGCAATTTACCCCCTGCATTGCTTTCAGGGGGTTCTTCCCGCCGCGCTCCGGACCCCGTCTCCCTCACTGGGAGTCCTGGGGGTTAACCCTTGCGGGTCAACCGCCCTGTCAGGCTGCTCGGACGTTTCCTCCCGGAACTGCGGAGAGGAGCGTCCGACATGGCCGGGAAAACGAAACCGAATCGCTCTCAGTGGCTTTTCATAGGCCGTCATAACTGTATTCCGGGTTTGATTTCTGTCAGGAAAAGGCAGGGGAGGGGGCAGTGCCCTTTCCAGGGCTGTTTTGGCCTTTGAGGATGGACCAGGCCCAGATGCAATCACCAAATGACTTGATACCACACAACTTGCATGACTCAACCAGGCCTGGCAGCTTGCTTCTGTTCAACAACACCCCCTCCAAAAAGCCAGTATAGTGTGGTGGGTAGAGTTTCAGAGTAGGATGTGGGAGACCCAGGTTCAAATCACCACTCTGCTGTGGAAGCTCACTGGGTGACTTTGATTCAGTCACATACTCCCAGCCTAACCTACCTCTCAGGGTTGTTATGAGGACAATATGGAGGCAAGAAGAATGATGTAAGCTGTTTGGTGTCCCCGTTGTGGAAAAGGCAGTATGTAAATAAAGCAAATTAATAAATATAGATGAAGATGGGGTACAGGTAAAAGTAAGTTGCTTGGTGGGTTTGGAGAGAAGGACGTAGGGAAAGGTGAGTGTATGGAGGCTGCCAGGAGAAGGGAAACAGGAAATAGTGTGGGGAAGAGGATACAGAGAAAAGTGAAGTACACCCACAAATCCTTGCAGATTCTCCACCATGCAACTGAGCCTAGCGGAGCCAGCACCCACAACTGGACCATAAGGGGAGAGGCTGCCATTGTGTGTGTGTGCGTGCGCGCTATGGGGGACAGGAAAGGGAAAGAGGGCATGGTGGGGCAACGGGGAAATGAGTTGCCTCCCACAAGTCATTGCTGGTCGCCACTCGTGGATACAGATTGCTGTGTATAATAAGAATCATAACCATGTGAAGTATGTTAATGTAAGCCATCCAATAGCTTTCTGTTCTATCATTCCCTGTTACCAAAATCTTGATCCTTCCTCAGCTCTGCTGGGATACCAAAGCCTGTGTTTTCCACTCTAGTTGTCTTAGCAAGGTTCTGACATTCTCAGTTTTCCATGTTGCCATTCTGCCTCCATTCTAACAATGGAAGCCTTTGTTATTGCTGTCCTTCATTAAATGCTAAAGTAGGAAAATGAATTCATCTCACAAGAAAATTGTGACACTGTCATGGGAAAGTGCACACCAGGAAGCTGGATTAGATCCTACAGTCCTGAAGGTATAATGCTGTAGAAAAAGGCCTTGCTAACTTTAAGAAAAATCTGCTATAAACTGTAGCAGGTGCCATTTTGATATTAAAAGGTTGAATTATTTCAAAATGAATGAAAGCTTATTGTGAGCAAGGGATCAGGTTACTTCTAATTCTCAGGTGCAAGATGTTTGCAATACTTGCATCAAATCACACAGGAACCAAAGCCAAACCCACTTCTTTGCCTCTGAAAAATGTGTATATTGGTGCAAGATTTACTATTACTTAAAGGTTTTTAAAAAATTCTCCTGTGTGGGTGGGGTTGAAGTGGGAGGAAGGTTAGAATCGTTAATAGTACACTGTGAACTCTTTCCTTTAAGTAAGCCCCATTGAATAACATGAGACTTATTTCTGAGTAGACCTTCTTAGGGTTGCTCTCAAGTAATGCTTTTGTTTTCCCCAAGTTCCCATTTATGTAACTATTTATTTATTTATTCCGATTATTTTCATGATGCTTCCTGGCTCATTTAATGGTGTTTTTCAGTGCATGTTCCATGCATTGCGATGAATAACCAAGCAGAAGTCCTTTGCTGGGTTACCTGCCATCAGTTGCAATCTGGGGAATAATTCTGAGATGGATTATGTCCTGCTCTCTTGTTTACTTGAATGATCTTTTCCAGAGGAACCTTCGGAGAGACAAGGACCGTCGGAACATACTTCAGTTCAACTTGCAGACGCTGCCTAAAAGTGCCAAGCAGAAGGAAAGGTGAGTTTCACAAACACAGCAAACATACAGTTTGGCTTCTGGAGGCCGTTATTTGGCTACTGTTGAGCAGAGCTAATTTAACAAACGAATAGATTATACAAAAGAAGTACATTGGTAACCGAGCATTTTGGTTTGCTTTTCTGAGATTAGTCCTGAATTTATGATTCCTGAATGGTTCCAACCTGTTCCAGGGCCAGCAGTCTGGCATTTAGTTTTGATTTTAATTGGCTGTGCTGCTCGTTGAATGGAGTGACACTCTGGCCTCATGCCATTCTAGGACCAAAACTATCTGCAAATATCCTTCAAAGTAAACAGCTTATGTTCTGATCTCTGCTGCAAGCAGAGAAACTGGACTACTGTCTTGATAGTACTGTTGATTTTCTGTCATTGCAGGGATAGACTGCGCCTGCAAAAAAAGTTTCAGAAGCAGTTTGGAGTGAGGCAGAAATGGGACCAAAAATCACAGGTAAAGTAAACTGCTTTCTAACCTGGTGACATTTCTCTCTTCCTGATATTACACCTAGCTTTGCAGATTTCCTGAGGTGCAGCATCTTACTCCCTTGTTAACCACTGCTGTGCTGTCTCCTTCCTCCCCTTCACCCACCTGTACTTCCTCTGCCTGCACCGCAGAAGCCTCGTGACTCTTCTGTAGAAGTTCGTAGTGACTGGGAGGTAAAGGAGGAGATGGATTTCCCAAGGCTGATGAAGATGAGATACCTGGAAGTGTCAGAACCTCAGGACATGTAAGACTGAGTCAGCTGTGTATGATCTGTTCCCTTGTTTAGCTGCTCCACAATGCTGTTAATAGTATTTCTTCATCCACACCAAGACACAAGTGGGTATCTGATGTATCCTTAACCAGATATGGTTGTGGGTCCCTTTTCTTCCCAGTCAGTTTAACTTTATTTTAGTTAATATTCCCTACGTCTTCCAAGTGTTCACCATGAATGTGAAAATGTGACTCAATGCAAAGAAACTGGGTCTAAGGCCCGGATTGACCTGGTAGGCTCGCATGAAGAGCACTGTTCTCCAAAATGTGGCTGTTTTGCTTGGAGGTTGGACCTAGTCCCTCAGTTCTGATTTAGTCAACATGAAGTCCGAGTGTGGTGGATACGTGCTGCCCTGGTGGATTTTGTGGAGTTTGCTGGATTTTGATCTCACCTTGAGAAGAACATAGTGACATTATTGATTTTATTTTCATTTCTTGATGTTGCCAAGAAGCTGCTTTGTTTTGACTATAAATTCTCTGAGAGTCAAGACTTAGGAATTATGGGGTGCTGAAAAACACTGAGACAAGCTTCCTGGGTGAAAGATGTAGATGAAAGGATAATCAGGACAGAAAGAAGGAGTGAACACATGAGCAAAGAGAGAGGCTAATGCTCAAAAGCTGTATGTATGTGCTTGTGTGTCTGTAAATAATTTTAAAATGCCTGTCTTGGACCCAGTTCTTTTTGTCAGAGGAAGCAATCAAAATGGAACAGTTCTCCTGCTTGCTGAGTTAAAGCAGATACAGAAAGGCAAAGCAGTCTTCAGCCTTAAAGAAACTGATTAGATCCATGGACAACTTGAGAGTGATATTTTAATTTCTGTCTGCCTTCTGGGACTGGTTACACTACTTTTGTCAGTCCATATTCTCCCTTGATGATCCTTTCTTTGTACTTGCAGAGAGTGCTGTGGGGCTCTAGAATACTATGATAAAGGCTTTGACCGCGTCACCACAAGAAATGAGAAGATCCTTCGCAGTATCAAGCGCATCTTCCATACCGTAACCACCACTGATGATCCCGTCATCCGCAAGGTCTGCCTCTTCAGTCTCTCATACAGAGTAGCCGTCTCCTTATGAGACATTGGTTTAAAGTGGTGGGTCAGGGCAGCTAGTGCTTCATACTTTGGTGAGCAAGGAAGTTATGCCTGTGCAAAGAAAAGCATTCACAGCAGCTAATGTGCAAACAACAAAACATCCAGCACAAAGAGAGAAATTATAGCAGAGCCATAAGGCAGTGACCCTTACATGTGATCGAAAGCAAGGTAAAATAGGACAGACATGCCTGAGGCCCACAATATTTGCATAGTACCAGACGACCCTGAATATGGAAGGCATACCACAGTCCAGGCACCTGCATTGCGAAGGTCCTCCCTTCAGTAGCCACTGCCTAATCTCTGAAGGAAGAACCTGGAGAGAGAGAGAGAGAGAGGGCCCTCTGATGAAGACCTTAATAGAGAGGCAGGTTCCTATGGCAAGCAAGCAATTGTTAATGGATTATGGGGGAAAGTTAAATATTTATAGTAAGATACAATTGGGTGGGTGGGATCTTGTATTTTCCATGAGCTGCCTCTTGGAGCTGCCTCCAAGTTAAAGTCTAGTTAAATAGTAGATTGTGAAGTTTTTGAATTGTTCTTACCTGTATTGGAGAAGCTATTTTTACCTCAGGGGCCTCCTCTATGCCTCCTTCCCTTTTTTAAATAATTGCTGGAAACTGGAATAATATTGGAAAGGGCTGCTTAGACACAGTTTCATGAGACCAAATAATGCATTGGAGGGCCATGTAACTCATTGGGGGTGGGGCGGGGTGGCCAGAGATTCACATTCTCTTTTTGACTCTTCTTTATATATAGCTGGCCAAGACTCAGGGAAATGTATTTGCTACCGATGCTATCTTAGCCACACTCATGGCCTGTACTCGCTCTGTGTATTCCTGGGACATCATTGTTCAGAGAGTTGGATCCAAGCTCTTCTTTGACAAGAGGGACAACTCTGATTTTGGTGAGTCTCTTGTGTGTTACAGTTGAGAAAGGACAACAAGTGGTGGCTGGAAATTTTGTATTTTTAATTCCTGACTGAGAGAAAGCTTAGTTTAAGGAACAAGCGGAGCCTCAAAAAACCCAGTGTTCTGCAGTGTCTGAACTATATAACTTTACTATACTGGCCTGGTTCAGTGCCATTGAGGTATTTTGAAGTTTCTGATATTTTCTGCTTTGCTGTATCCTCAGATCTCCTAACAGTCAGTGAGACTGCTAATGAACCACCCCAGGATGAGGGCAATTCCTTCAATTCCCCCCGCAACCTTGCTATGGAAGCCACCTACATCAACCACAACTTCTCCCAGCAGTGCCTGAGAATGGTAAGAAAGAAGAAGATGGCCTTGAATCAGTTTGTGCAAAGATCTGAGGGAGGGGGGAGCTGCTATAGCTGTTTAAAACTACTTTCCCACAAAAGAGTTCTCTCCTTCTTAGCAAGCAGAAATAGGATCATATGTGCTACAAAGAGTTACTTTGCTTACAGCCACCATGAGCAGTTCCCTCAGAAAGGCAGATTATAATAATATATTAAATAAAAACATAGGGCTTCCTGATTTGTTCTGTGAGATTAGTATTGTGTATTGGGAAATGCCACAGAAAATATTACTGATGAACTCATGAAACTGTCGTGCAACTCAAGTCCTTAGGGAAAGGGCTTGGTGAAGAAAAAAAGACTACGTTTCTCGTCCCAAATATGGGCAATAGAAACCCAGGGTCTTGTCTGAAACCCAGGGTCTTATGACATTCATTTGGTAAAAGATTTTGCATTGCTTCTTTCACAGGGGAAAGAAAAATACACATTTCCCAATCCAAACCCATTTGTGGAAGATGACATGGATAAGAACGAGGTGGCTTCTGTTGCATACCGGTATGTGGTTGTTCGTAGCATGTAAATAGATTGGGGGCAGGTGGCTTCCAGACTTGTTGCGGACTCCATAACAATTCACCATTGTTGCCTGCATATATTATCATGATGATAGAAACTGAGCTGTGTTTGAATAAATTCCTAATGGCAGTGTTACTGACCAGCATTCTTGGTTGTAGGTATCGAAGGTGGAAGCTCGGTGATGACATAGACCTGATTGTACGTTGTGAACATGATGGAGTGATGACTGGAGCCAATGGAGAAGTGTCATTCATCAACATTAAAACATTGAACGAATGGGATTCAAGGGTGAGGAAGATAAGCTTTTAAGTTCTTATAATGTCGGTTGTGGCTGGCTGCAGCCATCAAAGCACGAAACGCTCTGTGCATCTGCTATATTGCTAGCTTCCTCAGAAGAGCACTTCATAGGTCATCTGGCTGCCTGTGACTTGTTTGTGCTTGCCAGTTTTCACTGGTGTGTACTTTGATTACATGTGGTAGCCATTGTATGTTATCCTCCTCTCTGAAGGCGAGTCGCTTAAAGTATTGACTTCTTTCTTCAATTTTTGTGATGGAGGAAAGACCCCAGAGCCTCACTTAATGAGCTCACAGTATGTTAGGTAGGAACTTGAGGTTGTCTAGTCCCTTTTCAATAAAGAAAACTATTATGCAATCGATAAAATTGCACTTACATTTGATGTTCTGCTTTTCTCCCCAGTGGGGACCCAGAGTAGCTGCTGCTTCACAACATCCCTGTGAGTTAGGTTGGTTGAGAGAGACAGGCCCAGGGTCACCCAGTGAATGAGCTTCCAGGGCAGAGCGGGAATTTGAACTTGACTGTCCTAGAGCCTAAACTCTGACCGCTATGCCACACTGCATGAAATCTTCATAGCTGTACTACTTTTCCAGCATTGTAATGGAGTAGACTGGCGTCAGAAACTGGATTCTCAGAGAGGAGCTGTGATTGCCACTGAACTGAAAAACAACAGCTACAAACTTGCCCGTTGGACATCTTGTGCGCTGCTGGCTGGATCAGAATACCTAAAACTAGGGTGAGACCAAGAACTGATGTGTTCATCAAATGCTTTTTGTCTGAAGGTTTGGTGTGTAAGAAGAGGGAAATATTCCCTTGTCAAGGACACCAAGTGCTAAGATCCAGAGTCAAAATTGCAGCAACCAGTCTGGTACTTCTTCCAAAGAAACACATTTGGTTTATTGTATCGAGAGGAGATATGGAATGATCAGTCCTGGTCTGAAAATTTGAAATATCCATTGTGCTCATTCTTCTTAAAATGACTGGCTACCTTTGTGAACAAAAGAGACTTACTCCTCATCAGCCATTTAGTTCTGTAATATATCGATGCTTTTGAAGCTTCACTGGGAGCCTGACAGGCCTAATGAAATATTGGAAACCACCTGAGCCACTGTTCAGGACTAGATTCCATTGCCTGTTAGTCAAGTAATTTAGTGCTGTATTGACAGCCTTTATAAAAGGAAAAGGGATGCACAGCAGAAACATTCTGGATAAACCAATAGTGATTTAAAAACTGTTACTAAGAGAGTGATATAAAACGAGTGACAGATTTCTCAAAGGTACCAAGTAGTGTTTGTTCTTATAAAAGATTCTGTCTGGCTCCTGTGCAAGCAAACATTGCCACCTAATAGGCCATCACCTGTTAGTCTCCTTGGGCCCCATTACTGCCATTATTAACTGGGACCTTAAAAATTTTGACCATTTTTAATACTGTTAATTTTCCGTGGTAATAACTGCACGTAGCCAGCACAAGTTTGCTATTGGTATGTTACTGGTTTTGTGCATCTCCTGAGAGAAGCAAAGTATCACTCAGGTCTCAGTTCTTCGGTCTGTGCTGTTTTAGTACAGAATTGCAGCATGTTGCTTCATGCATAAATTTGCTCAAATGTGCTGGTAATAACTGGCTGGAAGGCTGCCAAGCAGTATTACAAGAATCTGTTAGAGTTGTGATGTAGGAATTACTCCAATGCACATTCCGTTTCCCATATTGCAGAGATCATATGGAAAGCTCTGGACTATGTGGGGACAGCCATGTGTTATGATTGTTCTACGCAGAAGCATTGCTTCCAATTCATGTTCTTAAGAACCCAGCATGATTTTGTTTTTGTTTTGACAAATCACAGGACACACATTTACCTAAGTGTCTTTCTAAGTGTACAGACAGAAAGCCATTCAAATAAAAATTACACCAATTAGCTTCAGAGTAAAAGTTGAGTAAAATGGTTGTTACATTGAAGATACCCTAAGGAGTAAAATGTTTCAGGCACAAAGAATGTCATCCAAATATTTAGTGTTTACAAGCTGTTTTGAAAATCATTCTAAGTGATAGTAAATAAAATGGGTATTTACTAATGCTATGTCTTTGTAAAATTGTGTTTATTTACCCTATGGCATTGTTTATGGAAATGTCCTTGAAATTAACTGTACTAATATCACACTGTGTAATCAGCCTTGAGTCACAGTGAGAAAGGCAGACTATAAATGACATATATAAATAAATATTTCAAACCCTAAGCACAAAAGAGAGAAGCAAATGCATTCCAACTTTTCCTGGTTTGTTTTGCATCTAAAAATGTAAACTTCAGAACCATGCCCTGTTGAATTCAAGGGAAGTAATTTTCAAATAGATGTTTAAATAATATGTTTAGCACCTAGCCTTCGGAAACGTTAATAGGCAAGTGATTTCTCTGCAGAACTAAGCATGAAAGATGGTCCTTGAGCTTCACTTAAAACACTTAAATTGGCCTGGATTAATGTTCTTGCCATCTGCCCATATCTGTTGCTCTGGGCTGCATCAGTACCTTTCCTGACTGTTCTTTGGCTGTCCTTTTCCAGATACGTGTCCCGTTACCATGTAAAAGACTCCTCGCGGCATGTGATCCTGGGCACACAGCAGTTCAAGCCCAACGAATTTGCCAGTCAAATTAATTTAAGCATGGAGAATGCCTGGGGCATCTTGCGCTGCGTCATTGACATCTGTATGAAACTGGATGAGGGCAAGTACCTCATCTTGAAAGACCCAAACAAGCAAGTCATTCGTGTCTACAGTCTGCCTGATGGTACCTTTAGCTCTGATGAAGAAGAGGACGATGAAGAGGAGGAGGAGGAGGAGGAAGGTTTGTAGAATACTACATTTCAGACACCTGCTAACTTCATCACTGCGTAAAGGCCGAGGCTTGAAAATGCCAAAATTAAAAAAGAGCTAACTCATGGAAGGCTACTTTTCCCACTCTTTAAACTCGGCAATGGTGGCCTGATATAAATCCATCAGTGACATCTACAGGTTTGTCACATTAGGACTGTGTTTTAACAAGAGTCCAGACCATGCACATAAAATAGTCACAAGTGACAGGAACAAGTGGAACAGGTTTATTTAAGAGGGAATTTTTAAGAATGAACTTAATTCAGATTTAATAGGACTTGGCTAAAGTATCGGAGGAATTGCTTGTTCAGAGCAGATCTGTTGCTAAGAAGAGTGGCATAACATGGAAGAAACTGATTCTGATAGGGCTCAGTTGAAAGTGAATGGCTGTCATTTCATCCATCTACAGGTCTGCCAAGGAATCTCCACAGTAGAGATTGCATGTGAATGAAAGCAGATGCTCACCACTTTTGAACATAAAGCTGGTTATTAAGAAATAAATAGGAGCGCGCAACAAAAAAAGATTCGGAATTTCCGAAGTGGGAAAAAGAGTCAGAAATAAGCGGTTTCTGAAGCTGCAAGCTGCTTGGGAAATTGTTTATTGACTTGCTTGGTATGCTCTATAAGGATTTGGAGCACACCGAAAAGCAACTTTAACTTCCCGCCCCACTGCTTATTTCACCCGATGGAAGGGAGATAAGGTGATTTCCTCCTCCCATCTGGTGAGGGGGAGGAGGAAGTTCCTGCCTGTCAGCTGAAGCCATTCCTGTGGGGGAGCGTCCATTTCCGTGCCGCTTGCAAGTGAGGGGTATGGAAATGGGTGCTTTAAACCCCATGCCTTGCTTCACCTGACGGGGGAAGTCCCCCCCACATCAGCTGAAGCCAACCCCACGTGGGAGCACCCATTTCCATGCCACTTGCAAGTGGGGCACAGAAACGGGCACTTTAAACCCCACGGCTTGCTTCAGCTGGCAGGTGGGGAAGTCCTGTTTGACCCAAAGCTTTCTGAAGCAATCTGAATCACTTTGTAAAGCTTTGATTCAGTATTTCCAAATTGGGGCCCCCTTGCTGGACTCAATTTGGAAATCTGGAATCTTTTCAAATCAGGCCTTATTTAGGCACTTATTCCAAATCGGAATCCCGAATTGCACATCCATAGAAATAAATACTAGAATGGTTAACATAGCTAGTTTGACAAATTGTCATTCCCTTCACGTTTGCCATTACTTGCTGCTGCATTTCCTTATTTTCCACTTTCTCAGTCCTTTTATCTCTTTTCTCATTCCACTTCCCACTGGTCCTCTTTTTTGTACCTAGTGAATGAAGTAAATGTCCATTTGAAGGGACTACCTAATGCAAGGGTGGCCAGACCGGCTCGGGAGCCACATGTGGCTCTTCTAGACATATTGTGCAGCTGCCAGCGGTCTCTGAGTATCGCTATGGCCATACAATTTAGCTTAGTTCACTCCCCTCCTTTCTTTCCATGTCTTTCCCTCCTTTTTCCTTCTTTCTTTCCATGTCTTTCATATTTGCAGTAAAAATGTTGGGGTTGCCAGGTCTGACTCAGAAAATACCTGGGGACTTTGGGGGTGAAGCCTATCAAGGATGTAACATCACTTTTGTGATGTCACTTCCAAGTCAAAGGTCAGGTGATGGCTCTTCCCAAGCTCCACCCTTTCTGATGTCATACTGCACCAAAACTCCACCCCTTCCTGTGATGTCACTTTCAGGACACTCCCCCAAACCCACTTCATCTGAAGTCACTTCAGTGCATCATGTCTTGCGGCTCTCGAACATCTGATGTTTATTCTATGTGGCTCTTACATTAAGCAAGTTTGGCCACCCCTGACCTAATGTAAGTAGGTGTGCTTACAAGGCTATAGACTTGAGTGTATTTTTTATTGCATTTGCACGCAGACCTTATAAGAGCGTGTTTCTGAAAGTTTTCTTGACAAACATTTTGAATTTGAGACTTGGATTGTCTCCTTTTAAATCTAGATTTTGAAACGATTGGTGAGCAACGTGCTAAGATGGCATTTTATTATATATTACTATCTGGCTTTACATGGACGAACATTCGGCATTGTGTGGGAAAAGGGCAGCAAAGATTGTAGCCTTGTTTATTTTCCCCTTTGGATGTTGTGTTTGCTTTGTGGCCTAGCTTGAGATGGGAAGAAATGTTCTATTTCAACCTCTATTTTGTGTTCCAGAGGAAGAGAGCTGAACATTGTGTCAGATGTCAAAGCAACAGTGGCTTGAAAGCACACTCAAGTAGTAGTGAACTCAGTGGATGGATCAAACCTGAATCTGTGCCTCACTTCCTTACAACCAAAAGAATAAAATCAGTTCTCCTGATGAGTTTTTCCTTTTGTCTAATTACTAAATATGCTGCACGGACATTGACAAATCTACAATAAGCCTTTCCCCAAACTTATAACCAGTTTATCTTTGTAATAATGCATTGCTGTTCCATTTTAAGCCTGAATCACGATACCACTTTTCCTGGATTGTTGCATGTGAGAAATTGCATGGGTGCTCATTTAGGGAATGAAAATTCTTTTGGAGTATAGAAAACTATAGTGGAGAGACAGCTTAGAATTGTTTTCTCTGATAATACTGGCTTCCTGTGGCAGGGAGGCGTTTTTTTGTTTTTCAAAAGGAAAATACTCAGATTTGAGGTACCTAAGAGGGATGTGCACTTTACCTTATCACTATTTTGGGGCATACTTGGGTATCAGGAACAGTATTTGGGATTCTCGGGAATACTGTTTTATGGGTCCCATATATTTCTGGAAACATTCAGGAATAGCTGGGGCTGGCATTTCAAGGAACCCAGGAGTGGTTTTTCTCCCCTGTAACAGATTTCCTGAGCAACAGAAGGTGGCTGGTGACCAGCAAAAGTCTCACCTGGCTTAGGGAGGGTGGATCATAGCCAGCTGGAGTTTTGCCCAGCCTGGTAGAGCTGTGCGTCTGGTTGGCTCCTCTGCCTTCCCTCCATCCTTTCTCCTTCAGTCCACACTACTGCGAATAAAATCGTTGTCGTCACCTTGATCCAATTTGCTTAAAACTTGATGGGAGGTGTGTGGGGGGGGGGCTTCAGTGGACAGGCAGCACTAGCTTTCCTGCAATTTTGATGTCATTTGGTTGAAAAACAACCCTCCACCCCTGCCCCTTGGAAAATGTCCCCCATAGGGAAAAATGGAATCAGAGTAATTCCGGAATGCTGGAAAAACCTGACCCCAAATCCTGTAACGGTACCAGGGAACCCTAATAATAATAATGATAACAGTAATAATAGATTTATATACTGCCCTTCAGGACACTGCCACACTCAAAGTGGTTTACAAAGTGTGTTGTTATTCACGACAAGCACTCTCTGAGGTGGGTGGGGCTAAGAGAGCTCCAAGAAGCTGTGACTGACCCGAAGTCACCCAAGCTTCAAGAGAAGGAGTGAGGAATCAAACCCAGTTCTCTAGATTAGAATCCTGCCACTCTTAACCACTACACCTAACTGGCTGTGTACCATTGTTCATTGGTATTTATGCCCTTCTGAAAACCAAATCCAAAAACTATTTTTCCCCCCTCGGGTGCAAATCCCTTACCCCTAACTATAATCTAATACGCAGTTCATTAACATGGGTAGGTTAGCTGTGATTGTGCCCACATAATATAATTGACATTGGGTTTATAAAATTATCTTTTCTGAAATTTTGTTCCGCTACGTGCCATCATTGCAAAGAAACGTGTGAAGAACCCTTTTGTTTTTAGTTCCATATCATGACATTCACACCACTGGCATTTCTTCAAACGTAATCGTTTCTAACATGTCATCCTTGTGCACTGTTAACCCCTGCTTCTGATCATCTCCACTGGAGAGGGAATTACACGTATTCCTTCCTCAGCCCCTCTGGAGACTAAATTCAAATACGAAGTAAGAATATAAAATCTTTCCCCTCCTAATGAATTGCAATAAACTTTTAAAAGCTATTATCAGTAGCATTTTAATGGATGGAATTTGTTCTCTTCTGTTGCCAAAGCATGCCTTGGATGAGGATCTTGCAAAGGCACCAACTCGCTATCAATTAAATGGATTTTTATGCTGCAGAGCTGGAGGGGCAATTGCTTGAACCTCCGTGTGCTGCTCATTAATGGCCTTGGCAGAGAGAACTGGCTAGATGAGGGTACTGCAGGGATTTCTCTAATCATATTCCAACAGCTCCCACGTGGCCTTGCCTCTTCCCAGCTGCTGCAGAGAGGCATACGTGTGAAGGCTGGTTCTCTGTAGGAAGAACTGGGAGTTCCGTTCCAAGTGCTTTCATCATCAAGCCCTGGGTCCTAGTTCATTATCATCTTGGATCCCCACAGTCCTTCACAAAATAATAAACAGCACTCGCCGCCCTACCACAGCCTCGTTAACAATGCACAGCAGTGAGGCAATGCACCACTGGCTGGTGCGGCACTTGCTAGCTGCTGTAGCAGCAACAGAAGATGTTATTTTTTCCCCCACTGGATGAGCAAGGAGCAACAACTTGTGTCTTGCAGAAATGTGCGCAACTGCTCAATGTGGATGTCTTACTATGTCCAAAGCAGCATTACCAAATTGCAGGTATTTTAGAAATGTATTTCTCCCCCTGGGTCTTGGCTCATCTTCAGTTTACACTGGATTTAACCAATGAACGTGAACTGAGTGTCTGACTACGATCTTGGAGGCCCAGGTTCAAATCCCTGTTCTGTCATGGAAATGCCCTGGGTGTCCTTGGCCCAGTTACTTTCAGCCTAACCATCCTCACAGGTCTGTTGTCAGGATAAAGCAGAGGATAGGAAGAGGATGTATGTTGCTTTGGGTTCCCATTGAGGAGAAAGGTGGGTGTAAATGAAATAAATTTTCCACAATAAATATAGCTAGCTGTTTTGCAGCACAATTCTGTGCAAACATCCCTTGAATCAAGCCCCACTAAATTCAATGGCACCTCTCTCTCTCTCTCTCTCTCTCTCTCTCTCTCTCTCTCTGTGTGTGTGTGTGTGATTGCAGTGTTAGTACATTAGTATGTTTGGTTTTGTCTAATTGTTGCATCTGACTATCAACCCATTTGTGTGCGGGAGTCACTGCTTTCTGCTAGGAGGGGAGGAAAGAGCACACAATTGCCTAGATACGCTTAATGCTGCCCTTCGGTCTTCACTGAGTAAACTTATTCTTGAATTCTCCCTCTTGCTAAACAAAAATTGTGGTTACAACTTCCTGCCTTCCAACAAAGTTGTGGCAAAGGCTAAAAACACTGATCAGGGAATAAATCTCATCAAAAAGCCTGAATGAGGTAGCTCCCTGAACAAAAACATGATCAAATATTTCAGCAAAAACTGCCTTCATCAGTAGACAATCCAGCCATCAATCAGCTTCCTTACAAGATAGACATGTATACAATCACAGTTTCCTTTTTGAATGACCTATCATATTCATCAGGTAAACTCTCAATGAATACCTGTTTAAAAGAAATACAAGCACACTATCAAAAATTTAAGAACATTGTAAGCTCAATATGTAATGTAGAAAATATAGAAACTTTTTAAAAAAACAATCCATAGGATAAATCCCATACTGACAATAACTGGCCACCAATGGCATTTGGTCGAGTCTCTAAGGAACAATGTAAACCCACTCCAGAGCATGTCCTGATGCCTGCTTCCCCCTCTCCACAAGATAGCATGGCCCGCTGTATCAAAAGCTGCAGACAGATCCAGTAGAAGCAACAAAGGGGAATGGCCTTTGTCTGTATTGATAGCACTGTCTCGTGCAATGCCGTGTTATTTCTCAAGACTCGCTAGTATTTATTACGTATATAATATACAAAGCTGCCTTCTACCAAGTGGTATCATTGGTCCATCTATTGTCTACAATGTCTTAGCAGTGGCTCTTCAAGTCCTTTGAGCAGATGTCTTTCCTAGTCTCAATTACACAAGGATCTGGGAGCTCAGTAAATGGAACTCCCAGAATCCCTTTCCCTTCTATCTAAAATTTAGTCATACAGGATTCCTATCTGAAAGACAAAGGGGGAAGGGAAACAAGCTTCCCCCCCAAATCCAGGAAGCTGCAACTTGCCCCACTGGGGCAAACATCCAAGTCCCCAAGCAATTAAACATGGGCTCCTCTGCATGTATGTAAAGAATAAACATTCCAGTATTGAGCCATGGGTCCTTCCCAACGTTGTTTACATGTTGATGGTGTATTTAAGCTGCCAAGTGGTTTGAAGCCTCGATGTGCATTTTGCTGTCCTCCTGAACATGGGGCCATGAGAGAACATATGCTTCAACCCTTCTTAGCCTTATGAACAATACGGTAAGGAAGGTATTTTCCCCATATTACTGAGAGAGATTGGCTTGCACAGCAGGAGTTATTAGTGAAAACACAAATCTTCCACTAGTTACTGCTACCGTGAATGTACTTATCTTACTATATAATTGAGTAAGCGTATTTCAGACAACTCACTTTATACCCTGGTACACCACCAGAGGGTGCTGCCATGGAGGGAAACCTATACAAGAACACACGGGAAATACACCAGCAAACCTATAGCAACCCACAACTCCAACCGGTAGGTACAGTCACAAAGATTCACAAAAATTCAATAGTCATTACAAAAAGTGCAAAATTTATGTAAAAGTGCAAAGTGCAATAAGTCAATTTATGTACAATATTTCATAAATATTTGCAAAATTCAAACACCAAGAATTCGTACAGAAGATGTTCCGGATCCGCAATCCATATTCAACAGTGATACAACAATTTAAATGCTCAAATGAGCGACATTTCAAAAAAGTGCAAGAAGGAGGAGTACAGGCAAGCGTAGCAATGGTGAACCTAGATGACTCAGGTAAGTGACCACCAGTCCCGTATGGGGTGTAAAAGCCAAGGGGCCAAAGCCAATGGGAATTGGAAATCTTGCCCCGCATCTACCCGTCGGCTTTCGCCCCTTGGCTTTTACACCCCATACGGGACTGGTGGTCACTTACCTGAGTCATCTAGGTTCACCATTGCTACGCTTGCCTGTACTCCTCCTTCTTGCAATATGAAATATTGTACATAAATTGACTTACTGCACTTTGCACTTTTACATAAATTTTGCACTTTTTGTAATGACTATTGAATTTTTGTGAATCTCTGTGACTGTACTTACCAGTTGGAGTTTTGAGTTGCTATGGAGGGAAACCTAGGCAAGGCACCATGTCCCTTCAGAAAATGTGTCATGGTGGGAAGCCCAGGCCGGAAGCAGGGTAGGAGCAGGTGGCAATGCCCACCTCCCGCCTTCACCCAGCTGGTATTAGGAGTGAGGCAGGTGGCAATACCCATCCCCTGTCTTCACCCAGGTGGTATTAGGAGCGGAGCAGGTGGCAATGCCCACCCTCTGCCTTAACCCAGGTGGTATTAGGAGCAGAGCAGGTGGCAATGCCCTCTCCCCACCTTAACCAAGCGGATATTAGGAGCGGAGCAGGTGGAATTTCCCCTCCCACCTTAACAGCTGTTATTAGGAGCAGAGCAGGTGGTAATACCCACCCCCCTTCACCCAGCTGGGATCAATCAGAGCAGGTGTCTTTTACCACCCACTGCCTTAACCCAGCAGGTATTAGGAGTGGAGCAAGTGGCAATGCCAACCCCCTACCTTAACCCAGCTGAGATCAGGAGAGCAGGTGGTAATGCCCACCCTCCTTCACCCGACTGGGATCAGGAGTGGAGCAGGTGACAATGCCCCCCCCGCGCCTTAACCCAGCTGGTATTAGGAGTGGAGCAGGTGGCACTGCCCTCCCCTGCCTTAATCCAGCTGGTATTAGTGGTGGAGCAGGTGGCAGTGCCCACCCACGCCATCACCCATTTGGGATCAGGAGTGGAGCAGGTGGCAATGCCCACTTCGTGCCTTCACCTGGCTGGGATCAGGCACAAAGCAGGAGGCAATGCCCTTCCTCCCTTCACACAGCTGGGATAAGGAGCAGAGCAGGTGGCAATGCCTACCCTCTTTAACCTACCAGAATAAGCCACTAAGCAGGCAGCAATGCCCACCCTATCTTCACCCTCCTAGAGTCAGCAGCCAAGCATGCAGCAATGCCTACCCCCCCACTTCAACCTGCCGGAATCAGGAGCAGAGCAAGTGGCAATGCCTGCACCCCCTTCACCCAGCTGGAATCAGGAGCAGAGCAGGTAGTAAAGCCTGCCACCCACCTTCACCTGCCAGGATCAGGCGCAGAGCAGGAGGCAATGCCTGTTCCTCCCTTCACCCAGCGGGGAGAAGGTGGCAATGCTCACCCCCCCCCTTCACCCAGCTGGGATCAGGCTCGGAGCAGGGGACAATGCTTGCGCCCCTTCACCCAGTGATGGAGGAGTGAATGCCTGCCCGCCTGCCCTCCCCTTTCTAGAGCCCATTGTATTCCCCCCCCCACAACGGGCTTTGTTGCTAGTGATAAATAAGTCTGTATTTTGTTTCACAGAGGTGTCACATACTGTACCTCTTGCTACAGACGTCAAATCAGTCATCTCCCCACAACTTTAAAAAACCATCCTTTCTGGGCAAAGTGGTTGAGAGCAGTAGCTGACCAACTCCAGGTTTCTTGGACACCTCTTGAGCTTCAGACCCTTTTCAGTCTAGTTTTAGGCTGGCCAATGTGACAGATACAGCACTGGTGGCTGTAGTTAATGACTTCTGCCTGAATGTAGACGTCCGCACTTTATTAGTGCTCCCTCCTGGATCTATATGCAGCCTTTGATACAGTAGACCATGCCATCCTGTTGAGGCATTTGGAGTCAAAAGGAGATATCGGGATGTGCCTTTTACTGGTGTAAATTGTTCCTCATGGAAAGACTCAAAGAGTTGCTATTGGAGACCAGCTATCTTCAGTATGGGGATTATCTTGAGGGATTCTGCAAGGTGCAATCTTGTCCCCCATGCTATTCTACCTCTATAAAAAGCCTTTAGGAAAACTCATTCATAGTTCTGGAAATGGATGCCATCAGTATACAGATAATACCCAGCTCTATGTCTCCTTATCTAAATACCCCAGTGATGCAATAGAGGTACTGAGTTGCTGCTTGACAGCTGTTGTCAGTTGGCTGAAAACAAATTGAAATTGAACCCAAACAGGAAAGAAGTGATGCTGGATAGTAAAGCAGGTATCTTGAAAAGTATTGTGCTTCCAACTTTTGATGGGGTTCAGTTGATGCTGGCTGACTCAATTAACAGCCATGGGTTTTACTGGATCCAGCACTGCTGCTAGACAAGCAAATAAATGCAGTTGCAAAAAAGGCCTTTACCTTGACAGGGCCAATCCGGCCACCTGGATTCATGCCACAGTAACTTTACGACTAGACTGCTGTAATGCACTCTGCATAGGTCTCCCCTCAAAGTTGACTCAGAGACTCCAGCTGCCACCAAATGCTGCAGCTCACTTATTTTCAGAAGCTAGACAGAACGGGCATATCACTCCCATTCTGCAGCCACTCCCTTGGCTGCCCATTACTTAGTGGGCTCAATTCAAGGACAGGACCATCACATTCAAAGCCCTTCATAGCCTTAGCCCATCATATCTGTGCAGCCACCTCTCCTCTCGTTCCGCGACAGCAGCCCTGTTGTGAGCTGCGGCTGACGAAAGCTCGTACCCTATTGTCAGCCTTGTAGGTGCTACTGGACTCCTGTTCTTTTCCACTTTGTTCACTGTTCTGAGTGGGTTCTAATCTGTCTAGAAGAGCGGTATATAAGCACACTATTATTATGCTCAGTATTTGTGTGCTTTTAAAAGTTTTGCTTCTAAACGCCAAGTCTGCTTCATGCATTTTAAAGCTGCCGCCACAATAATTTTTTCTGCTTAAAGGGGCCCCACAGGCACTCCGTTGTTGGGAGATTTAAGTGGCGGCCGCAGGGGACGATGGCCCCTTTAAGAGCCTCGCGCTTCCGCCTTCATCTCAGCACGTGACCAGGGACAGGCGCGGAAGCGTTTCCGCAAGCGAACCCGCCAGGGTATCATGTGATACAGCGGGCGGAAGGCGCGCGAAGCAGAGGAGCAGTTTCCTTGAGGGAGGGACAAGCGAGACCGCGCTGGCCGAGAATGTCGTTGCTTTTCTTCCCGGGTTTCTTATGGGAGGACCGGAGCCACACAGCCTTTACGCCGCGGGTCTAGCGGCGGGGCGGCCGCGCGGGACCGCCCACCTTGCTCGTCTCGCGGCGGCCGGACGCGCCAGGTACGTCAGAGCGTCATGCCGCAGACCGTGGCGCGGCCGCCTTTGCCCATTGGGCGATGGAAGCGGGTCGTCCGAGGTCACGCCCGCGCTTCTCGTCGCCTGGCAGCCGATAGAGGGCGTGGGGCCTGGACCGGGGAGGAGACGGTTCTCTGCCTTCATGGGGATCCTTTGCCAGAGCTCTCTCGATCCAGCCTGTCCCTCTGGCTGAGGAGCATTAACAGCCTGATGCTCCTACTGATCTGTGGGAATAAATAATCACCACCAATGGCCATAATGCTCAAAATTCATATAATGTATCTTAATTAAGACCACAGTAATAACAGTAACTGCACGTATACGCTGTTCTTCTAGACAGATTAGTCGTTCCCCCCACCCCACCCCAGTGCTGTGTACAAAGTCACTGTTGTTATAACCTCCAGTATACAGCTGGGGCTGAGGAGAATGGCTTACCCAAGGCCACCTACTAAGCTCATGGCAGTAGTGGGTTTCGAGCCAGCACACTGCTGATATGCAACCCATCCACATTCATGGATTTTACTCTGCTATAGACCAGCAGAACTACTTCCCTTTTTAAAATCTGGTACGAATCATGCATCTGTGATTGTCTCCCAGGGCTTAACAATATCTTTAGTCCTCAGATGGAAGCTCCTAAAGCACACCTCACTGAAGCAATAGCCATTCTGAGCTCACCATCCGAATTAAGTGGCACAGCCACACCTGGTTCTGCCTTGCTTGGTCTTCAATTTAAAATGTTTCTTAAGCCTGCCTTTTTCTACTACCACTTCAGTCCAAGACAAGTAATAGCAATCAGGCAATTTATAATAACTGTGCTTATATACCACTCTTCTAGATAGATTAGTGCCTCACCCAAAGTGGCGAAGAAGTTAGTGTTATTATTATCCCCACAATATAGCTGAGGAGCTGGGGCTGAGAGGAGAGCCTTGCCCAAGGCCACCTACTGAGCTCATGGCAGTAGTGAGATTCGAACCAGTAGAGTGCTGATTTGCAGCCGAACCACTTAACCACTGTGCTACAGCATTGAAGAATCTAATCGACATCTGAACTAAAAAGTACAGTCAGCAAAACCCTGATCCTAGGGAAATAATCAGCCCCCCCAAAAAACTTCAGCATATACCAAGTGTCCTCCTAAATAATTCCGTTTACACTCTCCTTTAAATGTAAGCAAGATAAAAGGCTGTCTTACTTTTCCAGGAGGCCATGCCAGAACAGAGAAGCAGTGACCAGAAAAGCACTAGCTCAGGCAAGCCATGAACCTCAGGTGACCGTCTAGGACAAGAACCCTGAAAAAAGATAGGAGAAATGTATATTAAATTTGCATATGCTAACATCGTTGCAAATTTACAGATCATTTAAATGGCAATTCATCTCACCATGGTGCCAGCTCTGTCTGGGGCAGTGAGCAGAGAACAGAGCTTGGATCCTTGAATGACAGCGTGTTATTGAAATGTTTACAAAGAGCTTATTCAGCAAAAACAAAAGAGATGTGATAGGGAAGGGTGGTGCTTAATTTGCAAAAAGAAGAGTGCAGTCTCTTGAAGGTGCTAGAGAAGACTGTCTCCTAGTTGGCTAGAAGGTGGATGTGCTGAAAACATATACTTTGTGCATTCTCAGAAGTGCTTTTGTTTCCGGGTGAACAGACAAGCATAGCTGCCCCAACTAATGCATAGTATGGGAGATTCAAGCTGCAATCCTGTGCATATTTACTTGAGAGTAAGTACTATTTAACTTAGCGCATCTTACTTCCAAATAAACACACATAAGACTGAATAGTCAAGATCCAAGACCTCACACCAGCTTCTGAAAAGGACTCTTGATACATTTTAGTGCCATCCTAAGAGTCACAACCTTCCCAGTCCACTGAAGTCAGTGGGCCTGGAAATACGTTACTATGGTTAGGATTGCACCATTAAAGAAACCTGTTTAAACTATGCACTGATTCCAGATCTTCTAGTGCTGCAGCAGTGACGGGGTCCTAACTACTTAAATCTAGCAAAAATCATGTTGATTCCCACAGACAGGAAAGTGACCTATGTGGTAGGTTGATATTACTGGGTTTCTGTATGTCTGTATATCCAAACAGTGGCTAAACATAAGAGTCATATGACTCATCAGCTGACTTCTGAGCAGCTCAAGAAAGAGCAAGTCCAAGTTAAACATTTGCCCTTTAGCACCCTGTCTGAGATAATCTGAAGAGCCAAAAGCATCTGAGTCATGGTCTAAAGAGGAGGTAGAGAGGGCTCGCCAACTGAGTACATCAGGGAAAGGAAATACAACCTGTGACTGACAGCTGTGAAAAAACAATGGGAGAGAAAAAGGTAGTCAGTGTATTTCTGGGGAGAGCAGAAGAACCATTAAAGGCTGAGGAATGGTTGTGTGGAAGCAGAAGCAAGCGGCGCCAAGGTTCTTGCTTCATTCATTATGAAACTAGCTTGCATTCACTTTCCACCCTGCCATAAATGAGAGTGTTGCACACACCAAAAAGGTACATACAGTCAAAAAACCAATGTGTAGTATTAAAGATATTGCAGACTATACCGCAAGTATAAGAAGAAACTACAACATGAACACCCATTTTGTAAAATGTTAAGCAGACCTTTGTCTTATGCAATAGTTTATACTTGTCACTCAGGCTTAGAAGCTGCAGCAGCGTTGGCAAGAGAAGAACATTTAGGAAGCAAAGAACAGGCAAAATAGGTATAGAGGGGTGAAGCTTTGTTGAACTGTTAAGTCCGCAGTGCTTTGCCGTGGGGTGGAGCAATAGGATGAGTAATTTCTTAGAGGGTACATTTGTCTGACCTGTTTAGCTCTACCCAGTAACTGAGAGACTGGTATCTTCTAATGAAGACAAGCTATGTGACGACATTCATTTCAGCATAGGGTTGCTAACAGGCTCAGAGAAAAATATCCTGTCCCTTTAAGACAGGCTTAGGCTGTTAGCAATCCTATATCAGCATGAGGTAGTAGTTAGTGTAGTATCTGGGTAGCTCCGGTTCGAATCCCCACACTGCCGTGGAAGTTCGCTGAGTGATCTTGGGCTAGTCTCTCAGCCTAATCTGCCTCACAGAATTGTTGTGAGGATAAAATGGAGGAGGGGAGAACAATGTTGTAAGCTGCTTTGGATCCCATTGGGGGAAAATGTGGGGTACAAATATCTAAATAAATAAATATCCCACATGATATTTTTCAGGAGTGGGCCTGGCAAGATCTGGCTATACATCAACCCTGGAGAAGAGGCAAGACACAGAGCTTCTGGTGTGACATACCTAGATAGGCTAGTAGCAATAAAGCTGCCTTTGGAGCTCTCGATGGATTGATTTGACTTTTCCTTTCTTAGCTCATTTCAAGTGCCTTGTTTTCAGTTTTACAATGAACAGATTCAGCCTGGTTGCCGCCACCATGATGCCATCTGCCTCAAAGTGTGTGCAAGAACTTCTGCTAACATTTGCCTTCTCCTTTGCCTCTACTTGGGCTGATGACCTTTCAGTGTTTCCATACCATGACTATTGCATCATTGGGGCTGGCCCCTCAGGCTTGCAAATGGCCTATTTCCTTCAGCATGCAGGCCGGGACTACATGGTCTTTGAACAGAGCCACATGCCAGGACGTTTCTTTGCCTTGTATCCACGGCATCGCAAGCTTATCAGCATCAACAAGCGCTATACGGGCAAAGCCAACCGTGAGTTCAACCTTCGTCATGACTGGAACTCGCTACTTAGCCACGATAGTAGACTTCTTTTTCGACACTACTCTCCTGACTACTTCCCTGATGCCGATGCCATGGTACATTACCTGAGAGACTTTGCTTCCTTGCTAGACCTTCAGGTGCTCTACAACACATCCATTTCTCATGTGATGCTGAAGAAGGACACTATGGCATGGAATGGCCACTACTTCATCCTTGCAGACCAGAATGCTCAGCACTATAAATGCAGGTAAGTATCAAAGAAGCCCACTTAGCCTGTTAAGTGTCCACATTTCACAGGTCCTTCAGTCATGATTATGAAATTTTAATTGCCTCAATGCGCAGCCTTTCTTGTCTTAGTGTGAATGTTCTTTGTTACACTGAGATGGGAAAAACCCAACAGATTGAGTTGCCTGTTAACTTAGAACAAAAACAGGTTGGTAGAAATGTGATGTGAAATTCAAAAAAAACGAGCTTCCGCCTACCTAAAGGCATTCTTGACTCTTACAGTATTGGATCAAGGTCAAATGGGAAGCAGTCAGCTGACAATATTTGGCCAATTAATTGACCAGCATGCCAATCCTTATTATAGCTCATAACTGTTGATAGACCTGTCTTTGTCTGCCTTTTGGTGACAACAAATTCCATCGTATTGTGTGCAAAGAGGTTCTTACAACCTCCATTGTATAACCCTGAGTTCTAGTATGACCGTGGGAGAAAGATTTCACGTACCACCGTACCTAATTTTATAAACTTGTATCATGCTCCTCACTTCCTTAGTCATGTTTTTTTCTAAAATGAAAAGTGCCAAACTCCTTCCTCATAGAGAAGGTTCTCCATGTATTGATAATTTTGATTGCCATTTTCTATACTTTTTCCAAATCTATGATGTGGGATGACCAAAACAATTCACAGAATTCCAAATAGGGTTGTACCATATAAAGGCATTATGAACCTGACCACTTTATTTTCAGTCCCTTTCTGGTACTGAATTTGCCTTTTCTTCCTGCTGCTTTCCTTCCAAGATGACATTATGTACACACTGTGTGCATTTCCACATATGGCTAGCTATTTGATCTGTGGGCAACCTTAGAATTACTTACGTTCTGTTTCAACATTTCTTAAACTCTGTATCAGATTTCTGCTGGTTTTAAATCTTTGCACATTTGCATTTATAGACCCTATCACATTGTTAAATAAAATATTCTTAAGATTGACTGTACTCTGTGTAATCTGCCTTAAGTCTCAGTCAGAAAGGAGGACTATAAATAATGTGAACAAATAAAAATAAATATTATACTGTTAAGTGTAAAATTCCTGAGAACTATCTGAAAGCTGATTTTAATATTGCCAGCTTGCTGTATCCTTAACCATAACTTGACTAGTTTTCAGGTGCATCATTCCATGTAAAATATATCTGAGGTAAACCTCAGATTGAAGTTTTGTGATTCCATATAATTTGCCACAGTGTGGACAACTGATCTTTTTCTTTGATGCTTGTTTGCTAAGCCTAATTGAAATCTTTACCCTACGTTGCAGTGTTCTTTTGGTGGCCACGGGGATGTGGCTTCCTCACAAAGTGAACTTTCCTGGTTCAGAATATGTCGAGGGCTATGAGTCTGTATCTGTTGACCCTGAGGACTTTGTTGGCCAGTCAGTATTGATCCTGGGCCGAGGCAACTCTGCATTTGAAACAGCTGAGAACATTTTGGGCGTCACCAATTTCATACACATGGTGAGCCGTTCTCGGGTTCGTCTCTCTTGGGCTACCCACTATGTGGGAGATCTAAGGTAAGAGTCTTCTTTAAAGTGAACTGAATAGTAACTATATCCTGAGCAGTTTTAAAAGGCCTCCCTTCATTGAAGCTGAATAAATGAACAAAATAAAAGAGGAGTCCAGTGCCACCTGAAACACTAACAAAATTTATTTCTGCATAAACTTTCATGAGTCTAAGTGTGCTTCGTGAAAGATCATGCTGGAATCTTTAATGTACCATTGGGCTCCTGTTTTTGCTGGAACAGACTAATACAGCTGCCCATTTGGAATTACAAGCATTAGAGGTTATACGTCTACACCAGGCCTATATAAATTTTAGCCTACCATACCAAACAAAGCCCAGCAACTGTGGTATTGTAGCCTACCACGTGCATGTCTCTCTTGCTCTGTCTCACTCACACATGCACCTCTTCTGCAGATTCAGGCAAGCCACAAAAACAGGGAGTTTATTGAGCATTCGGTAGATCTTCAAACTGAGTTTGTGGGCCATAAATTATAAGGGCTCCATCTACACAAAAGAGGCACTCTATGGTCTCTCAGGGCTGCCTTCAACAGTCACAAATTTGTGACTGTATGCTGGGGAAGTTCTACTCCAGCTGATTCTGTATAATTATTTTTATTTTGGTAAGCTTTCTGCTGCTGCTGATGCATTTGAGCCAGTTTTTAGTGATTGTGGTTTATCTGTGTTTGGATTTGTTTTGTTTTTAGCATTTTGTGACTGTTGCTTTAATTTATTTCTGCTTGCTTGTTTGTGTGTATTTTGTTTACTTGGAAGCCTTTGGAAGAATCCTTCTGGTCAAATGTTAGAAACAAATGAAATTTCTTGCATGGAAGCCATTTACATGTAGTGAAACACCTTATTTATATCAGTATTTGTGGTGTCTGAACTCAGAATTATTTCACAGTAAATACACATTCACAAGGAGGCAGCAGCCATTCAGTGTTTCTGAGCATACATAAATGCAAGGAAATAATGAAGTGTGCAACCCTATGGTTTTTATGTCTCTCTTGACATGGAAGTGCTTTCCATTTTGAAATCTGTAATGTTATATTTCTAGCATTAAAAGCTTAAAAAATATTCCTACCGTTCATTGCATACAATGAAGGATCCTTTCATACTATTTTCAGCATGGGACATCATGAAAGTGCTAGGCAATTTACCTTTTATTTTAATATGAAGCTGTGCTTCCCCCATAGCCCTGAGAGTGCAAGAGGTTGTGCTCCTCTATGGAACTGTGAACTTCATGTTCCAGAGGTAGCACCCTGGCTCTATTTTTAGTAGCCTCTTCATGCCAGAACAAAAGAGCAGTGAGTTTTATGTCTCGGAATCGCCAGTTGTTATTGTTGAGTCTCTTTCAATTCACTTCAGCCGTTTCTTCCCCATTTGATTCCAGGATTTTTAATTTTATAAACTAGCTTTGTTGAACCTTTGTGCACCCTTGAAATTTTGAGTACAGGTGCCACAACAAAATGGCAGAAAACCTATCATCAAATGAGAACAGTAGGGGCTTGGTACAATCACAAAATGTTATGACTCTCCACAAAATCTTAGAAGGTTTCAAGCCAAACATTCCTATATTATGGAGGCAGTTTGTTTCCAAATGGGTGCTCTGTGCAGACATGAAAATGATGGTTCTTGGATTGTTATGAAGCACATCGTACTTCAGTGAAGTAAGGAAAGACAGAATTGGTTCTTAGCTTTGATAAGGTGCTTTGGAGAAGAAGTATGCAGGCTCCAGGAAATGCATTGGCAAGTGCTATGATGCTTATCAGCTCATTGGTATAATAAAACAGGCCTACAAGATAGGAATTAATCTTCTGAAGCGCAAGTCAGCTCCCGCTTTTGTGAATTTGTCACAGCTTGCAACGGAGCTGATGCTGCTTTTGCAGGCAAATGGTTGTCTGTATTCATCCTTTGTGATCTTTCCATGTGAGATACGCAAAATTCTGAATCTCATTTTCTTCTGGATGTATTCCCAACTTGTCCTCCTTTAGAGCAATTAACAATGGCCTCTTGGACACATATCAGCTGAAATCTCTGGACGGCCTACTGGAAGGTGACTTAGAAGATCTGGTTCTTGTCAAGGATAAAAAGGGGAAGCTGCACATTACCCTTCGCTTTTATCTGGAGAACCGCAATAGCAGCGAAGAGTCCATTACTCTACCCCAGGATGAGCTGGACAACTTTGCCACTCGGGCACCCTATGACCGTGCCATTCGTTGCCTGGGATGGAAGTTTGACTTCTCCATATTTAACAAGTAAGACTGAACTGGCACCAAAGTGACATGGAGGTGACATGAGGGTGGGCATATATGAAAGGCGGCTGAAATATTCTTATTAGAATGGGGTTTGGGTTTAGGCTAAGAAGTTTTCACCTCTTCCTTGTACTATTGACATGTATGTAGCAGAATGCTTGACCTACATGAGTGGCAAGAGAGCATTATGGTACCTAATTCTTTGGTTCTGGCAGTCATGATGTTCCCAATTGCCTGGAAAAAATAATTGCTTGCTATAGATGACTTATGAGAACTCTAAATTAGAAGTGTGAGTCAATAAGAAGCTAAAACTTGAATCTAGGCTTGCAGGAGGTGTGGAGAGTCTTAATCCTTTCTTAAGTCACAACATAAGCAACCACACGACTCTCTTAAGTGTTCAGAAATGGGTAGAATTCAGAAGGTGCGCACCACATATGCTGTTTTGACTACAGTAAATTACTGAACTGGGAATGTGGTCCATTCAAACATTACATTTATGGTATAGGAGCAACTTCTGCATGGCTTGATCCCATGCTCCATTGGTAATGTCTGTAAAGAGATACCCTGTGGCACAACTGTGGCTCTTTCCCATGTTAGTGTTGCCCTCAGCTTCCTATGGAGGATGCATTTGGGCAAGGGTAAGAGGGTCTCATCCTTCTGATTCATTCTCTGTACGCAGCTGACAAATTTCTAGGTCTTGACTTACGCCATGTGTGATTTCTTGTTCCTGTCCAGGTCTGTTGGACTTATGCATGGCAAAGGCAGTAAGAAAAAATATCCTTTGATCAAGCCCAGCTATGAAGCCAAAGCTACTCGAGGTCTCTTTGTACTGGGCACTGCAAGCCACTCAGTTGACTTCCGCAAATCTGCTGGAGGCTTTATTCATGGGTTCCGATATACAGGTGAGCTCAGAGATGTTAGGTGGCAATGTAGGAAATAGAAGTTACTGAGCCTACCAGCAAGACTAGTCTGATACTGAAGGGGCTTGGATTCTTTTCAGCCTTTCCTCTGTATCTCAGTAAATTTAATGAACCATGATACTCAAGTTCATTCCAAAACGTTCTAACAAATCGAACTACAAGATGGTTAATACAAACGTGCAACTTCTGTTAATTTTGCTACCCCTGCAGTTTTCTAGAGTGTACCCAACCATTTTGGGAGTTATCAGTTTTGATGTCTGTAAACAGCTAGAATTTTGCTGCTGTTTAAAACACACACAGAGAACTCCAGCTCTGTATAAACACATTCAATGAATTTATTTGTAGCCACATCTATCCTGCATCAGTAGCTGTCAACTTTCCACAGCACCAACATTTGTTCTTTAAATCAAAACATATTTTCACATACATGGTGACCGATTCCAATTGAACATAACATTATGATTTCCTTTAGTACGTGGAAATATTGGTTTTGTAGTAAAAACTCGGTCTCTTGCATCCTCCGTCATTACGCTGCCTGCCATTTTTCCTAGTTATTTCCCAACTGCCTTGCAAGATATATCAAGAGGGAATATAGCTTTTTTTTTTGAAAATTTTTATTTCAATTATTAACAAAACTGTTTACAATATGAAATACAACATGGGTAAATTGTTGAAAACTATATAACAGAGAAAGGTAAAACGTGGAAAGACAAATTCAAGTTGACTGATCTAATATATTTTGGATTATAGATTCAGGATTATTTGGTATATTTTATTGGGAGGATATAGATTTTCTTTAGAAATGTATTTAAAAAAGGGGAACCATTTTCCATAAAATTTGTTGTTTGGGAGAAATGTTCAGCTTGATAGATTCTGTCACTGTTTTTTTTTTTCCAAATTAAAAATGGTCCCATATTTTAGAGTAGCAACTGGTAATTGTTGGCACAGTATGTGATTTCCATTTTAGAGCAACTGAGTTTTTTGCTGCCGTTAAGAAGATATTGATGAGGTCTCGTCGAATTGGTGGGATCTCCGTAAGAGGGAATAAGAGCTTTGATAACATTCCTTTTGCAATGCCATCCTAAGCAGTTACACTTTTCTAAGACAATCAGCCAATGGAACTAGAAGACTGTAACACTGCGAAGGATCACAATGTTACTGATTAATTGTTCATATAAGTTTATTCAAATTTTGTCATAGTAATTGTTAAGACCCTTATATTCCTTACACTATCATTCCTTAATTGAAAATGTTGAAACCATGGAGTAGTATCATTGCCATCCTAAAAGCTGTTTCATTCCAACAGATACTTCCCTGCATTTACAGTGTTAAACTTGAGCTATGCTTTATCCAGTTTAGGTATAGATACAACAATGTGATGAATATAAAATATGTTACTATTCCGGGACTTCTTTTTACTCTCAATCTTTGAAATTTGCTTCTGTCAATTTTTTATCTTAAATTGTGTGTGTGTGTGACGTGCTATCATGTCATAGCCAACTCATGGTGACCCCATTGGGTTTTCAAGGCAAGAGAGGAACAGAAGTGGTTTGCCATTGCCTGCCTCTGTGGAGTGACTCTGGATTTCCTTGGTGGTCTCCCATCCAAGTACTAACCAGGGCAGACCCTGCGTAGCTTCCAAGATCTAATAAGTTCGGGATAACCTGCACCATCCATGTCAAAGCTATATTAAATTATAGTAGACAAAATCTGGTTTCTATTACAGCATCATGCTAGATGGTATTTTATGTGGATTAAAGAGAAACTGTATTCAAAAATTGACCATGATCTACTCATATCTGCTGTGAAACCATTAGAATAAAACATTAAATCAAGTAACAAAATAAAAATTGGAAGATGTTTATGATGTACCTGGTTTCCATCGCTTCTTGGACGGGTGTTTGTTTTCTCTCATCAGCTGTTTGCTATTGGTCAGGAGAGTGATAATGGACTGCATGTCTTGAAATAAACAGGCACATGAGTAGCAAGAGTGGCTAGGTTCTTTTCATGGAAAAGAGCAATAGCAGCTGGTAGCTTAACTGTTGGGATACTTTCCCCGTTGTCAGGCAGTCCACACTTGGAGAACAATGTTAAATAGATCTGCTCCTAACCTTACTCAGGTCTGTTCAGTGGGGCTTACTCCCAGGAAAGTATTCTTAGGATTGCACTGTTAAATTCTTATTTTACTCCAGCAGTAATTACACAGCTCCTGTGCTGCTAGGGTGTTGGTTGCAGACTCTCTGTCTGTACCTATGACTTTAGGATCTCTTGGGTAGCAGTACAACAGTAGCTCCTCCCACACCTTTCCCTTCTACTTGCTCTGGTTGCCAACCTCCAGCTGGATATCTTCCAGAATTACAACTGATCTCCAGACTACAGGGATCAATTCCCCTGGAGGAAATGGTGGCCTTGGAAGGTAGATGCTGTGGCAAACCATAGCATCAAAGAGAACTAGAAGTCCTAGAAATGACATCACATTCCTGCTGAGTTCCCTCCACATGCACTGCACCCAGAAATTTCCCAAGCTGGAATTGGCAGTCTTAGGTAGAGTTGGGCTAGAAGTTTGCTTGTTTGGGGCTTAGAAGGAGGTAACTCTGCTTAGGCTCACTGTTAGTGGCATTGCTGTGAGGTTTCATCTCTTAACACGTTACCCTTTTTAAAAATGGTACACTTCTTTCTTTCCTTCCACATCATACAGCTCGAGTCGTTCATCGTTTATTAGAAGTGCGCCACCATGGTGTCCCTTGGCCGTCTTCTACCTACCCCATTATTCAGCTAACCAACTCCATTGTCAAGCGGGTGAATGAGGCATCCGGGCTGTACCAGATGTTCACAGTGCTAGCAGATGTCATTTTGCTGAAAGAGTGAGTAATTACCCTCTAGTGCCTTCCCACCCTGTGGGTTGGGGCAACAGGGAGCCTCTTCCTGCCTGGGGACTTCCAGAACTTTAATATGAAAAAGAGTTGATGAGAAATGATACAAGATTTGCCTTGGTCTGGTTTTATGCTTCAACAAGAGAATGTCTTATCTCTCCATCAAAGGCTTCTGTCAGGTCAAAATTCATAATTAGAAATTATTACAATTTCAGAGCCATTCAGTGGCCCAGTAGGGATAAAATCAGCCCAGCAAGCAAATGTGAGTTTTGAACTAGCATTGGCAAAGAAGATGTCAGTAGTTTTGCAGTTCAGGCTGGGAACCTAGAATTCTACATTAGTGAAACACAAATACTGTGATCTAAAAACTCAGCTCAGAACCTGCCATTTGATTGAATTGGTCATCTTAGGAGTACTAGCCAGCATTTGTAAATCTGAACACACAGTTTTTGAAAATTTGGAGGTCAAGTTGGGTGTTTGTCAGGGACTGTTGGCTGATTTCCATATTATAGGAAATTATTCCTTGTATAGGATATGCTTTTCTTGCTGAGTGACTTGTAAGCATTAGCCCCCATACATAGTCATTTCTAGCGGGTTTATTTGTATGTGTGTATACCTAGGAGGAGAGTCCTGGATTTATTTTATTTCATTTGTTTAGTACATGTATATCCCACATGTATATCAAGGAGGTTGGGGTGATGTGCTTGTTTTCCTCCATTTTATCATCTCAACAACCCTGTGAGGTAAGTTAGGCTGAGACAGTGTAATGACTGAGGTAGCGTGTGGTTAAACCACTACACAACTGGGCTAGGGTCACCCAGTGAGCTTCCATGGCAAAATGGTAATTCGAACCTGAGTCTCCCAGGTCCTAGTTAAACCACTACACACTGCCAGATGAGGCTGTTTTTCTTGCAGTGAAAAAACAAGAAAAGAAACACTGTGTTTTTTTTTAGTAGCAATTTAGCTACTAAAAGATTGCCCATTTCAGTCCCCAAGCATCCAACACATACTGTGGATTTTCAGATGTTCAGACAAATGAAAAACCTGTGGGTTCCTTTTCAAAATCAGCTTAAGTTTCTAAAGATTTGGTGAGAACAGTATGAAAGGAAAGCTAGGTTTTGTGTTCTGTGATAGATAGGTTCAAGCACGTAACCGTATTGGTCTGCAGTAGAAAATCTTGTTCTCTAAGGTGCTACTGTACTCAAATCCTGCTGTGATGCATAGGGTTGCCAGCAAAAGGCTGGCAAATGGGGGACACTAACAATTGAAGAGGGCCCTTATCAGAGATGTAATGACATCATGGCATCGCCAGTGAAGCTCTAGTATTCAGCCCAAACTCTATGGTTTAACCATATCCTTTTGACTGAGTGCTGCAGTGTTGCCAATGACATGATGGCATCCCTTCTGGCTGTGCCAGTTGTGACATCACCATATCAGGATGCCAGTGATTGTTCCCCCATCCCCCCCACCCATTTTTCTCTTGACATCCAGCTGAGTGGAGGCAGGAAGTGTCTGCAGGGAGCAGATCTCCCACTTTTAGTGGGAACCTTAGTGATATGGTTGTGCCCATGTAATACGTTTGCATAATGTTTTTTAAAAATGATGGAGTGGGTAGCAATAAATAATAAAAATATTAAAGTACTTGTAGACACTGTATGATGGTTAAAGTTGAATCAAGAGGTTCTCCCTGCTGGCTTATGGTCTTCTTCCCTGCTCCATGTCATTGGCTGCCATGGGGAGAGGGACAGGGATGTAAAATACAGTGACATACATTCACAAAATCACAAACTTGGAGGTACTAGATCCGGGGCTGCTATTTTTGGTAACCTCTAGCTTTGCCCTTAAAGGAAATGAAGTTCTGTTTATGTCTTTGTTGTGAATTCTTAGTGTCATCTGCATGGTCATGTAGGTTGGCTTTGGTCAGTTAAGACCAATGTAGTAGCCACTAAAAGTTTAAATCCACTTAAAATTACCACCCTAAAACTGCTTGGAAATTTAAAAAAGCAGAAGGGTAGTAACACTGGCTTATGGCATAGGTGCCAAGCAGAAAACTGTTTAAATTGCTACTGTGTGACTCTGGCTGTCTCAGTCCATCTCCTCATTATTATTTGTTCTTTGTAATAATACAGTAGGTAAAGGTGCGAGCACCGAGTCATTACTGACCCATGGGGGACATTGCATCACGACGTTTTCTTGGCAGACTTTTTACAGGGTGGTTTGCCATTGCCTTCCCCAATTACAGTATACTTAGAGTGTTTACAGTTTACAATTATAGACAATTACAGTATACAGGGAATAATTTGTGTGGGACTGTAATGTCCACATTTACGCTGTTTTTCCTTTTTAACTAAGACCAAGTTTTCTGAAATGGTAAGGCTGTATCTTCTGGGCTGTAGGTAAGGGTTTCCATGAATAAATGCTCCTCCATTGCTCCACACTCTAGAAAACCAGATTTCTAGGAAGAGAGCTCTAACTCAGCCTCAGTGAGGACTAGGACTAAAAGAGCAAATTAAAAGCCTGCCATAATTATAATAAAAACTCCTAGTTTTTCAGATGTTTATTTTTGGATGAACCTACAGAGAGATGGTGATAACTTGATAGTCACTTTGGGGAAAGACTGAATCTGATCTTGCTGTAAGATCAAACGAAAGACTTGTCTCGCATATTTTTGGTTGGGCATTTGTGTCCATTTCTGACTGTACATCATTGGGATAAGGCTATAGCTAGGACTTTCCCCAGAGGCCATTAAAATGATCCAGATTAAGTAAATACATCAAAGTCCTGTGGAAAATGGGTAAGATTGTAATTTGCCCAGTGTGCTTTTATCAAGGGACTCTTCTCACACTTTTCCTGATACAGCTTATCTTCCAGCACGTGTTTTTTTGGTTGAAAAAGAGCAGCAGCATTAGGTAACCTGCAAAAAATAACCCCTTTCCAGCACTTCTGGATAATTTCTTCCAGTTATTCCCCCTCTCTGGATTGGTACAGCTTTCTCGTTTCTGCAGTGTAATCAGAGTACCTACAAAAAACTGTTCCCTGGACAAGTGTCCAGTTAATGTGATGGTTGTGCTTAGGAATGCCACTGAATTTGAGTATCTGGAGGAATTTCCGGTCGGAGTCCTGCAAGACCTTGAATGGCGCACAGGAAGGAAAGTTCAGAATGGGCTTTTTGTCATCATGATGGAGTACGGGAAGAACTTCTCTGGACCGGACAAGGATGTCTTCTATTATAACCGTGCAGTGGGCGAGGCACAGCATGCTTGGCAGTCCAATTTCCTGCACCCTGTCATATATTACTACAAACGCCTTCCCACTGGTAAGTGCAGTGATTCTTTCCTCCTCCCACCAATTACTGCTTTTCATAATGGTGTCCCTGGGATCATCAGAAATGTTAGATGCATGGAAGTTTTTCTAGTGAGGACACTTCAGTCCCTTGAAGAAATAATCCACAATAATACTGCCAAGAATTGCTCTGTTAATCTGCTGAAGCTGGTAGTTGTTTAGAGTTAATGTGGCTGACAGTGGCGTGTCATTTCCATCATACATATAGCTCAGTGTTCTCAACACTGCCTCAGCCAATTCTTGGGGATTTTGATATTGTGCAAGGTGGAAATGTGGAGAGGATGTGATGTGACTTACAGGTGACACTCTAGGCTGCCTCCCCAATTTCTATGGTCCTTAAAAGAATTGTGTGGAAATTCCTAGGGTGTCAATATTTGGAGGCAATTTTTTTTTAGTTCCTTGTGGGTGAGAAATCAGTGCTGAGATCAGGTAATTCCCCACCCTGAGTGTCTGCATGGGAGGTGTACTATAGCTGCTGCTGAGAGGGGCTGTAGCTCCATCTCTGATAAGTAAAGAAAGGAACTATCTCACCCTCCCCCTTCTATTTTGTTTTGTGTTTGATTGACTCTTGTTTGTTCAGTCATTCTAATTGCTGTTGAATCCTAAGGGTTTTGGAATCCATGAGTAATTGTTTGTTAAAAGTTCACTGTAATTCTCAGTGAGGTATATGAGCCTTATAAAAGTGATCTGCTAATAAATCCTGGGATGAACAAGAAAAAGAGACAGTATCATTTGCAAACAGGTTTTGCCAAGAATGTTGTATTTACTTAAATGACTTCAGATCTGGTTTCCCCAAATTGCTTAAGGAATGTAACTAAATTATTCTACCATCCTCCTCTTTGCTCCTGGCCAAAAAAAGCAGTTAAAATAAAAAGTTGTTCTTCTGGAAGATGCATAGGATCAGGCTTTGGCTAGGTTCCAGAGGAAAGAGAGAGACAAAAAGTCAAATTGGTATGCTGTTGAAGGAAAACAACTGGGGGATAAGAACACTGATTTGGGGGGGGGGGCGGGAACCTAAGCCCTTTCCTGATGACAAAATGAAAAGATTTAATATATTTAAATTTTGTACCCACTTTTCTTCCCAAAAGGTGCTAAAGCAGCTAATGATTTTTTTAAAATGTAAATAAATCAACATACAAAACAAAAGACATTTTGGACCGGTCCTGGATTTAGTTGCTGGCTCTTCCAAAGCCATAAGCTAATGTCCAAAGGGATAAGGGCCTTGGCTCTTGCACTTTGGCTCTGGCCACCCCTAAGCCCCAACACAAAGAGAAAGCAAAAGATGTTTCTCCCAATTTTTCTCTCCCTGATTATAGTGCTTTTTTAGTCCTAATTAATTGGCATGATAGGTCAATAAACCAGAAAGTCCTCTAGCTCATACACTCCCTGCCTCCCTCCTAAACTTACGTGCAGCCCCCAAATGGAAGATTTCTGGCATTTTATCATGACATTCACATGATATGAAACAACAAATTGCAGTTTGTTCTCTTACCTCCTAATCAGGGTTTTAAATTAGAATTAAACTTCTTCACCTGATTTAGATGTCATGATGAACTTCAATTAAGTAGAACCACAAAATCTTAATTTATGTAGCTGCCTGCAAGGAGAGGAGGGAGAGAGCCCATAAGACAGAGGAGATCCTGGCTACAAATTGAGACTTGGTTGTGACATCTAGATGCAACTGATATTTCCCAGATGGCATATGGGGAGTTGCGTGCCATCCCAAGCAGAGTTATACTCATCTAAGCCCACTGACTTCAATGGACTTAGAAGGATGTAACTTAGCTAAGGATGATGCTGTTAAACTATCTGCTCTATGTCAAGGCTTATCAGGGGATGGGGAATAGATTCTTCACTACATTAAGGGAAAGGGGAAGATGTGTTCCAGTGCTTGAGAGGGGAAGCAGAGTTTTATCCAATAACTCTTTTCCATCTTCAATTATTTTACTTATTATTTTCTTCTCTCTATTTTTCTTCAGCTGCCAAGCCAAATATTTCCCCGGTTTATTGGCTCCTTCAAATGACTTTTGTTTCAGCCTTTTCAACTCCCATTCCACCTCCTTATTTTCCATCGCTTTTATTTGTTCCTGCAGTATTTTAATTTTATATTGCAATTTCTTTTTGCCTGGTCTTTTCTTTAATTGCTGTTCTTTTTGCACTATTTTTTCTTGAATTTCCTTTAATTTCATTTCTTTATTTTTCGTATCTCTTGCATTTAAATCCATAAGCACTCCTCGAATAACCGCCTTATATGTATCCCAAACTTTATAAATTGACACCCCTTGGTCCACATTATATTGAATAAAACATTTAGTCTCTTTTTTAAGAACCTCCACATTCGCTTGACTGCTCAGGAGATCCTCATTTATTCTCCACCTCAGTTTTTTACTCCTCATTCCAAATCTCCATAACATAGGATTATGATCTGAGCTGATTTTAGGCAAAATGTCAATTTCTTTTGTATAAACTGCCAACTCTTTAGTTGCCCAGATCATATCTATTCTTGATAATGATTGATGGCTTGCAGAAAAAAACATACATTGCTTAGCTTTGGGGTTATATTTTCTCCAGTTCAAAAAAAAGACTTTGGCAATTTTCCCATTTTATTTTTACTCAAACTCGTTTTTTTATCTAATTGTAAGTCCACCACTCCATTGAAGTCCCCTGCCACAATCACTTGGTCATATGTCACTTGTCCTAGCTGACTCATTAATTCATTAAAAAATTGTTCTTTTGCTCCATTTGGTGCATAAATTCCCAAAATTAATGCTTTTTTTGCATTACATACAAACTCCACCGCCGGGTATCTGCCATCCCAATCATTAATAATCAATTTAGGTTGCAATTCTTCTTTAATATAAATCACAATTCCCCTCTTTTTTGTTTTGTTGCCGCTACAAATTGTGTTTCCAAGTTCTTATTATGTAAATACTTAACATCTTGCTCTCTTATATGGGTTTCTTGTAAACAAATCATATTACATCTTTGTTTTGTAAGCCAATGAAATATTGCTTTTCGTTTTGAGGGTGAATTAAGTCCATTTACATTCCATGATATTAATTTGTACTCCATGTTTAAGGCTTTGCTTTAGGTATGTCCTTTGCTTTCTCCAACAAAAACACTTCCATTGCATGCCGTGATTTAATCACTTGTCTGACAGATTGAAACTCAAAACTTAAGCCTTCAGGTATTTCCCATCTGTATCTTATATTCATAATTTATAATTTTTGTGTTAAGTCTCTGTATTTCTTTCTCTTTTGCAACACTCTCCTCGGCAGCTCCTTCATGATTCTGACCCGTGTCCCTTCAAGCACTAACGGGGACTCAAAGTGCTTTTTAATGATTTCCTCCTTCATTCTCTTTGTAGTTAATTGGACAATAATATCTCTTGGCAAATCCTTTTGCTGAGCATACCTTGAATTTACTCTATAGGCTATATCCAGATTGGCTGCCACCTCTTCTTTCTCTTTGTTCAAAAATTCTGCAATTATTTCAGTAATTTGTTTCAGAGTTGACTCAGCCATTTTTTCCGGGACGCCTCTAAAATGAAGTTGTTTTTCTGTTGCTTTACATTCCATCACAGCCATCCTGTCACTAAGCACTGATGTTTATGCTTTTAAACTTTCTGTTTTCGTTTCCACCTCTTGTACCTTCTGTTATGTAACTTGAAGCTCCATTCTTACCTCATCAATATTTTTCACCAACTCTACAGAGTTTTAAAAGCAGAGTTTTAAAAGAATTTTAAACAACAAAAGTAGTAGTTCCATGGTTCTCAAAGTGGGTGAAGTATTGCTTCAGAGGAAGGGAGGGAGGAAGGCTTTGTACTGTTTCCTCCTTTTGCTTGCTTTAAAAGCTGCACAAGTGTTCATATGCTTAAAAGATACGACTGAAGAGTGCTCAGAATTTTTTTTAAAAATGTTAACAGAATAAGGCAGACATAAGGGAATGTTTGGGTTATTTTGTCACCATTGATCTCATCTCAGAAACACTAGCCCACAAATGTGTGTAAGATGCTGTCAAGTCACAGCCAATTTATGGTGGACCACCACAGGGTTTTCAAGGGAAGAGAAGAACAGAAGTGGTTTGCCATTGCCTGTGGACCTCTGTGGTGGTCTCCCATCCAAGTACTAACCAGAGCTGACCCTGCTCAGCTTCTGAGATCTGATGAGATCAGGCTAGCCTGGGCCATCCAGGTCAAGGTCCCACAAACATTCAGCAGCATTAACCCATGAAGCAGCTTTACAGCAAATCAGACGAAGTCAGCACTATCCTAAGGCCTGAGTCAGCATCCCCGCCCACCTGGTGACATAAAAGCAGTGCTGCTCTGCCACTCCCTATGGATTTTTGCCGGAGAGCCACGCCAGCACCAGAGCTCGGCAAGACAAGGCGTGGCCGCCACCAGGAGCACCTGCATGCCGTTCCCCTGGCAACCCCGCCCACACCAGCCAATGGCCACACTGCTCCCCTGACAGGCAGGCAAGGAGCCAATGGGGAGGCCGCAATCCCCACTGCCCACCAACACATACCCCTGTCAGGGAGCAGGCATCCCTGCCACGGTGGGAGGAGAAGTAGAGAAGTAACACTGAAGGTGTGGATTGAGCACCCACCCTCTCACCCATCCAACCCCCATTTCCGATGAGGGCCAGGCTGGTGGCTGCAGATCCGCGTGCCTGCAGATCCCCCCGCTGCCGCCACCGTGAGAAACAGGTTTCCCACTCCCTGAAAAGTGGAACCAAAAAGATGGCAGGACCCAGCGAGGGTTGCACTCGCAGCCTGCAGCTCTTGGGATCATCCCTCACATTCCGGAGAGGCAGTGTGGAGGGGGGTCTTCAATGAATAACAGGAATGCCCGTTGGAAACCACGCAAGAGGCCAGAAGGCCCATTGGAGGTGATGGGAGTGAAAAGCACCCACAGACTTGCAGCAGCGCCATTTGAACACTGCATCACAACGATGTGAGAACATGGGTTGGACTACAAGAGCCATGCTCCGGTCCTGGGGTGACGCCCCCCCCCCGAGTGGATTAATGGCCTGCGGGAGCAGAGAAACTGCTTCAGGGGCTGTCGTTCACCCCCTCCCCACGCTAGATTACCCAAGCCCATCCCTGCCTCCACAAACAGTGAAAAGGAGGGTGGTCCATCCTCCCAGAGGAGGAACCCCAGAGATCCCAAGGTGTCGCTCCACATCCTCCACCTCTTGGCAGAAACCTCCCACTTCCCCCCCCCCCACATGCAGCGGTCATCTGCCTGGCTTATCAGATGCCAGCAGCTCCATCTGTCAGAGAATGAAAGTCCTCAGTGGTGCCCCACCCCCGCCCTGCCAGACATTCATGGGCCACACTTCAATTCCCATCCCACTGCCTGAAGTTACATTGAGGGGGGGAAGAGGACAGGAAAGCTGGATGGGGCCCCAAGGCACTACTTGACACCTGCTCCTTCTGGCAGCAGAGCCCACCCCATCCATCCCAGCCCTGAGCCTGGAAGTATTTGCGGGGATGTGTGAAAAGACATCCCGGCGGGAAGTTGGGGGGGGGGTGCTACTGTCATTGTCGGGAAGCAAGCAAACAGGCAGGCAGTTTGTTGTTTTTCAACACATATTAAAACTAGATCAGGTGAAGAGGTTCTCTGGATGTGTTTCTTGCCAATGTCCCTCGGCTGGAAAGGGAGCAAAGGCAGTTTGCACCACAGTCAGAGCAAAATCCATCCCTCGGCCTGCTCCTTGGTCTCCCTGATGAGTTGCGACCTGCTTGCAAGGGAAAGAGACACGTGTGGCAAGAGACCCCGCCCTGTCCCAGCCCAGTCTGCCACATTGTGGGATGAGAATGAGTGAGAAAAGCTGCGGCAGCTCCAGTATCACAGGACCAGCCCGCAACCAGATGATGCGTGACCCTCTAGTGAGAAAGCGCTGTGCATCGGAATGGTCTTAGCCTGTGAGGGAGAAAGTCAAGGGGCTGAGCACCCTCCAGCAACAGGGAGTTTCAAGCACCCTGTCAACCCGACCTGTGGCCGCCCTTCCTCCTCTGCCAGGGCCCTCGGCTGAGGGAGCCTGAGCCCCCAAATGGGTAGCTGGCTGCATCAAGAGCAGTTTTCTGGGCAACTGTCTCTGTGATAGGCAGCTGCTGCTGCCAAGCCCCCTACTAGCAAGCCTCACCTGCAAAGGCTGGCATTTGGGAGGGTTCAGGTGAGGAGGGCAGCTGCACAAATCAGTGAGCCAGGGTAGCTGCCACCCCACCTCCTCCGTACCTATCAGTGCCCCCTCGCCCCTTCCAGAGCTGGGACTCCAGAATCAGATAACTTGCAAGGGAAATTGGTGGTTGTTGTTAGTCAAACATTCTGGACTTTGCTCTTCTTCCCTTGAGCGAATGCAAAGTGCTCCCAATTTTCTGCTAAGTGCCCCCAGTGCATTTGTGACCCACAACCGTGTGTACGCACTCTCCCGCCTTGCACACAAAGTCCCTGTGGCAGGAGGCTGCCGAGCATCTCCGGCTGCCACCCACTTACCCAAGTTCATGAGAGATGCAGCTGGAGGTTATGTAGGGTGCATGGGCAGCTGACTGGGGTGGGGAGGTGGACTCGCCCACCCCAGAAGTGCACGTGAATTGGTCCCCACGGTAATTGCCATCCTATGCCCTGTTCGGGCCACGTGGGGGAGGCTGGGTGCCAAGAGAATGGCCTGAGTTTTCCTGTTCAATGGGTGCCTATGGGCTATGCCTCCTTTTCTTGTGGCGTAACTTTCTGCCACTCTAGGGGGTGTTCATGGGCCTGGAGTGGCTTTGGAAGCCAACTAACTCGCAGCCCGCCCTGCCCCCTCCACTGCCAGCGTGGGACCTTGCGCCGCACTTACACCTCTGTCTGGCCGCCCAGTGTGCCCTCCAGCAGTAACCCATCTGCAGTAGTGTGCCTCAGGTGGCCACCGGCAATGGGGGCGGGGGGGTTACGCCCATGTAAGTGTCATTTACACCCACACAAGCCTTAGTTCTCTCCCTGTGCACTTTCCACAACTCCCCTTAGGATTGCACAGTTGGTCTATAAAGCTCAAACAATCTATTCTGACTTGCAGCTGTTCTCCACAATCTCAGGTAGACATCTTTCACATTTACCTGCTATCTGATTCTTTACCTGGAGATGCAGCTAGGGATTGAATTTAGGACCTTTGCTCTGCCTTTAAGCCATGATCCATCCCTTCCACACATTCCACAGAGCACTCTAAATTGCATGAGATGTTCTTGCTAGAAGAATTTCATTTTCACAGCAAGAAAATATTGTAGCTTAAGTCTTGGAAAACAACATTTTATACATACACACACATACACACAACCTTGTGAACATCCTGGAAGAAGGGACACGTTCTTCTAGACAACTGTACCTAATTTTCTGCTTCCCCCCTGCCATATGCTTCTTCCATTCAGTTTTTGTCATGGATATATTTCCTCTTATTACTCTGATTTGTCTCTCAAAGAGCGTGAAATGAGGCATTGTCCGCCAGACTGGCCTCTTCCCCGCCCAGATGCCATCCATCACATTGTGGAGGACTTCCTGACAGACTGGACTGCTCAGAATGCCCACATCCTCCCTCTGAGGCGCTTCCTGGAGAATTGCCTGGGAATCGACCTGCGCAGGTTCTATGCAGGTAAATTGGGAGCTGGAGGGAAACTAGTGGGATGAGAGGACAGAGGCATGGGGGCGATGGAACAGAAGCAATCCAAAAAGCCAATTCATCGTTAAGGACCCTTTGGCTTGGGATCGGTGATCTTATCATTGCTATGTCTGCTAAAATGAACAGGTATACAGTGGCTAGGCACACACACGCACACACACATCAAAAAGACTTAGTTTTGTGTTGTTTTCCCCAGGCAGGTAATAGACTCTCAAAGATGCATGTCCTCCACCACCCGAGGAGCCTTGTGTTACAGTGGAGACGACTGTGGACTTCAGAGTAGAATGGTTGCACTATGCAGAAACCTGACTGAACTGGATTTGAGATCCTTGCAATATCAGAACTGGGGTTCATGACAAGTGTTTTGTAAACACTTGGCTTGAAACATCAATATTCTGAACCAGGATTACCTAACATTTGCACTGAATTAAAACAAATTCTGCAAAGAGGGGAGTGGAGTATGTACATATATGGGGAAAGAGCTATACACACACACACTCAGAATGCACACTTTATCTTGCTGATGAAGGGCGATGAGCTTGGACTGGCAGCAGTTCCCCATGGTCTCAGGCAGAAGCCATGCATACCACCTGAATATGTTAACTGGGAAGGCCAAGGACAGAACACGAGACCTAGGATCAGACTGTGATGTTCAAACAGCCCTGGAGCAAGCGGAACCAAGTGAAAAATGGTACACCTACACCCCCACTGTTCCCCGTGGCGCAGAGTGGTAAGCTGCAGTACTGCAGTCCAAGCTCTGCTCACAACTTGAGTTTGATCCTGGCAGAAGCCGGGTTCAGGTAGCTGGTTCAAGGTTTACTCAGCCTTCCATCCTTCCGAGGTTGGTAAAATGAGTACCCAATTTCCTGGGAGTAAAGTGTAGATGACTAGGGAAGGCAATGACAAACTACCTTGTAACAAAAAGTCTGCCAAGAAAACAAGGTGATGCGACATCCCCCCATGGATCAGTAAGGACTTGGTGCTTGCACCTTTACCTTTACACCCACTGCCATTATCACAGAGACCCATGTCTCAATCAGTTGGTTCCTGCAGCACTTGCAGGATTTGCTAGGCTGAGCTTGCTGCAGGACTGTTTTACCACCCCAGGCGTAACTCGGACCAGCTTGCTTCTGGCTGCAAGTGGCCATTTCTCATTGAGACTCAAGGCAGATTACACAGTGAAAATCGATATGATCAGTGGCTGGGACATTCAATTAAAAATACAATAGGATATGGATTCCAACAATTTGAAAAGGAGCAGAAATCCAATACAGAAACAAAACATAAACAATTTAACATGACATATTAAACAATGTGGAAATTACTCCATAAGAGCATATTTAAAGCAATGGATAATATACAGTAGTATAGTCTACAATAAAAGTATCTGAACCATTTCCTTGCAGCACAGCCCTAAAGGGCTTTGTATGTGATAGCTGGAGCCTTGAATTGAACCCAGTACCCAATGGGCAGCCAGTGGAGTGACTGCAGAATGGGAGTAATGCTCCAACTAGCTCCTGACAATAATCAGGTTGTGGTGTTCTGTATCAACTGGAGTCTCTGAGTTGACTTCAAGTGGAGTCCATTACAGTTACCAGGTGACCAGATTGGTCATGTTAAGGCAGGGGCATCTTCCGGGCTATGCGGAGTTTGAAGAAGTCATTTTTTGTAGCTGTGTTAACTTGCTTCCCCAGCAGTGATGCTAGATCCAATATAATAATTCCTGGCTCTTAACAGAGTCTGCAAGGGTCAGCTGGACCCCATTGAAAGTGGGTAGCACAATATTCTTCAATATCTTCACCTTCCCAACCAGCATCAATTCCGCCCTAGCTAAGTTCAGTTTCAATTTGTTTGCTTTCAGCCACCTGACTACAGCAGTCAGGCAGTGACTCAAAACTTCTACAGCACCACCAAGGGATTTGGATAGCGAGATATAAAGCTGGGTTTCATCCACACATTGATGGTGTCCAATTCCATAGCTATGAATGATTTATCCTAAACGCGTTACATAGAGGTTGAATTACATGGGGGATAAGATTACACCCCTTGGAGCTGTGTGAGATAATTCCTACATTGAGGATAGGTGGTCTTCATCAGCAATCCTTTGTGTTTGTTGCATGAGGAATGATTTAAACCAGCCCAAGGCACATCCCCTGATAGCTATTCTATCTCCAAATTCCTCAACAGGATGGCATGATGTACTGTATCGAAGACTGCAGATAGATCCAGGAGAAACCTTCTGCATATGAACCATGTGCTTGATAACTGAGCCAGAATGCCCTTTTCCAATTATGTACCATAATGAAGGACCTTCAGTCTTTTTTCTTATAAGCTAACTAGATAGGATTCTTCCATTGGTTACTGACAGAACATTACTGCTGTTAATTCCTTTGGTTTCCCATGTAGTCTGGAAAATTCTTAAAGAGCTTTTCAAGGATTGTAACTTGTTTTTTCTTCTCTACAGAGTCCTGTTTCCTCTTTGCGCTGACACGCCAGAAGTTGCCTTTCTTCTGCCAACAGGGATACATGAGAAGACAGGGGCTAATGGGTAATGAGAGACTTAAACGTCATGGAGTAGAAGCTGGGTTGCTGGAAGACTATGCTGCTGTGGACTCTCTAAGAGAGCTGGAAGAGGGCACTGTACGATTGCATGACCACCTGTTGGAGGATCGCATGATGCCAAACCATCAGCTGCAGCATCTCATGATCACCAAGGATGAACTTTAGCATTCCTTGGTCAAAATCTACAAATTGTGGTCTTGGTACTGTGACAAAGATCTGCAGAGGAACTCTTAAGTTCCATTGTGCACAGATAGGCCCCTACCTATTCCTTTATGGGGACCATGACTTGCCAAAGACTTGTGTGAGTCTCTTCACATTTATGAAGGACAAAATGCTTTACAGGATAAGCAAAAGCAGCAATTTGATGATGCCAAGACATCTGTTTGCTCCTATTCACTGCTTGCTGTGTTGCATTTCTATGAGCCAGTCTCTTATCACAGAAGGGGAAAAAGTGATACCTAAATGATTTGCCAGGGAGTATTATTCCTGATTGCATGTTTTGTGGTGATCTGTAAGGGATGTCCTGGTTTATGGATGCTCTCTGTACTGTGTTCTTGCATATACTTGCAAATTGGTATGTGCATGAATTTACAAGCAATGTGGTAGTTGTGTGAGAGGTAAAAGTGCTGGGAACTTTCCAGCAGGGAAATACCTACTTCCTCTACAAGGGGCCAATCTCTCTCAAGCCACAGTAAGCCTGGATCCCTTTGGTGTTTTGTGGCCCAATTGCATCCACCTCCTTAAACATTAGCTTGTCCTGTAGAAGTGGTATTCCCGAGTGCCAGCATGTCCTTCTCAGGAGCCTCCTGTATCTTTACAAAACATCTGTCCTCTTTGCACTATACCTCTTTTAAAAAACTTCAAGAGGTAATTTTTTTTAAATATCCCTATTTTTAGGTAAGAGTAGATATCTGCACTTTATTGTACACCCGTCTCACATTTCCTGCAAGTCAGGAGCAGACTGGAAGGAGTTCAAGTTCTTGTCTCTGATCTTCCCATAAGCTTTTAAGAAGTGGGCCTTTAAATCCTTTGTAATCTCTGCACTTGTGCTTCCTCGGTTACACGGTTCCTGCAGCTGCTGCCCTAATGCCATCTTAGCTCTCCTGCTGATCTGTAAATATCTTTCAAATTCATCTGCCACTTACTCTTGAAAGTGAAGCTGAAAAGACTCTCCTCTTAATAGTCCATGAGTAAAAGTTAGAATTCCTCTGGGCAGCTCATTTGGGTTGGCAGGGTTAGACAGTCTCTTTGATCCTATGAGAGCCCAGAGAGCACCTGCTTTGCATACAAAAGATCCCAGTTTCAATTCCTAGCACTGCCAGATAAAAGATCTCAAGGCCTTGGAAAGCTGTTGCAGGTCAGAGCAGATAATACCAGCTAAATAGAACAAGGATCTGATGGTAACAGGGAGCTTCATGTGTTTATTTAATGTAGTGGGTTTACATGGATCTAGAATCCTGTGCAAAACAATCTTTAAAAGGCGTCTGCAGCTAACGCTTCCCACATCCTCAGCACTTTGGAGCTGCCTTGGTCAAACTGGAACTTTTGAAGATTTTACACACCTGTTAAGCAGGGAGATTTGAATTCCTTGCTTGGAGCGGTCTTTCTACTGGCAGCATCTCTTCTTCTGTCCCCCATAATTACCCCCAAGAACCCAGTGCTGTAAATTGACAATATATGTGTTGCCTTTTGTTGTTTTCTTAAAAGCAGAGTTATTTTTTTTATACAACCATTCAGCAGATAATTTCCCCCAGGTCAGGCCAGTGTCTGCTTTGCTGCTGCTCCACAGATGGAAGCCCAGCTGCCAAGCCAGGATCTGGCATTCCAGTGCTTTGTTTTCAGTGCCTATCACATTCAAACATTTCCAGAGAGCCTCGTGGTTCCACAGACTGGGCAACTGAATGTCTTTGGTTTTTAATGCTCTTTTTTTCTTAACAGTATTATTTTTTAAAATGTCAGGCATGAAACAAGTGGGTAACTGGTAATACTGTTGTATTGCAAATGTGCCAGGTATGGCTGTATTATTGGAATGAACTCTTAAAAACATTTCCAAGCCCAGCAGCTGGTATAGTGCATTTATTTTGCTCTGCTTTGGAATGGGATGAATTATTCAAAAGCCATATATCAGGAGAAGCCTTTATATTTGGTATCACAGTCTCAGAGTCCTTAAAGGACATCATGCTAGTATCTGTGCTACATTGAAGAATACAGAGGGAAAAAAGGAACCTTAAGAAGCTAAAAGGTTGTGGCTAATATATGTGTTACTTGCAAATCAATAACATGCATTTTGACCATGATACAAAATCCTTTCTCCAGTCACTTTTATTCGTAGTTGTGCTAGCATCCAATAGTCAAGAGTTGTGACTTTGGTAGTAACATCTTAAAACATGCTTAAGAAACTTCAAAACACTAATATGGTTGCTCTTCAAATAACTGAACAGCTCAAAAGCTCAGCCCTGATATAAAAGGTATCTAGAGCCATGCAGGCTAGAAATCTAGATCTCTTTTGTTTTCTAAATGAGCCTCAAATGTCAAACAAGGCCCTGCAGATGTAGAAGACAGCTGGAGAAATAACGCTGCCTACCTCTGAAAGCAGAGGTGCCTTCTATGGCCGAAGAAGCAGTCCTTTCTCCCTTGTAGCCCTGCAACGATGCATGGAGAAAACAAACTAGAATGAGGAGTTCCAGGGTTTTGTACTCCCCATCCACTCTTACCTCTGGTCAGCTAAGATGTTCACAAAGTGGCGTACAAAAATTAAAACAAAATCCATAAAAAATAAAAACAGCAAATAAACAGCAGCATATCACCAACAGGAGAACAACTGCATAAAAATCCAGAGAAGTAAAACCAAAAACATAGCAGAGGGCAAATAAATCAAGACAAATATTGCAATATTGTAATGTGTGTGTGTTTGTTAAAACTGCAAACTCCCTGGTAGCCTGGAGAATGGGGTGGCACTTTTTGGGGAGTGGGGCAAGGAAACCTGCAATGCACACCAGCAATAAGAAAACCCCAAAATTCCATCTCTGCGTGAAAGCCATCTCTTGTGTGTCTTCCAGACACGAACTGCTGTTTCTTTATATACAGGCACACATCTTCCTTCTCCTTTCAGCTGGACTGGATACCTTTTCCAAACACTGAGAGGCATTTGTTGAGTCTTTTCCTAACAATGAATACCCATTGAGGAGATTTTTACAATCATTAAAGATTAAAGGAGAGGGAAGAATTATGTAAGGCACCTTGGGTCCCCACTGGGGAGAAAGGTGGGGTGTTTAAAAATGATTATAATCATTAAAGATTTCCTTTTTTCATGGGCATAGGTTTCCTTTAGGCATTTTGGGCAATGCCCAAATGTCCTTTAGGCATTTTGGGCAATGTCTGCAGAATACGCTGAGCTCAGAACCCAGTCTCCCAACAGCAGGTACATTCTTTGGTCCTGTGTAAGGAAGGGGAGTTTTAAGTTAGTTTCATGGTTCAACGCTGGAATTTAAAGGATTTATGGGAGACCTACCGATTATGTTTATCCCACCCATCCTTCTAGGATCTCTAGGCAGCAAACACGGCTTTCTCCTTGTTTTATTTGCACTGATTGCAATCGCATCATCCCTTCTGTTCTCTACATTCATCAATCTGGAATAATTTCCACGACTAGCCTCTATTTACAAAAGCGAATTAGAATTCTCAGCACCTAAAAACATGAATCTATCGAATTACGTGACACCAAAAGAACTACTCTGACTCTCGAATGTTTATATCTGGAAATCGAGTGGTCTTTAAAGTGCTACTGGACCCAAATTTTGCATCAGAAGAACTAGTGTGACTGGTAATGCAAAGGCGTGATTAAACGACGCAAAGAACGAATTCATCCAAGCCGTCTCGCGTAAATCCTGACCAAGAATTAAACAGGAGAGAGACCCGTCCTAAAGCGTGTACTTGGACGCTTTTCCGCGGCGAGAGAATGGAAGTGGGCTCTGGCTTGCTATTGGAGAAGTAAACATTCGGTCAGAAAAGCAGACTTCTGCAATAGCCAATCAACACTTAGGCTGGCAGAGGAAAAAACACCTCAACCTTCGGAACTGCTCTTTTCTTCACCAATAAGCATCCAGGATACCCTCCCAGAGGCTTCCACTCTAGCCAATCACTTGCCAGAATTCTCAAGCGCTTCCTCTCGCCAGCCATTCATCGGAGCAGTGTTTACTTTTCCCGCGCCAATCAGCAGCCGGGCTGCGTCAGTCTTCTGGTTTCCTTGCGCGTGCGGCTCTTCAGGGGGCCTGAAAGGTGAGGGGTGGTGGCGAGGTTTTTGCTTCGTGTTTGTTTGCTCGCCTTCCTTCCTTCCCGCCCTTCTGGTTCACCTTCAGGAGCGAGGAGCGGGGCAGCTCGTAATTGACGTCATAAAGGGGCTGGGGGCAGAGGTTATGAATGAGAAGCCTCGGCAGGCTAGGAAAGGGCGGGAGGGGCCCCTGGGCAGAGAGCGGGGGAGGGGGCGGGCGCACTCAGATGAGGGGGCAACCCGGCCGAACTCCGTAGAATTGGTCTTTCGGAGCATGCGATGTAATACTCTGAGCATGTGTAGAGTGCCTTTCCCTATCCCTGAATAACTGCCACGCAGCTTGGGCTGGAGAAGAGGGTTGGTAGAGTAGAATTTTTGAGACTTTTATTTTTATTTACAGTCTGCCTTTCTCACTGAGACTCAAGGCGGATTACACAGCCTAAATTGGAATTGTCGATTTCAGAAACGTTTCAGTAAACAACACGATATAAAAAGCACATTTGCAGCGATTTTAAATCGCCGATTTAAAACCCACAGGAAATGGTGGGTTTGGAAGTTCAATGACTCCCGTGTTTAAAAGAGTGGCAGTTAGGGTTGCCAACCTCCAGGTGGTAGCTGGGGATATCCCAGAATTAGAACTGATTTCCAGGCGACAAAAATCAGTTCTCCTGAAGAAAATGGCTGTCTTGGAAGATGGACTCATTGGCATTTTACCCAGTTGTAGTTCTTCCTTTCCTCAAACCCGGCTTTCCCCAGGCATCACCCCCTCCCCGCCCCAAATCTCCCAAGGATTTCCCTACCCAGAGCTGGCAACCCTGGCTGCAGAAGTATTACTTGGCCAACTTATTTCTTGCACAGGGTTCCTGTCCCCAGAATTTGGCTCTTGATGCTTTTCTTGTTACTTTATTTTTTATGTACATGCATAGCAACAGAATTAATAATAAATACTGTTGACAGAAATACTTGTTATTTTTAAGTGCTACCCTGCTTGCAGTCTAAATCGGTATGATTTTAGTTTTGAATTGTCTATGGCCCAGTTAAAAAATGAAGATGGCTAGAGGACAAATGCCCTTCATTGGTATTTCTCAGTATGTGATGTTTTGGGTGTTTCCCCCCCACAATTGTGTCATGGTTTTTGCTCTATAAAAAAATGTTTACCTAATACTGAAGTTCAGCTGCCTCTTGTTTGACTACCACTATATTGTTTGCCTTCCTTAAAAAAATGTTCTTGTGACCTTGTTACTAGCATTTTAACTGTATGAAAATGTGAGTGGCATTTAAATGTAAAAAGATGTGTTCTGAAGTTAATGGAAGTGCTTTAGTTTGAAGTGGTTGTCTTCAAAATGTTTTTGGTGAGACATGCTGCTGGACCCCATGGATGTGGTGAGATAGCTTAGTCTTGAAGAGGAAAAATTTCTGGAAATTTTGAAGCCCTGGGAGGAAAAAACATTCTTGTGGGTGGGACAGTTTTGAAGATGATTGAAATATATGCAATATTTATTCTTTCAAACCTAAATTTATTTTACTGATTTAACAACATAAAAGCATTGTTTATAACTTAGCATGTAAAATAGTACCAAGGCATATTTATGGAAATTAAAAGTATAAATGTCTTTCCATAAGAAAAATTGCAGATATGCCCAATACTTGACAAGGCATTTGCAAACTACTGCACCATATGCTGCCTTAACACATGTATCTTAGTTTTTGCCATTTGAGAAGTAAAAAAAAATTGAAAATTGAAGGTAGAAAACAATGTCTGAGGTAAATAAAATAAGAATGATTTAGACTCTCTCACGGTCACACTATGTGACACTACCAGCATTTTTGAGTATCAAATTATTCATAATATTGAACTCTTTATACTGTATTTTCATTAAAGATATTATGGCATATTAAGTATTGCCAAAATTATTCACATTTGAACAATAAACATATCTTTGAAAGTATGTTGTATATGTGCACAGTAAATGTAGGAATTATCAAATAATGCTATAGATTGTCTTATATAAACATTTTCATACTACACATTTTGAGTAAAACCTTGCTGTAAAAAAAATCAGTTATTCCAAATGGGAGAAAATGCATACAAGTTTTTTTCAGTGCTTCCCCAAATATTCAATTTTTCTACTGAACGAATTGGAAAAATCCTAAACAAGTGAATAGAGTATAAAACCCATTGAAAAGTGAATAGGGTAATGCCTTGACTATAAACAGAAAGTCCTTGCAGTGCCATAAAAATGAACAGATTTGTAATAGCACTAGTTTTCTGAGGGCTACAAACTTTCAGGATGACCTTTGGCAGCTCACTTAGCATTTTCCTTATAGGTTGTTAAATGAAAATTGTAAAATATTTTGTGCATAGAAAATCCCAAGTGAAATTCAAATGGTACTAATAATGTGCTACAGAGATAAGGACCATCAGTGTTGAGACTGAAGTATTGCAACTTGCTTACTGGAGTCCTGGCATTGAGGAATAAGGGCTGGTTTTTTAACATGTGGAATGAGCAGTGCAATCCTAAACAGAGCTGCACCGTTCTGAGTTCATGGAAATCCTGTTTAGGGTTGCATTGTTGGTCTGCCGGCTGGGATGATCAGATTGGGGCAGCAAGGGCTTACTGGTTGGGAGTTTGCCAAGGTAAAGTGGGGGAGGGGCAGCAGCACAGCAGTGTCAGTTGTGGCAAGTGACCCTGAGATCTAAAGTCTCTGTTTTCAGATCTTCCTGTTTCCACAGAGCAGGGCAAATGTCTTGTGGATATTTGGACCTGGCAACCCAGAGTGAGGCTGAGCCAAAGAAGAGAGAGTAATTTGGTTGGAACCCATGAAGTAGAGTAGATTAGAACGCTGTATGCAGGCCCTGTCTATCCAACTTGTGTATAGTGCTTAGACAAAGGCCTGTATTATATTATTGTTAACGCACCAGACTGTTGGAGGCAATGCTTGGCATGCACCGGGAATACTGGAGGACTGGAATAAATTTACAGCAAGACTCAGCCAGCGCTGCAAAGGGCAACCCATATAGGGAGTAGCACAGATTTGTTTACAGTGAGCTGTGATGGGAAGAGGAATGGGGCGCCCTGGCCCAGCTGAAAAGGACATGATGCAATTGCAGAGCAGTAGCTTAACTGGAAGTGAAATGTGCAAATGGGGACAGTGTTAGTGCCCCATGTTTGCCTTTTCCCCCCTAATGATATTTTGTTCCCCTTTCTTTATGCAGATGGCCCAGAAACTCCTCCTCAGGCCCTTCCTGTCCATCCCTCGCAAGCATCTCTCTGTGCCACTCCGCTCCCCGCCTTCATCGCTACTCTCCAGGGTACCTACTGTGCCAAGCTGCCCCATCTTGTGTGGGCCCTCTTCCGCCATTGCTGCGCCTGCTGCAGCCACTAGGACATTTTCTACTACTCAGGTCTTCAGAGACACCTTTAATGTCCAAGATGGGGACGACTTCCAAGACAGAGTTTTGAAGAGTCAGAAGCCAGTGGTGGTAGACTTCCATGCACAGTGAGTAGGGAGTGTGCTTGTGCATGAGTTTCTTCCTGACTTAAAGCTGTCCGAGGCTGGGCAGAGAGTTACAGCTTTGAACAAGTTGTGTTTAGGCTCCCTGGACCCAACTCATATTCCTTGCACTTGCAGCAGCAGAACTGCCAAGGACTGCTTTTGAAAGAGCCGCAGGAGCCTGGTTCTGCTTGGCACCAGGGGGAGGAGGGAGCACTTGACTTTTCCTATTGCAGTTTTCCTAAACTGAAATTGTGGTGTTTGTCTGTGGTATTTGACCCATTTCGGAGCTGCTTATGCAGTATTCAGTACGTAGGTAGCTATGAAATGGGGCAAATAACACTCTTCCCAGGGGAAGTATTGGCACATTTGGGCCCCTGCAGCTCTTTAAAGTTCCCCATGGCTGCTGTTTGATTGCAGAGAATGCGAGTCCGGAATGGGAATCCAGACCTGACTCTTTAAAAGTTGAAACATCTAGTCGTAGTCTGAGCTTCAATTCTTTTTAAATTTTTAAAAATTGTTTTATATTATACACACAACAACAAATTCCACACAAGAAAACAAAACAAAACACAATCATCGATAACCTCCTGTCAAATCATTAGTTAATATTATGTAATTGTTACCGAGCACAATAAAAGGAAGGGAAAAACGGAGAGTGGGAGCTTCCATCCAATTGGCTATAAAGTAACATAAGATCATTAAATCTATTTATGAATGATAATATCCTCTAATATAATTATTCAATACCGTAGTCAGATGTTCAAATACGGGTTTCCATCCAATTAGTGAGTGTTTTTAAATGAGCTGTATTCTGGAAATTGCATTAAATAAACGATGAAGCTATTCCAAATTATCTTGAAATCATCTTTTTCTCCCTTGAATTAATCTTATCTTGTTTGTAATTTTTCAAGTGCTGCTATATTTCTTCATTTAGCATGCCACCTATCCAAGGAAATCTCTTTAGCTTCAGTTCTTTTCCTGGCACAGACTTCATGTGCTTTCCCGACCAAGCTGCTTAGAGATTGGGGTGACATCCACACTAGTGTGGGAGGTTTTGATCTGCCCTTTCCATCCTTCACTCCCATGTTGAAGAAGTTGGCCGTTGTTGTAGTTGAGCTTATCTGCTTTTTTGAGGCTGCTGCTCCTAAAGGAAGACATTGCCAGGCACGAGTACATAATTGCCTCTCACTATGTTAACTCGGTGCATCGGATTTTTTTCCAGCTCTAGCAGGATTTGCCAAGGGTTTGCTGTCAAGAAATGTCTGCTTCAATAGCAAATCATGGCTGCCCACGTGCAAGACATTTGGACTGATTGCAAAGATTCACCTGCCTTTTTCTAGGGATTCACTTTGCAAATGAATGACAAACAAAAGAAGTTTTGTTATATTTTATGCAATTATTGCCTGATTGATGGCTGTCACATCCAAGTGTTGGTTATGATGTAACTAGAATTACTTCCTAGCACCACTACAGGGACTCTGAAAAACCATTCTTAGCTACTTGACCTTTGGAGCAAAACAGTAGAAAGTTTAATTTGGTTGAACTGTGCCCTTTGTTCATATCTGCATCCAACTAGAATGTCTTTTTAGTCATTTTTAGTTGCTAGCAGGGGAAGGAGGAAGAAATGGAGAGTCCATGTGAGTGGTTGCCTAGCAACTGTGGAAACAGTGGGAGCTGATTTTCTCAGTGTCTTCATGCAGCATAAGTTTATTCCAGCTATAAAGATTAGACAGATTCATGGAGGTCAGGTCCATCAATGGCTACTAGCCACAGTTGAGTAAGGGGAACCTCCCTATTCAGAGTCAGTAAATCTCTGAAAGCCCATGCTAGCGGGCAACATCAGGGGAAGGCCTTGGGCTTTTTGTCCTGGTTGTTGGCCCTCCAGGGCAACTGGTTAGATGCTGTGTGACACAGGATGCTTGTCTGACCACTGGTCTGGCCCAGCAGGGCTCTTCTAAAGTTCTTAAAGATGTGGCAGCAGTAACCTTGTATGTACTTGGAAAAGCAACTTGCTTCTGGATGTTTTGCTGCCTATGCAGTATGCTGGATATGTTCCTAACCTTTCAGGGCTTCCTTATCTGGACATTGCAGTTTCTATAGCCCAGTCAGACCTTACCTTTGGCATCGTAGCCGCTGCCCACTGGCTCTGGTGGCCACAAACTGTTAACGTATCCCAGTACCAACTGTGGTGCAGCCAGATCAAGTAGTCATATCCCACACTGATACGGTACCAGTTAATGTGGGTATTGACATGGCCAGCAAGCTGCCTGTGCCTTTGGACAAGTGTTTGCATATGTTGCTACTGTGTCATAGAGATCTTGTAGTGCTGGGCTGGTTTTCAGCAGCTGTGTCATTATGACATTGTACAGGCTGGGCCTATTGTACAGACTGTCTAGAAGGAAAGAACATTTTGCTGTGTGAAGATCTGAGTCAAAATGATCAGCTTGCAAACTATCCAGGACGCATATGGACAATGTCTCAAAGTGCCTCTGTTCAAACTGAGCACTTGCTGTGGATATCAAAGGCCTTTTACCCTTGAAGTTTCTCTTACACAGGTGTATAATGGTGTGTGGGAGGAGCGGTCTGTAACTACTTTGTGTGAAGAGAACCAAGGTTTGGCCAGGTTCGAATCCCACTCTGCCATGGAAGCTCGCTGGGTTACCTTGGGCTAGTCATACTCTCTTGGCCTAACCTACCTTACATGGTGGTTGTGAAGATAAAAATCAATTTTTTACTTTATTTATACCCCACTTTTCTCCCTAGTGGGAACCCAAAGTGGCTTACATCATTCTCCTCTCCCCCATTTTTCCTCACAACAAATCCTGTGAGGTATGTTAGGCTGAGAGTTTTGTGACTGGCCCAGGGTCACCCAGCAAGCTTCCATGGCAGAGCGTGGAATCTAACTCGGTTGCCCAGAATCTAGTCCGTCATTCTAGCCACTTCACCTTGCTGGATCTATAGAGGAGATGGATAGAGGAAAATGGAGGTGTAGATAACAATATAAGCTGCTTTGGGTCCCCATGGGGAGCGGGAGGGAGGAAGGAAGGAATTTCTGTGGACAGGATTTCTGCCTGTGGAGCAGAAATCTGCCGTGCTGCTGTAGCCCAAAATGCCCCCTGAAATGCCACTCTTGGGATACAAGGAACACACACCCAGTGGATCTCCACCTCCAATGGATCTAAGCCCAGGATTCTATTTTGCCAATTGTACACTTGTTGGAAGGACCTGCAACTGTCCGTTTTGCTTGTGGCAAAATAATAGATGTGGGCTTATCTGAACCAATGTATACCTGGGAAAGGAAACTGATGCATGTTGTTACCCTGAGATGTTTTAAATAGCTCAGTGAGTTTGTGGGTTCAGATGAGGTGATAAGCTTCAGATCTCCCCCTCCCAGCTTGGTTGCTACTGTTCAGTAATGGCCAAGCTAGTGTTTCAAAGTAGCCCCCCATGGTGACTGATCAGGTAACAATTCATTCCAGCACATTCCGGTTGCCCTGTGATTATTTTGATTAAAATATGGTTACTGGAATGTGTGCCATTCTCCCTGCTTATTTCATTCAAAACTCCTGGGGTTCTCTTGTGCAAAATGTTCAGGGTTTGGCTTGTAAAGTGAATGTAAAACTCATACTGGTTAGAATGTATATTGGATTTAAAGATGGCTGTGTCTGAAAAAAATGCTCTCCTGCATTCTATCCCAGATTAACAAAATTCATGCATGGCACAAATAACTCAGAAGAGGCTCAAATATACCTTTTGGGGCAATTGTAGAAATGCCCCTTGCAGTCTGTAAACTGCACCTTGTAAACTCTTGATGCCATCAAAACATTCTCTCAAGGTGGGTGTTTAAAGTTCAGAGGTTTTGCTTGTGATGGAACAATCAGTTCATCGTTGAAGGAAATGAGGAAAAATCTCATGGTCTTGAAAAGCACTTTTTTGTTGCTGCTGCTGCTTGCATTTCCTGACTGACACTTGACCCCTTTTCCTCACTTGGAGGTGGTGTGGTCCCTGCAAGATCCTGGGGCCCAGGCTGGAAAAGATGGTGGCGAAGCAGAAGGGCAAAGTACTGATGGCAAAAGTGGACATTGATGACCACACAGATCTGGCCCTTGAATATGAGGTACGTGCCGCTGATACCTGCGTGGATGTGAGAGAGAGTGAGCATGATAAATTCTTATTTACATAACTTACATTGCACTTTTCGTAAAGTTATTCAAAGTGGCGTACAGTCATCAGATAAAATTATAACTACTGTCATTGATATTAAGATGTAACCATTTGAATACCACGCTGTCAAAATACACAGAAAATGCTGATCTAGTAGGGTGAATAAAGTCAACCAAAACAAAGGAGAAACACTTAATTGTGAATTCAGAAGTATTGCTTGCCAAGGACTAGTTAAAATAGAATAGGTCTTCGCCATCCTACAGAACACAACCAGAGTAAACCAGGTAAACTGCCCATGGAATTCCAAAACGCTGGGGCAGCTACTGATAAGACTCTGCTCCTTGAGAAAAACAATCCTGCCTTTGAATAGATTGGGACCCGTAGGCAGGGCCTGCAGGTTGATGTTAAATTTGTGGATCATATGGGAGCAGGCATTCTCTGAGATATCTAGAACCCACACTTACCGTGAAATTCTAAGCAGAGTTACTCCAGTCTAAGCCTATTGATTTCAGTGGGCTTAGACAGGAGTAACTCTGTTTAGGATTTCATTGTTAGAGATGTAAAGGCCTGGGAAAATTGAAAAGTTCAGAGCGCAGGGTGGGGGGGTCCATTGGTATTTTTAAAGGATTTTTTAAAATTTCCTGTTGGAAAATATGGGGGAGCACTAAGAAAAGCTCCTATGAGATAGAGAAAGATTCGGATCCAGTAGCACCTTAGAGATCAACTAGATTTCTAGGATGTGAGCTTTTGAGAGTCAAAGCTTCCTTCATCAGACACACGGAGTGGAAAAGGTAGGAATCTTTAAAGTCCAGGCAGAGGGTGTGAGGGGTATTGCAAATTGTCATATGCCTTACTCTCTAATTTGCCATACCCCTCCCACCCTCTGCCTGGACTTTAAAGACTCCTAACTTTTTCCACTTCATGTGTTTGACAATGGGAGCTTTGGCTCCCGAAAGCTCACATCCTGGAAATCTAGTTGGTCTCTAAGATGCTACTGGACCTGAATCTTGCTCTTCTACTACAGACCAACACAGCTACCCACCTACAACTATCGAATGAGATATTTTCTCTTTCAGAACAAGCAAAGTGCTTATCAATGCAAGGGTATTCATACTCAAAATATACAACATGAAAAAAGTCTGAGAACTTTCTCAGTTTTCCCAATGGAAAATTGGGAAATTTTGCAGAGCATTGAAAAATTGAACTCTTACATTGTAGACATAGGCAACATTTTCAGGATTGCTTTTGTTTAAACGTGATCAATTTTGGCCACAGTTAATATGCTTTCATATGTTTAATGATACATCATTTTAAAGTTCAGAGTTTTTAATGTTGTAAAGTTTAGCTTAATATCCAACCATACTAGTAGTGCTACCTATTGTGACTTTTAAATTCCCTACATATGCTAGATGGTACAATTTTTATATGGGACCTAAGCTGTAAATGATGCATTTTATGTTGTTAGAGCAGTAAAAGAAATTTAAATTTAATAGGCAAGTAAGTATTGCATATATTTTAATTTTTTCCCAAAAACTTCTGGGTTTTTTTCTCTAGAAAAAAAACAGAAGTGGTGGTTTTGTTTCCATTGCTTCATAGTTACAGGGCATTTTACCTCTCTACCCAGTCTGTTTAGGGCTTCGTGGGTCAATACCAGCATTAAAAGAAATTTTAAATCTGGGCTAGAACTCTACTGGTCACTAGTGAAGTTGGTTCTCTGTAGGTCACAATGTGATTCTACAAATATGCACCTGACATCAGTCCAGCTGCTGCCTTTTGCTCTAGCCACCAGTCTAGCTATTGCATAACTCTAATAACTTTCTTCATGGACAGACCTATGGAGTATTAATAACAGTGCCAAGATCTTTCTTCTAATGGAGAATGCAGTTGATGAACCAGTTGAAGCTTGTAAAAGGCACTCTGAACTACAGCCAACTCTTGGGTATCTAGGAGCAAGGCTGGGTTCAGCAGTACCCCCAAGATAGGACCCTGATCATTCAGGGAGCATGTGATCCCATCCCAGAGGCATCTTTCTCTTTCTAACTGGTTCTCTGCTATCCTTCTGTTTTGTATGTTGTGTTAGTTTTGTTTGTACTGATTGGCAGGAGGGGTGTTCCCCTGCAGCAAAACTTAGAATTCTTTTACAGGGGCCAGGATGGCAAGGAAATCAGGAGAACAGCAACAAGGATGTAGGAATACAAAAATGGAAATGCAACCCATGGGGGAAATCGAACATGTCGCCATGAGACAAGCAGAGGTTTCACGTCTCTGGTTTGTGATCTTTCACCAGCTGCACAAATACACTTTCAGTGTTTCTTATTGCTGCTATTTAATGCTTAAATTAGAACCAGCAGGGTGTTAAGTCCTATATAAAGCACAGACGCGACAAGATCCTTTTTTATAGTGGGATTACAAACTAAATGAGACAGGAGGGAGGAAAGAGAATGAGAGACAAGGTATTTTAATGTAGTAGTAGAGATGATGGGGCAGGGATGGGTTATTTGGCAGCAGACACGACTGAAGCAATGTAGCTGGGGTGGATCAGGAAAGGCTTTGTGGAGGGATAAAGATAATCCCCTGAGTGATTCTGTCAGTCAGTCAATCTTGATATTCCCGGCATGGGGAGCTGAGCTTGAAGGATGACTGAATAATGAGGGATAAAGGGAGGTGGCAGGGCAGGACAGTCATGGATGGATCAGAAGTCTGAAAGAATATGAAGAGTTAAGAATGGCCCTCTGTACCTGGGGAGAATATAAGCAAGAGTCCTCGCGCTCTTTAAGAGAATTCCCCGTTTGCAAAGCTCTTTCCACACACGAAATCGAAATTCACCTTTTCCTAGAAGAACTCTTTTTTTCAGGAATCCTGTTTAAATCTGCTACCCAATTCATTGTGTACAGAATTGCAGAAGCCCACTAGTCTTTGCAATTATCGTGTGGTTTTACATGGAGCCCAAGACCAGCAGAATTGGTTTTCATTGTCTCATTCTGAAACATGGCAAAAAGTGAAAATGTAGAGTGGGTTAAAAAAAAAAAAAAGCGTCTTACAGGAGAGTCCATAGCTCAGTGATTGCAGTGGGGCCCCAGATTCATTCCCCAGCATCTCTGCTATAAAAATTCAAGGTAGCGAGTACTCAGTGAACGAATATGTTAGAAAGCCATTCCTAGTTGAGAATAAGCTGTGCTGGCTTGTGGGAGTCAGTGATCACTCATGTACAGGAACAAGGAAGCTGCCTTATGTTGCTCTCCAGGGTCTCCGGTGCAGGTCTTTCGCATCAGCTGCTGCCAGATGCTTTTTACTGTAGATGCTGGGGATTGAAGCGGGGATCTTCTACATGCCAAGCAGATGCTCTGCCACTGAGCCGTGGCCCTTTGAAATCCTTCTTTGTATGGAACTGTGAATTAGATCCCAAATCTTGCTCTTTCACAGACTCCAGCAAGCCATTCTTCTCTCAGCCCTTCATTTGAAATACTGGATTAATAAATACTGACCTTTTTTGCAGGGTTGTTCGTTTGTAGGGATTATCACAATGTATAATGTATGTGATGTGCTTTGAACTATGCTAAGTGGTTGTGTGGGCTTACTCAGATAAGGGCTGGAGAAAGAGTGGAGTGTTACCCTTTACCTTTGCACCATTTTTCCAGATGCAAATCACACAACCCACACCAGAGCTAATTGAGGGGGGCCGCTGCTTGGAGGCAAATTGCAGCTGATAAAGGGCAATTTTGCACCAACGAAACAGCGTGGAGGGGAAGATTGTATACCCGCTCCCTGTCCTGTGGAGCCCCTGCCCCAGTCAGAGGCCTTCCTAGGTACTTGGGCCTTAATGCACCTTTGTGCTGCAAAAGGAATGTTAAAGCCCTGTTTGTGTCTCTTCAACCATTTTGGTTTCCCTGTCGTTTTTTTTAAAGGCTCTTTCCAGACCTATGCATTTCCTGCCGATTGCCAGACAACCTCCCCTCTTCTCGGCCCACTCCCACCCCTTCCCTCCCTCTGTTTACAAGGCATTGGCTGACAGATTGGCCGGAACATTTCGCAACCTCTTTGCAGCAGATTCTTTCACAGGGAGATGGAAAGAGAGTAAGAGACCCCCTCTGTGAGCCTTGGAATGCCTGCACATTCTTTCACACAAGCCCTAGTCTGCCCCCCTGGCTCCAGGCTGTCCCAGTGGAGCCTCCATCCATGATGTGTTTTTTGTGGGGGGAGGGAGGAACCTTCACAGGGACTCTTCCCAGAGCTTGATAGTGCACAAGCCTGGATTTTATTTTCTGATTCTCAAGCAGGGAAGGCAGCAGTGGTTAAGTGGTTCAGCTGCAAATCAGCACTCTGGTGGTTTGAATCCCTCTACTACCATGAGCTCAGTAGGTGGCCTTGGGTAAGCCTCTCCTCTCAGCCCCAGCTCCCCAGCACTAACTTGTTCGCTGCTCTGGGTGAGGCATTAATTTGTCTAAAAGAGCAGTATATAAGCACAGTTGTTGTTGTTATTAATTTATTTATATCCCACTTTTCTCAGTGGGGGGCCCAAGTGGTTTGCATGGTTCTCCTCTCCTTCTATTTTATCCTCACAACAACAGCCCTGGGAAGCGGGTTAGCCCAAGAGAATGAGTGGCTGGCCCAAGGTCATATGGTGACCATGCATGACAGGACAGAGATTTGAACCCAGGTCTCCCAAGATTCTAATGTCACATTCTAACCACTGCATCATACTCACATTTGGACACCCTGAACCCAGAGCCTTGGTTCTTTAGCTTTGCACTGGGGCTGGTTGCTTGATCCATCCTGTGGATGTGTATAGCGCCTGGGACTAATTGTTCTGTTTGTTCAAATAGATGGGCCTCCATTTCTGTTAAATTCCAGCTGAACTGGTGCTGCTTCAGTGGTGACTCTCAATGTTGCTGATGCCTGGATTTGATTGTGGGTGGTGAGAATAAAGGGAACTGCTGGTTCCTTTGCCCAGAGCCCCTCTCACCCTGGAAGCATGACCTGCACAAATCTCAAGTGGAATCAAAACTGCCTCTTTCTCATTGGGCAGTATGGAAGAATAGATGGCACCCTCAGATGCCATCCCAACAAAAAAGATTGCTTGGTGCGTATTGTCTGTTCCTGCCAGTGATTCCTTAGTGTGGCAGCTGTGGGCACCGTGGTGCCCACCTACGCGTTTCCTAATGGCCTTTTGATCCTTGGGAGCAAAAATCCTAAAGAGCCTTGAATGAAACAGTGGAGGCTTCAGATTACACTTTACCAGTTGTCTGCCTCGCAAAGAACTGGCATCTTGGTTGTTGTGGGTTTTCCGAGCTGTATTGCCGTGGTCTTGGCATTGTAGTTCCTGACGTTTCGCCAGCAGCTGTGGCTGGCATCTTCAGAGGTGTAGCACCAAAAGACAGAGATCTCTCAGTGTCACAGTGTGGAAAAGATGTTGGCAGGTCATTTATATCTACTCAGGAGGGGTGGGGTTGGGATATAAGTAGATATAAATGAGTAGATATAAATGACCTGCCAACATCTTTTCCACACTGTGACACTGAGAGATCTCTGTCTTTTGGTGCTACACCTCTGAAGATGCCAGCCACAGCTGCTGGCGAAACGTCAGGAACTACAATGCCAAGACCACGGCAATACAGCCCGGAAAACCCACAACAACCATCGTTCTCCGGCCGTGAAAGCCTTCGAAATACTGCATCTTCTCGGGCAAATGTGTCACTGCTGTGGCCCTGAACTTGGCTTTAGAGAGATACTTACAACTCTGGTCTTGGCAGCCTCTCCCTGGAGCAGCACAAGAAGTAAACTCTGCTCCTTTTTAAAGAAACGGGGGCAAAACTGCAAAGCAAAAAGTGAATCCTGCCCTGATTGGGTCCACCTCAGCAGCAGACATTTTATGATGGGGGGGGGGGGGTCCCCTACCTGTTCACAAATTCTGAAAATGCCTGAAGGCTCAACAAATCTAGGGACCCTCTCATCTCACGCTCCCTTCTTTTCCAAATCTTGATAGTTACTGTAGCACTTGAGATGGGATTAAAGTGGCTGGAGATTAGTCTGATGTAAAGCACCTGTTTGATTTCTGCCTACTCTAGAAAGCCACGTGGTAGCAAGTGGCGAAGGGATTCAAGAGTTGTGCTGTTTGGTTCTACCCAGAAGCCACCTTGATCTGTCACAGCCTTCCTGGGTGACTTAAGCATGTCTTTTAGTCCCTGGTTTCCTCCAGTTCTAGTCACCAGGGAAGGGAGAACAGATGCTGAGTCCTTAATCTGTAAAAAGGCGGTACTAATAAATTCTATCCTACACATTCCCATAAAAGCGTGTCATGAATATTCAGGTTCTCCTCCCTGCCTCACCCCAAAGCAGAAAACATTTTATAGGCTTACAACGACAATTTCCAACTGACCCCTAGAGGGCACTAAAGAACATCAAAGTCTAATTATTTGCATAATGAACCTTGCCTTCCTGGATAAAGCAAGGGCTGTGGCATTGTAAGGCACTGTACTGCATTGGCCAGCAGAGGGGAAAGGGTGGGGCCAGTTAAAGCAGGCCTTTTTGTCTGGAGCAGCCAGATCTGGAAGGGCTGGCCATGGGGGTGGGGGGAGGGGGTTGCGTGTGGCAAATTGCTGATGGCAGCAAGACGCGAGGCAGCTGGGAGTGTGTTTGATGAGAGGGTGCATTCCAGGGATGGACAGCATTCAAGATAAGGATGGGACACGACCCAGTGGCTCAACTGCCTAAAGATAAGGGCGCCAGAGGAACTGTGGAATGTGTTGGCTTCTTCTAAAATATTTACTAAGTCCTCCCACCATTCTCTTGGTTTTAAAGGGGCTTGCTCCTGTGTGTGGCCTGGAATTTCTTTTTCTTTTTTAGTCTTCCGGTGTTATACCCTGCAGCATAAATGCACGAACTGATTCAGAGCCTGGATGTGTTTTTCTCTCTTCCAAGTCCTCTTCCTTCTGCTCATCTGCTCTGACCTGATCCTCGCTTGCCGCCGCCTTATCCTTGGACAAAAAAACAGCAGCAGTTGGTAGAGCAGTACAGTGAATAACAAAATATGATATGGTAGGACTTGACAGAATGCTACGGGGGGTGGAAATTGACTGCCACATTTCTGAGGTTTCTCTTTGTATCACTAGATGTGTTACTAGCTAATCTGTCTGTGCATTCAGTAGTTACACCAGGCAACTGCGGTGGAAGATTGTGCCCTGCAGAGTTCTGACAAGCAGAATGAGTTAAGCAAAGTAAGGGAGGGTCCGTAGCTCAGTGGCGGACCACCTGCTTTCATAGGTCACAGGTTCAATCCCCAGCATCTCCAGTGAAAAGAATCAAGTGGCATGTGATGTGAAAGACCTCAATCTGAGACCCTGGAAATCTGTTGCCAGGCAGAGTAGACATGTCTGATCTTGGTAGACCAGAGTTCTGCCTTGGTAGAAAACAACTTCATGTGGCTACCTTTTTGTGCCTGTCCTACTGCAGTTGTCTGCGCCATCTTGATATTATGGATCACCAAGCACATGGTTGGAAGTGAAAGGGGGAAAACAGCAGTGAGAAAAGTGCAGCAGCAAAGATTGCCTTTCCCCTCTTCCATGAACATAAAGTGAGAGCGCCTAGGATCCAGCCAGCGTGTGCACAAGAGGTTACATACTCAAATAAAAGTTGTTAAAATGGAGGAGCTGTGGCTCAGTGGTGAGGGCTTTGCGCATGTGCCAGGTCCCATGTTCGGTCCCTGGCATCTCCTGTTAAAGGGTCTCGGGTGAGAGACGCTGCTCTGCTTAAGACCCTGGAGAACCACTGCCAGTTATAGATAATACTGAACTGGGTGGGTTGATGGCCTGACTCGGTATAAAGCAGTTTCTCAAGCAACAGCTACCCTGCCCTTTTGTGTATGCTGATTTGGACTTGACAGTTCCCACATTTCATCAGCTTCCATCTTTGGCCATTTTTCTCTCTGCTTTCATAAATACATCTTTCAAAAACCTAGTTAGCAAAGAGCAAAGTATAGTGCTGGCATCTGCCAAATGAAGGTGCTGGTGTGTGCGAGCATGATGGCAAATGCACGCTGGAAATCAACAACCAGGAGCCCTGAATGCGCAGAGCAAATGCTTTTCATCTTCTGTAACTTTCAGCCATACTATTACGCTTCGCATCACTTTGCTCCTGATGAGCTGATGCAGGACATGGAGGTGTGGCTAATGTAGGCTTATTGCACAGTCACAGGCAACCAACACCCGTACAGCCACCAGTTGCCTCCTTGGTAAGCTTTGAAGCAGCTACGGCATGTGTCCCAGTTGTCTGTCTCCACACACGGCCTTCTTTTTTGGAGAAGTGGCAGCACAGCCTGAAACCTGAGGAAGGTGTCTGCCTCCCTTCAACTCTCTTAACAAGCAACTAGAACTTCCATTGTTGAAAAACAAATCTTTTAGAAAGTGGGCAGGAGGCATTTTTGTTCTTACTGAAAGAACATTTTAGGGTGCCCTCTGTCTGTCTGTCTCTCTTGCCTGTCTCCCATTCACTCTTATTTTCAGAGTTTTTTGTATTCATAAAGCTGCACTAAACTTTAGCAACCTTGAACTTTGATAAAATGATAGTGGAGCCTGGCCCTCCAAAGTATGCTAGCTGTGGCTTTTACTGGTCACTGGTATCCTGAAGTAGGTTTGTTAATCTCAACAGGTTAACAGTGGTAGTTCCCTTTCTCAATCCTGTAAATATCTCCCTTCAGTTTAACATTTAAAAAAACCAAAAATCCTCCCAGATATTTGAATAATACTGCTACATTTCTTGCAAACCCTCCAGCAGGGGGATGGGAAGTTTAATCATTTACTTTTTTAAAAGCTCTGTACCTTTTGTTTAATGTTTGCTTTTGCTGCTCCTCTTGAAAATGATGTTCCCAGGTTACTTGAGCTCAGCTGTTGTTTCTTTTGTGTCCTTGTCTTTTAAGGTTTCGGCTGTGCCTACGGTCTTGGCTCTGAAGAATGGCAACGTGGTGGATAAATTTGTGGGGATCAAGGATGAGGATCAGCTGGAAGCCTTCCTCAAGAAACTCCTTGGGCCTTGAGCTAGCAAGGACAGCAGTCACTGAGGCCTCTTGCATTTTGTCCTTCTTGTCTGTTTGCTTGGAGGGGACTTGTGGGTCAGAGGAAGTGGATGATGCCAACTTCTTTCCCCTTCCCTATCAGGGGGTGGAGGGCAGCGACACTCCCAGGAGGTTTTGAGTTTGATGGGAAGGCTGGTCACTTGATGGTGGAAAAATGGCCCCACTGCCTGTTGCCCAGTAGCCAGTGGCAAGGGAGAGACATTTCCTCATCCACCCTGGTCCAGGCTAGAATCAGCGTAGTTAATTGGTGCCTATAAGGTGGGAGCAGATTTTGTCCAGAATTCTGTCACTCTGCTTTCTCTCTCAAATCTTTGTCCTGACTTGAGTGTGGCGCCTGCTGAGGTAAAAGCATGTGCTGTGGGTCTCATTTAAACTGGGTTATGTACCTAGCTACTTTGTATGGCTGGGAGTCCACCTTAAATGAGATGCCAGGTAAGTGCAAAAAGCCCCCATGAACAGATGCTCTTGCCTTATGTTTAAATCAGTCCTGTGTCTTCTCTCTAGAGTTGGTTTTAAACCAGTATGGGGCTTTTGGGTTGATACCACAGCCCCCTTGTCCTCCCCCCCCCCCCCACTCCAGTGCACTGCAGTTTATAAACTGGAAAAAGATTAACACTGTTTGGATTTTTTTTTGGTAGCTCGATAATAAAGACTGCTTTAATTATTTTTGTTCTTTATATAGAGAATACCTTATATAGGGTATCTCTTTTGGGGAGGCATAAGATGTATCAATAAAGTCGTTCTGGGAGGTTCTTGATGGCACTGTGTGAGCTAGGTCATATTTTAGCCACCTATCAAAACGATAGGTGTGGTTGTGGTTAAAAATATTAATTAAACACAACCATTTGCAATTTAACCATGTCCCAAAATTTGCTCCCTGAAGGGCATTGCTTCACCCTGGGAACAACAGGGGCTGACTCTATACAGCAGACATTTTAAATCATCTAAAGTAAATATCTAGGCCTTGCAGAATTCATTTTTGGAACTCTCTAATAAGGGATGGTGTATTCACCAGTGAAATAAGCATGGTGAGAAGAAACATACTGCAGAAGCTTATTAAAGAACACCAGTGTCTGTAAAGCAGGAGGCCCAAAGCACACTCCTTTTTCATGAGGCCGTCCCTAGATAGACAGAATGCGTAAGCATGAGATAGGGTTGGTTTCCCAGTGCCTTGTGCTGTAATGCACAAGGATATTTGCTACGGTGCCAGTCCCTCCCTGAAAGTACAGGGATGGCTGTCATCGGAGAGGCTGGGTGCTGGGTTCTTGGATCAGACTGATTATTTCCAATAAAGACATTCAGTATCTGACTGTCATGGGTACGAGCAAATCCTTTCATGTAGTTGACAGAACCTACAGCAATGAAGGTTGGTTGATGGCTCAGAATTTGGATTTTGGCCTCCAGCGTGCGTTTTGTAGAACACCAGCCTGCTTGCACGGAGAGTGCTTGCAGGCATGGGAAAGGAGCATGGTGCTATGGGCCACCATGGTTTTCAGAACTGAAATTCAGCATAATTGCCACTGGCCAAGCATTCCAGGGGAAATCCAGCCAAACTGAACCACATCCTGTTCTTTCTTTGCCATATGATTTAGGGCTGAATTTCTACCTTATGCTATTTGAAGTTTCGTCTGATCTTAAAAGGAATCTTGTTACCCTGTAGAGGGGTAAATTGATGTTACACAGCAGAGCTAATCAACCCATACCTTTGGCACATGACTGCTGTAACCTTTCGACTGTGACAGTGGAGTCTGTTTGTTCTTGCTTGTAATTTAATGTAACCCCTCCCCTCTGCTGCTCAGTTTTTGCTCCTTCCTTGGAACTACCTCCTTGCAAGCACGTTGTGGCCAGCGACTGCTTCCTTGCCATGGCTTGGCCTCTCCGCCTTCCACACCCATCTCTCTTTGGGCAGGATGGGGAAGCTGTAGTAGGAATTTCTTTCCAGAGGCAAAGCCAAATACTTGTTAACTTCTTGATGCTATCTTTATAGTATACTCTTGCTTTTGCCTTTGCAGGGATATTTTCAGTGTTGTTGTGATACTTAGCCCTTTTTTGCTTCAATTGCTTCCCTTTCTTGCAACATACAGGATCTAAATATGAAGGATTTGTTGCGCCGGAGAAGTTTCACCCACACCAGACAATTTGCAGCAAATTTTAAGGAGCTGAGCTGAATGTCTTTGAGTGTTTTCCTTTGACCATAATTGTCCAGGCAGCAATGTTCCTGCCAAATTTCTCAGACAGGTTGCTTGTTGGGCCTAGTCGGCTGCAGGAAATAGAGCCGGGAAAAGGGAAGAGGCTGTACTCGTTCCCACCTTTTGGCTGAGTCCCCAAATAGCTGCTACAGAGATTTGCAGTTGAGGATTACATTAGCTTTGTAAGCACAATGTTTGTCTATTTGCTGAACCATTCTGAAAGAACAAGACTTTTTCATTCTAGGTTCCCCAGCCCATAATAATCATCTACAGTATTCCTGCTCTAAAAATGTCAAAAGCCACAGTGGTGTAGTTAATGTAATTCCATTTTAAGGTTGCCAGACCGCAACCCGGAGATGATGCCTATTTCTTTAATGGATGCCTGGCAGCAAGAGAGGATGCAGCTGCATCCCTCCGCTTACACCTCCTCTGCCCCGATTGCCTTCTGTCTGCCGGAGCAAGTGGGGCTCTTGTGTTGCTACCGCCAGCCGTAAAGGAAGACTGAGTCATGGGGGCATGGGAAAGCACAGTTGCATTCTTGGCTGCAGCTGCCAGTCAATGAAAGACATGATCTCTGAATGGCAACCGGGCAGATTCTTTCCAATAGCAATATATAAGTATTTTTAACTGATGTTTCTTGTGAGGTAGAAAAGGAGAGTTGTTTGCTTCTCCGGTTGCTAAGTTTTCAACATATTTTCAAACTGTTCTCTGGCACAATGAGGGACAGAAGCTTAGTTTTCCATGGTTTAGCTTTCAGCCCTGGAAGCCCAATTCTTTGTTTGCTGTGTGCCCATTCGAAACAGGCATGTTTCCTGTCTGTAGCAAAGAGAGGCATTGTCAGCAACAGGCAGGAAAAGTCTGGGAGGAGAATAGGCCTGGTATGTTTCTTCAGTGGTTAACTTTCATGCCCTGCCATAAACACCCGAACAGGAAAAAACAGCTGCAGGCACTGTGACTTTGCATTGTGTATTTAAGAGCCAGCATACATGGGCTGTTTTATCGCTTCCTTCCAAGGCTCTGGGGTCTGAGTGGTATTGTGTGCTATCAAGACAAGATTTACTGGCAAAACTTAATGGAGGCATGCCACAATTGCTGCTACTCTCATATATTAAGCTGAGGGGCCATAGTGTTTCGGGGAAGGGGAAGAGGCAACAATTCTATCGGCATCTCATACCACTTGCCTTCTTCCAATCCCTAATAGCTTTTTAAAGCCACCGAAGATCTCTTTAAGACGTTGGAGTTACTCATTTAAAACAGCAAAAATAAAAAAGTGGAAGCACAAAGATGCTTCTGTTACACAGCAAGCCCTGCCTTTAAGTTTCTAGTCCTTTTTTGTCAGTACAGTGGGCCTTACTGATGCTGGGGAGAAGGAAGGAAAGCCCTCTTGGAACTGTAGGTTGCTTGTTAGACCTGGGTTTGTGATGGACACCCCACCCCCCTCCCAACACCTCACCAAAGTAATGTAGAGAGCTGTTCCACGGCATTACCTGTTCCTCTCAGTCATCGCAAAGTGCCTGTTTGGTCTATTTTGGATGCCATACATTGTTCTGTTAATAAAAACTGCAGTGTGGCCCTGGTTGCAAAGGTGTGCTCTGCTTCAGAGGTTACAATTCACGTATCATTGCACTGCTGGCTTCAACTTTGTTCCTGAAATAGCTGACACAAATTGTTCCTGTCTTGTCTTTTGTTTCCTCATCTACCCTCAGGCCTTCAGTTTGCAAGACCTGAGCAAAGCTGTCAGTGGTAGAACATTTTGGAGCTCATTTAATTCATAGAGTCGCCATAAGTCGAAAGTGACTCAAGGGCACATAACACACATAGTAAGTGACTGACTATGGCAGAGAGAGCGTAACCCAGTGGTTAAGGGAATGAAATCTCACCATCTATTCTGGCCCATGTGTCTGCTTGCCTTTGCCTCTCCACTCCCATTGCCCTGCTGTGTTTGTCTTGGTTCTGTTAAGAACTGCCTACATGCAAGCGGCCATGCTGTCTAGCAGGAACAAGGTTTGTGCCCAGTTTGTTGTGAGAGGATCGTGGGCAGTGTCTTGCACCCCAATGAAATGTGATCTCATACTGGAAACTGCTGTGGCACTGTGTCATTGGCTTAAAGAAAATACAAGCTAAAATAAGCAAAGCTGCCTTGATTTCCAGTGGGATTGTGACCTCCTTGGTAATGACAGATTACTGTGCGTATGCTGCTACAGTAACACTATGCAGGCTATTGACGGGGGTAATTTGGTTAAAAAGTCTGCCGTTGTTAAGCTGCTACAGTAGTAAAGAATTGTGTATCTCTGAATTTCCTGATGGACAAATTAAGGAATTTTTGTTAGCCATCTTTGCTTTTTGAGGCAACAGATCCAAAATATTTTGAGGGAGGGTTCAGCAAAATTGTTTCAGTGCAGTGTGGTCACAGACGCTGCTGCAGCGGATAACCTATCCACTTGCAGTGTGACCTGGAAACGGCCCAGAGTTTTTGCCGTATGGCTAGCAATTTAATATTTGGCTATGTTGAAATGAATCTTTATCATCTGTAAATTACCAGTGTTAGTATTTTTCCTTTATGTGGATTGATGGCACTGACTCCAGCATTGGAGCTTCTTGTCACATAATGAAATTCAAGCTCACAATAAGCTTCTCAGTAAGAAATAGTGGCATCACACATGTGTAGCTGTTCACATTGGACACGTATTCATTTTGCCTCATCTATACATCCTGGGAATCCAAGTTTGGCTGTAACTTTGCAGTGTGTGTACGCCTGCAGCAAATGCAGCACAATACACACTTTTATTTATTTGAAATGTTTCTCCTGTTCTTCTCCCACATCTCATTCATAGAAATTGAGGGGAGTTGGCTTTTGTTTTTCCAAAGGCATCTCTTTCCTTCTCTGTTCCAGCATTCTGAAACCACCTTATACAAGGCACAGTTCTAACATGTGTAGTACAATCCCATTCACATTTACTAGGTGGTAATTCCCACTAATTATTCCCAGGTAAGAGTGCGTAGGATTGCCACCGTAGTCTGGAAGAGCTTCTCCACTACCATCTTAGGGCAGAAAGAATGTGCAGACTTAAGTAGTCCTGTCTCAGGCTTGATTTGAACAGTAAGTTAGCGAGGCAAAAGCAGTTGTCTCCGTGACCTTACACATGCCCAAAGTGTGGTTTAAACTGGGCTGCTGTACAGATCAGCTGTGTGTGCTTATTAAGAACACCTGCACAGTGCCTGCCTAGGCTTTGGATCTCTGGTGTGCTAACTAAGCACACATAACTGCTTTGAGAAAGCAGCAGTCCAGTTTAAACAAGACTCGGGATGCATGCAAACTCACACAACTAAGTTCTTTTGCCATGTCAGCATCATGTTTACACAGGTCTTCCATCTTGCACTGGGAACCCTGGTTGATCTTAATAAAAGGCATTGTTCTTGGTGACTATTGTAACATGCATTGAACTGTCCTAATATTACAGTATATATATATATAATCTTGCTTTCCAGTGTGCAAGACCAGGCCCTGAGGAAGGCTGGGCCTCCTGTTCTTCTCTAGCAGTAATGAGATGCACTGTTAATAACAGCATGCGCCATTGCCAAATGCTTATCTAACTTTGTTATTCTTTATCTGAATTTTTAACCGTTGTCAAGGCCATCTTGCCTCAGCAGGGATCCTCCTTAGTCCCATGACAACTTTCATCTTTACATGTTTAAAACAATGTTGAGGAGGAAACCATTGCGAGTGTTGTAAACCTTCCTGCAAAAGTGGTTTTTTTGAAAAAAAAATAAAACCTTGCTGATGTAATTAAAACTGGTTTAAGGACATAGTTTCCAGAAATAATCACCTGGGGCAGTGACTGAAGAGAGGAGCAGGGAGGGAGAGTGACTACGAGGGGGGAAATGTCTGGTTGTAATATTTAAATGTCGGAATGCTGTGCTTGTCTGAAACAGTGCTTTGGAGATAGGAGCAGAAAACAATTTATTTTGCAACCCTAAATGTTGAAGTGAATGGTGCCAACTGGCAGTTGTTTGTGAAATGCTTTTGAAATAGAAGGGTGCTGTAGAAATTGATAGTGCCTTAAATAGTTTGTTGGCCAGTGAATCGTTCCTGCAACAATCTTATGCAATGTTTGAGTGCTGGGGGGGGGGGCGGAACCTCCCTGGAAGGCCGTGACTAAGACTGAATATCACATTCCTTGCAAGAGGCTAAGGACTGGCTTGGGGTTAATGCAGAGAATCACCTCCAGCCCCCTTGCTGCATGGAGAAACATGTCTGAAAGATGAAAACGCATCTCAACAGAGGCAGGGCAAGTAACCACATCCTCCTTTCTGAAGCTGAAATATTCTGCTTCAGTGTTAACTCTGCAGGGAACAAGGTAGATTAACCAGAATGTAAACTATGCCACAGATTTTTTTTTAAAAAAAACCAGAAGCACAGAGGCAGAAAAACCGTTGTTGTCCTTCAGCCTGTTGGTTGCAGGAAGTCCTGCAGGTGTCTGCTTTAATAGCTGCAGAAACAAGGAGGACCATTGTTCAGTGTTTATAAATGGTACAGCTTTGCCACTGGGCAGGAAACCCCCAAGAAGTTTGCTATTCTCCATATTTTCTTTCTTTCTTAGGATAACAGCAACCAGGCTGTTCTAGCCTTATCTAAGCACTGTTCACATATGGGCATAATTTAACTTTTATTTGCATTTTTTGTAGAAGTCATAAGCTCACTGTGTTTTCCAGCAGGGATTAGGGTAGCGAAGCACTGGAGAGTGACATGGAAAGGAGTGGGCGCCTGTGGGAGACAGCTGCGTGGAATATGGGGAAAGGTCCAACGGGGGGGAATTGTTGAGGGGGGCAGGATGGACCTCCACTTTTTCTTGGTTATTATCTCACAGTTTCCTTTACACATTCTACATGGACAGTGTGGATTATTTCTTTCTCAACACTTGTGTGCATTGCACTCTTATTTTTTTTCTTTTGTTTAAGGCAAAACCAAAGTTGACAGAGTTGCATTTTGTTTTGGAAAAGCATGCTTCAGACTGGAGGGGGGGCAGAGTTACGTCTTCCCCTTACTCTGTTTTCTTGACCTTAAATTCTCACGTGTGGCATCCATTTTGCCAGGTGGGAGCCACCTTGTTAATACGCTAGAGGAAAAATTTACCTGCGGAGATTTGGTCCACTTATGCTGTCTGCTGTTACATTGGAGCTTATAGTGAAGCAGACCTAGTTCACTAGTTCATTGTGTTTCCCTAACAGTGAAATCAAGAGTCATAGCAATAGAAATCAGAGCTTCACCATGCAGCCCTCACTACCGCTTCCATAAAGTCCGTGGAAATCACGCTGTCCTCTACAAATTGTGATAACAATACCATTGCCAGTGTTCATAAAACTGAACAGAACATATTTGTGATGGGAACAAGCATTTTTGTTTAGATATTTATACCCCACTTTTCTTCCCAATGGGGACCCTAAGTGGCTTACAACTTCGTCCCTCCTCCGTTTTATCCTTGCAGCAACCCTGTTGGGTATCTTAGGCTAAAAGAGAGTGCGTGACTGGCCCATGATCACCCAGTGAACATCCATGGCAAGTAGAGATTTGAACCTGAATACCCTCTGCACCAGTCTATCTTCTACACCACACTGGTTTCACTGGGGCAAGGAAGAACGTGCACGGCAACAGCATGGTTATAATTACAGGATCCCTAAGTGTGAGTTAACCGGAGTCCTGGGACAGGCTGCAGTAGGAGAAGTGTTAGGCAGGCATTTACATCTCCCAATTGAAGCCGGGGGGGGGGGGGGGAGATGTGCCGTTTACTGTTCAGGTATCACTTTACAATGGTGCTTGTAGTGCAGACATAAGGCATGAAACCAGTTAAGCTGTGATCCTTTTCCCAGCACAGCCAGTGTGATTTTGGTGCCCAACAGATGTTTGAGACCAGCTTTTCCTGCGCCGTGTGCTTGTTTCTGCATCCTGAAAACACCAATTTACCCTGCCTATTTGTAAAGAAGCAAGTTTTTGCAAAGACATCACAAGTAGCTGCTGCTCCAAAGGAAATCTACTCTGTAAAAGTTGCCCCAAACTTTCCGTTGATCACGGAACAGCACATGCAAACAATATTTTGCTTAGGCAATGAAGTGGTTTTGAGGAGAACACATGAATGTTGCTACCTGCTTTCGTAAGAAGAAGGCCATCAGTCACACAATGATGCTCACTTGCAAGTTCTCTTGCCATAATCTAGGCAAGTTCAGGCATTTTATCTTTTTTTTAAAAAAGACAGGGCACTTGCGGGCTGCCTTGTGATTCCAGCCAGTCAGCTGTTTTCTATCTACACCCCAACTCTCATTCCACTGAACCACGTTGCCACGAATCTCATTTAGTAATCTAATACATTTAGGCTTCAGAGATTTGTATCTGAAGTCATGAACAAACATTTTCAATTTCTATCCCATTGGACAGGTAGGATTTAATTGGTTTGTTGGAGGAGATGACAGAGCTGCCATGCATGGCTATTGGTTGTTCAGTCTTTCCCTTCCAGAATGTGCATGAAGTTCCTACATATTTGCGCCATTCTTGCCTGGGTATCTGTAACAGATCCACAATCCAAAAAAGCTTGGAAGAATGTCTATTATTCCAAGACGCTCTCCAAATATGTTTACAAATAGCAACTGCAATCTGTGTGCTGGGAAGAAGAGCTCTGGACAGACTGTGGGAACCAAGAGACCCAGCGAACGGGGTCTTTGCTCAAGCATACTGACTGACACAACAGCAAGCCTGCGGGGGGGGGGGCTTCCTCCTCCTAGTTTGAGTGGTTTTGGCTGCCCTTTAGGATGGGGGGAGGGAAAAGGAGGACAGGAAGTCCTCTCTGCTCACAGCTCACTAATTAGACAGGAATGTTATCTTCATCACAGATGTTGATGCTGACATCCTCCTAAACCTTCTATTTAAAAATAACGAAGAAGCAATGCTCTTTCTTCTTAAAATAATAAAAGACTCTGGGGAGAGACAGGAAAATATCTTCCTTGGGATGAAGTGAAGGGAATGCAGCCCCTGGACAATTGTTAGATAAAGAACTGGATGGGATTAACTTTCTGAAGCTCTCGTTCACATGTCCTTGCCTCCAACGGCCATTGAGGGGGAGGTATCACATGTTTTATCCCAAGACAGGGGCCTTGGCTGCAACTGTTATGCCCCAGCCACACAGCAGTGGGAGCCCAGTCCACCCTGTTCTGTTGTGTACAGTTTGGGTGCAGAGGCTGTGGTAGCAGCATGGTGCAGTGGTTAGTGTGCGAGACCAGAATCAGGGTGATCCAAGTTCAAATTTTCACTGCCATGGAAGCTCTTTGGGTGACTTTGAACCAGTTACACTTTCTTGGCCTAACTTACTTATTAGTGGCTTTGGTAGGCAACGGTGTATGCTAGAAGGGGCAACATGATTCTGCCTCCAACGTCTATTGCTATGTTAGTTAAAAGAGGTAAGTTTCAAGGGGAAAATGTCTTAAGCTGCATATTATAGTTGGGGGGCAGAAGCTAAAAGGTCATGGCATTGCTCCTTTCTACTGCTGAAGAAAAGAATAAAACATGCAGCTTGGGGTTTTTGCCATCAAGTCACAGCCAACTTACGGTGACCCCATGAGGATTTTCAAGGCAGGAGACATTCAGAGGTGGTCTGCCGTTGCTTGCCTCTGTGTAGCAATCCTGGACTTCCTTGGTGGCCTCCCATCCAAGTTCTAACTAGCAAGATGCATTCTGTTGATCGGTGGGTCCAACCTCCCCTTTAGAGAAATTACAGAGCCTTGATAAAGGTGTTTGGTTTTTTCAATCTGTGCTGTAAATGCTTGGATGCAGAGACCAGTGGGATGGAGGTTACGCTATCGCATGCATTTGCGATGGTTTTGAACACGGCAACATTTCTGAATTCCTTTTCTCACAGTAACGTAATTTTTAAAATATTTGGTTAGTCTATTAGTCATTTATTTTTCTTTCATGCTTTCAAAAGGCTATGCTTTGCAGCTGTGAGACCGCAGCAGCAAAGTCTAGCTCACTCTGGGAAACAAAGGCCATGATGTCTGTCATTTCTCCCTGCTGGCTGGAGGACCGAGGTATAGACTGTAAACCTGATAGCTCGATTTCAAGGTTGCTGGAGCATAATCATAACTGGCAGATGAGTAATGTTAGAAGCTACTTGACTCGATCCAGGCCTGAATGTAAACATATCCACAGGGAAACAAAGGGAAATTGGATCCACGGGCTGCCCAGCTGCAGACCTGCCTGAGAAGAGGTAAGATACACAAAGTCACACAGGCATTCATCCTTGCATAGCTAGGAGTGCATCCGCACAGCTGGAAACAGGCATGGTGGGAGGTAAATAGAAGCAGTAGCATGAAGGAGACAGAACCTGCTCATGATACTGAACTAGGATCTGGAGTTGACTAGTAGTTACCAACTTAAGTGGTATTGTTTGACAGAGGCATTCTGGGTCCATCGAAAGCTTCCCTGGGGGTATTAACAACTGCAATGACTGGAGGCAAAACATTGTACTTTCACCCCAAGGACAGGGAACAGATCTGATGGCTGTGATGTGTTTCATGCTCGGAAATCTGAGAGATTGCTGTATTTGAGATCAGAAAGGAATTTTCCAATGGGTAAAATTGGCTTATTACTCTGTTTTTTAAAATTCGTTTTATTGAGGATATAAAAAGAATACTTGCATAATTATTGCTTGTCATGATATCATTATCTTGGGCTTCTATATATGATTACCTGATACAGAGACTTCAAACAATTATAATGGCACTTCTGTTTCAACAAACTGCAGTTACAATGACCAATTCTTTACACTATTAACCTCCCTTTTCCAAGGGTCTTTGAAAAGTGGCCAGTTATGTAAATCAGGCATTATGATCATTACCATTCTTCTTTCAGCTCATATAAATCAGTGTACTTCAACCTCTCCAGACCAGGGACCCAATGAACATGGCGGCCATGGAACAGCAAGCATGTGACAGGAAGGCATCTGTTATCAGAGTCATGTGACAGGAAGATGGGGGAGCCAAGCATATGACCTCACTGATGTTGAGGCTGACTGTGGATGGCGGACCAGGAGAAAGAGTGAGGAAACACAAACTGAGTATTGGAAATTATGGGTGCTAGAATCTGGGTCTTCTAGTATGGCACCCTCACCATACATTTAAAAGTGAGAGGTTGCATGTAGCTGTATTAGTCCACAGTAAAATCCACAAAACAAAAGCCATGTAATACTTTTTATTACAAACAATTAAAGGGATGTAAAACAGTGTTCAAGCTTTCCAGAACTCTTCATTGGGATGAATATTAGACAAAAAAAGTGGGAGGAGATGATCATTAATTTCAGGCCATGGCGTTAAGGTACTTTTGTCTACATCCCATCGGATCCTATGAAGCATCCAAAACATCCTATGGGATGTAGACAAAAGCCCTTAATGCCATGACTTGAAATGTGCGTCTTCCTCCCCTACTTTTTTAAAAAAAAACAGCCAGCCTGATGAAGAGTTCTAGAGAACTCAAAAGCTTGCAGAGTTTTGTGTCATTTTGATTCCTAACAAAAGTCACATGGTACCTTTCACTTTTGGGTTTTATTCAGGATTAAGCCCATCTGAACAAAACAGAACCTATGCTTTATTCAGCTGCAGGCTTATTCAGAAGTAAGGGAGCAATCTTAAGCATACTGCTAGGGAAGTCAGTTCCACTGCACTTAATGGAAATAACTTCTGAGCAGACATGCTCAGGCTCATTTGCACCAAATTTCTTGTGAAGTTACTTTTGCTGGAAAGAACTTACATCTGCCTCAACTGAAGCAGGATCTTGTCTACACATCCCCATGAATGTGTTGACCTCCAAAAGCGTTGCTTCAACAGGCTGATATGGGCTGTGGTGGTGTTTGAAGAGCTGGTATAAAAGAGATCTTGCCTCAGGGAAGAGCATTTGAACCTGTTGACCTTTTGTTCCCTTCCAGCCCTGCCAGTAATCTTACAACAATTTAAATGTCAACAGAAATGAAAGATGCTTAAGAGTGTGGTTTTTGTTCAATCAGTTCAGTAAGGATAGCCATACATTCCAAAGGCAGAACTTTCCAACAAGATACTGTACATATGAACTCTGAGGTAAGTTACTGTGTGATTGATGGATTGAAAGCTAGACAAGCTGAGAGTTTGTATGTTAGACTAGCATTGTTTGAGTACCCTTGGGCATGTATGCATGTGTGCGTGTCCAAGTCTCAGCTGACTTATGGTGACCCCACTGGGCTTATCAAGGTCAGAGGCATTCAAAGGTGGTTTACCATTGCCTAGCTCTGCAAAGCAGCCTTGGCCTTCCTGGTTGGTCTCTCATCCAAATACTGACCAGAACCAACCTTGCTTAGCTTCCAGGATCTGAAGAGACCAAGCTACTTGGATTGTGTGGGTTGGGCCTGTCATGCTTTATCTAATCTACCTTACAGAGTGGCTCTTGTGTGGATAAAACAGAGGAAGAGAGAATAACGTAAGTTGCTTTGGGTACCCGTTGTGGAGAAAATAAATTGAACTGTTACTTTGAACTGGGATCAGACCAGGAAGCTGTTTTCTTTGTCAGGGCTCAAGACTCAGAATTATGAGGTATAATACTATTTTCTCCTAGTACTGGACACCCATACATCAGGGGTTCCCAGTCTTGTCAAGCTGTGGGGTGCTTTTGGAGTCTTAAGAGTAATGACTAAAAAATGGCTACCACACAGACTAATCACAAAATGGCAGGAGGTTCTAAGTGTTGTCCTATGACAGACATCTGTTTCTGAATGGGTGCTTCTGGCAGTGGTCTCCTGGGCTGTTCTGAAGTTATCACTTGCACTGAAGAGGGAGAGCTAGACTGGCTCTTTGCTTTGGGTAAGAGATGCCAGTTGGGTTGTTTCCAAAGCAATGGAAGATTTACTTGGTCACAGTGGAAGAGGTTCACAAGTTGAGAGATATGAGAAAGTCTGGGTCTATGACCAAATCATGGAGGTTGCGAGTATGGCATTACTGCCCAGGATGAACTCAGCACTTTGCTTGTCAGCTGGTGGGGAGCAACCCGAAGCGCCCTGATCTTTTCTGTTCCATTTAGGACCCGTTGGATTTTATTTCCAAGATTCAAAAAGCAAATCTACACCAGGAAATACACTGGCAGGTACTATGGTGGTGGTCACACATTATCCATCTAGGTTGCTAACTTCAGAACCACCCACAGTAGCTATGACTTTTAACAGCAATGCGATCTCCTGGGGTTTGGTTTCATGCCATTAAGTTTTACCTGCTGATGTCCGAATATTATACCTCTGTTCAAACAGAAAGGATCAGGGAGACATTTTTTTCTGGCCAATCGACAAACCTAGTAATACTACCTTATTGCAAATGGGATGGTGGGAGAGTACAATGAACCCAACCCAGCTGATTAGTTGTTTTTGTTTTGTATTAAAGCAGGGACTTCCCAGCTCACAGTTCATAATACCATACTTACTATATATTGTTGAAGGCTTTCACAGCTGGAGAACGATGGTTGTTGTGAGTTTTCTGGGCTGTATAGCCGTGGTCTTGGCATTGTAGTTCCTGACGTTTCGCCAGCAGCTGTGACTGGTAGCTGTGACCTCTGAAGATGCCAGTCACAGCTGCTGGTGAAACATCAGGAACTACAATGCCAAGACCACGGCTATACAGCCCGGAAAACCCACAACAACCATCATACTTTCTATGTCTGACCATGCCTTTGAGCATATGTAGAGTGCCTTTCCTTCGGAGCTGAATCACCTCAATCTGCTCCTTCCCATTTGGAATTAGATCACATTTCTCTTTTGAAGCTCTACTGAAGTGGTTGTGATGACTGGGAAAGTGGTATCTAATATCTCCTTAACTTCATGGTCCACGTTGTCAGCATAAAATAACTACTCAGTGGGGCCCAGCCCAGCCCAGCCCAGCCTTGCCTTCAAGCAGGCCTAAGCGGAAGCCAAGTACAGCTTTCCCTTCCCTGCTAATTGCTGACCTGAATGAAAGGTTGCTAACCTTCAGGTGGGGGCTGGAGATCTCCTGGAATTACAACTGATCTCCAGACTACAGAGATGAGTTTCCCTGTAGAAAATGGATGCTTTGGAGGGCGGCTTCTATGGCACTATACCCCACTGAGGCCCTTCCCCTCTCCAGGATCCACCTCCAAGATCTTCATGAACTTCGCAACCGAAGGCTGGGAACACGTGGCTAACGGGGTTCCTCTGCAACTTTTTCTTCCCGAGCAGAAAGACTAGCACCCTTCAGTGCCACCGGCCAGCGCATCCGGTGGCATTTTCGTGGTCCGAGAGAAACAAGGTGGGGAAGGGGCTTCCCTTTGTTGGTCTCTCAGCGGGATCGAGTGAGGGATTTTCCTAAGAAAGGAGGTCACTGGGTTTCCGCCGGGCCGGTCAAACGAGAGCGCGCATTTCCTCTCCGGCCGCTCCGCCCCGCAGGTCTCTCGTGCCCATATAAGGCTGCGATTAGTCCAAAAGAACCATAAATAGTGGTGACGTTGTCATCACCTGCCCTTTTGCTGCCGCTTCGCTGAATTTGGCCAGGGCGCCTTTCCAGCCGAGCTCGAGTTGCCTTTCCTGCCTGCAGTGAGCAATTCTACGCTCGCCCGCCCCTCGCAACAACGTGTCTCTGCACATCGCCTCCCCCGGGGGAGACACACACGCTCGCTGCAGGACTCCGCCTCCCCCTTCAGACGTGAATACTCGCCCTCCTGAAGCCTTGGCTAAGTCACGTTCTTTGCAGTGGCGACTGCCGCGGTCTCTTTTGGGTTTCTTAGGTCCGTGATCCAAAACATCAGGAAACGATGAGCGCAAGTTTCCTCATTCCCCAGAACAGTTCCTCGGGTGAAATATTAAGTAACAAAAAAGGAGAGTGGGTGTGTAGAAATTAAAAGGGTGTTTCGGGGCAAGTTGGAAAAACCTCAAAGCCTGCAGGCTTGCAGCTTTCTTTCAAAATTGGGCCTCCCAAACAAAGTTGGCCTGGCCTGCCCCCTCATTGAAAAACATTGCCAAGGAAAAAACCCATCTAGGTTTATGCAAAATAATGTGAGATGAGGCTTGTTGATTTAAAAGCTCAAACTTGAATTAAATGGCGGATGTCAGGAATTCTGAGAACACGAACACCGACCTACCCACCTACACGGATGCCAACTTTGTTAGGGTGCTTCCACCACTGTGTGTGTGAGAGAGACAGAGACAGAGAGGTGCAGTGGTTACAATGCTAGACTCAGATCAGAGAAACTCAGGTTCAGGTTTAGCCTATTATAACTGCTCCAAGTCCAAGCCCAGCTCTGGAAGGCAGCTCCAGCCCATTTCCATTCCTAGCTGCCCTCTGGTTATGATCCCACACTGGAGAGGTGAAATTGACAGATCCTCTGAGGAGTGATCTCCACTGGCTGTCTTTTTAAACTACACTTCCCTGCTAACGTTGCATCTCCCTACACTTGACAAACAGACGCTGAGGCGTCGCGTGTAGAGAGAGACTAGCCATTAAGGTCACGGACATCACTCTCAGTCTAACCTGTCTCACAGGATTGTTGTGAGAATAAACTGAAGGTGCAGTAAATGAGCAGCAGCACCCTGAACTCACTGGAGGACGGGCAGGAGTTAAATATAATAATATATAAATTCTCATTGTGCCTAAAAACCAGACTATATTTGTGGTCACATTGCATGTAAGAGAAGGCATCCCATGCCCCCTTACACTTTTTGAGATTCTGCATAGATAGTGAAAGCAATAACATGCAGTCTGAGAGCCAGTTCACATTTTACAATTTTCCTACAGGGAGATCATCACAGTGTAGGAAATTATTTACCACAATGTGTGACATCAACTACAAGTGTTTTCTGTGTAGCAAAGTTGCCAACCTAAAAACAAATTCTGCACATCATGATAGTATATGTATATATTCCAGCACTGTGATCATCTTACCTTATGAAATTTGGAACATGTGAAAGGCTTTGTTATGCGAGCACACCTACTGTGCAATGGCATGACTGAAGGGATTACAATAAAAAGGTAATATAAAAAGGCCCTTTTGGGCAGCATGACCCTAGAGAAGCGGAGAAATAGTACATGGCGTTCCATCTCTCTCAAAGTGAATCACACAGTTGCTACACAATTGCTTTTCCATTAGTTCTCAGAAGGCATCCAACATGGAAGTGGGAACAAGTTTAAGTTGTAATTACATAAAAAATACAAAAGTGATCAAAGAAAGTAGTTTAAGCTCTAAATTCTTTATACAACAGTCTCTCGTTTGGAAGTCGCCACATCCCATGAAAAATCAGTAGCTATGCTGGAAGCCCCCCACCCCACCCCCACGCTATCTTTATCTTTACCTAAAAGCTAGAAGCAAGTTTTTGATTCACAAAGAGCGATTGTTAGACCAGACAGTTAAAAATAACATGCTTATGTGCCAGTTTGTGGGTTCATCCAATTTTGCCAGGCACATTCACCATCTTGGTAGATTTTTCAGACTCAAGAAAGAGGAATGGAGCTGAATTAATTAGATTCCAAGTAGATTATGCCATACTGTTTGTCCTCCAGGGGCAAAGCTATACCGAACACTTTATTTTAGAAATATAATAACTAGACACAATTCATGTCTGCAAAAGGCCAGCACTTGGATCCATTCTAAGTAGCCTCCCTGCTGGTCTCCTACTAGTGGGGGCAGCTGTATGCTCCATCTGCACCCCCCCCCCACATGTGCCGGGGAGCTAGAATTTACCAGCCGCACCTCTGCCCTCTTTCCCCATGTGTATAGTGTGCAGGGAAAGGGGAATGGCCCCCCATCTGGGATACTGACATGTATGCTGCTATATTAAGATGTGATTTTATTGTTTATCTGTTTTATCTGTTTAACTCTGTAATCTATCTATTGCTGTAACCTGCCCTGAGCCCACTCGCGGGAGGGCAGGCTATAAATGTAATCAATCAATCTTCAGAATAATCTAGGATGCACAAAGCCTTTGGGAGCAGTGTCTCTTGAGCCTCTGCTCCTAGCACCCCCCATTTCCTCCCCTGTCCCCAGCTAAGCAACTCCTAATTTCTGCAACGCTTGGATTATGGTTTCTGCACTCACTCTGAGGAATTGTTAGTATGATTGTTACTGGCTCCCTTCCCTAGAATCTAGTGCCAAGCAGTGAGGTCATTATGTTATCAGGAGCAACTAGGAGTTTCTTTTGTTGGGGCAAAGCATAGAGGCCACTCCCTTCTCTGCAGGATCTCCTTGAAGCTTGCTATACCTACAGGCACGCTGAGTAACCATGCAGGGAAGTGGGAAGATAAAGGTGACAGGATCTTAACTCAGGCTACATAATCAGATAAGTCAAGCAGAAAGGAAGAAGGAGATGGCTTCAGTCACTCCTGGGTTTTGTTTTCAGTTCAAGTGGTTCTCTCCAACACTCAGGCACTGAATGTTTCAAATCTTGTTTGGATGGCTCCTGTATCTCTCACAGTGCAAGCCTGTGCAAGTTTACCAGAAGTGAGTCCCAATTTATTCAATGGGGCATGTTCCCAGGAAAGTGTTGCAGGCTGTAATTCTAAAACCACTTTCCTGGGAATGAGCCCCACTGAATAAGTTGGGACTTAAAACTGGGTAGAATTGTTTAGGATTGCTCCCAGTCACTTATTTCCATAGGTCATTCTGAAGATAGCATCAGATTCTCTCAAAAATGGCATGCAGAGATTTTATATAACTTTGTTAATTAACATTCACAAGCAGAACATGATCCTGTGGTTATAAAGTGGTCTTCTTTTAAATTAGAAAGGTAGAAATTGTTCTACTAGGAAAGATTCCCATGACAACAGGAGAATTGTCAGATCATCAGGAAAGTAAACCTTTCAAACTGTTAACAGGAAAAAGGATTCTTAGCCCACACTGCTTAATTAGAATCCTTTAGGGTTTATTTATTTTGGTTACCATCACTTTAACTCCACTGCCTAATTAGCACTCCAAAAGGAAGCCTTTGTTAAAAATTCTGCTGTACATCAGGGAGGTCTTTTACTGCACAGGAGAACTTACTTGCCTAATTAGCCTATATAACAAGTGGCCTTTCCCAAACATTTGCTTTCCCATGTGAAACGTGGAGGTACTTCTGCAAGTCTGGTGGTCTTTAGGACCCACCAAGCCAAAGGACTGCCAGTTCTGAGTTGGGAAATTCCTTGAGATTTGGGAACAGAGTTTGGGGAGGGGGCTCAGCTCAGATGTGATGTCATAGCATTCACCCTCCAAAGCTACCATTTTCTCCAGGGGAAATGATATCTCTAGTCTGGAAAACAGTTGTAATTTGGATAGAACTCCAGCTCTGACCTAGAGGTTGACAACCCTATGTAGAGTAGCCAGCTTGCACCTTGATAAAGCTCTTTCTCTCGGCCTGCTTGGGGCTGCTGTGATGTAAGGCCATTATTGACCATGATGTTTGTCTCACCAAAAACCTATGATATACAGGAATGATGCCAAGTAAGTGCATTAACAGTAATGAATAATGGCTAGAGTTCTAGGCAAGGACTGGGGAGACCCAGCTCCAAATCTCTGTTTAAACATGGAGCTCCCCAGGTGATTCTGGGGCAGTCAAGCTCTCACAGCTTAACTTTACAAGAGCATCGTGAGGATAAAATGGAGGAAGGTGCAACCATGTTTGCTGCCCTGAGCTCACTGAAAGAAAAATGAGTTAAACATGAATTAGACATCAAAAGCTGAAAACATCTTTTGTATACTCACCTTCGTTTTTTTTATAATTTTTAGATACATGCCTGTTGATCTGGCAGAAATTAAATGCATAACTTGATTTATTGTTTACCATGCTTGAACAGGTTACTGTGCTGGCCTAAAAGCCTGTAGGATCAAACAGCAAAGTCCAGTCTCAAACAAAGACTTGGCTTATCATGTCTACTTGTGAGCAAAGCAGAGCTATTGACATGTTATCCTAAAGGCAGCTAGAGTACTTGAGAGCCCCTAGGCAGGCACAATGCTGCACCCCTCATTTAGTATGTTGGCCCCACGCCATGAATGTTTAATCAGAAGGGAGTTAATTCAGTTGGATTTATTCCTCTTTAAATGTGCATAGTACTGCAGTTGTATGGCACATGATCCTTCTGCCGTGTTGGCAATGCAATTTAATTGCAGGATTCTGCAATGTTACTCTTCAGGATCCAGCCACTGGCCTAACATAATACTCTCCAGATCTGAATAAGGATCTAATTTATTTGAAAGCTGCAATATGTAAGTCTGCCCATCCCCTGTGCTGCACTTCAGGCTAAATAATTTACCTGCCCTTTCTAGGCAGTAGAACCGGTAGGAAATAGGAGATCTACAGTGCCCTCCTAAGCAGGTCTACTCTAATCTTACTGAGAGCCAAGCTACAAGTGACGCCTGACACAGGTTGGACATGTGTCAGCTTCCCTCAAGTTTTGATGGGAAATGTAGGCATCCTGGTCTTACAGCTTGGCTCTCCATTTAATTGAAGTTTACAGAACCACCACCCACCCACACACACACACACCCAGCGGAGGGGAAGGGGGTGGCAGCGAGAGCCCGATGCCTGCACTCCCCTCTGGACCACATGTTCTCCCTCCCATAGACTGCCGCTCTGTAAAATTCAATTAAATGGAGAGCCAAGCTGCAAGACCTGGATGCCTACATTTCCCATCAAACTTTGAGGGAAGCTGACAAGTGTCCAACCTGTGTCAGGCATCACTTGTAGCTTGGTCTCTCAGCGAGGCTTATTTCTGGGAAAGCTTTGCTAGAACTGCACTGATAATAGCGGAGGAAGCCAGGCTTCTGTGTGCTTTCCCTTTAAAAGGACAGGCTGCTTTGGACAACAGTAGAGTCAGTAACTCTATTTTTGGCCCTGACTTTTCAGGGCTCATCCATTTGACTAGCTTTTAAGATTTCCAGAGCAGGAACTGCTGTGAAGATCTGAAATTTACAGAAAAGCCATGGCAAATCATTACTTGACCTGATGGGAAAGCTAGGACATTTAACATAAAAGCTGTTTTCAGATATTACATTTAGGGCAAGACCAGCAAGGGAAGGGGTCAACTTAAATGTATATTTATTCGTTGTAGCTCTGAAAATGTCTCTTCAGATCTGAAATTAATAACTCGATGTCCTGTTCCCTCTTTGTACTCAGCCACCAATGATAAAAATGCAAGGTATAAAACAAAGCCATGCAAACATTTCTCCTGCTCTTACCATGTAGTGCTAGAAAGAAACCAATGAGGCCTTTAGATTGGTGCCAGGGCTCACAACAAGTACTAAAGAAATGATTAAAAGAGGTAGGAGACCAGCACAATGAGGTGAACTGATGGCAGAAAGGATCCACAGCAAACTGCCTTATTGTAGTGTAGACTGATCAAGGAGAATGGAGGTCGTAGCTGAAAGCCACTTAATTCTATTTATGGTATTTTCTGACAAATGTCTTTTAGGTGGCTAGCAGTGTCATTGTTGCCCCACTTGTTCCCATTATAATTGAAATAGTAATCTCCCCCCACCCCAGGTGCTATTCTTCTTCTGCATCACCCAGTGTGACAAAGCCTTTGCTTCTGATGATGATAATCTATGCTGTACCCTGGCTTTGCTTGGGAGGAGGCAGGCATAGCAACACAGCACAGTCTGTGCCCAGAGCTGTGCTAAAGGATTCATTAACCTGATGAGTAATCACGGAAGCTTTGTAAAAGTCCTGTCTTACTTTGGCAGGTGCTACTGAACCATGCAGGGCCCAAGTATTTCCCAGTGCAATCCTATGCAGAGTGGTTTTGGACTAGAGTAATTCTGCATAGGATTGCACTTTCAATATCTTAGGTGAGAACAGTGGGTCCTATTCAGATAAGATAAAGTGAAAAGTCCTAAATCAGCAGATAATATTTATTAAGGAAAAAGTAACTCATATTGTTGGGTTTGCAGCTAAGTTTGCCAACTCCAGGTTGGAGGTTCCTGAAGATTTGGAGGTAGAGCCCGGGGAGGGCAAGGATATCAACAGAGTATAATGCCATAGGCTCCACCTTCCAAAGCAGCCGTTTTTCCTTTGGTCTAGAAACTGGCAACCCAATTTGCAGAATTTGCATTTCATATTATTAGATGTGCTGTAAACTTCACTATCACACACTAGGAAGATTCTTTTTTCCAGTCTGACCAATCAATAAAGAAAGGACTTATTTTACTTTAATGAGATTCTTTGTTTTAACTAGCAAATGATTGTAACTTGGGTGCATCTTGATTTATCTTTACAGGATTTATTTTTGTAAATTTAAATTCAATAGTGTATCTTTGGTTGGGATTATCGTTCTGTAATATTTGTTAAAAATTATCTCTATCATCTGCAAATTATTTGGATGAATATGAAAGAGGAAATAAGACACAGCTTGGAGCTCCTGACCAGACAAATGAAATTTAGGATTATTTAAATCAACAATGGATTTTTGCCAAGTTTGACAGATTGAATCTCCATTTCCCAGAATTCCTGATAATTGTAATTCGGGGGTGGTATATAGAGACCTCTAACTCTAGTAGAGAACTCTGGGCACTGTGACCAAACTGACAGTTCCCAAGATCTTTGGAGAGAAGCCATGTCTGTTAAAGTAGTATGAAACTTCTGCTAATTTGTAGCCCTTAATGTGCATTCACAATCACAAGATATTTGGCATCTGTAGACAGGATATAAATCCAAAGCATGTTTGGGTATGCAAAGAATCTTTCAACTGAGGATGACATTCTGCAGTTCAAGGTTTCCAAACAAAGCCATATAATTATCCCACCAGTGGGGGAACTCATAGTGAAGACTGGGAGAAGGAACTGCTGAGCAAATTGTAACCTCCATCTGTCCCAAAACTGGTTGAAACTATATGGAATGAACGATCAATGGCAAATTGGAAGGCAGGAAATCAAAACAGAGTGGTAGTCTAGTTGGGTAAAATCTCCTGCAAAGGGTGATAGTGAACTTTCACATCCTAGATGGAAAGGCGTATCAGAATAATTAAACCTTGCACCTGAGAGATTCCAAAATGTAAAAGGTGTAGTGCTGATAGGTAAATTAATCATACATAAAAAACTATCCAACAGAGACATAATATTGAAAGACCTATCAATAAAAATACAGGAGGGGGCACTGCACGAGAATAATTTACAATATGAGGAACAAAAAGACCCCACAGTTCAAAAGGGCATCAGGTGCAGGCCCACTCTTTGAGAATATGTCTCTCAAAGAGTATATAAAGGGCTTTCCTTGGCTGCCCAGTTCCCTGCCTTGAAAAGCATTGACTGGAAGTCTGTCAGCTTTCCAAGGCCATCCAAGCACTGAGTGCTGTACTGATAATAGTTATAATTAGAAGAAAATCGGAAGGGATGTTTGGAAGTCCTACTTCAGGTGAAGAACAAGTGACCCGGATTTCTAAAGACGTCTTTGACAAAAATAGCTTCAGAATTCCTTCCTTAGTCATTTGTGCAGAGTCTTTATGAACCAAAGGAGGAGACTCATACTTGGTTTTGTTCCCAAAGATTACAAAAATTATTCTGATTCAGGTAACCTTTGTTGCTTATTCTCTTGGTTTGGGATTATGGTCCTTGGTGGCACACCCCTCAGAGACTCTGGATGCTTTCACAGAATCTTTGGCAAATTCTTCATTCCTGGAGTCTCTAGGTACACTGGAATGCTCCAGACTGCATCTTATTTTTCTCCTTGGCCAAGAAAGTGGAATGAAACCACCACCTAAATTTAAGCAAATATTTGGCTTTGTATGACTACAGCCGAAACCCAAGGTAAACATCAAACAATGGAAACAGAAAGGAAATTAGAGGCCTAAAAGGGTTGATGGAAATCTAGGAAAACTGAGGCAGTGTACTGAATGCCATTTCATTTTCCTTCTGTGGGAACTTCATCACTGCCTTCTTCTCGGGACTTCATAGCTCAATTTAGTTCTACTTAGCTTTTTAAAACAGTGACCCTATTAGGAGTTTAGACCCCCTCCTCCCACTGAGGGGCAGTTTATAGAGAGAAATCATAAACACCCTCTCTCATATAGCATGTGTGCAAGACACTACCTGGCCTGAAATAAAACAAAATGGATGCCAGCCAGGCAACAGTCTGGAAAGATGAAGGGGGGGTCAGAGCGGCTGACTGACTGAAGACCCCCTCCATGCCCTGGAGAGAGGCATAATTTAGGACACTGAGGGTCCCAGGAAGCTCTTGACTAATCTCATCCACGTAGGGTTGCCAGTCCCCCACTGGGGGTGGAGGATCCCCCGCTCCCACCCTCCACCCCCCGCCCCCACTTACCTGGTCAGCGGGGGAGGCATGGGTCTGCTCAAGCTGGTAGTGCAGCTGCAATATTATGCAGCATTACACTTCCAGCCTGCTGACTTAAACTTATTGACAGGCTTATGATTTCCAGACTTCGCCACTTAAAAAATAAAAGCATTTCAAATGTTAAAAACTTTTCAGTTAAGTGGAAGTGTACTAAATATCTCTGGAGCCACTTCCACAGACAAAACCCAGAAACTTTTACAGCTGCCAATTCCTGTCCTTAAGAGATGAAAAAATGTTTCTTACTACTGTTTATGTGATGCTTTGGTGTCATACAATATATTATATGAAAAGAAACAAGTCCCTGCCCCAAGGAACTTACAGTCAACATTTCAACTATCAGTGAAGACAATTGCCCTGTGGAATTGGTTAGAAGCAAACTACCCTGCCCTGCTTCTGTCCCTTTAACAGATGTTTGCTATGCAGAAAACGAAGTTTTTCTTACCTGCTAATTGTTGCAGAGCAAACCATCTGTTAAAGGGACTGCTGCAGATGCTGGTTCAAATTCTGGCAATGCTAGAGAGGAGTGGGTGGCAAGAGCATAGGTAAGGGGGTGATTAATGTAAGTGAAGAATTAAAATAGTACCATGCAAGTAATTAATGTATTGGTTCTAGGCAGCGCTTGAAAACTCACATCTAGGAGTCAACATAAAATTACAGGGTTTGTTTAAAGGAGCATGTCCATCACACCATGTGTAAATATGCCGTTGAGAGTATAACACCAGAGGCAGAATGTTCACATTTTCTTGGTGGTAGAAAGTGTCATCAAGTTGCAGGTGACTTATGGCAACTCAGAGGGTTTTCAAGGCAAGAAGACTTCAGAGGTGATTTGCCATTGCCTGCCTGTGCATAACAATCCAGGACTTTGTTGGTGGTCTCCAATGCAAGGACAAATCAGGGCCAACGCTGCCAAAATGTGATGAGATTAGGTTAGCCTGGGCCATCCAGGTCAGGCCACATCTTCTCACTTCACTCAAAACACAGTGCTTTTCAATTGAGTTGGCTTGCATGTTCATAATTGCTTGCAGTCATTAAGTGTACAGTAAGCCAAGGTATGTAGATGTGTGTGTGGATAGGGTTGCCAACAGCCTTAAGGAAAAATGTTCTGCCCCTTTAACTGAGGTGTATTGTGTGAAACTGGACAGTGGAAACATTTCAAGGCATTGAAGAAAAGAACATAATCTAAGTCAATTGAAATCAACCAATTCAGAAGGGTGTCCACTTAGGATTGCACTGTAGAACCCGACTTCTTTTAGCAGATGAAATGAGATGCTTTTCTTTGGTAAGAGCACAGCATATTGTACCTGAATTGAGGAGTTTCATTTGCTTTGAGCTCTTCAGTAATGTAGAAATCAACTAGAAAAATGTCAGTGCAATGCAGCAATTTTAAGAGGATAAGGAACTCAGTAGAGACCCAGCCAAAGTAACCACAAGTCTCTCCCTTCATGCATACACCCTATTGAACTTGAGTTTGTTACTATGGTGATCAGCGCATTAAAAATCTATTGACTAGATCAAATGGTGAATGTGCTCTGAAATATTTCCGTTTGTGTGTTAAAGCAGAAATGTGATGTTGTTAGACTGTGTCTCTTATATAGCTGTAATCCCATCAGTTCTGAAGAAATTATAATACCCAATTAATCTGTAACCAAAATTGAAATGGGAACAAAGGCTTGATTAGGTGATTTTGAAGCTGAGCATGAGGAAAATATATTTCAATTGTACAAGACAAGTATCTTGTCAGCAACTTCTCTTAAATACCATGTCTTCAAGGGCAGTCCCGCACACAGAACATTGCAGTAATCCAGCCTGGAAATTTCAGTAGCATAAATAAGCACGGCAGGCCTTACTGAACCTAGAAGGGAGGAAGTCTATGAGACAGAAGGAAATGGGGTGAGGGTGGGGACAGAAAACCCTTTAAAGTTCCTTCTAGATAATGCACAGGAATAAAAAGTGAGGTTTTTTTCTTGTTCCTTCACCTAGTGCTCCTTTACTAGGTATTTTTCTTCACCAGTCCACGGACACCTGTCCCAGAATCACTGCCACCACTGCCCACTTTTGAGTATCATTGTCTTCACATTTTTTTGGTATGTGTTACAGATTGAGAATCACATTATCTTTAAATCACGATGACTCTGGCTTAATTTAACAGACAAATGGCCCTCTTGTTGCTTCCTTAACAAAGAAATATTAATGGCGTTTGCACAATGGATAGCAACACAGGAGACAGGAACAAAAAGTTAACAGTCCTTTGATGTGAATTATTATAGGAAGACAAGTGCCATCTCTCTAACTATTCTCATTGATCTGAGATGATCTCTGTTTTTCTAGCTCTTGTCCTTGGTAAATTTCTGTTTCCAACTTCTTCCCTCAGAAGCTTCTATTCATTCATTCATTCATTCATTTCAGATTTGTGCCCTTCTATTGGACAGATTAAAACTGAAAATCTGGATATAGTAATAACAAGAAAGGTATAGAGGCAGCTCTATAGAATGTAGACAGGCAGAGGATTAAAGCTGTAATATATAGTGCTCATATTGTAGAATTATTAAGACTTGCTGCTTCTTCCTTGGCAACACAGAGATATTCTTCCAAAGCTCAAAAAGAAAAACTGATTACTATTAAAATTAAAGCCACTCAGGGTTTTCCCCAGTCGGAAGATGTACTGAGTGGGATGGGTGTTCTATCTTTTAAGCAAATAATGAAACGGTTCATCCACCTCCACTATATTTGTATCCTGATTTTCCATGAATGTGCACTGGGCAGCAAAAAAATGATCAAAAATTCATTGTCCAACCTGTGTAAGGCATCACTTGTAGCTTGGCTCTCAGAGGCAGTTGACACCCTCCTTGATGCCACAGATGTCAAATCCTGCTGGTCTGGTCAATGATTGGACCTCAACAGAACCTTTTTTAAACACAGTTTGCCAGACTCTCTACTGCCCTATAGACTCAAACCTTTATATTTCTCAGGGAGCCACTTCATTTGACCATGTTTGACCTGCTGCTGATATCCCAAACCTCACCTTCAAACCAAAGTGTACTGGAATTCTGATGCCACCCCCAGGATCTCTTTTCCATCGCCTAATTCTCCTTTATGTCATCTCCTTGGTCCTATTACTGCTCAGTCTTGGGTGGCTGAATACCACTTATTTCTCTTAGAAGCTGGCTGCTGACTGCTCTGGGGTCATATAACTACTTAGCATGCTAGATTTTTGTTCATTATCAGAATTAACTAGACAAATTGTTCCACCAGCTAAGAACAGCCATGTATCACCACCCACAGAATCGAGAAAAGCTGTCCATCTGTAAATCCTTTCCATGATCAGACTGGATGAGGGTTCCCATGTTGTGTCAAATTAAGCCACAGGCTCCGCTCCTGGTGGTGCCCTCCTGTCAATTCCACCTTTGCAATCATACTCCCCCTGGATCCGAAAGATTTTGGTTTCCTGGAAGCTGCCTGGCAGATCAAGTGAATAATGCTGCCAGATTGCTAGTTGACATATCCTTGGCCTCTCAGCAGCACAAATGTGTGTACAACAACAACAACATTCAGTTTATATACTGCCCTTTAGAACAACTTAACACCCACTCAGAGCAGCTTACAAAGTATGTTGTTATTATCCTGACATCCTGTGAGGTAGTTAGGGCTGAGAGGGCCCTAGAAGAGCTGTAACTGACCCAAGGTCACCCAGCTGGCTTCAGGTGGAGGAGTGGGGAATCTTCTCTAGATGAGAGTCTCGCCGCTCTTAATCACTATACTAAACTGATATGTGGTCTAGATAACTGCTGCTCTAGATAGCTACCTGAGGTTCCCTGATCTACTCTGCAGATGATATCTACCTGTACATACAGCTGTGAAGATGCATTTGTTATGAGTGTGACAAGTGGATGAGTTAGCAGCTGCTTATCCATTTGCACTGGTCTTTTGGTTTTCTGGAGGATGACTTCTTTTGTTTGTTCTTCTATTGTTATAATTGTTGAAGTCAGATTCTAACTTGTGCTTCCAATTCGTGTTATTTTTTCAGTTTTACAAACAGACTTGCTTGTGAGAAGAGACTGGACACTAATTTTGACATCTCTGTTTCAAATCCCAGATACCTAATAAGTTAATGCAGTTCAAAACAGAACCCAAGCTAAGGTGCTCTTCCCGTGATAATGTTGTAATGCTTGCTTGCTGCTCTGTGCTGAAAGAAGAAAAACCACAAAGTCACTGTGGTTTGTGTTTAGCAACACGTTAAAAAGCTTTGCTCTTTTCCCACTCTTTTGACTTAAGTAAAACTCTTGCTCAACTAAGACATTTTTGATAGCTTTCTCTGGTACAAAATATATGCATATGCAAGTCAGAGAAACAGAAGCCATACAAAACTGTGGATGATTTCCATTCCTGATAGTAGGATGTTTGGGTGTTTGTTGCTGTTGTTGTTTTTTGAAATGCATTCTCTAAGGGTATACTTCACCTCTGTTGTCAGTTTTCATGATGAAAATTTCTAGAGGCATAAACATGTGGCAACAAAGATACTACAAAAGGTCTTATAATTTTTAGCATGTCACAAAACTTCTGTTTTGTTTGCCTTCCACACCTCTGTTTCTGCCCCTTCTGCCAATTCCAGATCCATGTTTTTGCAAGCTTTAATGTTTGTGAAACAGGCCTTGTAGGTACCAGTTTCTGCATCATGGAGAATGAGTAAGTTACCCAGACTACTTGGGACCCCGACAAGACTCCTCTTCCTCCACTCCCCACTTTTCAGAGAGCATACTGCCATCCACACAGCCAGCACATCAGTTGTCAGAGGTTTTGCTCAGCACAAGGATCTGCACCCAGGTTCTTTTTTCATTTAATCTCTTTAAAGACCTTAGCACCAAATTGGGCTCTCTCCCTCTGTCCAAATTGCTACAAAAAGGACCAGTCTCTCTGATGAATCTCTCTAGGAGAGTAGGGCTTAACAGCTGCCACCCCCGCTTGTCCTGATAAGTGTGGACTGAACCGGACTTAAATGTAGTTTACAGAGATCACACAGCAACATTTACCTACTCTTCTCTTGTTTTTGCTCTCTTGTTTTACAATGATAAAGCCCCCCACCATGATCTAACTGCATTTTTTGATATCATAGATGGTTCCATTATTGCTAATATGGTTGTGTGCTGGTGTCTATAGTTATTTTGGTTTCACGCCACCTTTCCTCTCATTTATGGTCCCTTTGCTGTTGTCTCCTCTCTGCTAAGGTCCCTAACATAAAAAGTGCTCAAATTCCATTCCTAGTCCTGTTTTTCCTACATTGCTTCTCATTAATGTTTAACAATAGTATTTCATCTTTAAATCTCTGATATTCAGTCACACACGTCTTTCAGCAACCTTGATGACATCTCCCTCTCCACCCTCCTTAATTAAATATATTTGTGGTCTCTCTACAGGACGGTAGTTTAAAAGGACAGAGCTGGCAGAGATTGCTTCTCAGAGGGTTTGTTAATTTCATCTTCCCCTCTAGAAGGGTCTGCACTGCAGCTCTGTATAGAGAGGTGAAATTGACTAAGCCTTGGCTCTGTCTTTTAAAACTATGCTTCCCTACACTTGAATGTCCTTGTGTAATACATCTCGTGTAGAGAGACTTCTTTCAGTAGCATTCAGGTGGCTGTCTTTGGAGCAATCTGCTTGTCTATATGCACCTTCAACTGTTCTGATACTTGTTTTCAGTTAGTTTCTCATTGGCCTTTCAGAATTCTTGGTCCTGAGCTAACATTGTTTTATCTCTGTCTCACACCTTCTGTACCTACAAATGAGCATTTTAGGCAGATGTGGAAAAGATTTTAGTGTAATCCAGCTAAATTATGAGGTCACTGATTTCAAAGTGAGAATTAAATCTATGCTTGTATCTTTTCCCCTGGGACTTGAAAGTGCTTAACTTTTGCTGAATTGTGCCCCTTTGCCTTATGAGCTATTATTTATTTATTAAACACCCACCTCACAGGGTGTTTTGTTGTGGGGATAATAATAGCATACTTTGTAAAGCACTCTGAGTGGGCATTAAGTTGTCCTGAAGGGCGCCGGTATATAAATCGAATGTTGTGGTGGTTATTATTATTAGTTTGGATCCCTGCCCACCTGTTACCATCTGGATGCTAATGTTTGATTTTTTAAAAATTACAGCTATCATTAATTCAGGAATTCTTTGTTTTAATTCCTGAGGATGTGGGATAGACCTGAGAGGTCATAAAAAGAGAGTTGAAATTGACATACTACATTTTTCAGCCTTCTGTCAAAGGTGTATTTGAACCATAGTTCCATAAATTCTGAGGACAAATAACAGTGAATGGCTGCCTTCATCATGCCCCGAGAAGGAAAAGAGAAAACACACAGCCATGACAACACAGTTCAAACTTGCCAATGGACTGTGCTGTAAAAATCATGCATCTGGCCCTTGGCTTTGTCTTTTTAAATTATGCTTCCTGGCTAACATTGCGTCTCTACACTTGAGTGTCCTCATGTAATAGGTCTCATGTAGAGATACTTCTTTCAGCTGCCTTCAGGTGTTTTGGGGGGGGGGCAATCTGCTTGTCTATATAAACTTATCCCTTTCAGGGGATAAGCTTTTGAGACTTAAAGCTCTGAAGAAGGGAGTTTTGATTTTTGAAAGCTTATACTCTGAAAATCTCGTTGGTCTCCAAGGTACCATTGCACTCAAATCCTGCTGTTCGACTGCAGAACTACAGGGCTATTTCCCTGCAACTATAAAAATAATGCAAATTTAGGCGGCTTCATTGAAGTTCTACTACATTTTATTTTCACAGTCTGCAATCCTGCGCAGTTACTCTCTTCTAACTCCACTGACTTCAATGGACTCAGAAGGGCGTAACTCTGCTTAGGATTGCCCTGTCAAGACTCTCGCACAAGCTTCATTGCTGGAAACAGAATGCTGGACTAAATGGACCCTGGTCTCAGCTAAGACCAAAGCAATTCTTGAGCCCGAATATATGAACAAAAAAAATTGAAAGTCCAAATAATTTCAATAAAACTAAGGATTACGGAAAGACAAAGTCTATGTACTGTCTTACAGCTTTATAGCGGTAGGTAACTACAAAGGCAAGACTCCTATCTAGGAAAGGTGAACTGAACTGAAAATGGATGGTACAAATTCCTTCCTTCCTTCCCCGCAGTTCCCACTACTATGTCCGTCGGTGCCACGCCTCAGATAGCCAGTAAAACGTTCAAGATAGGCTGACAAAGAGTCCTACTCATTTTCCATTGATTTATTGGTCGCTCAGCTTGTCAATCTTTGCTCCTCCCCGATAGAGGGCCCATTGAGGCGCTCATTTCTATGAGGAGGGGGCGGGTTCAGAGAAGAGCGGGGGCTGGAGCGTCGGTTGAGGAGCTTATTAAAAAAAAAAAGAAAAGGCCGACACCGCCTCCTCAGAAGCACCGCCCGCCTTTTGAATTGCCATTGGGGGAAAGGGGACCTCAGTCAGCACAAACTCGCGTTCCTGTTGGCTGACAGTACAACAAGAGGGTGGTGCCCTCCTTAGCCGCGGCCGCTCCCTCCCGGCTTGAAACCCTTGCTGTTGCCGGTGAGTTGGAGGCGTTGAAGCCAGAACAGTGCAGCGGGTGGGGTGCTGCGACGCTCTCTGTGTGAAGGTGCCGGTTACCGAGTCTGTCCCCCCCGCCCCCGTGAGGAGCAGGAGCCGCGAGAGCGGCAAGCCTTCCACAACCTTTGGCCAGACTCAGGTGAGGTCCCCGCCCGGCGCTGGTGCGGGGATGGGAAACGCAAAGCTGACGCTTGTCTCTCAGTTTGGCGCCGGCGGGATGAGGTTCATGGGGAGGCGGGCGGGTGTGGTTTGATTTTCACCGTTCCCTCCTCTTGCCGAGCAAGCTTGGCCCAGGAAGCACCTTTGCCACCCGTTCGGCCACCGGCCTTTGGGAAGGCTGGGGTTTCTTCTGGCTGCGGCAGAGGGTGGAAAATATTTGCAAGGGCAAATGCATTTCCATGCTGGGGGCCACTTCACCACCGTTTCTCCTTTCTCTCGGTGCACTAGGATTATATTCCATTTCCTGCCTTTTTTTCTCCCTCTGTTTAAAAAAAGGCAAGCACAGCCGTATGCACGTTTATTTAGAAATCCTACTACTTTCCATAGGGCTTATTCCCACGTTAAGTGTACCCAGGATTAGATAGGTAGCCGTGTTAGTCTGCAGTAGAACAGCAGGATTTGAGTCCAGCAGTACCTTAGAGACCCACAAAATCTTGGGTGTAAGCTTTCGAGAGACGGAGCTGTCTTCTTCAGATGTGTTTAGGATTGTAGCCTAAAATTGATTTTAAAAGAGTGGCCTGAGAGAGAGCAGCTGACCTCTTGTGCTTCTTAATGGAATCCTGAACACAGTTACTCCAGTCTAAGTCCATTGATTTCAGTGGGATTATACTGGGGTAACTGTGTTTAGGATTGCACTGTTTCCTCTTTGGTGTATTACAATGGCTTGTACTTGTGGCTTTGGGGGAGTGGGTTTTATCCCTTGATCGTGGGCTTTCCTGACCACCACCCACTTTGTCCCGCAAAGCTCCCTCCCTGGAAGTAACGGGTAGCGGGAGAAGGACCGCTTGGCAGCTGTCAGGACTCCCGCCTGAGTCACAGGCTGACAATCCTGCAGACATTGCAATGGGCTTGGCTTCCGCTCTCGGAGCTTGACTTCCTTGTTCAGTTGGCTGGATATTAGTCAAGCTACCAAAGGGGGAGGAGGGAGTGACGGGGCAAGATGAAGCTTGCAAGACGGTCTCTTGAAGTTCCTGTTGCTCCCCTTTTAGCCAGTTGGCCTAAACTCTCTTTCTCTTACGATCCTTAATTTTTTGTCAGTGACAGGGAGATGTGCCTGGTGCTGCTTAATCAGGTTTCCTCTCCTGCTTTGGGCTAGAAGCCTGCTGGGATGCTTCTCCCATGCTGGATTAGAATCCAGAGACCAACAAGATCCTCCGGGTATATGCTTTCGAGAGTCAGAGCTTGATTCTTCAGATACCACCCAACTCTTGAAAACTTATACCATTGGTGCCGTTGGACTCAGATACTGCTGTTCTACTGCAGACCAACATGGCTACCTACCTAAAACTTCCCCCATGCTGCCAGGCTCAGTAGTGGGCAATGTGTGCCAACATTAAAAGTGTGTGTATAAGGGGGGGGATCAGACTTGGGGTTCATCATTAGTTATATGCTATTATTTATTATATTATTTGTAAAAAAATATTATGGGGGGGCGTGAGACTTTTAAGACATTGTAATTTGACAACTTGATTGTGATGAAGCAAGGTTTAAAAAATATAGAATCTTTTTTCTTGTTCCCAGTTCTTGGTAATTGTCCTAATGTTCAGACTCGTTATTTGAGCCATTTAGAGTTCGAATACTTTAAGAGAGTCTCCACGTTCTAGCAGTTGCCTGCCACACCCTCCCCGTTTGTGTACGACACTTTCTAGTTGCAGGATCATTATGGGAAGGAAGCTGGTAATGTCTGCCATGCTCTTCCTCCTGGTATGCTCTGTTTTTCTCCCTCCCTCTCCAAATGGTCTTTGTTTTCCTTTTCTGTTCTCTGATGTGTGGCTGTATCTGCGCATCTAAGTAGTAGAGGTGTTCTTTCAAGAGAAGCCTCATTTTAAAGTCTTGCCTGGATATTTCATGCCAAGGTGCATCATTCCTGTGTCTGCCTATATGGGTAACCATAACATGAAATGTAATGCCATGCTGGTATGAGTTGCTGACACACCTGAGAAATGTGGCATCACAATTGCATTAAGGATTTTATAGCTCTGTCTGTGGCAGACTTGGAGGAATGACTTGCATCTGCAGAGCATACCCTGTGGGCCAGCCATAAGTGACCCTTCTATAAAACCTTTTTTTGGAGGGGAGGGAGAAGAGGGTAAGTTTGTGGTGCATAGTTCTAGCAAAGGCAGGAAATGGTTCATGTGCGGCCCTTTTACTCAGGAATCAACCTGAACGTTCTTGTTAAAACAGGTTGCTTTTTACACTGTGTAGATGAAGTGGTATTGTGATTTAAAAATATTGATGTTTCTGCTCTTCTTTCTGAAGAGTCTGCTTTACATAAAGTCATGAAGTTTCTGAGCTATCTCGGATTACTATGTTGCTTTAACTCTTGGTAAAATGCAATGTCTCCCACCCCCTACCCATACCAGCATAGGTGTGTCAAAAACTCAGTTCCAAGGAACAACTGTGCAATCAGCTACTAGTTCTAGAAAGTTACATTCTGTCTTAGTCATCAGGTGAAAAACGTCTGTGGGTTACTTATCACTGTCTCTCCAGTGGAAAGTGCAAACCTTTGAACAGGCCAGTACTATCTGACTCATAGGCTTGTTGTCTGGAGATGGGGCTCTAAGCTTGTATGCTCAGTTGCAGTGGCAACATTTTTACTTGGTTGGATGCTTTGGAAGACATAATGTGCCATTTGAGCTATTTTAGGGACAATTAATATAACCTATATGTTGGAAGTTAGCATGAGCTGACTTGTTTCTGTTGGGGCTTGGAAAGTAGAACTTCCCCAGAAGGCAGTTTCCCTCCTGCTGCAGGACAATTCTCAAATGCTCTTCTGAGCCCATGGCTTGCCACAGTGATCCATGCTCTGATCACTTCCAAGTTATGATTAATGTGCTCTACAAGGAGCTACCCTTGAAAATATTTTGGAAATTTCAATTGGTCCAAAATGCGGCAGCCAGAGTACTGTCAGGTGTTGGTTACAGGGATTATATCACCCTAGTGATGAAAGATCTGCACCAGTTGCCCATCTGTTTCCAGGCACAATTCAAAATGCTGGTTCCTACCTTTAAGACCAGCTTGGAGCCAGGGTTCCCGAAGGACTGTCTTCTCCCATTCTATACAGCCTGCCAGTTAAGATCTGCCTCTCAAGTCCTGCTCTCTGTGCACCCACCTTAAGCGGTAAGGAGGGCGGCATCTAGAGACAAGGCATTTTCTGTGGTGGCTCCTTGTCTTTGGAATGGCCTCCCTCTTGAGGCTCGCCTGGTGCCTCCTTTCTTTTAGGCACTGGGCTAAAACACATCAGTTTGCCCAGACTTTTAATTAGGGAGTTTTCAATGGTCTGCTTCTGTTTTATGGATAATTCTTATGTGGAAATAATCTAAATAAATAAATCCTACTATAGATGCTACATGCATGGTTCTCATTTATAGCCAGCAGCTCTTTGAGACTATGAAAGATGTTGAAAAAGCTGTGCGTGCAGTCTCCATAGGGCAGCACACGTGCTGTTGTCGTTGTGGAAGCAGCCGTGCACTGGGTCACCTACAGGCAGTAGAAAATCACTGCAGGTGTTCAGTTTAACATGTTTGAATGCCTTGCTGTGCATCCCAATTGCAGTTTGTTAAATCAGTATTTTGGGGTGCAGGGAGAGCAGCATTCAGATTTGCCCTTGGCATATTTTGAGGCATTCACTAGGCTTATTCGCTAACTGGCATTAACTGTGTGTGAGAATCTGTCATGATTGTGGTGGTAGAGAGTGCCATCAGGTCATAGCTGACTTGTGGCAACTCCTGGTGGGGTTTCCATGGCAAGAGACTAACAGAGGTGGCTTGCCATTGCCAGCCTCGGCAAACTTGGTCTTTGTTAGAGGTCTCCCATCTGATTACTAACTAAGGCCGATCCTGCTTAGCTTCTGAGATATGATAAGATCAGGCTTGTCTGGGCTATCCAGGTAAGGGTAGACTGTGGGGAAATACGTAAAAGAGCCTAACTTGATATGCTATTTCCTCTCCCATCATGAGACTTTACTGTTGTCATTTTGTCTGGAGTTAAATATAAAAAGGCTGTGCAGATAGTTGTTCACATAAAATTATCTAGAGTAACTAGAAAAATTTTTTGGAACCAAAAGCAACTAGAGAGCATGTCTGTCTAAAATTATGAAGTTTCTACCCTCAGTCAAAGGTTATTTTCTTGTTTAATCTGCTGATAGCAGTAATATGTGCACTTGGACAGCATGTGACATAAGCACTGTGTCCCACAGACTACTGTTGTGTAGTCCCGTGGCTCTTTTTGAATGGATATGAGGGAGAGAAGTTAAATTCCATCGTAAAAGTTGCAGTAAAAACAAAATGTTGGTTCGGCCTAAGTACAGATTCTTCTCCCTTGTGCATACCCTTCATTTCTCCTCCTCTTTTGTTTGTTCCTTTCCTTTTAAGGATCTCATCTCAACTTCAGATATGACCCTCTTGAGGGTCACAGAATTGTTTAATTAACAACAATACTTGGCATCTCTTAAATACTGTGTTGCGTAATACTGCTAGATACTCCCTAAGAGGAGTTTTGGAGACATGCTGGAAACCCCTTTAGCACTGCAATTTTTTAGGCTGGTTACCCCCCCCCCCTTAGCTGTACTGGACCAAGGCTCAGCTGCTTTTTGACACTGGTGTAATTTGGTAAGCTATGTGACTTGATGAAACAATCACCTTAAACTATAAACCTGGAAAACTGTGTTAACTCTGATGGAAAGTCTTGTGCAAGATCCAAGTGCTTTGTATGTGAGTTGAAACCATTCCTGCTCTTGCTTAGGGGACAGGCAATTTTTGTTTTTTTGGTAATGACAGCCTATAGTGCTTTCTGTGAGGGTTGCCTGACTTTGGGATGGGGAAACAGAGGGCTGCTTCTTGAAGGGGGCAGTTTAAGCCCTGAACAGAATACTGGCTTTTGTCAATTTGCATATTGGCTTCCAAAACTTTGCAGGTCATACTAATCTCTCTGTCTCCTGAGAACAGCCCTGGACTGGAAACTTCTGCTGGGTAAGAGTTCTGGCTCTGCCTCCAGTGATAGCATGGGAGTGCTTGCACTCCCTTGAGCTGCGTTTGTCTAATTTGCTTTCTGTACTTAGACACTGCAGGTGTTCAGGTATGTCGGAAGCAATCAGGCATGAAAACATTTTGCTTTGGGGCTGGTATTTGTGTTGCTGCGACTGCCAGGCCAAAATACTATCCTTGCTGGAAATACTAGTAAGAGATACCATATTTGGAATAACTACCAACTTTCAGTGCAATTGCTTAGAATGAAGTTAGTATATGTACTTAAGCTGTAAATAAAATGTGGCATGCTTGGAACATGGTAGGATTTAAACTCTCATCTGTAGGAAGTTTCTGTCTTACAACTTTTTAGTTGATCTGTGGTCTAAATTGGCCTTTATTATCTTTTTAGGTATGAGTTGTAAGGTTGGGGAACCCTCTGTCCTCCCCATTTTGTACCAAGTTGCACTGATCTCTTGTCTAGTAGGTCTAAACAGGCTTAAATCTTCCAGTGGAGCCTTGGAAGGTTCAGACACTCCAACTGTGGTCAGTCAAATGTGGTTGGGAGGTCTTGTGACTAGTAAAGTCTTCCTTGGAGAATACTAGACTTTCTTAGGTAACTCTTGATCTAATTCTAAAAGAGAATTATGAAGGAGAAATTCATGTAACATAAATACTTCCTTATGTAGTTACCTTTATATGCCCACAAGGCAGCTCTGAGCCAGAACACAGCTCACAAGCACAACTTAGAAATTTTTCGTTGGGGAGTGATATGGGTCTACTTTTAAAAGGCTCATGACTTTCATAAATCTAATAACTGGGACAATTATTTGCATGAGTAGGCTGAAGAGAGCTGAAGTCTAGTTGGACTATGTTCATATGCAAACTCTTTTCCTGTGTGCAGTCGACTTTTAGGCAAATGTCTTCTCTGACCGGATACGTGTTCCTTGTTTACAGCCTCCAGCATGAAGAGGTGTAACTGTAACAGTACTGGGTTTCCTACAGGAGCAAGAGTTCTTGCTGGTATTAAATCTAGTTATACTTTGCTTTAGATAAACTTGTACTTTCTCTTCATCTGAAGGACCAGCGTGCACAGGCCCTGTGTGGCATTAATGTTGTTAAAGGATGTGGGAAAAGAGCAGTTAAACTTAATGGCAAGAGTATGTTAACTTTATAGTCTCTCATCTCTTCAAATGACAGGTGGGTGTATCCTTTTAAATGAATGCATTATTAGTGGCCACTTCTGTACCAACATTAATTATTGAGTCTTCCTCTTATGTAACCTTGTGCTGATCCTTTGGGGGCATGTCCATGGTTTCTTAAGGAGTAGTCCTTATAGTGTTGATTTGCATAGCTCTGTCGTGGCATTTTTATATTAACTCCACAGCATATGCATTCGCCAGACTTTCACTCTTAAGTTCTTTAGCATCACAGATTTTAGTATCGCTGCTCTCTTTATATTGAAGGAAGTGTGGAACTTACACCGTTCCTTCATTCAGTTGTGACTGGCAAGATGGTATGAGGGACAATGCATTTAATATGACTTTTGTGTACCTGCTAGTGGAGGCATGCGCTGTGAAGGAGGAGGGGTCAAGGGATCCACATGATTCAAAACCCTAAACTTGGGCAAACACTTGGCAGTGTTTTTAAACATTTGAGTTGGCCTGCCAACAACAGTGTGTTTCTTCAGTGTCCAGCTGAGGCAGTTCCCACTTAAGAGTCTTGCACTGTACCTTTTCCCCAAGAAGGTTCCTAGAGCCTGACTATAATCTAGTGGTATTACAATAGCACTTAATGTTCTTTGTTGTAGTGATGAATGAAACCCTACAATACTGTCCAGTTTAAATATCACTTCAGGAGCTAAGCTGAAATTGCGTTTTCTGTTTGGACCTCCCCCTGGGTGGGGGCAGGGGGAAGGAAAGCTACCACATTGCAAGAAATAGTGACCCTAATACCAATTTTCAGTAGTCTAAAGACCTTTCATAAAAGCTTCAGCGAGCTTCTGTTCTGTAAGATGCATTGGTACAACCCAGCGTAAAAAAGATCCTCCGTAATTCTGCTAATTGTTCTACTAAGCCACCAGCTTGCCCAACTGAGGGCTGTATCATGCAAGTCCTCTAACCTGATCATCTCGGTGTCTTTAAAATGTGGACCGCAATTTGGAATGGTGCTAGTGTGTGTGTTCTAGGTGTGTGGGACAGAGGGTTTAATCCTCCCCTGTGGAGTTTTCCTGACTGAAACAGGTGTAGGAGTGTATTAGTTATCAGTACAGGTAGCAGGAAAGAGGCATCAGGTCTTCCCTCTAAAGCCCAAATAATTGTGACTTGATCAACAAAACCTTGATGGGGAAGGGTTAGGGGGCCCTGTATTAGCTCTTTCCATTTTAAAAAAATTGCTGGGATCATGTCTTGAGGCATCTTTTCTGACTTGATCCTACCTTACAAGGGCAGCGTCTTAATAATTTTGTCATGCAAGTAAGTTCTGTTAAAAGTGGAGATTGCTTCCCAATGTGTTCAGGCAAATTTGTAACAACAAAATATAGTTAAATGAGACAATGTTTCAGTAAACTGAGTAGAAGAAACTTGTTTTTAAGAAATGTTTATCACTTTTTAATTTGGGTAAAGTAGAGAGGTTTTTTTTAAGCAAGAACTATTGGGTTATTAACACTGCCTGTTTTTGCTAGGTTTTGGGACAGAGGAACTCTTGGTTCTCACTTGATACAACTGAAAGGGCAGCTGTTGGTTTTAAACAAATGAACAGTTTCCCTTTGATGTTGAGCTAAGACGGGGGGGGGGGAGGTCTTTGTTGGCTATGGTAACAGTTTTCTGTTTGTTCTAGCTTGGGTTAAGGCTCAGATAATCAAAATTACTTCCATCTAATCTATACATTTTTATTGCACTTCTTCCTGGGACTGCCATGGTTCTCCTCTCCCCCATCTCTCATCTGCACAACAGCCCTGTGAGGCTGATTAAGCTGCGAGTGACTGGTCCAAGTGAGCGTCACAGTTGAGTGGGGCTTTGAAATCAGTCTTTGCAGTCCTATCCTGGTCTGACACTAACCACTGTTAGGCTGATTGGTCCCCTCAGCTTTTCTTCCTGAGGGCTTTGAGCACTAGAGGTCATCTTGACTCAGTGACAAACAGTTGAGGAGAGGGGTGTGGATAATCAACCCTGGGTGTATGTTCAGCTTTCTTGACCCATGTGCCCTTTTATCCCAGCCTTCTCCATACATAATGGGACAATTACACATTTAAGCACAAAATTGCTGCCATTTGCGTTTAGTTTGGCCCTAAGATGCTCAGCTCTGTAAGTCTCATTAGTGGTGGGCATGTCATAGTTTACCTCTAATGAGCTTGGGGGGAAAAAACTCTTGTCTTTCTTTCTGTTCAGCTCAGAAAAGCAGCCAACCCAAGTAGCTTAGTAAGTGAGCCGTGATCATTATCATTCTCATTTACTTCATTTTATGGGCATTTCTAAACTTATAATTGCTGGACTGCATTGGGTGACTTATTCCTGTCCTTGTGCAGCATAATTTGAAGTATTAAAGTTGAGGGTTGATATGCATAGATAAGAATGTATTTTTGTTTCTCTGCCATTGTTGCAGTTGAAGAGAAGAGGGCTTTTGTGCTTCAGTTCTAAAGCCACTTAGGGCTTGTCTGTTTGTTCTCTCCTGAGTTACAGAAACATCATAAATTTGCAGTCTCAAGAGCCTCCATGGCTCTTCAACCTATGTAAACTTTCCCCGCAGTTCTTTAAAAATAGTGACTTCCCTAATCTCTTGGTGAGTAATTGTGTCCTTGCAAAAAAAAAAAAAAAGCAATGAACAGAACTTGCAACGCAATTCGTGAAACTCGTGTGCCTTTCTTCCTGCTGTGCTTTTCTGCCCAGAGAATAGCCTCTAGGAGGGAGCACAGCTTGAAAGCTCACTGAAAGCTTGCTTCCTTAGAAACTACATATGGACAGTCCAGCTTATTATCTGTCTGTAGATGTGGCTCTTGGTGCACAGAGACTCCACTGGACGTCTGGTAGGATGGAGGTGGGGTTTCCAGGCCTCCTACATTTTGTTACATTTCCTGTGTAAGGTGGGATTGTGGGAAATGGATAGGTAGATATCTGAGTTACAGAGCGCTGCTAAAATTTTACACAAGGGCACCCTTGGACTTCCTGATCTCAAGGTGCTTTCCACAACAGCTTCCTGTTTAAGATACTATGTGACAACTTGCTGAGAACTTCTATAGTTGTCATTACTTATTACTAGACTTAATTATCTATTACTAGACTTAATTAGTGATGAAAAGTGCTAGCTCCCAAGAGGCTGTTGCCTTGTGCTGTGAAACTAGCTGCTGCTTAAAGGCAAGCATGCCAGACCTTATAAAACAAATTTGTGGAGCAGGGAATGTGGAGAAATCTGCACAGCATCAAAAGGCAATAGCGTAGCTGTGGAAGGTTATGAGGAATCCAGCAAGGATGACTAGTTTATTTCCAATGTGGTCAGGATAAGTACAAGATCTAAATTTCAATTTTTGTATCTGTTTTTTTTTTTAAAATAGGCTGTTGAGTAATTTGCAGCGGGAAGCCATATTTTTTTAAAAAAAAATAAATATACATTAGCTAGGGTACTGGAAATAGGATAGCACCAGTAAAAAAAACCCTCAAACTTTGCGTAGTGTGACAGTGAAGTATACACGAAGGCAGTAGACTCATTTCTTCAAATGGGGATTGTTGTCAAGCGTCAGAAAGATAACAATATGAGTGATTTCCAGTGGAGAAGCCGGGAAAGGGTTGCTGAAACTTTTGACTGTGTTTCTTCCCTTCTGGGCTTCAAGATCAGAGATGAACTTGATGTGTAGGAAGTGATGGGTGCTGAGTGGGGGAAGCAATAGAAGGGGACAGTTCAACACCGCCACCGTCAGACTGCTTCTTAACTAGGAATCCTTGCCCCACTTTGCTGTTTGATTTTGCTGATGGTAACCTCCATTTGAAGATCCGAAACCTAGTAACCATGTAACAACTTCCTCTTGGGGAAGAGAGGTAGAATCAAATGTTTAAAGGAAGAAATTAGTGAAGATTTTATTGCCTGTGAAAACTCCAGAAGACTATGGCATGATCCCAGCTGTTTGGGAGACATGGATTTGATGTTCTTCCGCAGACTGGGATGGGATTCTAAAGCAGAGGGAATACTTAACCTTTCCCCCCTTCAACTTAAGTGAAAGGGAGTCCTTGTAGTCAAACTGTAGCGGCAGAAAGGCTAGTTACAGTTATTGGATCTGTTTTGTGGCATGCTGTGAAGGTATTGTTGGCAGTATTTTATGCTAAACTTTCAAAACCAGTGAGGACAGGAACTCTTGCTTCAATCTTGAGCGATGTCCTGTGCCTGTTTTGAAGATCTTGTTGCCTGGAGAGACATGGTGAACTCTAAACCCACCCCTTTAAGCAGCAGGGATGGGCTGAAGTCTCTGAAGCCACTGCTGTCGTCTTAAAGTGAAATTATTCTATTGAGTGGTCATGAAGAATGTGTTCTCTCTCTGGAATGTTTTCCTTGTGGGCATACTGTCTCTTTACTGTGCTGAGAAGGCATGTACTGCACACATAGTAATAGGAAATAACAGTTGCCGAGCATGCTATATTAGATTTAAAGTTAGGAATATCTTATTCCAAGTTAAATGCTGGGAAGCTGCCAGTTGAGCTTGTGTGCTAATGATGGAGTCTGACACAAACAGCTACTTCCCAAGCACAAAGCTGTTTCCACGCACCAGTTCCTATACTGTAAGAAGAGTTAATTAATATCAGCTTCGCCCTTGAGTGCAACGTGTCATGGGCCAAACTCTGCAGTTGGCATGTTGTAGAAGGATTTAGCCTGGTGCTTTCCTATTTTCTTGCCTTCCCTGCAAAGTAGGGAATAAGGTCTCTTTGCGATGCACCTTGCCGCAATAGCTGTATCAACAAATGGAATACACAGATAATATATGCCTTCAAACCATCACCCCTGAGAAGCAAGGGAGTAATATGGATCTTGAAGAGACAACATTTTCACAAATACAATTCAGGTTTTCATTGGGAAGGAAGCAGGCTTAGTAATAGATTCCCCATCCCAGGCAAGAACCCAGATCTTTATTTGCCGGGGCATTGTCTTTATTTCTTTATCAGAAAAGCACATAATATTTATTACCAGACTCTCCAGTGGTGGTTGGGCTCTTCAGTTGGTCAACGGTGAGTCCTTTTGGAGGATGAAGCCTCTTTCTCCACCCATTCCAGTGTTCTTCCAGATTGTAATGGCTAGGTAGCATGGGTAGTACTTCTCAAGAAGCCCATAACTCCGTCCTGTTTGTAGCATTTTCCCACTGACTTGAGCCATGCCAAATACAGATTAGGATAAGGTGAACTGCGACATTCATATTATTTGGTTTACCAAAGAGCCTTCATAGTTAAATTATGAGATGAAATGCATGTTTTCTCAGTACCAAAAGTGCCTAGATGAATTTTAATTATGCAGCTTAAGTATATTGTCCAAGGAGGAGAAAACCTTTCTTTGAAACGATGGTTGTCTTAAGAAGGGAAGCTCATGCTGACATTCAAAGGGAGGAACTTGCATATTCTCTGGTGAATCATAGAGGTTTTGGTTTTTGTTCACAAAATGGCTTTCCCAACTTTTCCTTCCATTCCAGCCTTGTAGCAACTATTGTACTGTCAAGTTGCCTTGAGCTGACTTTTGTTCAGTATCGGTAGCACTGTCTGGTGTAAATGGGTATGTGTGTGTGTGCGCCTCCCTTTTCAGAACTCCATCGAAACATAGAACTGGAAGGATACCAAGGGTCATCTAGTCCAACCCCCTGCACAATACAGGAGATTCATGGCTATCTCATGTCCCTCAGTGACCCCTGCTGTATGCCCAGAGGAAGGCATAGCCAGTTGGTGTATTGCTGAACATGTCACCTTAGTTTATCACTGCCTCAGCTTAGTTCTTTTAGCAAATGTGGTATCTTCCTATGTTCTGTATGTTAAAAACACACTGGTATAGTATGCTTAAAAACATTGGTTCAGTGTGTTTTACAGTTTTAATTCTGGTTTAGCCCCTATCATCACAGAACCATGTACAGAAATGCTATAGAAACCCAAGGGTCTATGTCAACAAGGCTGCAGGAATAGGCCTGAATGTCACAGCCATGTTTCACATCTGGCTTTTGCCATTGTCAACGGAGTCTCTCAAAGAGCTACATCCGCTATAGAAACCTTCTCTAAACATGGAGCATAAGAACTGCTTATAAAGCAATTGTCTGCTGCTTCCAAGGATGAGAGGCCCAGTTTCTTTGCAGAATCAGTTTGCTCAAATAACTCAGCTTTTATACTGTTTAGTTCCTGGTCATAAAGTGTGTATTTTAACCACCTCACCCCTTGCTTAACCTACACACTTGATCTTACCAGTTAGGCAGCATCTGCTGTGTAATTACATCTTATGGCTGTATTTCTGTTAGTTTGAACAAGCCATGCCCGGGCAGCCTGGGGAAAAAATCCTGTCGGCTGAACTAAGGCTGGCTCCAGCAGTTTGCTTCTTCTGAAAGCACCGTTACAGCAGGACTACTCTGTAGCAAGGCTTCACCTGATCCCAGAACAGACTGCTGGGGGAGGTTCATACTATTCAGAGTGGTTTCAGGATGTTGGATTCTTGAAGCATTTCAAACTAGCTCAAAAAAAATGCTGGCATCTTTCCCTGAAGAGGGTTTTTTATAACTACAACTGAAGTAGTTACTGTCTTTTCATTCTCCAGCAACTTCACTGTAGGGCATCTTGTGCAGTTACTTATTAGCAAGAACATATGAGGCTCAAACAAGGTACACTACCTAGGCTTTAATAGTCATTCTTCTTTAAGCAAAGTACAGTTAAGTACCATATTCTAGAGACACTTTCAGACAAAATTCCTGTTTAAAGCAGCCTTATATTTAATGTGCTTACCTTGTTGAGCAATTGCAGAGTTACAAAAACAATTTGTTGTCCACTGATAAAGTAAACAGTAGGCTAAGGGGGTAATACAAATAGTGCTGAAGGGGGAAACAATTCGGATAGAAAGCCTTGTTTTCCCAGTGTTCCTAAAACCTCGAGGCAGCTTTTCTTCTTTTAGCCTCCTGTTCTTGATAGTTAAAGAGGACATGACTTCTTTTTTTTTTTGCCAAAGGTACAGGGGAAAGTTGCCCCCCCCCTAAAGTTAGAAGCTATGCAGAACCTTCAGTACATGGGATTTTTAGATTCTCTAGAAGGTAGCATGCCCCGTCTGTCCACATTCAGTAAATAGCTTTTCAGAGCATCCTCTCATTCCATTCTAGTGGGTTCCACATGCATGGACGTTATAATGTAATAGCAAGCAGAGTTGAGAGTCCCCTGGTCTTGGCTATGAAGTTGCTACGTGGCATGACTCTGTCTGTCCAGTCAAAACTCCTATAACCCTTGGGAGAGATGGCAGTACAGCAACATTAACGGGCAAACAGAGTATTCTGAATAGAGAGAGAACTGCGTCTGCTGTCCAGGCCCTTTACAGGAAGGGTGGGACAAATATTTTTCTAGATTATTTTACCAGTACTTGTCTTCTCCCAGCAGGGGTTACTTCTGATCTCAGAAACCCATCTGGATAAAAATGGTTAGGGAAAAGTGTTGGAAGGGGAAGTTGGTTTAGCCCATCTTGAGTGTATTTGATCTCCTCTTTGTAGGGATGCTGTAGTGACCCAGTTCTGAGCACAAGTCTGCTACTGTGGAGTATAGCTTGGTCCCTGGCCACTCCTCATCCTCGGCTCCCCAGTATTCAGTTGGTAGAGAATAGGAATAAATTTGGGCTCCCCCATATGCAGCATTTGGTTTCCAAACTCCCAGCTGCTCCATTACAGGGTCAAATTTCTCAGGGTTTGTTCCATTTAACTTCTCTAGTACATGTTGCTTAAGCAAATATGAGAGTTTTCTTCCTTCATGGTTTTTCAGGGTCACTTTAACACTGTGGATTCCTAGCCCCATCTCTTGCTCCTTGGAAGCATGGAAAGGTGGTAGGACTGTCTGGGATCTGGTGCCATTTTAGAGAATGTGCCAGGCATGGGAAGCACATCGTTTGGTGGTTCACTCTGAATTTTAAATGTTGAATAAAATGTGTACTATTTTACTGTGCGGGGATGTGGATTGATGGTGATTATTCCAAGGGGAAAAAAGCAGGATATGAATAAATGTTGCAGAAATTAATTTTTGTACTGCTGAAAAGGAACTATCAGCAGACAAAAGCAATTTATCATGTAATTGTGATATAGATTATTTCCTGCCATAAGTTATAGCAAGACTTTCTGCTGGTGAATTTGAGGGATGTTTTGTGACTTAATCAAGCATGCTTTGTAGATATTAATGGAAGCTTGGGAGCAGACAGGCTGATGGAACCAGGTGTATGTTCCTCATTCATCTTGGGTGGGATCAGCTTGTTTTATCTGAAACAAAGAAAAGCATTTTCCTTCCTTTGCCTTCTAGTCAAGAGGCCTACTACAAGGCAGGACGTCAACGTTTCAAAAAGAACCTTGTCAACTTTAATTTCTGAAGTAATCTGTCTTTAAAAATCAGAACCAGCACCTTGCTGCATAGCTGCTCGTTTACTATTCCAGAGATGTACAGATACTCAGGTTGCCCCTTTGACTGGGCCCTTCTCCATCATCTCTTTACGGCAGGGACTTAGGATAGAAGTTGGATATAACCAAGACTGTCTTGATAAAGCAGTTGGATGGTCAGGGATTGTGGGCAGGAATGGACCATTATGGAAGCCTCTCCTCAATATTGCTCTTCAGTGGCCTTAATCCTTTGCAACTTCACATTCTCTGCTAGTTCCCAGGTTTTAAAAAAGGAAAGCTTTATGCCTCAGTTCTGCACATTCTGGTGATCGGTATCTAAAACAAAGGTTTACAGTACTTTGTAATATTTAATTCTTAAAATGTGGTGTTCCATGTGACATAGTTTAGTTATTTGGTAAACACTGGCACAGTTTTGGCCTTGCTACAGTGGCATTGAAGGAGGACTAATTGCAAACACTGCCTGATTACCCTGCGCTGCAAAGAGGAAGCTAGGAGCAACTTACACTGTTAGTGGTGGTGGGTGAACTTTACTTCCTGTGTACTTCTGCTATAAGATCTTGTGGCAAGTGCCTGCTTCTAGAGAAATTAGCTGTTGCACAAGTTACGTATTTGAAGCTCGCTTGCACCCAATGGCTGTGTGCAAATCAGACTTGAGAGCTGGATGGCCAGGGAGCTGGTAAAGTCTTAATGTTTCCTTGTAGTATAATGGCTGAAAACAACATTAGGAAGAAAACTTTTAAAAGGTTGTCCTTAAGTCTGCAGCAGCTTACCCTTCCTAAAAGCTAGTCAAAATTCGAATGTTGGTTATGGCACTAGAACAATGTAGTGACATGATACACCGTCAACCCCAAATCTAAGCCACAGAGGCTGCATTTATGTATTGTCCGCTAATGTCTGCATATGCAGTCTGATTGAGATTTAACTGCCCCCTCCCTATCTGTTCTTACTGCACCATTTTAACTGAGATGGCTGTGTGTTTGCTATGGTGCTTTAACCAACAATGCAATACGGAGAGTGCAACATTGCTCAGTGAGAAAGGAATGGAATTGCATGCACTCTTCCTTCAGGCTGCTTCTGGATCTCAGAGGTTAGTAAAGTGGACCGTGGTGGTGGTATAATGACAGGAGCTCCAGATGGAGGTAACTCAGCTGTAAATGGAGTTGTGAAGAGCAGGTTTGAGCTTTTGCTGGGGAAGAACCTCTCCCAAACAGCTGTTGTAGCAAGTGCTCCAGAAAAGCTCATTGCTCTCTCTGTGTGCTTCCTTCTCTCACATCAAAGGGTGTCTACCTGCCCAACACTTTTGCTGTTTAATTTTCAAGCCTGATTGCATATGTTGATGCTGTAATTACCAGTTCAGCTCCAGGAAGAAGCTGGATTCACTACAGTGGAAGCCAACTTGCTTTCTTAGCAGTGTTGTATTGTTCAAGTCCTCTTCTGCTCACTTGCAGCATCTTCCTGGAGGGTAGGAAGTATCAAATAAGGTGCATTACAGGGTGTAGAATGTGCTGCTTGGAGATTGACCTCTATGCATGGAATCCAGTCCTTGAGATCTAAATATCTCTGCTTTCAGTCAAAACCTCAACTTATGGTACTGATCAGCAGAAATGTTTAGAAAATGTGATACTCATTAAACACTATTCAAATGATCCAAATGTTTTTGATTCTTCAGGCTAAGTGGAGTCATTGGACCAAGCCTTTCCTGAATTCATACAGTAGACATTCAAGAACTGACAAAACTTGATGCCAAACTGCAGCGGTAGGGTGGATGAAAATGATGCAGAGATCATGCTAATAACGCAAAGTAGTTTTACAGTGCAATCCTAAGAAGAGTTACTCTTCTAAATCCATGGATTAAGAAGAATAACTCTATTTAGGACTGCATTGTCAGTCCACATTTTTTCCAGCTGTTGAACAACCTGCTTTTTCTAGTGCTATCCATAATGAACGCTGCTAGTATTTCTTCAGGTGCTCTAACAATGCTTTAGGCTTTACAGTTGACAGCATGAAGAGGCAATGGGATCAGCTTAAGATTCATGAAGTGTGCTGTTGAATGAGGATGCGGTAGTTTGCATCACATTATGTGGTCTATTGCCAGTTCCTGTTGAAGTGTGTAGACTTCAGGTTATAGCATGCAAGAAGTTCTGCTTTGCTAAAGAAGCCAAGCTTGATCACAACTGGTCTGAATAGTCATTAAAATTTTCATTAGTGTAACATTATACCATATAAATCAGAACATATGTTGGTTAAGTTGTTAACTGCATCTTAATACTTGTGTGTTAAAACTTACAGAAAGGCAGCATTAATAATTAATATTGTTACCTAATGAAAGTAATAAAGAACTAAGCTTTTGGAAAGAATTCTTTCGCAAAGCTAAAATAAGCATTATGAATCAGTATATAAATTATATTATGCTATTTTATTGCCTAAATATTTCTAACCAAGGAGTTGTCTTTTTCCTAATCAAGTACTGAACATTTATCTAGCTCAGGAGTCCCCAACCTTTTTGAGCCTGTGGGCATATTTGGAGCTCTGACAGTGTCATGGATTCCACAACAAAATGGCTGCTGCAGGATGCAGAGCCAACCACAAAATGGCGGCTACAGCTTACTTTCAGGCACCTAGTGAAGATCCTTGTGCTGCGGAAGCAGCTTCTGCCAAATAAGTGTTTTTTAAAATCTGCATAGCCAATCAGGAGCTGTGCTTGGCAGAAGCCCCACCTGGCTGCAGCCACTTTCTAAACACTGGGTGGGCACCAGGAAAGGTGTCAGCGGGTACAATGGTGCTCACAGGCACCATGTTGGGTCCCCAGATCTGGTATATTTATATTACCTGTGTTTCTTAAGTTTTCCCTCTCTGAATCTCAGCAGTAGGTGGTCAGTTTCAAATCGCTTTGAAGAGATACTTTGCAGTGTTGAGCGTATTGGTGTTTCAATATTTGCCAATACTGAGCAAATGAACATTGAGCAAATGAACATAACCGTGGAGCTGTCTTATGCTGAGTTAGACCGTTGATCTGTCAAGGTCAGTATTGTCTGTTCTCACTGACAGTGGATCTCAGGCAGAGGTCTTCCACATTCTTCCCTACCTGATCTTTTTTAATTGGAGATGTCAGAGACTGAACCTGAGACCTTCTGCATGCAAAGCAAATGCCTTGCCAATGAGTTGCAGCATGAACTGGAAAGAAGCCTGTACTTTGATCTGATCTTTCCTAGCCTTTGTCCTGCCCTTTTCTCCGTTAATGGAGCCCTTTTAATGCTCAGTTTACACAAACACACCTTTTTCCTTCTAGTACACCAGTTTTCCGACTTTCAGCCATCCAAGAAAGTGTCATTTAAAACCCTGTTCCAGGAATAGGGTCTTGATGGTTTTCTGCTTGCTCAGCTCATGTGAAAAGCAGGCCCAGGTTTTTGAGGGCCTCATCACCTACACACACAGAACATACTTTAGTCACCTGCAAGTTGCATATTATAAGTAATGGATGGTGAGCAGTTTGTGTGTGTGCATGTGCTGGGGCGGGGGGGGGGGATGTTTAAGAGTTCTGTGAGAACCACAAAGAGCTCTCTGCAACAGTTTGCAAATCACAGAAGACATGAATCCAGCTTCCTTTCAGTCCCCAAGGTGTTTTGCTTCTTTCTGCTTGTAGGCCTGCAGCGTCTTATGGAGATGTGTATGAATATGCAGGTAGTTTTAAGAGTTTGTTGCTATGCAGTAGTAAACTGCTGCTGTAGTTGAAGCTAAACAAAGCGAGAAAGCTAAAATTTAAGCCCTGTGCCTCTGTGAAGACCAACTGTGCAGCTTAAGTAGGAAACATAGTCATGTGAAAGTGAAAGTGAAATCCAGAATGACAAGGTTGCTGCCGTGGATGCACCCTTAATGGAAAACAGTCTTACCAGTCCCTTCCCTGGAAGTATAATGTGCAAGGTCATACCTGTAAGACTGGCCTGCGAGAGCTAGGTTGGCATATGAGACACTCCTTTATGTAGATCAGGGAATCTTTGCTGTTACAGGTAGTTTGCCCCTATGGAAGGGGCAAGGGAGGATGATTTCCCAGAACGTCATACCTCTGAGAGGCTTTATTCAGAAGAATTCCCATTCTCTCTGAAGGGCATGAGCAATTATAAACCTAAGCAGAAAAGGCTTAAAGGGATACAAATGTTTTAGGCTGACTGTGGAGCTCTTTTGGTTACTTTCAGTTTCATCATTTCCTGAAAAACCTAATTCAGCTGGATGCTTTCATTCTCTGGCGTGTCCTGCTCAATTATGACCAAAAAAGGCAAGCAGTTAAATTCTTAGAAGTTGCATTTGCAGGAAGCTGTGTAGAGGAGGTTTCAGTTGCAGCTGTTGTCTTGCCAGCCTTGACAATCTTTTGAACACAATGAACAGAAGTTTCTTTCGTGCATTCTATCCTTCCTCTACAAGCTTGAGTGCCAAACTTCAACAATCAAAATCACCGGTTCTCTGTTAGGCTAGAGACTTGAAGCTTATCCCACCCTCTTAACCCTGTACCGGTGGAAATACTTGGTTCAGCTAAAAGTTCCAAACCCTTGCTTCCTTGATGACTTCAGTTATATTTTAATTAATATAACCTAGATGGAGCTAGCTTTTGCTGTCTGATGGCAAGAGCTCACAAATGAGCATTTAATGCTTGGTGCTTCACTTCTGCAGAACTTGAAATAAAAGTGAGTACCTTGTTGACTGTTAAAGAGATGTCACAGGGAACTGGGGTTGTCTTCTTCTAAATTGTTGTTTGTGGATGTAATGAAGAAAGAAAAAATGAAATACGTTTCTGAATGGCAGAAAAGTACTGGTAGGTAGCCTGTCAGTGCAAATAGTTGTAAATCACTAATCTGGTGAAACGTTTTTTAAAACTGCTTTTCCTAGAATAGAGAGGATAAGCGGCCCTGCAAGGACTCTTCCAAGAGGGGAACCCTATTCCTTGCACACTCTTTTTACCCGTGCTAGTCACCATGTCCCTAGTTTTCTTTTCACCACGTCTCCTAGTTTTCTTTTCCCTTTGCAGTCCCTCAACTGCTCTGCTTGGCCCCATCTTCTTATTTTGCCTTTTTGGGTTGCTACAGCAACACAAAATGCCACCCAGTAATTGGGTTTTTTTTAATCCCCTATTTACGTTTTTGTTTAGTTTTGGGTGGTGGTGGCTGATACTTTGCGAACCTGGAAGTCCCCTGGGCTTGCAGAATCATCTGTAGCTGTTGTGTAGATTTTTTTGATCTGTGTAGTGGGACCATCCTGGGAATTAGATGTGTAGCAGTAATCTGACACTATTACAGCTACCAAATATTCACTGATTCAATAATAATAAATAATAATAATATTTGATTTATATACTGCTCTTCAGGACAACTTAACACCCACTAAGAGCAGTTTATGAAGTGTGTTGTTATTATCCCCACAACAATCACCCTGTGAAGTGGCTGGGGTTGAGGGAGCTCCAAGAAACTGTGACTGACTCAATGTCACCCAGCTGGCTTCAAGTGGAGGAGTGGGGAATCAAACCCAGTGCTTTACTTTATTATTTCCTATGTTAAACTTGCTTAAAAGTTCCCTCGAGGTAAAATGTTTGTCCTCTGCCGTGTGTACTCTTTATTTAAGGTGCCCTTTTTTGTTTGTGAGGAACCAAATTTTTGCTGTGTATGATGCCCCCAAACATTAGAAGGAGACCCTCGTGAATGTGTGTGCCACAGGATGCAGTGGGTGAGGGTTTCAGTGGCAATTCTTAGTGATTCTTTCTCATAAAACTCGTTCATTCTCTGAAGCTCTTTTATTTTAGAAGCCGTTCTGCTTAACATCTGCTGTCTGTAGCCCACAGTGGCTCATCTATGGGGAGGTCGTAGTGCATGGTGCTGGGCAGGGATGTTGTTCTAAGATAAGCTTTTGGTTCCTTCAGATCCTGATTTTCTCCATCCGAGAACTTCAGAGATTTATTCTGCTTGTAGCTTACTCCTCTGAACTATTCTTGCTTCTATTAATAACAATAGCAAAAACAACAACATTCAGTTTATATACTGCCCTTCAGGACAACTTAATGCCCACCCAAAGCAGTTTACAAAATGTATTATCCTCCTCATGACAGTCACCTTGTGAAGTGGGTGGGGCTGAGAGTGTTCTGAGAAGCTGTGACTGATTCAGGATCACCTAGCTGACTTCAAGCGGAGGAGTGGGGAATCAAACCTGGTTCTCCATATTAGAGTCCTGCTGCACTTAACCACTACACCAAACTGACTCTTGTTTTGTCTGTGGCCAGAGTGAGAAATGCTTTCAGAGGAATCTGATCGCTAATGCAATAACAAATTGTAGATGCCTGAAAATGTCGGCGATTGACCTTGTATAAAGCATAGATGGCGATCAATGAAAGTAACAATATTCTTGTTTTAACAGGTCTTTGGTTATAAACCACCATGGCGCAGAGAGATGCTGACAAATACCTCTATGTGGACAGAAACCTCATCAACAACCCTTTGGCTCAGGCTGACTGGGCAGCCAAGAAGCTAGTGTGGGTTCCGTCAGAGAAAAATGGGTTTGAAGCAGCTAGTTTAAAGGAAGAAGTAGGAGAGGAAGCAATTGTTGAACTTGCTGAAAATGGGAAGAAAGTGAGAGTAAACAAAGATGATATCCAAAAGATGAACCCACCCAAGTTCTCTAAAGTGGAAGACATGGCAGAACTGACCTGCTTGAATGAGGCCTCTGTGCTACACAATCTGAAGGAGCGATACTACTCAGGGCTCATTTATGTAAGTAATAAATTTCTCTGCTTGGTTTAGGGCCCATTCAGATGCTGGGTAGAATGCTAGCATGTACTCTGTATTACAATATTTCTTTGCCCTCTGATTTCTACCATTAAGTAAGTGTTGTCTTTAATGAGGTATGTAATGTTTTCTCTTTGTAGTATGTAATGGGGTACTGGATTCCAGTAATTGCATGTTTTTTATGTATTTTATTTTAACATATAGTCTGGGTTGGAAGAGGCATTAGGAATCAAACAGGATGTATGATCCCCAAATTCAACATTGTTTTGATGTTGAAGACTTGGCTGTTCTGTTCATATCTTCTGTGGAAGGGAATACTAATATTGAGCTGACCACCCAGTCATTGAGATCTAGCTTCCAAGATGTGCTGCAGTAAAACATGTTCTGAGCAGGTGGTTTGGATTTTACTCTTCTCTGGTCTCTTCCCACCAAAGAAAGTGGCAGCATCACTCTCAGGAGTTTGTTGCCATAGAAACAAGGACGTTGGACTGCTTGTTCAACTGATAGTTGTATATATAAAAAGTGTTAAGTCCTTGTGGAGTTCTTCCTCATACTTGACCCACCGGCTCACAGAACACTGAAAGATGCTAACTAGGCTTGTTCTGTGATAAGACTGTTCTTAACTGGTCCTTCCTTCCACTTGAGACAGATGGGAAGATCCCTTTTCAGTGAGAGTCACTGAAGTTTAAACCAAAATATAAACATCGGTGACTCCATTGAGAAGGAGTCTTTACTTTCTTCTGAAATTATTTTTAAGCCATTGTGGGTTGCTTTTGTCTGTTCTGTTAACTAGTAGGCTGTCCTGAGTTTTTGGAAGGCCAAGCTGTAAACAGAATTGGAAGAATGTGACATGAACTAAGGGGGGAAATGTGGGGTGCGTATAGTCTCAATTGTGGGTGGTGTGGCAATGTAGCTTGCAGCCTGGTTTCTAGTTGTCCATTCCACCTGGTGTTCTCTGACTTCATTTGAGAGAACAGAAATCCCCAGATCTACCTGGGGAGCTATAACCCCCATTCAGACAAGCCATGGCTTCTCTGTATGTCTACTGATACATGTTAAATGGTAAGTGTGTGGATAACATGAACTCTTCCCTCCACCAAGTTGGTTTGAAGAAGTTTTGTGCAGAGTCTTCTAAACTGGCTCTTTAAAGTTAATGATGGTGTGGCTCACCCTCTGCATTTGTGTTTGCCCTACTCCTTCATCATGGTTTGGGAGGCCATTACTTTAATTTTATGCAAATTATTTGTGGCTAAACTTTATGCCACTTTCTCTGTACTGAGAAATTCGAATAACATATGCATTTTGCATGTTAACTAGGCTACTGTCCTAGAAGAAACCTTGGTAATTAACTTCCTCCTGAGCTGCCTGGGAAGATGGTTGAGAAACCGTTCTGGGCGTAATACTAGCACCTTCCCTGCAGTAACCAAAGTGTGTTGACTTTGGACAAGTGCATGGAACAGGATTGCATATTGTTTGAGTCTGACCGTAGGAGCCTCTCTTATATGCATATTCTGGACCTCATATTTGCACAGGGGCCTGTGAACCCAGGCTGTATGACTCATACATTCTGATTTTTGTCAGTACAAATTGTGCAGTTAATACCTTTGGGCATTTTCCTTCATGTGGGAGTGAAAACCTTTGCAAAAGTGGCATCACGGTCCCAGTTTCCACAGTGTGTCGCTTCACAGAGCAGCTTGGCGCTGTTCAGACTTTGAAAGAGCAGGTAGGATTGTATGGATTTGGTCACCTGTCATCTTGTATATATTTAGTATACAAACTGTCATTGTACAAGTGACTCAACTCTAGCTGATATCTCACTCACCCCCTCCCCCAACTGAACACTGGCCATTTCTGAACCATATAATCTGTCAAGATGATAAATGCCCAACGTTGTTCCAGCAAGAAAACGACCCCCCCCCCTCCCTACCCCCATTCTCTTGGGGAATAAGCAGGTTACCAGGTATAAAGGAAAACAGACCACTCCCAGTGGGGAGGGACTTTTGTGTCTCTGCTTCTTAGAACTAGCTGTTGCTAAAAGCAGGCTGTTACAGAGTCCTGGGGTTGATGGTGTTTGCACAGCGTGCTTGCTTACACATGTGCTGATGCTTGCCCATCTGATACCTTGGGACAGCCATCTCTTAATTGGTACTTTCTTCAGACACCATTTGTTACAGAAAAGATACTACCAGCTCCAAGCTCTCGAGCCTGGTTATTTCCTATTAATAGGCAGATTTGCCAAGAAAAATGGGAGGAAAGTTGCAGTGATATTAGCAGATCATTGTTGGTCATTAATCAGCTTAACTGCAGATAAACAGTTCAGAAATGGCCACTGTTCCGGGAGGAGGGAAATGAGCTGGATACCGCCTAGAGTCATATAGTCAGTATGCTTATAGAATCAAAGCAGATGCCATGGCTGTCAGTCAACAATTTCTATTCTGTGCAGCTGAGCTTGGCTTTGTATGTTCAGGTATTTTTTACTAGACTTCTCTTATCAGTCAGTCCTTGGCATGGTCTTCTCTCACTGGTCGGCCTTTCCCATTAAGATTGGGAAACAGGCTCCCTCTAGCCCAACCACCCTCCCTCTTCCACAACGTAGCCCATCAATAAGAGAATAAAGTAAGAGCTGCAGTCTTGCACTGATCTTTGTAAGACTTGCCCCATGCAGGTTGCTTCTTGCATAACATTTGCATACACAGATGTTGGAGAGAAACCAGTGTATTCTGCTGTGTAGAAAATTTACATGAGTGTTTTGTTTACTGCCTGTGCATGCATCACCTACCTGTGACTTGTATTGGACTTTGTCTAATTTTTCATCCATGTTGATTTTACACAGGTCATATGAGTCATAGCACAATTAAACCTGTTGATACGTCCTTTTCAGTTATCGAGAGGCTTTTCTTGCCGGAGTTTGTACTTCTGGCACAGGATTCAGTCAATTTTACATAATTTTGTAACTTAATTGACTTGTTAGATCAAAACACTTGGCCTTGTTGGTCTAATAAGCATGAAAAAAGCAAGTTTAAAAATATTTAAACTGCTAATTCTGAACTAATCTGCAGATTTGTATGCAATACTTCAGCTTTAATTGGTTTTAGTAGTGTTGACTCAAATGAGCTATTCTCTCCTGCTTCTCCCTGTATTCACACTCACTTCCTCTTTGATAATCTGTTTCCTTCAAGAAGTTTCTAAAACTAACTTGTTCCTCCCTTTTCCTGAAATTAAGTTAGACAAGAATTATCGTAAGGTCTTCCCTACTAAAGCAGCCACTCTCACTAACAAGTTGATATTGTGTTTAACTTCGCTTTTTCTTTTTTCCCTTTGTGTCCTGTCTTATTAAAGTTAATATTTTAAAACGAGTACTTTTCTTCTGTACAGCACATACTAGAAATAAATGCTGGGGTTATCTTGATGCAACAGCACCTTAATGCCAACATCCACTTTAGTTTATTCATCTATGCCACTTTTTCAGATAACCTGCTCAAGGTGACTTTGCATTCAGAGTCTTGGCTCATCTCTTCCAGTAACGATTAGTTACTGAATGGGCTTGTGCATCCCACATATATCTCCAGAGGCCAGAGTTAGCCATTTCTATAAGAAACTTGTTTTTCGAGTGTATACCTCTGAAATTCATCAAGATGGGGAGCCGTATTAGTCTGTCTGTAGCAGTGGAAAAGAGCGTGAGTCCAGCAGCACCTATAAGTCTTAACAAAATTTGTGGTAGGGTATGAACTTTCATGTGAGCTCATCTGTCCTTATCTCTTGCTGAGTGGAGTGATTTCAGATACCGAGTGACAAACTCACTTTCTAGCTATATCTGAAGAAGTGAGTTGTGACTCACAAAAGCTTATACCCCACCACAAATTTTGTTAGTCATATAGGTGTTACTGGACTCTTGCTCTTTTCCACTGAAATTCAGTATCTCATTGATTGGGTGAATGTTTCAGAGTCACAATCCTGAGAGGAAATCCTCTGGCTCTTGCTAGAAAGTGTGTCTAGATCTGCAGTCCTCCAAGGTACTTGAAGAGATACAGATTTCACTGCAATCCATGGAATTCTTTTACATGCATTTTCAGGACTGTCCCTTTTTTTAAGTGGAAGCTTCTTTTAAACGTTATGAGATCTTCTGAAATTGGGAGTTGATGCGTGCAACGTTCTTGGTCTTGATTTAGGCTGCTCAGCCACAAGCCTCCAACTTTAGTTAAATTGCCATTTTAAAAAAAATCATGTTCTGTTTATTTACTTCATTTATACCCTGCCTTTCTCCCCAGCGGGCACTCATAGCATGTTATGTATGCTATAGTCACAGCCCTTTGAAGTAGGTTGAGCCAGGTGTGACGGGCTCAACGGTGCCCATCAAGCTTCCACGGCAGAGTGGAGATTCAATCCTGGGTCTCCCTGATCCTAACTGGACACTAGTCACACCACCGCATGGCTTTTGATATTATGCTTTCTGGAGTTTTTAACTGTATAAAACAGTTAGTAGGACTGCATAACTCTTCCTGCTAATGCTTTGTCCCTTACCTGAGAATAGTACTATTACTTTTGTAGCAAATTTAGCTGTCCAGCTTTCAAGAGCTGATCGTGCAGATCTGTCACCTATTTATTAATAATTTAAAGACCTTCTGTTTTAATGGATACTGGACCATCGATGTTCAAAGGTGAGAGAAAACTATGCACTGCCTGAAACAATCTTTGCTCTTACACCTTTAGCACTCATGACTATGGGGGTGTGGAATGCAGATTGCCACTTATGTTTGGCAGCTGCTTCTACAAGGCTTAACACGGACATCAATCCTCTTCTGCATTGCCTAGATCCATAGGTCCAGTAAGACACAGATGGCAAGTGACCAGAAAAGGAGGGGGAGGAGGGCTACTTCTGCTTCAGATATTGCCAAATTGAAACACGTCACAACATGGCAAATGCAGAGTGAGTCTGGTGGGGCTTACTTCTGGTCTCATGCTGGATCAGAGAGGCTTGAGTTGAGGTTGGTTGGTTACCAGAGCCTTAGGAGAAATGAATAGACCCAGAGCTGAACGTAATTCTTACCTGCTTGTTGGCTTGAACTGTTTATCATTGCCGATTCAGACGGATACCTGAATATTGGGAAGAGCCCAATTTACTGGTAAGCTGCAGTACTGTGGCCCAAGCTCTGTTCATGACCTGAGTTCGATCCTGGAGGAAGCTGGGTTCAGGTAGCTCAGCGGCGCGGAGGTCAATCTAAACTCCCCTCTGTCTGGAGATCAGGGGGCGGGGCCACCAGCCATGTGACCATTTTCAAGAAGTTCCGGAATTCCGTTCCCCCTGAAAAAAAGCCCTGCTTGTATTCAGATACCTGCTAACATGTAACTTGTGCACACAAGAAAATAAGTTTTATTGCTTTTTGTTTTGGTTTTGTTTCTTAATGTCAAATGAGACTTCTTTGTGTATTATTGAGCTGGGAACTTACATCTTTTGCATTGATCTTCATACTAAATGGCCTGGTAAAATGCACTTTCCAGTTTTCTGGAAGATCTAGCTATATTAATATACTGTCAAACATGATTGTTAGTTTAAATGTTTGGTAATGAAAGGCAATTTATGGTAGTCATATAAATACTTTTTCTCCCGACAAATGTATCTGTCTTAAGTGTAATCATTCTTATTGGGGGATGAAGAAGGAATAAAAATTATTTACTGCTAGCTACATGTAAGAAATGAGAAAACCACACATGCTGTTGAGTTAATTCTTCATAAAATTAATTTCGCAGACTTACTCAGGCCTCTTCTGTGTTGTCATAAATCCCTACAAGAACTTGCCTATTTACTCAGAGGAGATTGTAGAGATGTACAAAGGCAAAAAGAGGCATGAGATGCCCCCTCACATCTACGCTATCACAGACACAGCCTACAGGAGTATGATGCAAGGTAAGTATATGTTGTGCAATTAAAAAAAGAAATATTCTGGCCATGATGGTTGCTGTGCCAAAATGAATGGGCTAATCTTTCAGAGTTACTATGCTTTCCTGAAATGTCAGCAAGTGTATGTGAAAAGCATGTGAAGTTTCATGTTGGGTTGGAGGTCTGGCTGGAATAAAAAATTACAACAGTCTTCTGACCTCTGGCAAGCCACATTCTTACTTTGCTTTGAGTTCTGCTTCATCTGTGGGGGAGGCTTGATGCAGTAGCCAGTGGTATGGGAGGAATCTGCATTGAGCACAGGAGATGAAAGCTCCCTGCAAGAACTAGAGACGTTCAGGATTAGCTGTTCGTGCCTTAGACTCCATTCAGAGCCTGACAGGCAGAAAATCTTCCCTGGTGTCAAGCCCTCTTAAAGATGCATGGCAAACCTAAAGACTCTGACCTCTCCTCTGCATGTGGTGCACTTGTTTCCTGAAGCTGACCGAGCAGAAAATGCTGCAAGTTTATTGGTTAGATTCCAGTACTTGATTTATGTAGGAGGAGGAAAAGGGGATTGCTTTTATTCTGGCTTAAGCTAATACCAAAATTGCTTTAACCTTTTTTGTAAATGCAGCTAGCCTTTTTTTCTTCTAGAATAGGTATTTTGCTGGCTTCCTAGTGGAGCTGTTCTTTAATGAAGAAACTTCCCAGTTCTGACCAGATTAACTGATTGAGGGGGGGGGTAGGGGGAGAAGGGGCAGGTGCATAGTGTGGTTATATATTTCTGTCATCTGGCTTTTCTAGAACCTCAGTTGATGTAGCTTGCCTGCTGTATACTGCTAACTGTGTATACTATCCGTGTACTACTTGCCATGTATACTAGCCTTTTTTTTTTAAGGCTGGAATATTTATAGTAAGCTTTGATTGCCTGTCTGTGGTGTCTGTATATGCATAGAAGAGAGATAGTGACGAATGGCAGCTTCCTCCCCCTTCCTGTTGCTTCAATTTGGAAATACACAGTAGCACTGTAGTAGCTCCTATGCAGGCTTGAATCAATTCAGTAAACTTGAACATGTTCAAGATTTAATGAGTTTTAAAACATGTACTAAAACATCCATAGAATAGTTCAAGCCCCACTGGCATAAGACCTCTTGTCTGCTTCTTCTCAGTTGTGGAATAACCCAGCAGACAGGTCACAGGAGAACTCTTGAGCAATGAAGAAGAAATCCATGGTGGGTTTTACTATTTTGGGTTGGCGGTAAGGGGAGTATTCACTGGACTTGCATTCTCTTTATGCCCTTAGATTTCTGGAACTTAGAATCTAAGTTACTTTTTATTCTATGTGTGTACCTTAAATGTTACAAATCTTGCATATGAAATGTTAATGAATTTCAGAAGTTGTGGCCAGGAATGTTTTGTTTGCTACTTGATCTAGCCTGGTCTATTCATGGTGGCATTCCTTTGAATTAGGCTTGCTTTTATACTATTCTCTTGTTTTAAAATGATTCACAGAAGAGTCAAAAAGAGTCCAGTAGCACCTTTAAGACTAACCAATTTTATTATAGCATAAGCTTTCGAGAATCAAGTTCTCTTCGTCAGATGCCTGATCAAAACTGGGCAGATACAGAAGAGGAGGGGGAAAGAGAGAGAAAAAAGGGGAGGGGGCATAAATCACAAGAAGGCAGAATGCAATTAGCATGGAGGCTATCAAAACATTCCTTTGCTTGGAAATGTAAACATTTCCTTTTGGTGTGCAGTCAGTTTGTAGCAGTGAAGGTATCCAATTCCTATGTAGTATAAGCCTTCGATGACCACAGCTCTCCCTGCCAGCTGCATCTGACAAAGAGAACTGTGGTCCCCGAAAGCCCACACCAGGCGTCACTGGGCTCCCCCAGATCACGCCTCTGTAAAGAGAATCTGTTACCTGTGGTAATGTGATAACCATTCATAGTCTCTATTCAGTCCCCGCTTGACAGAGTCAAATTTGCATATGAATTCCAATTCAGCAGCCTCCCGTTGGATTTTGTTTTTGAAAGGTTTCTGTTGAACCACAGCGACCTTTAAGTCTTTGGTGGAATGTCCTGGTAGATTGAAGTGTTCTCCCACTGGTTTCTGGACGTTTCCATTTCTAATGTCAGATTTGTGTCCATTGGACACAAATGGACACAATGGACACAAATCTGACATTAGAAATGGAAACGTCCAGAAACCAGTGGGAGAACACTTCAATCTACCAGGACATTCCACCAAAGACTTAAAGGTCGCTGTGGTTCAACAGAAACCTTTCAAAAACAAAATCCAACGGGAGGCTGCTGAATTGGAATTCATATGCAAATTTGACTCTGTCAAGCGGGGACTGAATAGAGACTATGAATGGTTATCACATTACCACAGGTAACAGATTCTCTTTACAGAGGCGTGATCTGGGGGAGCCCAGTGACGCCTGGTGTGGGCTTTCGGGGACCACAGTTCTCTTTGTCAGATGCAGCTGGCAGGGAGAGCTGTGGTCATCGAAGGCTTATACTACATAGGAATTGGATACCTTCACTGCTACAAACTGACTGCACACCAAAAGGAAATGTTTACATTTCCAAGCAAAGGAATGTTTTGATAGCCTCCATGCTAATTGCATTCTGCCTTCTTGTGATTTATGCCCCCTCCCCTTTTTTCTCTCTCTTTCCCCCTCCTCTTCTGTATCTGCCCAGTTTTGATCAGGCATCTGACGAAGAGAACTTGATTCTCGAAAGCTTATGCTATAATAAAATTGGTTAGTCTTAAAGGTGCTACTGGACTCTTTTTGATTTTGCTACTACAGACTAACACGGCTAACTCCTCTGGATCACAGAAGAGTGTTTCTTAATGGGGTATTGTTTTATAAAGAAGTTTCAGTGACTCATGACTTCATTATAAATTTTCCAACATTTGTCCTCATACATGTGTGCATACCATCAAGTCACAGCCTATGGCAACTCGAATGTTTGTATCTCTGGTGTGTCAACCAATAGTAAATGGCCTGCACATGAGAAATTACTTGTATGTTTTCCCCTTTCCAGTGTAATGCTCTCAGACTGGTCCCTCTATTCTAGTTTAATGGGACTTCTGTGTAGCTAGCATAAGTAAACCTGGTTGTGTGTGAAGTGTTGCCTTGATTATTGATATAGAAGGGAAACGGACAAGTTTTTAAAAAATCATGGAGCACTCAGTCCTATCTTTTCATTGTTCATCTTGTAGTTTTTTTGTTGAAAGTGAGGATAATGGCACTTCATCGTAGTGTAATTTTGCCTGTTGTGATACACAATCCATGTACATTGTTTGTGTTAACATTGACCTTTTGAATCTGTTACCTGCTCTGGCAGTTAGTGTCCACTTACTTCAAGGTAGGTGTGTTTACAAAGCAGTAGAGTTCATTCGGGGGTGAAAATAAGCTGGAACACTGGTGAGAACATGGCTGAAGTAACACCTCCCGTATTCTGCTTTGAGATCGTCCCCCATCCCGCCACCCCGAGAGTGGGACAGTACCGGTAAGAAATCCAAGTTGGTGTCATGGGGCACAGTGAGGCTGAGGACTCCTTGGTGCAGCAGAAGCCAGCAATGAAGGTCTACAGCTGGCAGCTGAGCCAGAAGCTTTGACTCCCTCCAGCAGCAGCAGCAAAACCAGTGGAGCTCAGCCGGCAGCTGAGCCAGAGACACCATTGCCATCTAGCTCTAGCACCACTGGCGAAGCACAACCCAGGACACCAAAAAACCCCACCTCCCCCAGGGAGAGGCGCAGACAAACAACACATGGAGCTGCAGGAAAGGCGGCAAAGTGCATGCCTCCTGGTCAGACACCAGCTGCTTGTGGAGAGCGATCAGGAGTGAGCACAGGATAGCTCCTAAGCAGCTGGCTGCAAGCCCAGCCTTGCTATAAAACCTGGCCACAGGCAGCCAGGAGGCGTGGAAGCAACACGCTGGCATCCTGCTCTGGCTGTGACCACTCTGTGCCTTGCCTTGCTGTGTGACCGTTGGACCGTGCCTCGACTCTGCCTCTGCTTACCCTTGAACCTTGCTGCCAACTGACCTATGGACTGCTGGACCTGGCTATTTGGACTCTGGACCACGCTACTGGACCCGCCCCATGACAGTTCACGTGACTGCATCTTTCTCGACACTCTAAGATCTTCCCAAGAGTCTGGAAAAAAGCATAATTTGGGTATTCTTGCTGATCAGAAATGGAACAATTGCAGAAAACTCCTGCTGGAAACCTGGACAACTATAGAAAAAAGCTTCCAGTATTACCACAGATCAGGTGGAAAGGAGCTTACCTGGGTTGTGGGTTCTTCCTGTAGGTACAACTGCAAGGCAAGATTAAGATAGATCACGCCATCCAATCCCCAGCAGCCATCATGAGAAGCTTGTGCTTTTTTGGAAAGGTAGATTGGCTATTAATACTGCATCATAGTTAAGGATCCAGAGGTAAGGTAGACAAAACTGACAGTGGTTCCTTTGGTTTGGCTTGGGCAGGATCTAGAGTGAATGAGTGGATACAAAACGTCAATAGGAAACGAATTCTTCTAGCATTCTTCCCATATCTTTTTCCATTGTGCTGGCATGGCAAGCAACTGTAGTTGTGTTCCTGGACTAAATAATTAAATCCCCCGATTATACAAGCACATGTTGATACAGTGGTTTGTAAAAGTAGTGCCCCTTTCCTTAATTTGCTTTTTTGAGTACATACCTTGAGTGAAAAATGAAATGAGTTCTTATGTTTCTTAAAATGCTGGAAAAAGTGTTGTTGATCACGTTCTAAATTGTCTTCAGTTAACATGGTGGTGGTGTGTGAAGGGGGTGGTGTGAAACACAGTTCATCTGTTGGGGGCAAAAGCCATGAGACAAGAACAGATGCCGGAATCTATTTCACTACCCAGTGCAAGTATTCCTGGAGTGTGAAGGAGACTTCTCAAAAGCTCTAAAATAAATGTTGCCTCCGCAGTATGCAACTGGTAGGGCAAAGCTTTCATAATTCTCTTTTGCACTGTTTGTGTGCGTGCGTGCGTGCGCGCACGTGTGCATGCGTACGCTTGTCTGCATGTTGACCTTAAGGCATCTTGTCCTTATCTTGTTAATTGACTTTGGCTTCTCTAAACTGGCTCTCCAAACTTTCTGCTGCTTTACTAGCTCCTTCACCTCCTCATGATGCCCCAGCTTTTATTACCCAGACACAAGAGATGTCGAGGATGAAATGGCAACGTGTCAGGACTTCATTTGGAAAGTTATTCTGAGGCAGAGGAGGGGTTGGAGCTTGCTGACAAGGAAACTTTCTCTCCCCGCCCCCTCCCCATGTGGTATAAGGTGGAAGATGATAAACATTCTGGGAGAAGGATAGCTGAAGGGGCTCCAAGCAATGTGTTGCGCTTCCTTGCATTCTCCTTTCATAATCCCCCCCCCTCCTTTACAGTGCCTGTCAGTTGGCCTCCAGTACAGTTGCTGGTCCTAGCTGCTTCTGACAAAGTTGAGAGGGTCTGGCAGACCAGAGAGTGCTCTCTTTTTCTGTGGTTAGGAAGCCAGCAATACCATCTGGCTGCAGCTTGCCTGGGTTGATGAAATGGCTACAAACAAGGATAAAACCTTTTGCCTTCTTAGCTCTATTTCCTCTTGGCTGGAGATGATGTCACCTTTGTGCGAGTGCTACTATATTCTCCTTTTATGGCGCTAAGCAGCCTCGAGTCAGCGTTGCTCATGCAGAGGAAGTGGGTGAGAAAGGCTTGTTAGGATGTTCTGTGACTGAGTTGACTGAGTTCTGCAGCCCTCAGCTGCACGTTGCATATTCTCCTCCCTCTTTAAAATCAAGTCCTGTTCAGCATTCCTTTTCTTACAGTTGTACCTGAGAGAGTTATGTGGCACTAGGAAGCCTCAATTGTGTATGTTTAAGAGGGCTCCAATAAACTGCTGGTGTCTGGCATTTGGATTTGCATAAGATAGCAGAGTAATGTAGCAGATTTGCCTAGTGGGACCCTCATAGAAGTTTGCTAAAGTTTGCTCAGCTCAGCAACTTGTATCAAGTGCTCCTAAATTACTTGACTGGTGAAGTGGTCTTGAAGCACAGTCAGTTTGTTAGCTGTTTATTGGAGATACTGGTATCCTGTTGAAAAGCTTCCAGGCCAGCAGTTTTCACAACAGTCGTCTTTGTTTGCTGTTGCAAGAACAAAACCTAGCTAATGTTGCTGCTACTTTAGACTAAGTAAGAACTGTGCTGCTTTAAAATGCTGTGTTTGCTACTTAAATCTCTGCTCTGCATGCCTGAAACAAGTCTTGCAAACACTCTGAAAAGGGGTTGGTAGGGCTCGCAGGCAATAGATGTTCTATTTGCTGCTCAGCAATGTGGAGTCACTGCTATAATTAGACTAATGGGTTACTTATTAAAGATGCAGTTGAGAGATGTAACTCTGGGCATATAAAGCAGATGTAGATTCCTGTCAATTACCTCTTAATTGCCTTCTATAATGAGCACTTGAGGATGCATGTATTCTCCCCTCTTGCCCAAAATCCTGGTTAGCAGAAGTTTGACACTCTCACCAAGTGTTGAAGGTAGCATGTTATCTGCTGCTGGGCAGTTGAGCCTCTAGAAAGTGGTGGCCTCTGACTGTGGTTTTTGAACAATAATTCTGTCTGTGATACAGAGAGGCTAAGTGAGAAAGGAAAATTGATTATTTTGGAATTTCTTCTGGCTATCGAAGGTAGAGAAAGCATCAGAAAACAACGGCCCCCTTCACCCATCTCATTAGACTGGTATGTGTTGGGGGGGGGCTGGCTGGCTGTTGAGCAACAGGAAGTAGGACACCATGCAGCATTTCCCAATTGTCAGCGAACAGAAGAATTCCAGATATCTCAGTGATGAGTGCTCTGTAGGGCTGGGAAAATGCCCCCCCTCAAATTCCAAAAAGTCTGTTTCCTTTTATGGTAGTGTCTGCCTGCTGCCATGTGACTTGCCTGTACTTGCAGGTACATTCCTCCAAGTTTAAAGCAGTGACTAACAAGGCTTGCAGCAGACAGATGGGAAGGGGAGAACAATAAAGTGCTGGAAGGTATTGCCATGCTTGAAAACTTGTGTATATAGTGGGGGGAGGGTCTCGCATTACTTCCCTGCTAATGGATAGGATCCTGCAAGATTGCAGCATTTACTTTTTCCCCAGGGAAGCTCATGCCAGAAAGTCTGCTGACTCATGGTTGCCGAGTCATGTTTTTTTTCTGGCTCATGTTGAGCCTCTTCTGCCCCATGAAGGACAGCTCCTCCTGCAGGCTGAAGGGGGTGCATGCAATGATGCAACAGAACTACAAACATTTGGTTTAAATTAGTCTCCAAGCAAGCAATCTTTCTCTTGCTGCAATCTTGCTGAAGCTTGTTACATAGTTCTTTATTATTTAAAAAAAAAACTGATGACACACAAATTAAACTGTCTTTTGTAGAAGAACAATAGTCCCTCAGTGCAGGTGGCTTTTAAGAGTCCCAGTGTTTCAGAGAAACAGTAACCTCTCTCTGAAATTTCCTGCGTGATATAGAACCACCCAGTTGTCTGTGCTGCTGAATAAATCTCCTGAGGCTACGTGCAAATGAATCATTAGTTAGTCCCCTGATCCTCCCTCTAAACGCCTAGTCATGCAGAAGCCTTCTGGCGCGTGTCTTTGTGATCCATTGACCGATGTGAGATCTTAACTGGCATGGCCTTCCAAATGGTTTAGGCATGCAAAAACCTATCACTTTTCAGGCATGTTGGATGAAACAAAGAAAAGATTCTTTTTTGATAAAAATAGTCTTGAGTAGTAATTGCAAGGTATGTACTGTGTTATATATGAATGGCTAAATTATGAGAACTTGAGCCACAGTTCATCTTTGGCTTGACTTTCAACTAAATTGTAGTGATAAAATGCACACAGCTAACACTAAAAGGATACTTTGATTAGCAGAGGACTCTGGTGGCTTGAAAAATTTGGCTTAATGCTCATTTAAGAGGCAACATAAGTAAAAGAGAAGAATTTGATATTAAAAAATGAGTGCTATTGCTGCCTGTGTGGACTTCTGAAAAACTTTGTGTACACATTGAAAAACTGCAGAAAAATGAGGTTGCACTAAACGTGGACAGGATTACTTGGTTGGCCGGTCTAGAGGCTCAGCTCTCTCTGTGATCTGAAGTGACTAGAGCTGTTGCAGGCTGCTTACCCTGTCCCATGTGTTGAACCTGTATCGAGGAATAGAATCTAGATTTGGGTGTAAAGGATCATAGGTGAGCTTTCGCTGTGCTTCAAGTTAAAGGTATTAGGAATGAAAAGTGACTTCAGCCTGTCTTACTCTTTGTTTGCCTCTTAATTTTCAGATCGAGAGGACCAGTCCATTCTCTGCACGTAAGTGTTTGCATAATTTTCTTGTTGGTAATTACAGGTGCTTGCAGTTAAAATATTATGAAAGTGTAGTTGCTGCATACGAGTGTTTGCACTCTGAAACCCAATCTCTTGAGTCTCTGTAGCTCTTTGAATGGCATCTACAGGGTTTTTCATAAGTTTACCTCTCATTGGAGGAAGATTGACGGCAGGTCAAGAGTAACAGATGCAGGCCTCCTAGTAGAAGCATTCCTTCAAGTGAAAATTGCTAGAAAACCAGGAGCTAACAAAATAACCTGGATATGGGTAGGTTGATTAGTGGTAGCCTTATTCATCGTAGTTGCATGAGATTAGGGAGTAATGTGTTGAATTGTTACCAAAATGATGTCTTGGGAGAAGATGAGAGGAATATATATCCTTAGTTAGGTTTTGTCTCTTGCAGAGGTGAATCAGGAGCTGGTAAGACCGAAAATACCAAGAAAGTCATTCAGTATCTGGCTCATGTTGCTTCATCACACAAGAGCAAAAAGGATCAAGTAAGTGCTGAATTCTGGCTAAGGACTTTGCTCCGTCATTCGGACTATACATACCAGTTAACCTCTAATGTAAAGCACCAATTTGGGCAAATGTGAATGGTCATGAATTCATAGGTGCACCACTTCATGTGATCTAATAACCTTCTTAATCTGCTTCCAACTAATTTGAGGTTTTAATAGTCTTAGAATGATGTCAACATTGACTTTGTTCTTACCTGCGAAAAGGTTTGAGGACACTGCAGTCCCTGTAGGCTGATACCACCCTAATTCCTTATGATAGTGTAACTTTGAAGCCCTTTTAATCTCCCTACTTGAGCAGTCATGATCATCTTTTTAAAAAAAATTGTGGAACACTTGTCTTCAGCCCTAGAGTTTTCTGGTTTGTTTATATGGTCAGCAACTGTAGGAGATCTCTGACCTCATACATTTATGCCTTTTGCATCGAGGCTGATCTGTGAAGTATTCTCATTTATTTTTTCCCCTTCTCTTGATGGATTATGTCCGAACTCATCAGTTGGGTCTCCATAGGTGAGCTGCACGTTTACTGCACGTTCTGCACCAAGAATGCGTGTGTTGCTCCATTGTGTGATTTGGGGTTTTTTTTTCTGGTAGCAGCTTTTCACTCCCACCAGTATCACTTTCTGCATTAGAACTATCATGTAAACCAGTTCACAGTTTGACTTGCACCAGGCTCTTGTTTTTTTACAGATTTTCTGAATGGGAGGCCACAATTCATCCCATTTTGCTCACTTATAGCCTATGCTTATTAGACCTTGCTTTAGATCTGTCATAAAGAATTTCTCAAGAGTATTGAGTGAGGCACAGCAACACATCTCTGGAATGATACTGAGCATCTGGTATCCTGCTGTTCTGGCCAGATGCAGTTGGCTGACTTTCTCCAGGCCTTCCAATCCACCCAGCATATAAAGTGTGGGTACAGAATTCTGGGAAAGGTCAAGAAGAAACTGCCTTCGCACAGACTGTATGTTCCAGCTTTTTGCCACAGTTAAACTCATGGGAAAATGCTAGCTGTCTTTGTCACCTTTTGTAATGAAACCTAGATGGCAAGTGTATTCCCTATCACTAGATAAAATCATGGGTTTGGTACTTTAAGATACTGGCATGCTTTGTCTATAGATTATAACACTCCTCTCTCTATATAATCTGTGCATGGTGTGTCTTGTGTGCGTGCACACATTCTAATGCGTGGTTTCTGAAGGTAGATAAACATAGAGCTTTCTATATGCCAAAACTTGAAAACCTGTTCCGTGAACTGTCAATGGCTATACTTAGAAATGTTCACATTTTATGTTCTTATGATTAATAGCCATTTCTTCCCTTGTGTGTAACCACTTTGGATGAGCATCCCTTCACTTTAGATTAGGGGTCTACATTAAGAATTGGGAATTCGCAAGAGCTTTTGAGAGATCTTAAAAAGGCTAGCTGCCTCTTGGTGAGGTTGCCAGAAGTGTCTCCCTTCATGGCATCAGTAATTTGAAATGTAAAATGGCTTCTTAGACTGGCCGGCCCAGCCTTTAGAGAAGAGATTTCTCAAGAGCAATAAAAAGGTGATTTATGTTGGGGTGGGTGGGCTCTGGTTTTAACCTTAGGAACACATAGGGTCTGTATTTACTCCTTGGCTACTGAAGAGGGCGTCCAAAGTCTCCCTTACCCTGGGGTGGGAGTGGGGAGGAGATCTGTCGAACAGCGTTTGGCATTTCTAAGTCTGCTGGCACTGCTGGGCTGCCTTGCTGAAGAAGAGCATCAGTCTTATTTGCTTCAACAGATAGCTGAAGCTTTGTTTGAAACGGACAATATAGAAGTTGTCTTCAGGCATCCTCATCTCCTTCCTTCGAAGCTCCTCTTCTGCTAGCTTGTCGGAAGAGAAGGTCACTTTAAAACTGTTTCTGGACAATGACTGAGTGGTGCCACTTCTGGTTTCTTTCCTGGCAAGGGCAGTCTTTGGAGTTGCTGTGTGGGAAGATTTTGAAGATACTTTACGTAAAATCTTCTGAATCATGAAAGGCCAAGAGGTCTGCATGCCCCCACAACGAGGCTAAAAGAATAGAAGTTGTGGCCGCAACAGCATGTGTGACAAGTGCAGGGCACTTTTAAAATGCATGGAGAGGCTTTTCTCTGAATTCATATGGGTGGGGCTGCAAAGGCTTAATTGCCTGGCCCTAGGGCCCAGTGCACATGCAGCGGCAGCCGCCACAAGGAGGCTATTGAAGAACAGAGCTGCCTGTGGTACCTCTTGCCATGTAAATAGCAGATTTGTTCTGTAGTTTGCAGTGGCATGAGAAAATGCCTCTGTTACTTGTGAAGACATTTGAGCCATGGAGCTATCCACTGGAGGGAGTTGTTTCTGGCCATTTCCTGGCTGGAGGCGGCGTTCTGGCCCTTGCAGGAATTCTGGAATAATAACGTGGGGAAATTAAGCTGTTCTTAGTTTTAAAGATCCTATATACTGCAGCTTCAAGAGTTACCACAGTCCATTTTTTCCCCAATATAATTTACTTCAGCAATTACATATAGCTGAAGTAAAATATAGTAAAAATGTAATAAAATTGGCTACTTAATGCTAAGACCACTCAGTGAACATTTTGTATAACAAGCTTGGGTTGCAGTTGAGGGGAGGCTTTCAGGTCTGTAGCCAGGGCGGTGGGATGTTGTGTGTCTTCTCTGGGATTGTCACTATGGGAAATTTAGGCGTTTCTGGCTCTTGCCCTCTTCGCTGAACTGCCAAATAGGAAATCTCAGGGTTGTTTCTGAACATGGGGTTCCCCTTTAAAGACTCTAAGCCTGTTCAAAGTTTCTTCATTGGATTGGCAATAGTTTTTGAAGAATCCCTAACCTCATGCATCAGAAAAAGGCCTGATATTCAGCCTAGTGTTGCAGTTGATATTGCATTGTGTTGTGTTGAGCTCTTTCAGTCCGGCTGTCATCTGGCAGCCAGTTGCTGCTTCAGATTCCTCACTGGCTGGTTTTTTCAAGAGGGATACAACAGACTCTGCTGCTTCTAGTTTCAGAAGTGCACACTCTGCAGCTTAGCCACAACCAGTTTATGCTTCTTGTTCATTCTCAAAGCGGAAAAGGTACAGTGACACAAATGCTGGCTGCATAGGACACTTGGGCATCCAATGCACAGATGGCTGTATTGTTTAGCCAAATACTGAACTGTGGCATTGAAATATTTCAGCTGCTGCTGTTTATTCTAAACATACCCTTTCTTCAGATCTTGACCTTGCATTGAAGTTGTAAAGTTTCAATTTGTGACATCACTCGTTGCCGTAGCAACAGACTGCAGTCACAAACAAAGGATTAGGACTCCACTGCAGGATCAAACGGGAGAATCTGGGGAGGGAGAGAAGGGCAGAGGCTGTTGTGCCACACAAACATGCGTAACAGCCAGGAAACTCAACATTGCTGACAAAATTAACTTTTTACAAATAACTCATAGGAGCGTTGCTGCTTTCAGAACAGTTGATGGGGGTGGTCTTTGATGGACTGCAGCTGTCCTAGCCTGTGTCTTTCCCCTGGTTCAACAGTTCTCTGTGACATGAATAGGCTTGGTTATGGTTGCCCTCTTTTTGTGCTGCTTGAGACCAGTAGTAGTTTGTGCAGTTTTTCTGTTACATTTTTGAGCCTGAACCAATTAGCCATTCTGGTGGGAAGCACAAGAAGAGCAATATCTGACCAATCTCATGAGATGGGAAGTTTTAGAAGGTAATATGTCATGTGCCCACTGAAAGAACTGTAACTGCAGCACTCCATTACATGTGAGAGAGTTGTGGATTCCTTTCCTGATAACGGACTCCAGTCCAGGTGCCGTAAGCATTTATTGAATAAACTGTTGACTTAAAATGGGGACCTCTGGGTCCTGTGGAATTTTTTACGCTTCCTGTAAATTTTCAAAGGAGCACATGGGTAGGGGTGAAAATGGCAGTTTGGTAGTTTCTCAAGTGGTCGCTGCTATTTGAATGCTCTTCCTTGCTGCAAGTGAGGATAGTTCCCTTTTGCTTATATCACAAGCTCAATTTCTTGTGGTGTTGCATGAGTTCTTTTAGGTGCTTCTCAAGGGAGCAGTTGCAGTGGTTCAGACCCTGAGGTGGAAACGTGTGATACAAACCTTAGCTGCTCCCTACTCTTAGGTTTCTTGTGATATGAGAACGATACTGCCATGCTTTACAAGGTGGTTGTAAATATTAAAGGATATGTGAAGACTACTCTAAAGGTTGTATAAAACATTAATAGTCGTGGAACAAAGGCCTTTCTTGTGCACTGTAGTCAGCCAAATAGGTGAGACTGGCCTCACCTATCAAGTTCACGCTACAGTTCAGCTTCAGCAGTGTGCTTGTGACTGTAACCAGCTGGCACACTCTCTGGCTGCCCAGGCTAGGTCTAGTAAAAGCCAGTACAGGAAATGAAGTGCGATTTTTGTCTTAGTGAAGTTTCAAGTGGTGTGATTTACTGCTGCAATCTTCACTGAATGAATAGTGAAGACTGCAGCGATAAAGCAAGTTCAGTTTTGTTACTCTGAGATTATTAGAATGGATCTTAATATGATTAACAATACTATCTTTTGAAGAACAGCTGTTCTTAAAGTATATATCTTCTGACAATACACACAGTTCTGCTGGAAGAAGAAAAGAGGAGTTAACACAATACTTAGTCCTTTCAGTCTTCTAGGCAAATGTGTTGGCAATACTTGGTTAAGTCACTTGCTGGTTTCTTTACTCCTAGGGGGAGCTTGAAAGGCAGCTTCTTCAGGCCAATCCCATTCTGGAGGCCTTTGGAAATGCCAAAACAGTTAAGAATGACAACTCTTCAAGATTTGTGAGTATCAATCTTGTTACAGTTGAATGATGCCTAGAGAGTTGAATCTATGGAGTATGGTGATGTAGGATGTTGAAATGTCTATTGTGCCATATAACAACTGGAAGTAAGGCATAGAAAATAATACAGGCCAAGCCCTTTTTCTGTTATTCTCTGAAATCCATTTAACTTAAGAAGAGCCTCTCCTTCCTGTGAAAGGGTAAATCGATATCCAATTTCTGATTAATCTGTGGATGCTCTTCTGTGGAACGAACTTTGTTTTTGTCAGAGTTTGGAAGAGTAAATGTGTATGAAAGTATGCTCTTTTAATAATTGGCTAGTGACTGGGGTTTTATTCCCTTAGGGAAAATTTATTAGAATCAACTTTGACGTGAATGGCTACATTGTTGGAGCTAATATCGAGACCTGTATCCTTTGCCAGTAAATAGGAGAATCTGAACAAACTGCAAGAAAAAGGGAGGCCATAAAACATGAACAGACTAACAACCAGTCATTTTGGCTTAGGAAGAAGTGACTTCTTAAGTGACAGCCTTATTTGAGCAAGACGCTTGAAATCTTAGATGAGTGTGGGTGGCTGAGTTCCTAATTGTCGTTGTGTATTTCCAGATAAATGAGAGCTTTTTCTGTCTTCCTGTAGCTGGCACTCTGAAGTGTTTTTGATGCAGTTCATCATTGCTGCCCATTGTGAAAATTGTGTAAATTAAGAGTACCGTAGGTGGGATTGCTGAAAGCCATGTTGCCTGCCTGTGAAAGAATGCCAAAATATGGTAGAGCAGTAGCTGAGCTTCCGTTCATGCTTGAAATGTAATCAAGACATTTAAATCTTGTACTGTTGAAATTATGTACATGCAAAAACTTGATTTGATGCAAAATGATGCAAAAACTTGATTTGGAGTATGGTGTAGTGGTGGTTGTTATACTAGGCTTGAGGAGACTTGGGTTCAAATCTCCACAATGCTATAAAACTCACTGAGTGATCTTGGGACAATTATAGTCTCTTTACCTTAAAGGTTGCATTGCATGGAGAATGTAATGCAGGAGAGAGAATTATAGACACCACCTTCAACTCCTTGGGGAAAGGACCAAGTAAACATGGATCTTCCCTGCATATTTTGAGAAACTTAAAGCATCTTTAGAGGGATGAATACAGTAGTATGATGACACAAGGTGAGAATAAAATGGGCAGCAGTTGGGAGAGCATGCAGGGTGTAGGTGCTTTGCTTCTGAACCATGGGATATTTTTGCCATTTCATTCATGTTGCATCATTACTTCATCTGGGGAGGGGAAAAAATCCACCAAGACATTTGGAAGTCCAGTGCCAGGTTTTATTTGCACCAAGTTTTGTGCAGAGATGAACTGCTCTGGCTATTTTTCCCTAACTTGCATAAAGATCTGTTGGAGAAATCACGAGCTATTCGCCAGGCCAAAGAAGAGCGGACTTTCCATATCTTCTACTACTTGCTGACTGGGGCAGGGGAGCACCTGAAGAGTGAGTCCTGAATGCATAAGCAGCACGAGTTATCTTTTGCATGCAGATGTTTGCATACTACATACCTCCCAGGCATCCCGGTTTATCAGCACTTTTAAAATCTTTGCTTCGTACAAAATTCCATCTGCCCTCCTGATCCTGCCTGCTTTATTGGTCTTGTATGTTATGCCACCACTTCCTTATCTGCATGGATGCTTCTTAAGTTAGGCAGAGAGACACATCAAGTTGGGAAGGGGATCATGCCTGGCATTTGGGGGGTATTGCTAGGAGGAATTCACTGTAAAACTGGAGGCCATTTAAGCAAAGAGCCAGCTCTGCTGACTGTGTTCAAGAAAAGAGGGAGGTGCAGTTCTTTGTTTATGCACTACTTTTTGTATTACTTTGGGTAGAACAATGCTGTAATTGCTAGATAAAGAATAAAGAACATAAACTAGAGGAAAGCCTTGTGCTGGTTGGGAACTACTTTCCTGTAGAATATGTGGCTTAATATTTTAGATCTGTCAATTACTGGAAGATAAAATACTTGTCTTTGGGTTTGCTAGAGGAATTGTTTTATAAGCAAGACCTTACACTACCATTCAGGGTTAAATTTTTATCTAAGCTCGTCTTGGGGGCAGTAAATATTGGCCTACCGCAGAGATTTACCTTAAACCACTGGTTCCCAAAACATTTTTAGTAGGACGACCCCATTTAGCAGCCACAAATTTTACAGACCCCCACCAGTCCCCTGTTTGGGAACCATTGCCTTAAATAATATTTGCAATAATGAGAGAGTTAAATCTTCTTTCTCTTTAAAGATGACTTGCTGTTGGAGCCATACAACAAGTATCGCTTCCTTTCCAATGGACACGTTACAATCCCCGGTCAGCAGGATAAGGACATGTTTCAGGAGACCATGGAAGCAATGAGGATCATGGGCATCCCAGATGATGAACAGATGGGTATGGAACTACTAAGAGTGCTGTAAAGAGTGAAAAAGCATTTATTGAAAGGATGGTCAAAGAACGGTGAATGTTTCCAAGCAAACAGGTGGTAATTACTGATCAGCGGTAGAAAGTGCCTTAAAGTCACTACTGACTTATGATGAACCCTGTGGGGTTTTCAGGACAAGAGATTAAAGGGTGCTCCAACCCTTTAATCTCATTGGCTGCTCCCTTCTGTACTTCTTCCAGCTCTGCAATATTTTTGCGGGGGGGGGGGGCGGATATACTTACATGGAACTTTACACTGCTGTTGAAATGCAGAACCACCATAGGTCTATAAAGGAGCCTTATGGTACTGGAAGTTTTATTTTCAGTTCCTTTGCTGATCATTCCCAACACAGGGTTTGCTTTTTTCGCACTGAGTCAACATTTCATCGAGCTATTCACAACAACCCCAATATATTCATTGAGCTATCTACAACAACCCCAATATATTTCCTTCTGAGTCTCAACCAGTTGAGATTCAGCATACATTGAAGTGAGAGTGTTTTGTTTCGTTGTGCATTACCTTATGCTTACCAACAATGAACCTCATTTGCCTAATTGTTGTCCACTTGCCCAATTCAGAAAGATTTTCCTGCAGCTCTTCACAATCTGCCATGGTTTTCAGCATCTTGAATAATTTGGCGTCATCCGCAAACTTGGCCACTACACTGCTCATCTCCCCCCGCATCCCCAGTTCCAAATGATTTGTGAACAAATTAAACAATGCTGATTCCTTTTGGGACCCCAGTGCTCACTTCCTCCATAGTGAGAACGATCTATTTATTCCTATTCTCTGCATCCTGCCGTGTAACCCGTTAATCCCTAAGAGGACTGGTCTTTTTATCCCATATTGGAAGTATCATGGACAAAACCTTTTGGAAGTCTGAGTACATAGTATCTACTGTGTGTGCGTGTGTGAGTGAGTGAGTGTGTGTGTGTGTGTGTGTGTGAGAGAGAGAGAGAGAGAGATGTGCCATCAAGTCTATGTTGACCCTATGAATGAAAGACCTACCAGAGCTTCCTATCATTAACAGATTTGCTCAGATCCTGCAAACTACCAGATGTGGCTTCTTTTATTGAGTCAAGCCATCTCGTTTTAAGTCTTCCTCTTTTCCTTCTGCCTTCCACTTTTCCTAGCATTAATATTGACTTTTCCAGAGGCTCTTGTCTTTTCATGATGTGACCAAAGCACAATAGCCTCAGTTTTGTCATTTTAGCTTCTAGGCTTGATTTGATCTAGTACCCACTTGTGGTCGTCCATGATATCCACAAAACTCTCCTTCAGCACCACATTTCAAACAAATCAATTTTCTTCCTGCTAGCTTTCTTTGCCATCCAACTTTCACATCCATACATAGTAATGGGGAATATTGCCCCTTATTCCCAGACCTCCTAACTTTCTCAAAGAATTCCAAAAGGTTGGTGAGGCAGAAGCCATGCTGATTTTTCAGTCAGCAGGATTTGTTCTTCTGTATGCTTCATTCTATCTCTACAGTTTCCACTAATTTGCCTAGGACAGATGTTAGAGCAACTGGCCTCTAATTTCCAGGATCCCCTTTTAAAAAAAATCCATGCAACATTTGTTACTTTCAAGTGCTTCATTATGGGTTTTCTTTCTCTTTGTCCCACTTGCCAACTTGGCTATATCCACTCCTGTAACGCGGATGAACATGCAAAATAAAAATACCAAGGTGATTTGCTGAGTAACTAGTAAAAGCTTACGAGTGTGCCTGTTTCACAATTTCAGCTGCAGACTACGTTAAATATACTCCATTCATAAGCATATGAACAGAAAACATCTGGGAGCCAGCTTCTTTGAGAGTCTGATTAGGCTAAAGGGGTTAAACATTTTAAAACATTCCTACTTAAAAGGGATAAGAAAAGTAACTTTTTGGTTGGGAAGTTATTTCACCTGATCTGGTGAATGGACAGTGGGAATGTGTGGCATTTCTTGTACTTCTGGAATGGCTTGTTGAGACTATTCTGAGTATGCAGGTTGAACTTGAGATGCTAAGTCAGAAAGACTCTTGAAGGGGGCTGACGCTTCATATGAGATGACCTGAAGGACTAGCTTGCCACTAGACAATGGTCTTAGTTCACGGTGAGGCTAATGGCTGTGGTGCCAGTAGCTTCTGGTGTGGTGCCTGAAGCTATGGGGAGATCCATTCCTTAAGAGCAAGTATCTAGCACTTCCCTCCATGTATTTGGAGGTAGGTACTGCTCACAGTGAACTTGCAGAATTTTTTTCCCAAGTAACAATTTCTTAGCATTTTGAATTCACCAGGGGCCCGGTAAGTTATTCTCAATAGACAGTCAAGGTTTGGCCACTTTCCCCTTCCTATGCTAGTTGCATTGACCAGTGCTTCCATGAAAATGGGCATCATCAGACTTGGCGGCGGAGAGAGGATCACCTTGACTGTGGATGTCTACCACTTTTATTACCAAAGTGTTTCCATGCTCCTGTGGTAGCACCCTCCATGTTATACTTTTGAAGCCTGTGACATTCAAAAGAATCAGCACGAGGAGTGCTGAGGGTAGTAGTATGAGGCAGTGAACTTACATGACTGGCAGCCAGATGAAGTAACTGAACAGCACTGGTGTGCATGCCATTCCCAGGTGTAGGAGAATGAATTTTAATGTTAGGTGAGAGGTAGTAAAGCTTCTTGGAATTGTATGCTGTATGATATTGACTGTGAAACTAAATGTGGCAACATTCTTTGCCTTGTTTTGAAGAATGAACTGAGTAAGAATATAAACTGCTTGCTCCCTGTGGAGATACCCAAGTAATCACTGTTGTACCATGAAACTAATCAGGAGTCGATCACCTGTTTGAGTGAAACTTGCTGACCTTGGTTTTTTCTTTCAGGTCTCCTAAGGGTTATCTCTGGTGTTCTTCAGCTTGGCAACATAGCCTTCAAGAAGGAACGTAACACCGACCAGGCCTCTATGCCAGACAATACAGGTAAAAAAGTCGTCTAGGTATGTTCTGGAAAGCGAGCTTTCTCCTTCCTCAGAGAAGCCCGTTGCTTAAATGTGTGTGTGTGACCAAGACAGAACTGACTGCTGATAGGTATTCTAATGGATTATAGTGGAGCTGCTGCATCACCCCTTCTGGTATAAACTGGAGACTTGTAACATGTCTGCTCAAGACCTCTAGAGCTAATCAATAGTGGTGCCTTCTAGTGGCAGATACATTATATACCAATATTGGATCATCCACTTTAATTCTAGCCAGTAGAGTAGAGGTGTTCTTGTGCCAAGCAGATGCTGAGTGAAGGAATCATCAGTCCTCTCGCAGGACTCAGGATGTGTTTAGAATATGATAGCTACTGCTGTGGAACCTGTCCTTACTCCCAGTTTGGATCTGAAACAATTTAACTGGTGTTAGCTTAAATATCACATTTGGACTCTAATTTCAAACATGAAGTTCCTGACTTTGAGGATTTGAACTAGGTCATCAGACTGTTAAGTGTATTGGAGTGACGAACACCAGTGTTTCAGAAACTTCAATCCAGAAGGGGTTAGTAACTTTTGATTTATAGTTGGCTGAAGCTAAAACTGGTCTTGACATTTGATAACTGTTTGCATCAGCATTAAATCTAAGAGATGTGAATGGATGATGCATGTAACTCTGCTGTAAAAGGGTACGATTGTTCCTATCTGGCCCTTGAAGGTATGTGCTTAAGGAGATTGAGTAGATACTGGAATGCATGAAATTATGAGACGCTAATTGGAAACTCCTGGAAGACTTTTAGGATTGGGGAGGCCTTTATTACAGTGATAAAGTCAGAGCTTAAACTGCCTCAAATACTTGTAACAAGTATTTGCTTGCATAGTTTCTTGCCAGGGACTAGTGTCATCTTTCTCAGAAATTAGGTCCCTTAGTTCTGTATTCTTGTAGTTGTTTGATTATCACCATTATGTTTTTTTGGAACATGACACAGCTGTTATCAGCTCTTCTTCCCCAGGTGTGCTGTTTGTTGAAAAGCCATTGAGTTCCATTACTTGACTTTCTGCTAGTAATATTTACTTGCATTTCACAATGAAAATGGAGAAACTCAAAGTTCTAAACACATCCTTTTGCTCTTGTCCTTTGTTGTAGCTGCTCAGAAAGTTTCTCATCTTCTGGGTATCAACGTGACGGATTTCACCAGAGGAATTCTCACCCCTCGCATCAAAGTGGGGCGGGACTATGTCCAAAAGGCTCAAACTAAAGAGCAGGTGGGTACACGTTTGTATTTATTTTCCACTTTTCTTCCGTGATGGAACTCAAGGCAGCTTAATTAGGCCTCCCAGGAGCTTCTCATCCAGGAGGTGGCCTGCTTAACATCTGCGGGGTTGCTGTGCCTCATGTCTTCCAAACATATCCTGTACCAGCTTCCTCACTGAATAAAAATATATAAGTCGTTTCTTTCAGAAGTAGTAAGTTGCATGGATCTGTAAAGGTTTCAAGGCTAGGCAGACTGCATACGGACATTGTCCTATAAACTCTGGTTGTTACGAGCTACATTATGACAAATTACATGTGTGAAGACTGAATTGCCAACAAGTTTTAACCAGCTAATTATGTGAAGCTGCTAGTTCCGTATGGGTGCAAAGCAGAGAGTAGCAGCTGTTAGGCTACAGAATATCCTGCTGAGAAGGAAGCAGTCAGCATGTTTCCTGGAGATTCCCTGTATCCATACTACTTTCTCTATCATGAAAGCTTCTTGAGGTGAAAGTGAGAACTTGCTTGATATTCCCAAGAGCTTTCATCCTGCTTTTTGTAAACTGATTCTAGAATGTGGTGCTTTAAAAGCATCTCTGCACATTGCTTTTATACCAGAGGGAATTTTCTCTCTTTCTGCTTGAGGCTAATCTAGTGGTATTGGATGTCCCCTTATATTACCCTGTAAATGGAAGCATATTTGAAATTATTCTCAGGGTTTTTGTGTTTTTAGAGGATTGCTGACTGTACAGTAACCCATATGTCCAACCTCAGATCTCACAATTCTTCAGTTTGTTGTGTGATACCTGGTTTCGGTTTTGCATGCAACTTTGTCTCTCTTTTTCAGGCTGACTTTGCCATTGAGGCATTGGCTAAAGCCACTTATGAGCGCATGTTCCGCTGGCTGGTGATGCGCATCAACAAGGCACTGGATAAGACAAAGAGACAAGGAGCCTCTTTCATAGGAATCCTTGACATTGCTGGTTTTGAAATCTTCGAAGTAAGTAAAAAGAGCATCTTTTAATTCCAGCATGCGTTGTCTGGAATATCTGGGAGACTCCATTGACATTTTTCTTAAGCAGATCAAACTGGATTGCATAAGAGTTTGGAGGAATTAACTGGGTCTTCCCTTTCTAGAAGCAATTTCATAACGTTGCACTCTCCATAACATTACAGAGTGCGGTGAAGGAATTGGGCTTGATCTGGAGTGGCTCACGTGATTCTCCCTCCCAGTTTATCCTCGAATAACCCTATGAAGAAATTAAGCTGAGTTTAAGTGACTACATGACTGGCTCTGGATCTCCCCAATTCTAACACCACTCTAATCGCTACACACATTGGCTAATTATAGCACAGGACAACATGTGCTTCTATTTTTCCCAGTGATATCCCTTGGCAGCTTTCTTTTCATGTTAATTCTAATGAAAAAAGAGGAAGAAAAAGTTGCCACGTTTGGCTAGAGAGCCAGTGAAGTTGGTGGAGTCTTGGACTTTCACTGGAAAGAACTTGGTTCAAATTCCAATTCAGCCACATAGCTGACTAGGTAATCTTGGGCCATGGCTGCCTGTTAGTCTAACCTTGGAGCTCTTGATAGGAAGAGCATCATGATGAACGTAATAAAATGAAGTCGAAAATTTTCTAGCATTTATAAGGAATGGCTGCTTCAAGCGGATGTGGCAGGAAATTGACCATTTAACTGGATGGGAATATGAGCCCCTTTGAAGAGCATTGCCAGCTTTCTCTTGTTGCCTGGGAAGGGGGAAAGGCAGAGGTTGATGTGGCATCTCCAAGCAGGGTGGAGAATGAGAACAAGGCCATGAGCCTTAACGTGTGACTGACTGAGGGGCTTCATGGACTGGAGGATGCTGTGACTGAAGAATGGTCATGAGTGACGGTGGCTTTTCTTTAGCTGGGGAGGAGGTCCCAGCAAGGTGCAGATAATGCCCCTCCTGTAAGTGAAAAAAATTGATCTCACAGATTATTATTATTTTTTGGCTCATTAATAGCAAGGTCAGAATTTTGGGAATGAGAAAGTGGATAAATTCTGGATTAAAATTTGCATTTTATAAAAATTAGACTTGACTTGATCTTGGGACCCTTTATAATTTTCAGAAACGAAATGTATAGGGCTTTGACAATCAAACTTATTCAAAGCAACTTGGTATTTGCTTTTAGAACAAAATACCTTAAACTTTAGTGTGCCCTTTGCTATCAGATACTCTTTGCCAGTCAAGTCAGAATTGCAGGTCTTGTTGCTGAAAAGTAGAGTTACAGATATGCAAAGCTACTTGTTAGCTCAAATGGTCTCACGTCGACCTGTCTGTACTCATTGTCATATGCTGTTTCAGGGGCTTGGGTTGATCCATAAGTGAGCTCACTAAGTACATAAAGAGTCATACTTTCAAGAGAGGAGAGGGGAAATTGAGATGGAAAAACAAATTTCTGCTAAAAGGAGGTTAACAAACGTTTAACCCTTTGAGAGCCTGCAGTCACTTGGCCCTGTGTTATAACAGCTGCTTTTTTATTTCCTAATAGCTGAATTCATTTGAACAGTTGTGTATTAACTACACAAATGAGAAGCTGCAGCAACTCTTTAACCACACCATGTTCATCTTGGAGCAAGAAGAATACCAGCGTGAAGGCATAGAGTGGAACTTCATTGACTTTGGCCTGGACTTGCAGCCCTGCATTGATCTTATCGAAAAACCAGTGAGTAATTCCTGCATCCTGTCTGAGTGGCAGAGAGAAGCTATGATGAGCTAAGCTGGTTGTGCACACTCCTTTTGGAGTCTTTTAAGCACCTGTAAACTGCTTGCAGGGAAGGTAGGGTGCAAGTGTGGTGGCTACAAAACTCAGACCTTAAAGCAGTGTGCTGTATCCTTCCTGCTGTTCTGCTCAGTCTTGCCCAACTCCAGTCCACAGTGAAGCAGCCATTCCATGTGGCTTTTGTCCACCAGGTCCCTCCATCCCTGATGAAACCTTTCTGGAGGTGAGCAGAGGCAAAGTATTCTGGCAAAGAATACTTTGTACTGACAGTGCTGTGTAAAGAGCAAGGATCCAGAACTGGGGTACTGACAGACTGTTGCTTGTGGCTTCGGGGCTGTTTCATTTCCATCATTACTGGCATAGAAGTGTAAGGCCTGTTGAACATGTTTCCAAGTAACCGCAGTTTTAAAAAATGGCCAGAACCCCAAAGTGTTTTCTGAAAAATCCCCATCTCTTCAAGATTTCTATTTGTTGAGAAAAGGGAGGCTGCAGAGCTGCTGTCCTGCCAAGTGCCATCTCTCGATCACCTGGAAGGAAGTCGGCAGCCCACTTTGCTTCCCTGTAACTCTTTTCATTTACAATTTCCACCAATACCTGCTATTGCTGCATGTTTGTTGGCATTGTTACCTCGTCTGTATCTTATGAGATGCTATCAGCAGAAATGTTGGAGGTGCATTTCAATGGGCAGCATCCAGAATTAACAGGAGGCAGGATAAGCTTGACTCCCTTTTGAAAATCTTTAGCACCATAGCTTGTTGCAGCCTCAGTTTGAACTGCTGTTGAGATGGGGCCCAGGTGAATTGTGAAGAACAGAGTAACTGATAGCAGGCACGTTCTTCCCTATTACCTCTTAATGGCTCCGCAGGTGCCACCACCTCAATCCACCATGCTAGAGGTAAGCCAGGCCAAATAGAATGGATCAGGACCTATGAAGGCCATCTCTTAGCAGGATGGACATGACAGTGGTGGCACTTCCCCATTCTCAGATGGGGGGGCGGGCGGGAATCTGTGCAAATAGTGCCCTTCTGTGAATTAGATAGGACTCGCATATAAGAGTTTTGGGTTTGTCAGAAAGTGAGATACTTCACCAGCACCACCTATTTTTTTTTTAAATTTCAGAGCTGCTTTTTAAAAACTCATATAATAATTGTGTTTAACCTGCTCAAACATTTTCTGGTGCAGTCCTGGAATGAGGCTGAAATCTCCTAAATTCAATCCATGGAGAGTTGGCCTTTTAGATCTGGTCTTCTATAAAGCTAAACCAAACTAGCTAAAGCTAAACTAACTTCTAAAGTAGCTAAACTAGACCTGTCTTTTAGGTCTGTTGCATTCAAGAAACTCTTGTTAAGAACACTATGAAAATGTTTCTAGAAAGATGCCTGTCTAGAAGGCTGCTCTGGGCTAAGTCTGACTTGCAAGGAAGAGTTAATGTTTCCTCTTGTGCTTACTTTCAAAGCATTTAACTTTGGCAGAAGTTCTGATGTCTAGCTATTTTGTATGCAGGCTGGTCCCCCGGGCATTCTGGCCCTGCTGGATGAAGAGTGCTGGTTCCCAAAGGCTACTGATAAAAGTTTTGTGGAAAAAGTGATGCAGGAACAGGGCAGTCACCCTAAATTCCAGAAACCAAAGCAGCTAAAAGACAAAGCTGACTTCTGCATTATGCATTATGCCGGCAAGGTAAGTGTGCAGGATTGCAGCATGAAGAAAAAGCAAAGGATGCATCTGAAAGGTCACAAAGCAATCCAAGCTGTCGTGACTTGGGGACTTCTTCTGGATCAATGGAATAAGTAGCTGCGTACTTTTCTGTCCCTTAGTAGGAAAAGGAAGCATGTAGCTACAAGGAACTCTTGCTCCTGTAACGATCTAGCTCTATTGGCTTTAATATGGAGTTTTGCTGTAGCGCAAGGCATGAACCTGCAGATCTTTTCCTATGCTAACAGGCTGAATGGCTGCTGCTGTATTTGGTCAAGTGGTTTTTAAAAAAGGTTTCTGGGTAACTTATGGGCTTCAGCATTAGGATTCCACTTGAATGGAATTTTAATTCTGGTTCTGTGTAGCAGGCAATCCTCCAAGGACTTTTTAAAATACAGTTGCAGTTTAGCATGGGATCATCTTCATGAATGGAGGTATAGTAGTGCCAAACCAGATTAGATGACTGGTTTTAGCTCAAATCAGTCCCATAATGATAACTTCTCCACTAGTTTCTATTTATCTCATGAATTCAAACAATGTATCCATTTCCCCTGTGGCTCAAACAGTGGCTCTGAATTGGGTGGGTATAAGTTGCATTGGAAAGGAGGATATAAAACGAAGGGGAAAAGTTAAAACATACATTAGCACTGCGGCTTTTACTTTAAACACTCCCCAATGGCTGTTGTTTAAAAAAAAAAAAAAGCAGTGGCAGCTTGCAGTGAGTTCAGTCCTGTGTCTTGTCTAGTTTGGCCACTAGCTAATACATGCCAAGCAGTCTTTCACTTCCAGTATTTGTTACTAATTCCTTCTCCAGGTTGATTACAAAGCAGATGAGTGGCTCATGAAGAACATGGATCCTCTCAATGATAACATTGCTACCCTCCTGCACCAGTCCTCTGATAAGTTTGTGTCCGAACTGTGGAAAGATGGTATGTAACAAGCTTCCTTATCGATTCAGAAAGCTTGTAATCATTGTATCAGGTGACTTGAGATAATGGATATCTGCCCCTGCCTCCCCAGCCTTTAAAATAATACTGATCAGTATGTTCCAAAGCTTGTAGCTGTGTAATGCTTCACCTTGATACAGGAGAAATTTCTCCTACTGTGGAAGTAGTCTCTTTCTGAATGGCCTTTTCAGGGCAGGATCGCAGAATAAAACTCAAAATAGGTTTACCTTATGTACTTTGCACATCCAAACATGGGATTTAATGAGGTGAAACCGAATCCACCAAGGATTTTTTTGCTTGCTCCAGTGCCATTAGGTGTCTTGCGCTCCAGGTTATCTGCTGCTTTGAATCTTACTGTCTGTTTTGTCTTGGGTTTTCCTTTGACGTCTCTGTTGCAGAGATGCAGAACGTTCAGAGAGCCTATTTCTATCAACACTTTCCTATTCTTCATCTAGAACCAGGTGACTGAGAAACCCGGCTGTTGTGTCGTGTGTGATTCCTTCTAGAGCCATGCAAGAAATGCTTCCGTTAATTCTTATATGCCCCTCTTACTATTCCTGCTTGTCTGTCTCATTTGGTCCCTCTGCTTTATGCTCGTAGACCATTAGGATTAGGAAAAAATTTTTTTTAACCAAAATGTAGTCACACAGGGACAGCAGCAGGCCATATATGGATGGTATTTGTTAAGGATTCATAAGAATAGCTTCCCCCTCTTAAGTATTTAGTATCATTTTAAAAGTGTGAACCCAGTGAAAGTGGTTTCTGAATTAGTGTCTATAATATGGACAAAGTCCAGTAGTGCTATTTCTGTAGCTGTTGACTGGGTGGGGCAAATGTGGCTACAGTATGACTGTTTTGTCCATAAAGGATGACAGTTAGGCTCTTTACAGCACAATGTAACCAATCCTATAGAGAGTTACCGAGACTGGAGTAACTCGCCGTAGGATTGCACTGCCAGTGGCTAAAGTTAGAGCCCTCTTCACTGGTCAAGAAGATGCAGCCGATCATTTTAAAGTCTTCTGTTCTGATTTTGCTGCCTAGTTGCAAGTATTTATTAAGCCATTTAAGAGGATTTGCCTGCTGGCGTCTAATGATCTTTGAGAACCCTTTCTTATCTCATTCAGAAATGCAACTCTTATCTCTAGTTGATTCCATTGAAGCAACATCCTAATTCTTGGCCATATAGATGATGATCATCTTGTCATTCTGTCCCTGTTAACCCTGCTTTTGGCAGATTAAGGGTTTTTCTTCGAGAATAGTGTGTTTTTAAAAGCCATAGATGATTTAAAGTAGCTATGGGCCAAGTGATAGCAGCAACTATTAGACAAGTGGTTAATCAGATTTTGTAGCCTTTCTCAAACAGCTCAATGGCCCTTTGCACCGGGGAGATGCCCTGTATCAATATTGAACTCCCTTAGCATTTTGTCACTAACAAGGCAAGCAAGCTATTTCAAGTAAGAATTGGTTCTCTTGGCAGAGAAGTTTCATAACCTCTCACTTGGCGGAGGTTTCATAAACTCTGATGTGACTGATGGAATATACTCCTCTTTAGAGTGTGTAAACATTTCCACTTGGGAGTGAATCCTCTTTTGGCTCGCTGAGCAAAGGCATGGCTAGGAATAGCAGGTGCAAGGGGAAATGGGGAAGAAATGGTGCTGGATGTGGGAGAGGAGATATGGAAATCCACATCTTCTTATTCCCAAAGTCACTTTAAATACTATCTTGAAGGAGACATCCTACCAAAGCATGTTTGGCACTGTGCAGAGTGGAAACAGGGAAAATTTGGAAGGTGGATGACTGCCTGATAGCGCTGTGCAGAAGCTCAAAAGAAATGCACTGGTGGAGAGGGGATGACACATGGAACAATAGCTTAGTGTGGAAGTAATCTCTAGGTGTGAGGGAAAATAAGAATCCTCTCTAATCAGTATAGGGATGTTTACTGCACTTGTACTGCAAAATTTCACGATGGTATTGTGTTCAGTGTTCTTATTCTTTACCAGGCTTGAGCAAACAGATTTTTAAAAGGTGGCTCATCCAGCAGCATCTCTGCAAATATAGCAGTGATAAGGCCTTTGCTTGATAGTTGGCTGCTCTAACTGTGACTTGGATGATGCCATCACTTCAGTCGTCAGCAGGCAAGGAAATTTTTCAGGTTGAGAGAGGCTTAGGGAGAAGGTATCGTCATCTTCCTGGTTGGCAGGCAAAACAAGAGAGAGGGAGTCTTGGCTAAATCAAACCAGTTGTGCCACTTTCACTTTATTCTTTGGCATAGAAATGGCTGTTTGAGCTGCCAACTGGATCTGTCAGGCATGAGATGGATCCTAGCCCTAGTAGCTGGTGGTTGCTTTTTTCCCATTTCTGTTGTCCCAATACAATAACAAACTGGACTTCTGCATCTGTATAACGATGAAACAAATGGATCCTGCCAACACCTCTCTTTATCCTGCTCTTTCCAGATGTGTTATGCATGGTGTTCTTTGGTCTTGGTGAGAAAATGTAACCATCTCATGTGTTCCCTTTAGTTGACCGCATAGTTGGGCTGGATCAAGTGGCCGGCATGTCTGACACAGCACTGCCTGGAGCCTTTAAGACCAGGAAGGGCATGTTCCGAACAGTGGGACAGCTTTACAAAGAACAACTGGCCAAGCTGATGGCTACCCTGAGGAACACCAACCCCAACTTTGTCCGTTGCATCATCCCCAACCATGAAAAGAAGGTGTGTCCAAACTCTCATGCATGAACATAGTGCTGTACATCTCCTGTGCTTTGGAATTGTCTTAAAAATGCACCTGAAGATCAAATAAAGATCTTGCCTCCTTAATAGGGGTTGAGGCTTGAGATAGCAGAACTTTTTAAAATATACAGTATTAAGAGTGTAGAAAAAACTCTTGTTTCAGGCACCATGACAAACTGTTTTGACTTAAAGAAGCTTGTGAAGATTTTTCTAAAAGATCCAAATTACCTCTGTGCGAGTATCCTATAAAAAGAACTTGTCTGTCTTCTTCAGGCTGGGAAACTGGACCCACACCTAGTGTTGGATCAGCTCCGTTGCAATGGAGTTCTGGAGGGAATACGTATCTGCAGGCAAGGTTTCCCCAACAGAGTGGTCTTCCAGGAGTTCAGGCAAAGGTAAAGCTAAGCAATGGCTTCTGTCTGTTCTGAATGTGCAGTCACAGTTATCTTAGACAAGCAAAGTTCTAGGTATGTAGTTTAAGGCAGTAAACAGTTCATTCTTAGTAGCTGGCTTAACTGATAACAGTGAAATAGAAAAACTTTTTCCAGCTACCACAGTGAAAAGTTCCAAGTTGCTATTCAGCAACTAGTGTTACTGGAGTTTTATCCTCACTTGAAATGGAGCCAAGGTCTCACCTCCAAAGTAGCCTGCTGGCAAATCCTGTCCACACCACAGTCTTATTTGCACAGATAAAACTCTGGTTTGGCCTCCAGCCTCTGCCCGCATGTTGAGACTGGGTTACATAGTAGTAATTGTGACTGGCTGACTTATTTGCTGGATTAAAAAGAGCCAAATGCTTTCTGTAGGACAGGCTGTGCAGGAATTTGAAGTCTCAGGTTGTGACTTCAGCAAGTGATCTTGAAACACCTGACACACTGTAGAAACTAAGCCGGAATGAACCTGATCAGTCTCTTGGATTACTGACCACTGCAAGCCCTTGGCGAGAGAGAGAGTAGAAACTGGTACTTTGGAAGGGGTTGTGGATTAGCACGTGCATAGGTGGTCTTAGCTATGGGTGAAATGCCCCAGGCCCCCAAGCTGGGGGAGGACCCCTGAGCTTCCCTGCTTACCAGCCACCATAGCCCTCTCTCCTGCTGTCATGACGAAAGAAGTAACAACAGCAAGGAGTATCAGGCAGCAGCCTCAATCAGCTGTAGGGCAGTCCCTCCCACTACCCTACAGCTAACTGCATTTGCCAGCCACTGCTTGAGTCTCAGGTGGCAGCTGAGGCAATCCAGCTGTTGGGTGGTAGGAAGACCCTCTTCAACTGCTATACAGCTGAGCTGCCTGATGCTTAAGTACCACTGGGGCAATTAGCTGTAGGGCGGGAGGATGACCTCACTGTCTTACAGCTGAGAGCGGTCAACTGTAGGGCAGTGGGGGCCCCTTCCATCTGCCCTATAGCTGATTGCTGGTCATTACCCTGAAGCCACCCCTCTCATAGCATCCAGCATTTCTGCAGCCCCGTCCTTGATTTTTGCCCAGGGCTTTGGACTGAGCTCATCGACAGCATTCAGATGGTCCCTGGTTCAATTCGTGGCATCTCTCCCAGTTAAGATTGTGTCATGTCTGCACCCATCCATGCCATTTATGTTTCTCTGATATTGATCTCATGCATTGTTCATATGATTGTGCTTTGTACTGTAGTCACATAATCAAGTACCAATGTTAACCTGCTTGAAAACGAAAGTAACTTACTCTCAGAACAAGCAACTGTTGTCTCTGAAAGTATGCTCAGTGACCTTGCAGCTGTACTGTAACTCTTCACAGGGGAAAGAGAGGGAGTTTTGATTTCTTGTAATCTTCTGCCTTTCTCTGTCCAGACTAAGCTATTGCGTTCTCATGGAACTTTTTAGGATTTTCGCACCTAAATGCTAACTGCTCAAGGGGAGGGGGGAATAATGCTCCTTATATCAGTAGTGCATATGCTTGTATACTCGTTCCTGCCAACCTATCCCATCTATGGATGTACCCATGAACTTAATGGATCTCTGAATAAAGACCTTTTCGACCAATGCACTGGAGTACTTGCTGTGAGGGGTTTGGGGGTCTATCTGCCATGGACTGTCGTCCCTAGAACTGACAGATTGTGAAGCTATTCTGTATGTGAGATCCTGAAGTAAAAGTAGAAATATGAAGTTATATAAATCAGTGGGCTGACTCGATATGAGACGGTTTCATATGTTCCAGAGTAGCTTGACTGTATCATAACTTTGAGGGAATGTATGTAATGAAACGTACATCTATGCCTAGGATAGGCATGGTCTGTTTGAGATCATGCGACCTAGTATTTTGACCCAACTCATTTTTTTTTCCTTCCAGATATGAGATCCTGACTCCAAATTCCATACCCAAAGGTTTCATGGATGGAAAGCAAGCCTGCGTGCTGATGGTAAGTCTCTGTGGCAATTTCTGGCACTATGGGAAGTGAAAAGGAAAGGCAAAGTTTAAAGGAAAGGCCAAGGGTAGAACCACTCTTAAGCTTGAATTCTCAGAGGGCTTTCTAGAGTCTCATGGAGAGGTGGTCCTGTTCAGTGCAGTAGCTGGATCATGTGCTCTTCAAGTTCTCCTAGTGGCTCCCAGAATTAGTCTCAACAAGCAAAGGAGATACGGAATGGAGGTTCTCTGATACATCAGTGACTTCACACATGTTACCTATCAATTCCAAGAGTCCTTTTTAGAGAAATCAGAGCTTCTCCCCTCCCTCCCCAGTGGTCACATTCACATGAGCCATTTAATTAGCAGAGGACGTAATTTAAAAACTCAGAGAAACGAGATGATGAGACTGTGAACATACTGCACTATTGAGGCTTTTTAGGGCTATTTTCCCCTCAATTTTCATCCGCACTCTTTGGCTTACTGTTTACAATTAATTAATGTGGTTTTGGCATTTCAAAACCAGCCTCTAACAAGTCATTTTCCACTCCAGAAGGGAAGAGGGAGAAGAGAAGAGTTGGGTAACTTCACAGTCAAAGCAGCTGGTCATTTTTCTCCTGTTTTTCATGATCAAAATTGCACAGTCACACAACTGTGTAAAAAGGAGAAACTGCTGCAAAGAATAACCCATCCACACTGGAACATAAGCTAACTAACTAAGGGCCAAAGCAGGAACATTTCTGACATGTGGAATCATTTTTTAGTTCTAATTCTAGCTATGCTGGAAAAAGGAATGTATTGGTGATGCAGAAGGGTCCCTCACAAAGCATTTTAAAGGACTGAAAGCACTGAAATACACATTTTGAATCAATATAAATGTGTTTATATGTGAAGCAATAAATACTAATGTGTCAATAAAGATCTTTCTCTTCTTATAGATAAAAGCCTTAGAGCTGGATCCAAATCTTTACCGAATTGGGCAGAGCAAAGTATTTTTCCGAGCAGGTGTCCTTGCCCACCTTGAGGAAGAAAGAGACTTGAAAATCACAGATGTCATTATTGGGTTCCAAGCATGTTGCAGAGGCTACTTGGCTAGAAAGTATGTACAACATGATAGCTAGTTTTTGTTAGTATCATATGGAACCAGGTAGCAAATTACTGCTATTCTGAGTGTGTTGGTAACTTTAGGCCACCTCAGTTGGGTCTTGCTTTTATGCTTCTAGTTACAGTTCAAAATGGGTGTGTTGAATATCTGAGCTCCCAGCATTTTGATCTTAAACTCCTCTTACCTAATTGAAATGCAGCTTTAAAATTAAAGTAAAATGCTATCCTACTTGAGTGATACGTTCTGGATCTCTTGCACTAGATTATGCAGATGCAAGGGGATAAAGCATCATCATTTCATTATGCAAGATTTCATGTAGCATTTGCATCATGTCCTAGCCATAAACTCTCAAGGGAACTAGCTTGAGCTAGGGAGTATAGAGCAGTGGGTGATAGGGTTTTCATAAAAGGAAGTTATTCATACAGATGGTGGTAAGGAATTGATATCGGGGTGAAACTAATTATACCAAGCACAGCAGAGGATGTTTTGGGGAGGGAAATAAAAATATTGCAGTAGAACAAGCAAAGGAAGGTTTTGGAATGGAAGGTAGGATCTAAAGACTGGGGTAGCTAGTTTTTCTCTGACTCTAACCCCTTCTCTGTTTTATGCTATCTGTACAGGGCTTTTGCCAAGCGTCAACAGCAGCTAACTGCAATGAAGGTTCTCCAGAGGAATTGTGCTGCATACCTGAAGCTTCGTAACTGGCAGTGGTGGAGACTCTTTACCAAGGTACCCATTGAAGGAAGGGTTCAGTGGTTGATGGATGAGCTTCAGCAGTCTTCAAAGTCCATTAGAGTCAACAGACTTAGAATGGTGTAACTCTCTTAATCATGTGCTGTAGCTGTGTGCATAGGAGTACATCTCCTTTTAAAAAACACCTTTGGCAGCTACTGGTCACTGGGACAGCAAAACAGTCTATGGGCATCACTGGCTTTGACTGCTAGAGAACACTGCTCCTCAAGATTTCAGAAGCCACACTTACAAATGTATGTAACCTCTTTCTCCTGAAACTGATTCCCTACAGGTGAAGCCTTTGTTGCAAGTAAGCAGGCAAGAGGAAGAGATGCTGGCCAAAGAAGAAGAACTGGTGAAAGTCAAGGAAAAGCAGCTGGCTGCAGAAAACAGGCTAAGCGAAATGGAAACGGTCCAGAACCAGGTGAATGGATAGAACTGTTCTTTTAGCCTATTGCATGATCGGTTTGTCTTTTTGCACAGGTTCAAAATACTATAGTTTTAACCGATTTCTCTGCTAAGTACATATCCATGAAGGCAGTAGCTATTTAGAGCACACATTTTTGGTTTAAAACAATGCTATAGAGCAGCAGTTCTCAAACTTTCCCTCTCTCCAACATAAAATGCAGGAATCTTGCGTCAGATAATAATTTTTCATGTTTAAAATGCATACATATATAGAATTTCTGAGTAATAGGGTATATTTAATGGCTGTTTCCCACATTATGCTGAGGCAAACCCAGATTTGCTATCAAGCCTCCTCTCCCAGCTCAGTGTGTTCCTATTCTTCCTCCTCTTGGCCTCGGGACTTGAGACGTGAAGGACTAGAAGGAAAATGGAAGAAATTCGGAAGAATTCCCTGATGTAAACATTCCCCCCTCCCCTGCCAGACACTGGAAGAATTAGAGATTTTGAGGGAGGGACACTGAAAACACTTACAAAATATTTTTTTCTGTTGAAATAGTAACATTCTTAAGACAAAGTTTAATTCATTCAAAATGGGTGATATGAAGACGTACACAAGACTGACTACAACATTAGAGTGTAATGGTTTCACTTAATATTAAAGTGTTCCATATTATAAAGCCAGTGTTCATGTGTGCTGCTAGTTCTGTTGTGACCATTCTTGCCCATGTTAACTTTTTTTGTTTAGTGCAAAATGTTTGTGCTGTATTTTCAACTCCCCCCCACCTCTCAAATGACAAAAACTAAGCTATGTGTGCAAAAGTGCTGCAGGTTGCCGCTCTCTGTAGTATCTGAAAAATTTGCAGTTTTCATTATAGAAAACTAATTTTATAAATGTGCCGAATAGTGTATGCTAAACCGGTAAAATAGGTTTGATAAGACAATAAGTATTGCATATGCCAGAACCTTTGTTTTGTGGGGAAACATTTCCCCCCACAACTCTAAAATTTCTGGAAGTTTGAAATCTCTATTCATGCTACACCTGTGAGATAGTAACAGTCTGGGGTCCGTACCTGCAATTTGAGAACCTCTGTTTTATAGTCTATATTATGCAGTGATTTGTGCAAGCTCCACTATGGTGCACAAGGATTTTCTGCCTTTGGCCTTCAGTTAACAGCAGGAGGCACAGGGTGTCTCTCTCCTCCTAATAGTACTAATGAGTGGGGGGGGGGACCCCATAACTTCTTTTTATTATGGTTGATGCAGTTTGGCAGTTTCAAAGGGATGTCTGAGGCAATGAGCTTGTTTTGTGTGTAGCTGGTGACAGAGAAAATGCAGCTGCAGGAGCAGTTACAAGCAGAGATAGAGCTCTGTGCTGAAGCTGAGGAGATCAGAGCCCGCCTGACAGCGAAGAAACAGGAGCTAGAGGAGATCTGTCATGATTTGGAGGCCAGGGTGGAGGAGGAGGAAGAACGGTGTCAGCATCTGCAGATTGAGAAGAAGAAAATGCATCAGAACATTCAGGTAATGGACGCATGCGTGTCTATATATGACACCAGGTGGTTGCACTGCATGAAGGCACATGGGATTCTTGGGAGGAAGAATTAAAGGAGTGAGAAAACTTGGCAGTGTACAGCATGGTGGATCTCTCTCATCAACTGTGGGTTTAATACAGTTTGCCGTGCCTATGCTAAGCACGACTAAATGTAAATGTGTCCAGCTTGTGATCCTCTGCAAGACTCAGTTAGAATAATGCTTGTCTGGTTGCTGAATGCCATGCTCTTGCTTGTGGCTTTTGCAGGAACTTGAGGAGCAGTTGGAGGAAGAGGAAAGCGCAAGGCAAAAGCTACAGCTAGAGAAAGTGACCACTGAAGCGAAGCTGAAGAAACTGGAGGAAGATTTGATCGTTGTAGAAGATCAGAACTGCAAACTGGCCAAGGTAAGCCTGCAGCAGTGTTCGTGCATGGAGGGATGTAGAGAAGGGAAGAAATGAATATCTTAACATCTAGATGAATAGAGGGACTGCTGTGCTTCTTACTAGCTTCACAGTATCTGTTGTGGCATGCAAGTGACAGCTCACAAGGACTTGATTGCTGTTCTGCACTTTGTACTATTTGGAAGAATTCATATTCAGAAGCTTGGAATTTTTCCCTGCATCTATAGTGTCAGCGGGGAGGCTTTCTGATGCAACTTCTGTATCCAGGAATGTGTAGTTATGGTCCAAAGAAATGCTCCAGCATAGATGATCAAAGAAATAATATTTCTCCTACTTCTTGTAGTAAGTCTTGGTGATGCGGCTACATTCTCCAAAGCCCCTTGGAGTCACAGGAGTGAAGGGGACTAGGTTAAGCTGTATGCAGTTGGCGTGTAAGTGCCTACTGTCTACTACAACAGAAAAAATAGATTGAAGTTAATGAGTGAGAAGTACCTGTAACTCCTCTGAGGCCAGACAAACTGCTGCCTCTGGTACAACCTGGATATAGTCTGATTTGGCCATTTCCCTTCCTCCTTCAGTAACTTGCCATGTACTGAGGAAGACCTTCCATAGAAAAGTGATTAGTGGGTAGGAAGTTCCTTAGTTAGACCATTGGTTCCTTGTGTCTTGCACAGGTGTGATTGTCAGCCCAAAGAAATCACCCTTCCCTGACCACATAGATACTTAATTTTCTATTTCTAGTGGGTTCTAATGCAGACTAGACGGTTGAACAAAAAGCTTAGCTCTGAAATACTGAGCTGCCTCTCAGAATGCACACCATGTCTTGTATGCGGATGCCTGCATCTAAGCTAAATCACAAGGGCATTATAGTATTGTGGGCATCAATGTGTCTGGTTGGTTTTTGTACTCTTGCGACTGTCCTCAGGATCGTTTGCTAACTTAACTTGTGCTTCAGTTAATTTCACGAACTTCTCTGACAAATAGTTGCATATAGACAGAAGTGCAAGCTAATATGGCTACAAATACAATTATTATTGTACTCATACTCAAATGCCAAATTTTACATTGTGGTCCCCCCCCCCCCCCAGGAAAAGAAACTACTGGAAGACAGAATTGCAGAATTTACCACTAACTTAACAGAAGAAGAAGAGAAGTCAAAGAGCTTAGCTAAACTCAAGAACAAGCATGAGGCAATGATAACAGAGCTGGAAGGTAAGGGAAGAACTGGGGTGGGGGCTTAGTGGTTTGCTCAACAAGTTCTGTGGCTGTTAACTGTTCCCCAGGGGTTCTCATTTGTGTGCCAGATTTGTTAAATCTCTGACTGCATTGGATTTCAGGCCCCAAAGGGTTAATATCAATGGAACTGCCGAGGGTTTGTTTGAAAGATATTGATTGGTCTGATAGAATGTTCAGTGGTTGGGTGGCTGAAGGTCGTGCCTCTTGTCAGCTGTGCCTTGGTCTAAATTAACGGGGAGAAAAATCTCTAATGAACCAATGGAGAAGAGAAGCTGGTTCCATTTCTCCTCTTGCTGTGGGAATATTTCTGCTGTTGTATTTTCAGTGGGGTCGGAATACTGGGGTTTGTTTACCACAGAAATCTTGGGGTTACTGGTTCTAATGGATTACCTCTTAACATTGCTAGTAATGCTAGTATAGAGAATTTTGCTTAATTTGGGCTACTCCCTCCTCCCAAGATTGGGGGTAGCTTCATCCTTTGGCTCTGATGCCTGTAGGTGGAATGTTTCATAGCCTTGCGAAGATGGCGCTGTCTGAAATTTTATGGTGGAGAATGAATGGGGATTGGAGAATGAATGAAGGTTGAGGAGTTTGGGCTTTCCTTTCTCTGACATGAGCACTAGAACTTGGAACTGCTGATTTGGCCCACTGCTGTGATCACCTCTTCATATGCATGTTCTAGCTCTGACCATTCATATGAAGAGTCAGCCTTTTAAGAACCAAGGCGGTGCCCACCACTGACCCAGCTGTGCCCTCCCTTTCAGAGCGGTTGCGGCGGGAAGAAAAGCAACGGCAAGAATTGGAGAAGACTCGCAGAAAGCTTGAGGGAGACTCCACAGATCTACACGATCAAATTGCTGAATTGCAGGCTCAAATAGCAGAGCTCAAAATGCAGCTGGCGAAGAAAGAGGAGGAGTTGCAAGCAGCTTTGGCTAGGTGAGGTCTGGAAGGTGGGTGGGGAAGCCCTGTCTGGAAGTTAAAACAGCTGTCCTGTGTATCTTTTCTTTTTGGTGAAAAGCCAGGAGATCCCCATAAGTGGTTACAGGACCTAGATTTCTGGGTCCTTCATTCTGAAATTCTGGCTGCATAACCCCCCCCCCCTTTTTTTTATAACAACAGGTAGCCCAATGAAAGATAAGCTTTTAACTAGAACGGTCAGCAGCAATGAAGTGAACAGCTGGCTTGCACTGACTGCCATCATAAACCTCTAGCCAATCTTAACTTCGCTTTGAGAGAGGCTGGAATTGGGCAGAAGCAGAACACTGGTGTCCGTCAGGGCAGCTCTCAACACTTGGATGTCTGTGAATAACTTCTCCATAGGTAGATGGCCTTTTTATGGTTTTGTGTCTGATCCGGGGTCTGTCTCCCTCTCTCAGGGTGGAAGAGGAGGCTGCTCAGAAGAACATGGCTCTGAAGAAGATCCGTGAGCTGGAGTCTCAGATAACAGAGCTGCAGGAAGATCTTGAGTCTGAGCGGGCATCCAGAAACAAGGCAGAGAAACAAAAGCGGGATTTGGGTGAAGAGCTTGAGGCACTCAAGACTGAGCTGGAGGATACACTCGACTCGACTGCTGCGCAGCAGGAGCTCAGGTAACTGCCATTAATGGGTGCCTGCAGGAAAGCTAAAGCCAATTCTGTCTCTGTAAAAGGTTTGAAAAATGAGGGGGCAAAGATGACTTAGAGAAAACTGCAGTCTCCAATCAGCCTCTGTCAGAAATGATTATTGCCTGGAGATATAGTGGAAACCCTTAAAAACGTACACTGTTGTGTCTGAAGAGACGTCAGTAAAAATAAAGGAGGGTTTCCAGATGAACCCCAGAGCTTTTTTCAAATAGCACTTCACAAGGATGAGTTTGGGCTAGTTTCTTCTGATGACAGTTTGGAGTAAATCCCCACAGATTTGTGTTTGGGTATCTGCAGATAAGAGTAGCGTTCTAAATTGTTGGCAGTCTTGTGACACGATCCAACAGCCTGCCACCTAATGGGAAATACCTTTGAATAGATCAAAACGTGAGCAAGAAGTGACTCTTCTGAAGAAAACTCTCGATGAGGAGGCAAAGACCCATGAGGCCCAGATCCAGGAGATCAGACAGAAACATGCGCAGGCCTTGGAGGAGCTGGCAGAGCAGTTGGAGCAGACCAAGCGGGTATGTGATGCACCAGAAAGGTGCAGGACCACACGAGAGGGCCCTTTGACAAGTTGAACCATATTTTAATTTTCTGGGCATGCAGTTTGGGGGGAGGGGGTTAATGCAGATGGACTATGCATTTAAAACGACTTTCACTTCCTTTGAACATGATTAGGGTTCAAAAGTGATGTGCTACAAGATGTTCCAGTATGAAACATCTTGTATGAAAACAGACATAGAAACATAGTGCTGGAAGGGATAACGAGGGTCATCTAGTCCAACCTTTGCACAAAACAGGAAATTCAGTTACCTCCACCCTCACTCCCCGGTGACTGCTGCTCTATGCCCACAGGAAGGCAAAAAGCCTTCAGGATCCCCAGCCAATCTGGCCTGGAGGAAAATTCTTTCCTGACCCTGAAGTGGCAGTCGGCATTACCCTGAGCATGTAAGAAAGGGCCGCAAGAGCCTAGCCCCAGCTCATCCCTTCATGCCTTCCCTCTTTTCCCTGGACACTTGTTTCAGTGATGAGAATGTGATAGGAAGCAATATGGTTTCAGAGGATCATAGCTAACTGACCAGTGGCTTGCTGCCTTTTACTTGTTAAGAATACCTAGCTCGCTCAGTGTCTGTGACTTTTTTCTTTCAGTAACTAGCAACTACATAGTATGTTTCCAGATCACTTAATCAGTATAATGTGCAGATATCTTGTAGCTGATTCATAGAAGGATTCATCTCAACTGATACCCTTTTGGAAACCCCCCAGTTGATATTCCAAGTAGCATTTGGGGTGGTTGTACCCCTACTGAAAACCTGTCTTTTGGACCTCATTTTGGAATAATGCACCTTTAATTAACAAAGTGCAACTACAGCCTCTGGGGATAAAGATTTATCTTTCTGTTTCCTTCAGGTGAAAGTGAACCTTGAGAAGGCAAAGCAGGCTTTGGAGAGTGAACGTGTTGAACTCTCCAATGAGGTGAAGGTCCTGCTGCAAGCCAGAGGAGACTCTGAGCACAAAAGGAAGAAGGTTGATGCTCAGCTGCAGGAGCTGCAAGTGAAATTCACAGAGGGTGAGCGCATACGGACTGAGCTGGCAGAGAGAGTCAACAAACTACAGGTGAGGGCCCAGTGTGTTCATTCGGTTGCTGGTTTTGCATATAAGTTGCAGCAGGTTTGCGGGATTGGGGGAATTGAAGAGCAATGTGGCTCTTCCCGTGTGCAATTCTTGCTGATATCTAACACATGGAGAATAGCTAGTATAATCTAAGTAGGTGGAAGGGGTTGATGTGTGAAATCTTCTGTCAGAAGTGAGAGACACATGCTCACTCTCCACCCACTCCAGTGGCAATCTCTGCCTAGCTTACATGCGCCTTGATTCTCAGTCAGAAAGGCAGGCTATAAATGATGGAAATAAATAAAACGACTAAGAGGAGCATGTGTTTCTGGGAACTGTTCTGCTGCTCATTGTGCAGATTTATCCCAAGTGAATAGTTTTCTAAGAGCTGAAGGGGTGGGTACTTCAGCCTACCCTACACTACCCTACCCTACACTACCCTACCCTACACTAGGGAAGTCCTTAACTACAGTTCACAGGAACACAGAAAGCATTTACTTGTTCAGAGTTTCTCTCTTGTTCTGTGAAGAGACAGCATCCAGTGTGGGGCAACGACACTTAATGAGGTTCTGTCAACATGATCTTGCTTTGTACTCTCTCAGGTTGAATTGGACAATGTCACTGGCCTTCTGAACCAGTCTGATAGTAAGTCAATCAAACTGGGCAAAGATTTCTCTACATTGGAGTCACAGCTGCAAGATACACAGGTGAGGCTTTAGAGTAGCAGCTTTCTTTGTTTCTCTTGTTGACTTGCTTCTTGTTGGCTTTAAGATAACATCTGCTTACTGGATACTGACAGACTTCTTACATTGGCAAGGGGGGAATATGGAGTGCAAATTAATTTGGTAGGCAGCCCAAATTTGTGGTCTCCAGGACCCTGCCCGTTCCCCCAGCAGCATAGCGGTTGGGTTGTGAATCAGCACTATGCTGGTTCGAATCCCGCTACTGTCACGAGCTCTGCAGGTGGCCTTGGTTAAGCCGCTCCTCTCAGCCTTTGCTCCCCAACTGTATTGTGGGGATAATAACAACACTGACTTCGTTCACCACTCTGAGTGGGGCACTAATATGTCTAGAAGAGCAGTATTTAATTGCTGTCATTACTATTATTATTTGTTTAATAGTGCCGCAAAGTTTAGGAGGTTATCGGGGCCACACTATGCTTTTCAGAAGGAATACTCTCCATAGAAAGTGAATTGAATTTGCACAGGTTCACAGTCTCTGAAGTTCCTTACATTGAGAATGGTCATATTAGTTTTCTCAGTAGTTGCAGTTTGAAGTTTGGCTCAAAATCTTCTGCATTGAATGGGAGCAGATCTGTTTCTCATAGCTAGAGTGGAAGACAGCATGGTATAGTGCTTAGTGTGTATGACTAGGGTATGAGGGTCCCAAGTCCAAATCCCTTTTTTGCCATTGAAGCTCATTGGATAATCTTAGACCAGTTGCACACTCAGCCTAACCTACCTCACAAGTGGTGAAGAAAATGGAGGGAAGAACAATGTCCCCATTGTAATGAATAGCAGGACATAAATATGTAAATAGCAATATAGGAGACTCAAATTATTTTGATGCCAGTAGGAGTGGAACTGGGGGTCCTTACAGAGTGGTAGCCAGGGCCACTTGCCCTGCTTAGTAATGAATAGTGAACTCAGATGAGTTCTGCTCTTAGATCTCTCTCCTCAGTGTTTGAATTTAAAGACACACAAAACCAGATTCCCCCCCCCCCCTAATTATTACTGGAATATTCTGGTGCAAGTGGATTTCTACATTCAGTGCATTTCAAAACAAAGGGGCCACTACAAAAAGGCTTGGCACCCTCACTAGTTGATCTTGCTTTCTTATGTAAAAGAGTAATCTCAAAAAGCCTGCTCCAGCTGAGTTTAGGGGACAGGTGGCCTTGTGAAAACTTAAGGGAGATAAGCAGTTGACAAAATAATAAATGTGAAGCAGAGAACTGCTCAGCAGTGTATCGGATTCTTCGTCATAAGGTGCTAATTGTTCAATATGGTGGCCATTACAGGAGTTACTTCAGGAAGAAACACGTCAGAAACTGAGCCTCAGCACCAAGCTGAAACAGATGGAAGATGAGAAGAACAGCTTTAAAGAGCAACTAGAAGAGGAGGAGGAGGCAAAGAGGAACTTGGAGAAACAGATTTCTGCCCTTCAGTTCCAGGTAATCTTTACTCACAAGTCTGTCTGTCAAAATCTGGCTGTCGCGTATCACTCTGGGAATATCTGCATGGCGCTAAAGTGAGTTTTTCTAAAAGAGTTCTTCCAAATGAACTGCAGGATTTGAGTTTAGTTGTTGGTCCAGAAAGCTCTGTCCACTGCATCTCCCTCTCTCCCCTGTGCTTACATCCTACCATTGCACTTAGCTTCAGTAGGGAACCACATCTCTACTTTTCAGAGTTGCATATTGTGAAGCTCTCCCTCTGGACATGGAGTGTTGTCCATCCTTTTAATTTTATTTCGGCTTTTTTCTTCCAAAGCTGTCTCTTGCTTTCCTCTCTACCTGCTATAAAAAATAATGCCCTGTCCACTTATCCACCTACTCCTTGCTTCCTTTAGATAGCAGAAACTAAGAGGAAGATGGATGATAGCCTGGGCTGCCTAGAGTCAGTGGAGGAAGCAAAGAAGAAGCTCCAAAAAGACTTGGAGGCTATGAGCCAGCGTTACGAGGAAAAGGCAGCTGCCTATGACAAGCTGGAAAAGACAAAGACCAGGCTGCAACAAGAACTAGATGATATCACCGTGGATTTGGATCATCAGCGGCAGATAGTCTCCAACCTGGAGAAAAAACAGAAGAAATTTGATCAGGTACTGGATGACCCAGGCTAGCCCTTTCTTGCATACCTTGGAAGCAGGGTCAGCTTGGAGGCCACCAAGAAAGGCTAGGGTTGCTATGTAGAAGCAGGCAATAGCAAACCACGTCTGAATGTTGAACAGCCTGTGGGGTCACCAGAAGTTAGCTGCGACTTGATGGCACTTTCCACCAGCATGCTTCCTTGCAGACTTGCAACAGGGTCATTCTGCCCTTCCTCCTCCTCACTCACTAGCATCTATCCAGTAAAGGAGCAGAAATGCTTGTATAGTGGATATGTATCTGTTTGTCCTGGGAGGGGTAAGATTGAGGCAAATGGGTTACACAATGAATTAGCCCATTGTTAAATAAATCTGAGCATTCAGCTGGTCCTTCTTAAGGATGTTCTGAAATGGAGCAGACGACTAGATTTGAAACCCAAGAGCTAGTGAATTTAGTTTACGTCCTTGTCAAGAGTCTAGAATCGGTAGCAGAGTTCGATGCCTCGGAGCCCACGCTCAGTCCATATCAATACTTTCCTTGAAGTCTGATAGCACATTGATTTCCTGTTCTAGCTCCTGGCTGAGGAGAAAACTATTTCTGCAAAGTATGCTGAGGAACGGGATCGTGCTGAAGCAGATGCCCGGGAGAAGGAAACAAAGGCGCTGTCTTTTGCCAGAGCTCTGGAGGAAGCCATAGAACAGAAAGCAGAGCTGGAGCGGCTGAATAAACAGTTCCGGGCAGAGATGGAAGATCTGATGAGTTCGAAGGATGATGTTGGCAAGAGTGTGAGTGGACAGTTTTGCTACACTACTGTGGTGTTTACTGTTATTCCTCTGCCAAAGGTTGAGTGAGGCGGGAAGGAGACTGGGGAACGACTGAGGCAGAGGTGCCTCCTAAGATTGATCTTGTGCACTGGCTAAAAGGCTCAGAGTCATGCCAGTAGCATCTAACTTTCTGACATCCTTTCAGCAAGAAGCTGTGTTGTGCAGGGCCTTGCATACTGTGGGCACAAAATAATTCTTCCCTTGAACTCAGGCACTAGTTGTCAAGATACACAAACTGGTAAAGCATTATTTATAGGAAAATCATAGAGGCTTGAAGTATTATTAGTTTCCTCAGTTTTCAAGGACTAAAATTCCTTCTGATAGGACAAAGATATTCCAATATAGGTGAAATGTGAATAAGTTGTTGCACCACAAAACATAAATAACAAACTTAAGTATTGCAAATGGATTGAAATCAGAGTTTAGATGTTAGGATTCCTGTGTGAGCCAATTTCTTTAGCACGGCTAAAAGGGGATTGCCTGGAATAAGATCAGGATTTTTCGAGGGGGTTAGTAAGCTGAAAGTAAATGGCCTTGATTCCTGTCTTAGTACCTTATTTGTGTGCGTGCCATGTTTTTCTTAATAAAGCTTGTCAAACTGTGTGTCAATGGGAGAATGACATTTTTTGTGCCCCAGGTCCATGAGTTGGAGAAGTCTAAACGAGCACTGGAGCAGCAAATGGAAGAGATGAAGACTCAGCTGGAAGAGCTAGAAGATGAGCTGCAGGCCACAGAGGATGCTAAGCTGCGTTTGGAAGTGAACCAGCAAGCTATGAAGGCCCAGTTTGAGCGTGATCTCCAAGCCCGTGATGAGCAGAATGAAGAGAAGAGAAAGCAGCTGATGAGACAGGTAAATGCTGTAAAGCTAGGAGAAAAGCCTTAAATTGTGAAGATAGAGATGATCCAGCCATCTATATTGTGGTGATGCAGACTGAAACACTTCCTCCTCTGCCACCCTCTCTTCTGCATACCTGGATAGGAAAGAGGAAGAATTGTGCTTGAGATTAAACTGTTTGTACTTCTCTCTTTTTATAGGTGCGAGAAATGGAAGTGGAGTTAGATGATGAGAGGAAGCAGAGATCTATTGCTGTGGCTGCCAGAAAGAAGCTGGAAATGGACCTCAAGGATCTTGAGGCCCAGATCGACTCTGCTAACAAGAACCGTGATGAAGCCATCAAACAGCTCAGGAAGTTGCAGGTAAGGCTCTGAGTTGCTTTTGTGCTTTTTGTGTTTGGCACTTCTTCCTAAGGACTTGAAAGGGGGACAACTATTAGCATTGCAACTGCTGTTACAGCTAGGGGCGTGAGGTCCAGAAACTGGCTAAAAAGCTGGATTTATGTTGATCTGGCATAATCTGCCTTCATTGGTTCCCCAGGATGAACCCCAGATCCAATCTGGGGACCAAATTCTGCTGAGCTGGATTATCTGGCTGGACCAGGATGCTGTTGCAGCAGCAAGCAAGTGGTAAGAGGGCAGGCAGTGGTGAGTGGAGCTGGAGTCAAGCTCCGTACTGCTGCAGCATGGCAGTGTGAGGCTGGCGGGGCAGCAGGCAGAGTGGGTTCCCATCCCATTCTGCCGGCAAACCCCCCCCCCCCCCCCCGCGCGCCTCAAAAAAAAGCCTTTTAAGCTGGCTGACTTTTAAATTGCCTGGCTCAAGGCATTCTCTGGTTCAACATTGGTTCCCTTGCTGTAATTTGGTTCTATTGTGCTTTTTGGTTTAGCTTGCAAGGGAGTCAGTGTCAAACCAGAGAATCCCAAGCAAGGGCAAATGGCAAGCTGTAGAGTTTTAAACGCTTGGAAATGTTTCGTCCATCGGAAATAATAGTGGCTGGGGCCATAGAACTGGGCCTTGGGGTCTAATCTTCCTGAAATTTGGAGGAGTCTTTAGAGAACAGTCAGGAGTTGGGTCCCTGCAAATTTGATGGAGTTAGCTTTAATAATGGCTGGATAAATCTAGGATTCTCTGACCCAGCTCAGAGAATCTGACCCAGATTTCAGGGACGCTTAATTTTTTGGGTATCTATGAAACTTGGATCTAAATTGCCTAGATTTTGTGTGCACACCCCTAGTTATAGTGCAACAGAAAATCTCACTTGTGACTCTGGATGAAGAAAAGTTTAGGCCATTAAATGACACTATTCAGCTGGGAACAGTAGAATACTGTTCCTTTTTTTTTTTTCTTAAAAGGCTTCCAAGTAGCAGTGAGGGCTGAAAAAGTCCCTTGCCTAGAGAGACCCTCTGTTTGAGTGGACAGAAATGGTTTAGGTGGAGAAGGTAACTTCAAGGGTTGTCTGTCTTCTAGGCCCAAATGAAGGATTACATGCGGGAGCTGGATGACACACGTGCCTCTAGAGAAGAAATTTTGGCACAGGCCAAGGAGAATGAGAAGAAGCTGAAGAGCATGGAAGCAGAAATGATTCAAATGCAGGAGGTAACTAAATCTGGAACACTAAAGCAAACTGTGTGTTTATAATTACAAGTACTCAGTGGAGTATAGGAAGGCTCAGGCTGTCCTTTAGGGAAGGGCATGGAGGTGGTGGGTACCTGGGGCGAGGGGGACACATCAACCAGATATCCACACATTTTGGTGGGGAAGATTTGGAGCGATCCATTTTGTTTCTGCTGGATTCAAGCTGGTGATGTTCGTTGAAGGGCTTCTCTTGACCTGTGTCAAGAGAGTGTCATTATTATCCCCACAACAATCACCCTGTGAGGTGGGTGGGGCTGAGAGAAATCCTAGAAGCTGTGACTGACCCAAGGTCACCCAGCTGGCTTCAAGTGGAGGAGTGGGGAGTCAAACCTGGCTCTCCATATTAGAGTCCTGTGCTCTTAACCACTACACCAAACTGGCTTCCTTGAAAAATAAGGCAAACGCCAGTATATTGGTATGGCTTGGAGTACATAAATGCAGTTGGTCCAAAAACCATGGGGCAGGTTAATTCAATGCAGATAACAAACTCAGCCTTGGGTTCTCTTGCAGGGGTGTTGTTGGAATTTGTTTTGTTCTTTATGGCTCACTTTGAACCATGAAAGGAGGTGGGATATTATTAACGTAAATACAACTCTGTGTACTACAGAGACCTTGCTGCTTTGGCTTGAATAATGCTTTTATCTAGATAGCCCCTCTTTATGCACTTCATAGTATTGCAAACTGATGAGTGACTGATGGTAATTGTGATGCTCAAGAGTGTTGTGCCTCTACTCACACTGTGTTTTGTGGCTGTGGCTGGTTGAAAGTGGAGAGGTTTCCTGTATCTAAGATACTCTCCCAGATTCCAGACGTTCCACCCTATACTCTTAATGTGACAGGTCTCCCATCCCTGCAGTGTTTGAATCTGAGCCCAAGTCTTAGTGTACATCTTGTTCTGATTTCAGGAACTTGCAGCTGCAGAGCGTGCCAAGCGCCAGGCTCAGCAAGAGAGAGATGAGCTTGCTGACGAGATCGCCAACAGCAGTGGCAAGGGGTGAGTAATGGCACTTCTTCCTTCCTCTAACGAATGTGGCATATTTAAGTGGTTGGTAAGCATTCTTTATGGAAGTGCCCTGTAGTGATAAGCTCACTGTGTATGAATTCTGTTTCTTAGTGCTCTGGCCTTGGAGGAGAAGCGCCGTTTGGAGGCTCGGATAGCTCAACTGGAGGAAGAATTGGAGGAAGAGCAAAGCAATACAGAACTGGTGAATGACCGGCTCAAGAAAGCAAATCTGCAGGTAACTGCTTGGGGGCTTCATCTGGCAAGCAGAACCCTGTTGAGAGAGACCCATAATTCCTCCAAATTGCTATGCTTGTACCATTCTCAAAAAGCTTTACACTGTAGCATGTTTTTAGAGGCTTGTTGATCTAGATGCTTTGGGCTTCAGAGAGGCAATTTCAAACCCCAGACAAGTTCACAGATTTTTTTCATAGATGGGAAAAGCTGGTGGAATTTTTCCCATGCTAAAATGCAGTTTTATTAATTCCTGGATATTTGGTGTAATTTTGGGTGTTCTCCAGCCACTGGTTGTTGCTGTGTTTGCTGAAAAATTGACAGTACCTACAAAGATGGTCCTCTCTCTGTTTATACCCATGGGTTAGTGTTAATGGAGTGGGAGGCTGCTTAAACAAATTGTGCCTACTTGGCTTCACAACTGTGTACATAACCTGTGCGCTTCTAATTGTCTTCCCCAGATTGACCAGATAAATACTGACTTGAATGCAGAGCGTAGTAATGCCCAGAAGAATGAAAATGCTCGCCAGCAGCTTGAGCGTCAGAACAAGGAACTTAAGGCTAAGCTGCAGGAAATGGAGAGTGCTGTAAAGTCTAAATACAAGTCTTCCATTACTGCTCTGGAAGCAAAGATAGCACAACTGGAAGAGCAGCTGGACTCAGAGACAAAGTAGGTGTCGACAATGATCTGCTGCCTACATATGCCCTAGTCACTTCTTGCAAGGTCATAAGTGGGGGTCCTGTGACCTACTGCTTGTTTAATGTTTTAATTAAGCTGCTGTAGCATAGTGGTTAAGTGGTTGGGCTGCGAATCAGCACTCTGGTGATTCGAATCCCATTACTACCATAAGCTCAGTAGGTGGCCTTGGGAAAAGCCACTCCTCTCAGCCCCCGCTCCCTAGTGGTATTGTAGGGATAATAGCAAAAATGACTTTGTTCACCACTCCGAGTAGGTCACTAATCTCTCTAGAAGAGTGGTATATAAGCACAGTTGTTGTTATTTATTAGAGAAAGAATGGAATGGGTAAAAGGAACTGGAGAATTGGTGGACATCTGTATCTCTACTATCAGGGCCACTTCATGTGACCAAAATCCAATTTTAAAAAAGTGGCACTGTTAGAGCACAGGAAATTAATTACTACATTATTCATTCATTCATTCATTTAACTTCTAGTCTGCTCTCCCCACGATGCAGGCTCAGAGCAGATCACAACCCGATTAAAATACAATACAATATACAACAAATAGAAATACAGCTAAAACAATTAAAACTGGCAGCAAAATTCAAGACAGACAGTGGATTTCACAGTCCTGCATAATCACTGGGTCCACAGAGACTGATGTACAACAATGAACTAAGAACCAGGAGGGGGTCTTCCCCCCCCTCAATAGCAGGCCAAGGGGAGGCCCGCCCACCTCAACCACCAAAAGCCTGGCGGAACATCTCTGTCTTACAGACCCAGTGGACTACTAGAAGATCCCGCTGGGCCCGAGTTGTCTCAGACGGAGAATTCCACCAGATTGGGGCCAGGGCCAAGAAGGCCCGGGCCCTGGTCGAGGCAAGGCGGATCTCCTTGGGGCTAGGGATCTCCAGTAGATGTTTCCCTTCTGAGCAAAGTGCCCTCCGGGGTATATAGGGTGAGAGGCAGTCCTGAAGGGATGCTGGTCCCAGTCTGCTAAGGGCCTTAAAGGCCAAAACCAACACCTTGAATCTGATCCAGAATTCCACTGGGAGCCAGTACAGCTGGCGCAAGACAGGTGTCATACGAGTTTGGAACGGCATCCCAGTCAAAAGCCGTGCCTCTTTTGAACACTGAATGAGTGCTGGACAGAGTCAGACATTGCTGAATAAACTAATTTGTGGTAATCTGGTTCAGCAATTCTTTATGTATTGACAAAGCTGAAATCATAACTAGTTATTTCAGGGTATAAGACTGCATTAGCGCCAGGTGTTCCATGAACTGTTTGATTGCCCTGCACTCAAAACCTTTTCTGGAGTGGCTTGTATCAGCCTCCCAGTATTTCATACAAAGCATTCTGGAAAAAATATGGGTGAAGGGTACAGGGACTGCACGATGACAAGCCCCTCACTCATCTGTAATGAACACTTCAATTTTGGCTGTTAGGAACTTTCATGCTCCGGGTATCTGTCTTTGGCAGTTACTGTGTGCTGTGTGCCTAGCCTTGAAATTTGTATTGATATCTGCCTCTTTGTCCCATCAAACTGAGAATCTCTGCTTGTCCCATACATAGCTTCTCTTGGAGTCTCTCTGAAGAATATCTGACCCAAATATGTGACTGTTCAAGAGCTCTTTCTTCCATCAGATACTTACTTTTCCTTTCTTTACAGGGAGCGCCAGGCTGCCAGCAAGCAGGTCCGACGCACTGAGAAGAAGCTGAAGGACGTCCTCCTGCAGGTGGAAGATGAAAGGCGTAATGCAGAGCAGTACAAGGATCAGGTATCTGTGTGGCATGGAGAGGTAGCTCTTGGTGATCATACCTGTGTGCTCGGAGCTTGATCACCTGCACTCATGCTATGTCTGATCACGGGAATGTTCTAGCTTGGCATTAAAATATCTAAGTTGCTTAATTCTTAAAGGCAGTATTGTGGGCTGTTGGTGAGAGGGGAAGGAAATTCTGAACATGTGTTGCCCTTCTGGAAAAAGTAATGCTGTCTAACTAGCTTTAAACATGACAGTGCAAAACTTAAATCCATGTCCAGGAAGATTAGCTTTTAAGGAGCAGAGATTCTGCCTGCAGAGGAAGGCTTCTTTACTGTAGAGGAAGGCTTCCCAATTGATGGTGCATTTTTACATGTTAAAAGAACAGGGCTGTGATGGCTCTTCTGTCCCTTCTGCAGGCAGACAAGGTGAATGTGCGCTTGAAGCAGCTTAAACGCCAGCTGGAGGAGGCAGAGGAGGAGGCTCAGCGATCCAATGCGGCACGCAGGAAGCTGCTGCGGGAGTTGGAGGATGCCACTGAAACTGCTGATGCTATGAATAGGGAAGTCAGCTCTCTCAAGAGCAAACTCAGGTAAGACAGACTATGTCCACATTTTACCACTGGGTGTTCAAATTATATGGTGATCTTACCATGCCACATTATTTCTGCATTGCCTTCTCACCAAACAGGCGAGGGGATTTGCCGTTTGTGCCACGCCGGATTGCCAGGAAGGGCCCAGGTGAGGTGTCGGATGATGAAGTGGATGGCAAGGCAGATGCTGGCGATACCAAAGCTACTGAATAGAGCTGCTTCTTGGTCCAGGATGCACGTGTTGGAGTGGCCACCTTCCCTTTGTCCAGTGGACTTCTGCATACCCTTCTAAAACCTGCCAGGGACAGTGGAGCATGTCTGTCAAACTGTCCTCTGGGATGTCTGGAGCCATCGGACATTAGCGTCATCCCACCCAGCTTCCAAACTCTTGTATTGAATGCCAAAGAGTTGTGACTCTGCAATCTGATCAGAGTCTGGGAGCTACAGATGCCTGTAGCATAGATCCTTATCATAGCTGCTGGTGAATTTTACATAATTTGAAGGGGGAAGGGTGGGGAAAGAGATGCCTTCCGTTGCTGTAAAATCAACCATTTTCTTCCATTAATGATTGCGATAGATACAGGGACTGCCCCTTCCCCCTTCCTCTTGTTTGCTTTTGGCAATCATGTTCAGTGACCTCACACTTTTGCCCTCTTCTGTCTGCCCAGTTAAGCCAATTTGGGAGTAATGTTGAACAGGAGGGGATGAGCATCCCCAGTGTAACTCCCCAGAGTCTTTGAGCTCCTGTAGTCTTCAGGAAGAGGGGAGTAGGGTGATAGAGCTCCTCCTGGTAGAGAATTTCAAAGTTGACCCATCCTGTTGCTAATGTCTGGACAGATCTGAAGTGCAATGGTGTCTGTTTTCTATTGTCTCTGGCTTGTGTCTAAGATAGTATGGACCAGTAGTTAGTGACAGGTCAAGGAAGCAGAAAGCTTTTATGTGCTCATTGGAGAATCTCTTTGGGACCAAATATATTTAATGGTGACGGACAGGATCTAGTGGGTTTGACTGGAGAGTGGGCAAGGAAGTCCTCCTTTATTGTCATGTCCAGGCCTCTAGCTCTGTAATCAGGGGATAGGTTTAGTTATTCTGCACAGTGACTAAGAGTATATTAAAAGAAAAACCCTTTTTAATCTGCACAGATTATATGTTTGAAGGCCTTTGTATCTTTCGTTTATAAGTAATAAGTAAGAAAAATAAAGGTCTTTATCACTGCCTTTCTACGGGGACTGCGGTTATATAGATAGTCTTTACTTTTCTACACTGTACACTGGTTGCTGGATTTACCTGTATACTTAACCATATTGTATATGCTGCATTTAGACTCCTGAGCAAATGACAAATTAAAATATGAAGCTCTATACTGTGTGGTTAGCGCTCTCGCTGTGGGAGCCTCCTGTCCAAGTTGCTATCAATAAATTTGCGAACTTTTTTATATAATAAGTGCCTTAGCATGTGCCTCAGCTGTGTCTCCACTACAGTTAGTAATGGATTACTGGTGCTCCACTGATAACAATAAAAATTATCCATGTGCTGCCGTTTTCTGTGTGTGCTTATGAGGATGTTCCCATATTCCTGAATGCAGTGAAAGAAGCAGGAAAACTGCTTACCTTGGACACATGTGACGTGGTTGCCTCTTTAACACAGGTAAGTTCGGTATTTCTGCTCAAGGCATGCAGAAATGTGGCTTATTGTAGGATTGACTAGAAGCACTACCTTGTATGAGGCATGCAAACAGTAGGTGACCGTGAAATGTCCTCTATGTATTGGGGATGGAGTTACCCTGGAAGGCATGATCTCTGAAATAGTGCCAGGGTCACATTGGCCATCTTCAGCTGTTCTATCTAGTGAAAGGTACCTAAAAAATCCCCAAAATCCTGCAAGATTAACTTCCTCCAAAACAAAGCAGTCTGTGGAAAGTTTGCCTGTTAAGGAGAACGTGTACCTTTACTACAAGTAAGATATTCACATTTTGGTTCTTTTTGCAATGCGTTTTTTTATTTGGAAGAGTTGCCAAACAGAGTTTATGTATCATTCACCAGTAGACAGAGAAAGAGATGTGACATTTAATGGAGTAGTTTGCAGTCTAAAATTGTATATTATGCATTTAAGTGTAGTGAAATTGAACAGCATCAATTCTAAAGTGCAGTGCTGTCCATTCAACACTAGGTGGCATGTGTCCATATCAAGATGCCTTGGCCAGTGACCAATTTGATTGTGATTATGTCCTTTCCTTTTTTGGGAAAAAAGACAAATTGTGATGTCAGAAATGATTTTTAAAATGGGAACTGGCAATGTAGACTACAGACTTCAAGTTACTCAGACTTCAAGTTACTCATTTCAAAGGCCTTTACTCTGGTTTATTAATTGGAGAATCTCAAGCCTTTTTTAAAGGAAAAAAATAGTAGCAGCACTATATACTGTGTCTGCTTACAACAGCTGTTGTGGTTAGAGACTGGACTGAAGCAGTCCAGCTTGAAGAAAAGGTATGGGGTGCATGATATTTGAATGAGTCAGGAAAAAGCAATCTACGCAGAATTATCCAGGGCAATAAGCTGAACATGTACAAGTTTTTGGCTGCAATGACATCATGGATTGGATTATATTGGCAACTTCAGAACTCTAGAATAATGATTTACATTTTTAAAACTCTTCCTAATCCAGGTAACTGTAGGTGGCAAATGGGTGCAGAAGAACTTCCTGGTGCCAAGGGTTCCTCATTGTGTACATTGTTCTTCTCGCTACTATTGGCGTCTTTTTAAATCCTGCGCATCACAGAGTGTGTGGAGCACTATTTTGCCATCAAAAAACTTCATAGGCCACGTGTTTGTTGCTGAAAAAGTAGTCTGGCTTTGGTGTGCCACAAGGAAGTCTATTAAAGTGATGTAGGTAAACAACCGTGATAACAGCTACATAATGGATTGGAATGAGGGCAGCAGAGGTGAGAATGAAGTGCTGTGTTAGCCAGTTGGTAGCCCCAAATACTACCAATTACATTCGTTTCAAGTCAGCTTCATAGCATATTATTAAGCTTAGAATACAAATGTGCTTAGGCTGTAAGCTTCAGTACACTATTACAGCTTTAAACATTCACTATTGTCTACCTCCTGCTGTATCTGGGAATAGTTGGGTGGTGATAACCTCTGGTCAGGGTCCCATTTGCCTAAAGTAGACTAAACGACTGGATTTTGAAGTTCCAGACGGTGCGGCTGAGTGAATACATAGCACCACTTGCAATGCAAATGACGTGTTTGGTGGTTTTATGACATTTGCCTTTGTGATGCTTATGGATGCAACTGGACTAAAGGATATCAAGCAAAGCCTAAAGGATATCAAGCATCTAACTGAATCATGGACAAGATACTGTACACTCAGAAATAAATATTGAAGCCAAGTTCTTCTTGCTCCCTCCCTCTCTTTTCTGTATCGTGAAGGCAATCAACTTGTAATTCTATTAAGATGTCCCCATCTGTGCACATAGTTTAGAATTCAGTTGGAATAACTGAACTAAGACAAAGCTGTTGATTAACTAAGACGTGTGCTCAACTATAGATCAAAAGGCAGAAGAAAATGCGTTTCCAATGCAAGCAAGATTTCTGCCTTTGAGGATCTGGGTTTTCCTCTGTCAGCAGTTGTAGATTAATTCTGCCCTGGCTCTGAAGTCTCTAGAAGGTTTGACAGAGTAAAAGGGCTTCCTCTAATCTTTTTACTTACCAAATAAAGGGGGGGTGCAGTGTAAATATGAACGGTACCATGATGAAGGATAAGTGTATTTACATTTTGCTTGCTGGGCTGTATTAGTGCGCTATAGTGTTGCAGAGCGGATAGTGGCTAAGTGGAAATAGGGTTGCTTATAACTGTTGTAGGGGGCACAACTTAGAAGAACACTTCCCCCCCCTATTAACAGCCAGTGCAGTGTGAAAAACCCAAGAGCTGGTTTCCTGTGGAAGTTGTTGCCTGGCCAGTTAGAATATTTTCATTCTAACAGCTCATAGGCAATTCCTTACATTGATGTTTGAGAGCTCTATAAGATTGTTCTTTGAAAGACTTCACATACCACTACTTCTCAACTGATTCCTACTCTAACATATACATTACTTGTACACTGCTGATGGATGGCTGTGTGTTAGTTCACTCATGCAGAGGCAAGTCCAGATTTGCCCAGAGGTACGCACTTAGGAAATCAACACCTGTCGCAGCTGCCTGACAAGTGTGCCTCCAGTCTAGGTGTGCTGCATTCTGATTGTGCTGGTGCAGAAGTACACAAACCCTCTCAGGAGCAGCTAAAAGCCTATGGGAAGCAGCTCAGCAGGGGCCCCACAGCAAGTTATTGCCTGAGGTAAGAGATGAACCAGGGCCCTTCCTGGTATCAATCAAGAGCAGTGTAAGGTTATTTCCATTAAAAGCCCCACACTTCATAAATAAGGTTTGAACTTAAATGGAGAAAAGTCTCTTCTGACCACTTAAAAATGCTATGTTGAGGGCCACAGGATCTGCATGGACAAAAGCCATGTGGGATGAAGGTGGTTGTGAGAAGGGGTTCTGGATGAAATTATGTGAAACTGTAATGGTGAGCAGTAAAGCAGTGCTAGCCACTGTGGTGCTAGATCCCTGTCCCCAAATAAAAGGAGGAGGTGGGACAACTCTTGTAGCTAGAGCTAAATAAGTTTTTTTTAATTAAAAAAAATATTTTGTAGATGTGCTCTCTAATGCTGAACACAGAGTGGAAACACCACACATTTGTAAATTAAGCATGCAGTTTTCCTGGGTAAGCCATTCAAAGTGGTGAAGGTAAGGGGAAGAGGGATGGGTGATGCTACTGTCAGTCATCATGGACAACAGTGGCTTAAGGACCATTCAGTGAAATGACCGATGCAAGCACAGCCCCTTTACTCACAGTTCTCACCATAACAGTTGTGCTTGGGAGAAGGGGAAAAAATTGCAGTCTCCTGAAATGGGTAAGAGCTAATCTGTGGGCCACCTTAACTGAATTGTTGCAAGTATTCCTTGTTCGGTAATGAAATCTAATAAAGAAGACAGGAACAATAATTTGACCTTGATATTTCAGACAGAAATTGTATGTATGGTCCCTTTGGGTGTATTCCATCCTATGTAGGTTTAAGAGATATTTTAAAAGATTTTTTTTTAAAAAAAGCTTTCCTGTCTGGCAGTTTTTGGCAAAAGCTCTGCAATTTGGACATGATGTCTGGATACAAAAATATGTGCCAATGAAATGTTACAGGATAGTGAGAATTCAGAATGGAAGACTGGATAACTTTATTTTCCTAACTGTTGTCTAAGCTAAAGAATTAACTGTCAGGTTTCAAAGTTAAACGAACAATTGAGAAATAGAACTGAACATTCCTTAGATTGCATCCCTCTCAGCAAAAGAATCTTTACGGTCACTTCTGTAATGGAAAGATTGAACAAAAGCCAGGGAAAGCCTAGGAGGTACACAAATGTACCACAATGTTGTGCGGAAGCAGGGGAAGAAATACACTTTCCGAACAGCATCAAACCCAAGGCAAACAACCTATGAAGAAATGGCCTTTTTGTAGACATCTCTGAGGGATAGACTCACACTTTAGTTGAATAATTCACAGGATAGGACTGCAGCCACAACCAAATGTGTTGTTAATACTGAGGTATCTATTATATTTCAAATACGATAAAAATTTAAAAAGCTGCTCTTCTGCTTCTCTTACTTTCCAGACCCAGCCACTCCACTCCCTGGATGAGCTACATAAGGCATGTGCTACACTGAATAGAGCACTGACTGCACATAGGAGTGAGATCGGCCCTATTGCACCTTGAGTGGTCTTAGAGACGTTACTGCTTTTCAGTCTATCCTCTTGTGTAGGGATTTGTCATGAGGACAAAGCAACATAAGCTGCCTTTAGTTTCTGGTGGAAGGGTAAGATGTAAGGTGACCAGTACAATAACTGGCACTTGCTCTTTTCCCACTTACTGTACCTGGACAGTCTGGATGGATCATCTCATGTGATTCACACATAATAACAATAATAATATTCGATTTGTATACCACCCTTCAGGATGACTTACCCACTCAGAGTGGTTTACAAACTATGCCATTATCCCCACAACAAAACATCCTGTGAGGTGGGTGGAGCTGAGAGAGCTAGAAGCTGTGGCTGACTCAAGGTCACCCAGCTGGCTTCAAGTGGAGGGGTGGGGAATCAAACCCAGTTCTCTAGATTAGAGTCCCGCACTCTTAACCACTACATCAAACTGGTTGGTTCCTAGGTTAGTCAGAACTAATGTGATAGGGCTGGTGGAACTCAGGGCAGGGTGTCTGGCTCATGACTGACAATAGCTTGAGTGGTTCTGTTGGTACTATAGAACATTATGCCACAGCTAGGGTCAACTCTGTGGCCAGTTCCTTCCACTCCAGGGGCCCCTACAGATAAATAATATGGAAATGAGAATCATTTAGTACTGATAGCCTCTGGAGTGGGAGGAACCAGCCACAAAGCTGACCCTAGATGTGGCATAATGTTCTATAGTACCAAGAGAACCACTCATGTTATTGTCGATTATGAGCCGGACACCCTGCCCTGAGTTCCACCAGCCCCATCACATTAGTTCCGACTAACCCAGGAACCAACCATAGCACAGGACCAGAATATATAAGCCCCAGCAAGAGATCACAGCTCAAATATCAAGGTGTGTTGCATGAGGCCAACTCATTCTGCCCCCATATCCAGAGAAGGACAGGCACTCAAGTGCAAAACCTTGGGGATGGGGACCCTGGTGAAAGGAAGAACTTTTTGCCCAAACAAGTAGCCCAGGTCAGCAACAAAGCTGAAAGAGCAGGTGAATAATGCAAGTATTCTGCAGCAGGATACTAAGGATGTGAATTCAGATGGAGGAGAGTTTTTAAGGATGACTCTCAGCTGGCGAACAAGTAAATGCAGGCATCCTTGTCTAAGCGGCTTCTGTCCTTTTCCTTTGCAAAACATTTGATGTAGTGGTAAGAGGGGCAGGACTCTAATCTGGAGAACCAGGTTTGATTCCTCACTCCTCCACTTGAAGCCACTGAGCCTGCGGCATAAACCACCAGTAATGTCTGAAAAGCTTTTATTAACAAATTTCCTTTACCTACCAAAACCCAAGCACTTGATTAGGGATGAGGTTACCAAACAAGGACAAACCAATGGAAGGTCTCCACAAAGGAGTACGACAACTGACCTTAACTGTCCTTGTCTAAACCAGGCTGGCCTGACTCATGCCTCCCCAGCTTGGGGGCACAGATATCATCTACTTACCAGTCCCAGTTGCAGACAAAGCTCTAAGGAGGAGGGTTTTATCTATTATGCTCAGATCCCTGATTCGTGATTGGTTGCTATTTCCCTCCAAAACAGCAAGGGCCAATCCTGCACTCTGACTTCCTTAAAGCTGTGGGCAGGAAAAAGAGGGCTAATAAAAAACTACCTCAAGGTTCACAGGAACAGAAAAAGTCACAAAATGAGAAGGATGACCTGTGGCCTCCAGGTAGAGTTGCCAGCTCCAAGTTGGGAAATTCCTGGAGATTTGGGAACAAAACCTGGGGAGGGAACTCAGCAGAGATGTGACGCCAGAGTCCACCCTCTGAAGTTGCCATTTTCTCTGGGGTAGCTGATCGCTGTAGGGTGGAGATCATTTATAATTTGGGGAGCACTCCGAACCCCACCTGGAGGTTGGCAACCATACAGTGTGTAACTACTATTTTGTGAGACATAAAAAGAACCCAGGTTATCTAAGAAGTAAAAGAGTTCCTGCTGTTCCTTTAAAATAACAAAGTGCCTTACAATTAAATCTAGTGCCTAAAGATTTCATCATAGGCGCCTGGCAAACGTGAGTAGGGAGGAAATTCCACAATTTGCTGTAACCACTGGGTATGCATTTATAGGATATGGGATATTTGGCTGTGATATGGTGGCATTTTCCTGACAGACACACTTGTGAAATGTGTGTAGGCAAAGATATGGGATAGGTTCAAGGGTGTCATGATATTCCACCACTGCCACATGATTAATGCTTCCCATGCATGGCTAATTTAAGGGCATTGTTGCCAAGCAATACTGTGATAGTGATGGTGTTGTTGGGGACTCTGGGAGTGACTGTCATGTTGCTACTAGAGATGGGCACGAACCAGAAAAAACCCAAACCATATAGTTCATGGTTCGTCAAATTTAATGAACCACGAATGTTCACGAACCTGCCCCTGGTTCGCAAACCGGTTCATTTGGTTCGTGAAAACATCACATCCGGGTCAGAAAACCATCACTTCCGGGTCAGCAGAAGGTCTGCAGAAAGTCCATCCCCTGATGCCTAGGAAACTGATTGATTGGCATCAGGCTGCCTGCAGTGACGAACCAAAAAATGAACCAAATGAACCAGCCTAAAAGTTCGTGGCAGTTCGTCAGAAATGGGATCTGATGAACTGTGGCTCGCGAACCATGAACCGGCCTGGTTCGTGCTTTATTTTGGTTCGTGCCCATCTCTAGTTGCTACATTTTCTCTAGTGGCATTATTCCTTTAAAGGGAGCATGGAATCTCAAGTAGCTACATCAATATAAACTCTAGTATAGAAGTGGCCATCTTAGCTTGACTCTAGGTTTAGCCAATTCATCAGCTACATTCATTCCAGTTAGAAACAGATCTTTTAATTATATCTAGGGCTGCTTTTGTAGCGATAGCAGCAGCACTGAGTACTGGCATCTTGAGGGTGTGTATGTGGATTTCCCAAGTCTTGAGGGGGAAATTGTTGGAAATCAGTGCAACCATATCGATGAGTACTGGGTACCTTTTTCAAAAACTAAAGAAGTACTGATTATATTCATAGAGTAAGTCGAAGTTGGAATTTTCTACATATTAATTGTATTCATTTTATTCTTAACTATAAACTTAGTTTTCAGTAACTAGAGGAATCTCTATCTACAGACATCTCAGTAAGAGGATTTGAATATTTTATTTAGTTGATTGACTGATTGGAATAACTATCAAATGTAGGTAATGTATGAGTTTTATCAGGTGTGGAGGATCTTCATTTTAATTATATAGAGAACTGCATATTTTTTCAGATACCCTACCTTTATTCAATTGATCTGGTCATGTGGATCCATGCTATGGTTATCTTGAGACTAGATGATCATAATGGTCTCTACATAAGTCTGCCTTTAATGACAACTCGAAAACTCCATTTAGCACAGAACACCATTGCCTGGTTATTATCAAGCACCAGACAGAACGCATGTCACACTTAAATCTGCAGACACTCTATTGGTTATTGATCAGTTACAAAGTACAATTCAAGGTTCTAGTTCTCACCTACTAAGCCTTTCATGGCCTTGAACCCAAATACCTGCAGGGTTACCTCTCCTGCTAGGCTCTGTGGCAACCACTTTGCTCATTCAAGTGAAGCTATCTAAAGCAAAGCCTTCCAAAATGACACTCCATAAATGGGGAAGATTGGCAGCTTACCCATTCATGTGCATTCTTGTGGAGGCTTCCACCTTGTGAAACAGCCAACCCGAGGAAGTCAGGAAGGATCCCACACTTCTATCATTCCACATGATGTGCAGAACAGTAACATTAAAGAGGGCATTTAAAAAGAGACTAGAACTGTAGTAGAATGGAAGCGTCCAGAAAGGGCAGCTTTATAATATATAGCTTGCCTTTGTTGTTTGCATTAGTCTCTAATTCTGTAATCTCATTCATATTGCATAGTTCATTGGTTGTTTTAGTTAGGCTGTCTGTAATCTACCCTGAGTCTCAGCAAGAAAGGTGGACTATCAGTTAAAACAATTAAATTAAACTCACATTTAGAACCTCAGTGATTTTGTTGTGGTTGTTGTAATGCTGTCAAGTCTAACTAGAAATTCAGAAGATCCATGTATAAAAAGTGTATGATTCTGGTTCTCTCTGTCTCTCTTTTGGAACAGTTACCACGAGTGCTAGACCCCTTTAATAAAACTGAGAGCAGTGCAAGAGCTAGACCAAATGATGCTGGGATCACTGGGAGACCCCCTGATAAATGCTGCTCTTGGTCCGAATATTTATGTTGCCTAGCTTTATATTAATCTATTTTAAATAATCTAGCAGTAGTGTAATAGTGGGATATTTTATAATCCTGGAGTCCTTGAAGTAGCAAGGGAAGGGGCTGTGGCTTGGTGGTAGAGCATCAGCTTCACATGCAGAAGGTCCCAGGTTCAATCCCCAGCACCTCCAATTAAAAAGGATCAGGTAGCAGGTGTAGTGAAAGACTTCTGTTTGAGAACCTGGAGAGTTGACTGCAGCACAGTGAATCAAAGACTTTCTAGCAGTCAATATATGCAACATATGCTTGCTGGCTGGCCCTTCAAGGCAACTGTTTGGTTGCTGTGTGGAACAATATGATAGAGTAGATGGACTTCTGGCCTGATTCAGCAGGATTCTTCTTATGTATTTATGCTACTGAGATATAACCTAGTGTTCCTTTCAGGTAGATAGGTATTCTCCTAGGAAGGTCAACAAGAAAAATAGGTGGTCATCTTATATTCATATACAAATTACAGGTATGTACAATACTTTTAAAAAAGTATATAACTTTCTTTTAGGGTGGTCATCTTACATTCAGTGTCATCTTTCTTTCAGAACTTATGTCAGATGAAAGAACGCAGATCTTTGCTTTCTTCCAGGATTCCTCTCCAACCCTCCCCCCCCGAAAGTAGATTATTTGGTTGTGGGAGTAGGAGGACCCATGTCGTGCAACAGCCGCACAGGCCAGCAGGTGCAATTGCCATCTCCAACAGTGCAACTCCACTGACAAAAAAGAAACAAAGAGCAATTTCACCATCTGCCCCGTCTGCTGTAGCCTCCAACCCTTACTAAGTCACATTAGTCTGTGCAGATCTCACAACACCAATAATCTACTTTCTGGGGGTTGGAATGGTCTGCTGGAGGGAGGGGAGTATAGTAAAGCTCCACGTTCCTTCCACTGACAGTACTCAGGATTGAACCTTATGGCTACAATCATTTACTTTGAAATCGTTCTACTGCAGCCACTGTTTCTGAGTGACACTTTAAATGCTGACATCTTCAAAATTACTCTGCTCAAGATATTAACAAGTGGGCTGCCTAACAGTTTATGGCAGGACAACCACTGATAATTAAAGATGTAGAACAGGGAGATCAAGTATAAAGATCACAGATGACACATTTCCTTCCTTGGGGAGCACAGGAACCAAAGCTTAAGGAACACAGAAGAAAGCCAAATGCCGTTGCCAAAGTTATGCTTTTCCAGTTGTATTAGTCATGCATCTTATGTGGCAGTAAGCTGACTCTGATGACACAGGAAATAGTGGCGTCATAGCAGCTCATCAAACCCCCGTTACGGACTTTACCCTACCACACCACACCTTCCCCTCCTCATTTCTTATAATGGCAAATTCAATAAAAAGATAGCTCTGGATAAGGGTAGTTCTGTTTGCACTTAAGCTAGGCTGCATATCACATCACACATGATTTTTTGATTTAAAGATCCTGTTTTTCAGTGTTTGTTTTCTAGCAAAAATGCTAGAGAGCTGAAGGCTTTCCTTCAAACTCTCAGCTCCGGCAATTCACTGTGTTCTCCCAAGATCTCTAAATTCAGTATTGTACACACAGTTATAAAACCACAAATGGCATAGAATTCCTGTAAACAGAAATTACCATATCAGCATTTCCTTGTGTAGTAAGGGTCTGACCAGATATGTTCAATGCAGAAATGTATGGTTGTTAACACATTTTCCATGGGATCAAAGTATCTGTCCTCAGAGTAGTGCTTCTGCTGACAGTACTACCATAGGTGATTCATGCTTATGGTTCCAGCTTGGACTGGCCAGTGGTAGTAGCTTCTAAAGGCACAGAAAAAAGTTGACGAGGTCTGTGTAAGCTAAAGAAAGGGCGGGGCAACCAAGCACTCTTTGGAACAGATTCCATCTTTGCAAAAAAAAAAAAAATTATTTCATTTATAGCCTAGTTTTCTCCTCAAAAAGAGACTTATATTGTTTGCTTCATCTCCATTTTATACTCTCTACAACCCTGTGAGAGTATAAACCCCAGCTCACCCAGTAAGTTTCCATGGCAGAGTAGAGATTCAGACCTGGGCCTCCCAGATCCTAGTCTGACAGACTAGACCCTACACCACTTTGATTCTCATCTCACCTAAAGGTAAAGGTGAGGACAGACAAGCCAGAAGCAGGCAAAGAGAGACTAGACAAGATGGTAAGGGGTGGTAAAGAAGGGAAATAGGCACAAGACAGGTTTTATTTGCCAAGGCCATCAGGGCCTGAGAGAAGCAAAGTAGATAAATCTCTGCTCAGATAAAGGGCTGCAGACTGTCCTGGAATGAACAAGGGTCAATTGCTTATCTTGAGTTGGGGGTCATGTAAAGTACTAGTGCTCCTGTTGAATCAAGATTGACCAAAAGAAATCCAGCAGACTGCCAGAGCCAAGATCAAACATGCAATTTTATACCTGCAGTATGAATTGGTGCAGTTCATACTATTTCTGTATATTTGAACCAGCTTTAATAGTCAGTCTGGATCAGGGGTCTACAAATAGGCACCTCGTGAGCTACCAGTAACTTGCCAGCTGCACCCCCTAGAACATAGGCTTGAGCCCCCCCCCGATTTGGCCAGGGGGCTGAGCCCCCCCAGGCAACCAGTGACAAACTCACATGAGTGACTCAGTTACAATGGCAACTGAAGCACAGGATTGTCCACCCTTCCTCTTTTATCATATTACAATTTCCATGATTCTTTGAGGCTTTGTTCCTGTTTACTAGTATGCATTTGTGTGTTTATTTAGAATTTATAATAAAAAGGGAGTCATGGTTTATATAAACAAATGGTATAGAAGAATTAAGAGACTCTGAAGGAAGATATATGACTATGAAAATCAGGCTCCCCGAAGGCAAGATTTACACACAACAATATATGCCCCAAATAATGCAAGAGAAAAATTTTATGGAAATATTTTCCAATTCATTTTAGATTTTCAAGGAGAGACGTGAATGGAGTAATGGATCTAAAAAAAGAAAGGTGAAAAAAACCAAAGAAGGCAAACTTCCCCCAAATATGTTTAATTATATGGAAATGTTACAACTGGAAGATGCTTGGAGGATCAAAAATTTGAATACTAGATACTTTCTTTTTTGACAGACACCAAACATATTCAAAGATTGATATGTGCTGTATATCAAAAACCTTAGTTATTAATATAGAGAGTGCAAAGATACAACCAAAAACCTTTGCAGATCACAATCAGTAGTAACTTGGGAACAAAACAGAGACAGAAGGGGGAAATGGAGATTAAATGACAATCTTTTATTACAAGAAGACACGGTAAAAATGGTTGCTATTATATAATATTTACTGTTTACAATATAATTGTTTATTAAATTGTTTACTCTTTATTTTCTTTTTCTTTTGATGTAATTATAATTGTGATAATGTTTTTAATTTTTTTTCTGTTCTGTTTATATTTATAAAAAACTAGCAACAAAGCAGGCGGGCCAGGCATTACCACTTCCGGCGCACCCCGATCTGGGCGGGAGGAGGGTAGGGTTGGCAGGCCTGGCATTGCCTCCTCTCCAGCGCTCTGATCTGGATGTGGGGAGAGCAAGGGGGTAAGCCTAGAATTGCTCCCTCCCAGGTGCCCCGATCAGGGCGGCGGGAGGGCAAGGTGGCCTGGCCTGGCATTGCCCCTTCCCAGCACCCCGATCAGGGTGGGGGGAGGGCAGGGCAGTCGGGCCTGGCATTGACACCTCATCAGTGCCAGCCGATCACAACGGGGAAGAGCTACCAGGTGGCCCATCCATCCTGCCAGAGACTTGGCAGATGGGCGGGCCCTTCTCTCCACTGGCCAATCCCAGTGGCAAAGAGAAGGGAGGCATGCCCGCCTATCAGGCCGCTTGGCCACCCTAATTCAGGGGCAGCTGCTTGACAGGCGGGCAAGCCCTTCTCTCCACTGGCCTATTGTGGCAGTGAAAGGAAGGGAGGCAGGCCATTCTTCTTCACATAAAAGGCGAGTCATCGGGAATATGGCTCACCTTTTATGTTTAAGGATAAATTTTTATTAAAAAAAGAATTTATACACTGCCTTAAAAGATCTGTGGCTATGGCCCACACAAAGTAGCTTAATCCTTAACACTGATTGGCTCCACCCACTTTCAATGTAGCAACAGTCAGACTGCAAGGCTTCTGTTGGGCCCTACATACTTGCTTGGCTCCAATTTACATTTGAGGAATGTTAAATGAAGAGGAGTTTACGCTTTCCCTTTCCTCAGGTTTCAGAGGTGGACAAACCAGAGAGTTAGAAAGATAGAAAAATTAGGGCATGTTTTTACTATTTAACTCCTTTACTGCCCTGAACCATCCTTTGATGTGTAGATTGCTAATTTCAGGACTTCCTCCTCATGATATCCTTTTCTTCCTCCCTTTGTCATACTTTTACCTATTCTCTCCAACTTGCATCATGGATGCAGGACTTGTCCTGCCATCCATGCCCATCCTTAGACTTAGGTAGATAGGAATCTATTTCTCCACTTTCCTATCGAAGTATGGAATTCCTCTAATAAAGAATTCTTACTTCCTTTCTAAACCTGAGGCAAGTGTAAGTTTATTACTTTCTCTCTCACACGCACGCCAGCTACCATGCTCCAACCGCCCATCATGTTTTTTCTGTAATCTATGCTACTCTGTTAAGGACCAGGGCAAAAGTGAGTCTCCATTTTATTTTACTTTTCAGTTATGCTATCATTACATTGCATTTTGGAAATGAAACAATGGGGAAGGGTAGGCCCTATGTTTCCTTGTTAAAATCGTTTTGTTTGCTTGCTTGCTGCTGCTGCTGTGTTTTTGCTGGGTGTGGGATGGGTCTATATAACACTGATTGAGAACAGTTAGTTTTTTCATGGTAGTGTGTGCAGGGGTGTGGGGTGGGGGGACTGCTTCAGCCACTCCTAAGCTCCTCTTTCAATTTCCATTCCATTTTTAAATGGTGGGGTAGTATCTATTGAAGAAACAGACAATTCCTAAAATTGCAGCCTTGGTGCTGTCTCTCTGAAGCAATGAGAAAGCCCATCTGCATGAACAAGACTGGGTGGGGGGGAATGCAGATCAATGGCCTTTTAAATATTTCCTTTTCTTCTGTGTGCAGCTCAGAGAGAACATTAGCAAGGAATTTGCACTCTGTACAGGTTTATGCTCTTCGTTTTGCTATTACCTAAATAGTATGGTACAGTTTCAAAGGGGCAACCAACTAGCTAATGCTTAGAGAAGAAACTGAAAAAAAAGTTCAGTAGCACTTTCAAAACTACAGCAAATGTATTGCTGTAGGATTTGGGGATTCTTTTGGTAGATAGTAAAGAGTTCAGAAGCACCTTTAAGACTAACCAATTTTATTGTTGCATAAGCTTTCAAGAACCACAGCTCTCTTCATCAGATGCACCAGTTCCTTTTTTAAGTTAATTAATGGTCCAAGCAAGCCTGTTAAACATTTTTAAAGAAATGTCTGTACTCTAAAGAGTTGGTCAAGTAGATGTGTATTGACAATTAATTGTTCATCACCTAGGCAGCAACAGCTAACATGAACTAGTTTCAAGCATATAATAGTATTATTGCACTGTGGCTTACTTTGCCTGGTGGTTGTTTGGATTAAAAGCTATAAAATACTTTGGCAAATTTGAAATGCTATTACAAAAAGTTAGATGCTCCAGGGATTACACTCTGCCTGCACAAGCCAGGCAAGCCTGTCCCAGCAGACATTCACACATATTTGTCAAGGACCAAAATATAACGTTTAATGTATGCAGGCCAGAATATTCAGACAAAGAAAATGTCTGCATCAGCTACTACCAGAATTAGCTAAACTTTTCAGAATAGGCTTATCATACCTGTTTCCTCCTGCACCTCAGAAAGGTCATTCCCATGCCTTTGTATAAGAAGCATGAGACAGGATCAAACAAATGGCTCTTCTTCGTGGACATAAGCAAATCTCTCAGGAAATTAATGTTATAGCTAATGAGTTCATTCAAAGAACTCAGTTAGAACAAACACATTCAATGTAACTTAAAATCCTAGATTGCATAACTGAGTTTTCTTTGGGGTCATGGCTATGGGTGCTGTTCTGAATTGTCTCAAAATGTGCTTCTACTTACTTCTAAGATACGAGTTTGAAGTGAAAAGATTGTTACTAGTCTGAACTCTGTACATTGCTCAGAAATTGAATGCACAGCAATGCACAGTGCAATGTTTTGTATTCTGCCCTGGCTCAGAGACTTCATGTATTTACCAAATGAAGGCATCTGTGATGCCATAATTTAGTAAATTTCAGTACTAAGTTACCCTTATGAATAAGGCACAAACAAGACTCGTGTAAATGAACATCCAGAAAAACTTTTAAAATGTTCCCCTACAGGCTTTTCTGTGTTTCCTTTCTTAGTGTCAAATTTGTGACCATTAGTTGGTCCTATGCACAAGGAATGTATATTTGTAGATCTTAAAGTTACGATCCTAAAAGTATCAAAAACAGGACATGGCAGGAGATCACTAAGATACCATACAACCACTGGCCAACTCCCACCTTTTCCTAGGTTTGACCCAGCACAGGAGCATTGTTAGGTGTCAAGAGGTACCTGGGCCCCTCTAAATTTGTAGGGAGCTCCTCCCCAAGTCCCTCATGGACCCACATCTTTATATAGTAGAGCCCCCTCCCTATGATGTCACTGGGCCCCAGTTCTTTTAAGGAATTAGCATAGCAGCTCCCCCCGCCCGGGAAATTGGAAAGTCTACGTCCATGCCCTAGAATGCCCAAAAGTAGATTGTGAAAAGATGTGCCCTTGGCTTTTTTTTAAAGCTTTATTTGATAGGATTTTTCTGTGTGTTGCTTAGCAGTTAACTTTTATTTCTGGTGCTCTTCCTGGTCTATGTCGTATTTGTGGGTTAGAACAAAACTTGGTGAGATGAGGGGGAGGGGAGCTTGGGTATTTTTTCATGACAGACGTTGCTCTCATCAAAGAAAGTTAGTGATCCCAGATTTTGGTCCTTTGTTAGTATCTGAACTATAATCTGTTTATGATTCCGGCCTTATAAATGAGCAGTTTTTTTTAGTATATTAGACACCAATTTACGAAAAAAAACATAATATCCGAAAGAAAACTCATTGGATGCATTTTGAGCTACTGTGCTTTGTGGAGGTATTTTCAGTCTCTCCGTATGACACAACTGCTTCCTTCTGCAAGTTTGTACAAGGTCTTTAAAAGTAAACCTATTTGTATGGCGAATTTGGATTCCCCCTCCCAAGATATTTTCCTGATCCAGCATTCATGTATTGTTTACCGAGCTTCTTACAATGGCCTACAGCAATACTGTCTTCTGACCAGAACTGAAAGTCCATTCAGCTGTACAGAAGATGCGTTTGCAGCTGGTCCACAATGCGCCCCATCGTCTCAGGAAGAGACACTATCACGGTAGGAGTCTCAGGATACATGGACTCTATCCTCAGGCCCTATGCCACCAGCACACCCAGCTATTTACGGGACACCACTGACTTCCTCAGGAAAATACAGTCCATTGACAACCTACCTGATGACACCATCCTAGCAACCATGGATGTGGAGGCTTTATACACCAATATCCCACATGTGGATGGACTACAAGCCATACGGAATATTATCCTGGACAAAACCACAGCACACCTCGCCACTGAACTTTGTCACTTCGTACTCACTCACAATTACTTCGAATTTGGTGACAACTTATATCTACAGATTAATGGCACAGCCATGGGCACACGCATGGCACCACAATATGCTAACATATTCATGGCGGACTTGGAACAACGCTTCCTCAGCTCCCATCCGCTGGAACCACTACTATACTTAAGATTCCTGGATGACATCTTCATCATTTGGACCCATGGGAAGGAAGCTCTTGAGAGATTTCATCAAGACTTCAATAACTTTCACCCTACTATCAACCTAAGCCTGGACCACTCTACACAACACGTACACTTCCTGGACACCACTGTACAACTACATAATGGACGAATAAATACCACCTTATACCGGAAACCAACAGACCGATACTCATATCTACATGCCTCCAGCTACCACCCTAAACATACCACTCGGTCTATTGTCTACAGCCAAGCCTTACGTTACAACCGTATCTGCTCCAGTGCTCTCGACCGAGACTCACACTTAAGAGATTTACAACAAGCATTTTTGGGACTACAGTACCCACCAAATGAAGTGAAGAAACAAATCAACAGGGCCAGACTAGTACCCAGAAACAGCCTACTCCAGGACAAACCTAAAGGAACTAACAACAGAACACCACTGGTTGTCACCTATAGCTCCCAGCTCAAACCCATCCAACGTATCATCAGTGAGCTACAACCCATCCTGGAAAATGATACCTCTCTCTCAGAAGCCCTGGGTGGAAGACCTTTCCTTGCCTACAGACAGCCCCCCAATCTTAAACGACTTCTCACTTACAATCATGAATCGGCCAGCAGAATCACCAGCACAGGTACCAGGCCCTGCAACAGACCCAGATGCCAGCTCTGCCCCTATATCTACCCAGGGAATACAATTACAGGACCCAATGGCATCAACTACACTGTCTCTGGCTCTTACAGCTGCTCATCCTCCAATCTGATATATGCCCTCATGTGCCAACAATGTCCTTCTGCTCTGTACGTTGGACAAACCAGCCAACCTCTACGCAAAAGAATAAATGGACACAAATCTGACATTAGAAATGGAAACGTCCAGAAACCAGTGGGAGAACACTTCAATCTACCAGGACATTCCATCAAAGACTTAAAGGTCACTGTAGTTCAACAGAAACCTTTCAAAAACAAAATCCAACGGGAGGCTGCTGAACTGGAATTCATATGCAAATTTGACTCTGTCAAGCTGGGACTGAATAGGGACTATGAATGGTTATCACATTACCACAGGTAACAGATTTCCTTTACAGAGGTGGGGTCTGGGGGAGCTCAGTGGCACCTGGTGTGGGCTTTCGGGAACCACAGATCTCTTTGTCAGATGCATCTGGCAGGGAGAGCTGTGGTTGTCGAAGGCCCATACTACATTGGAATTGGATGGTCTAGCTGTTTGGCTGCTACAAACTAACAGGGCAAACTCCTTTGAAGCCAACTGATACACACACCAAAAGGAGATGTTTACATATACTAGCAAAGGAATGTTTTGATTGCTCCCTCCCCCTCCCCCCCTAATTGCCGCCTCTCTTCTCTCTCCTGCTCTTCTGTATTTGGCCAGTATCTGTATCAGGCATCTGACGAAGAGAACTTGATTCTCGAAAGCTTATGCTACAATAAAATTGGTTAGTCTTAAAGGTGCTACTGGACTCTTTTTGAAAATGGGAGTTTGTTCACATAGTCAGGGGAAGGATCTTCCGTCAATAACAGTACCCTCAAGTACTGACAGGAATGTCTACTCTTTTCAGTGTTTACTGCACAAAATACCGAACTTTTTCGTTATGTGTTCATTTTTTTAATATACTATGAAGCGGTTTAAGCTCTCGAGCTCAACGCGGGGCAGCCGCTTGAACGGCAGCGGGGTGGCAAAGAGGGAACGCCAGCCGCAAACATGTGCCATCGGGTTTAGGAGCAAGGGCTTCCAGGGCGAAAAGCTTGCGCCCCGGCCCTGAGGCTCTTATTTTTGAAAGAGAAACTCCGACCAACGACCATTTTGTTTTTCTTAATCTCCAGCCTTTAACGTGTTATACAGGCCCTCGGGAGAAAGGCGGCAGAGCCAGCCCAGTTCAAAGGGACTCCTCGTGGTGCCAAAAGAGGCGCACCCAGCCACTTCTGAGGCGCTGACGGCTCGGCGAGTGGGCGGGCGCCAAGAGGAAAAACCGACTCCCTCAGGCCACCCACTCCCTCCCCCGCCCAGTCGGCCTCGACGTCTCAACCAGTGGCCCCTGGTAGCCCCGCCCCCTCGGTCGCCGTTCTCCCCTCGGCTCCCCAGGCCCATTCCCGAAGATTGCCGAGTGCGAGAGAGGGGGTCGCCTCGCCGCGCCGTTTCCGGAGATTGCCGAGGGGCTTCGGCCTTTTCCCTCCCTTCTCGGCGGCTGCCACTGTCTTCTCCTCGATCTTTTTCGGCGTTGGCGGGCGGGCCCGAGTCAGTGTCGGCGCCTCCTCTCGCCGGGCTTGGGCCGTTCGCTGCCCCTCGGCCCAGAGCGCGTTCCCCCTCACTGTGTGGCCAGGAGTCTGGGCTCGGCCGGGCCTCAGCGCTTGTGGGGTTGTCGCGGCCGGCGAGTCGAGAGCGTGAGGCGAGGCGGACGGCTGCGGCTCCCCCTCGGGGAAGCGGGGCGGCCGGGGGTCCGGCTCGGATGGCGGAGGGCGTCCAGCAGCAGCAGCAGCAGCTCTTGCCTGGCGGCGGACCAGCCCCTCGAGGGCTCAAGCGGGAGCCCGAGCTGGAGCAGCCCATGCCCGGCGGCGACGGAGCCGAGAGCGGCCAGAGCAAGAGGCTGCGGACCGAGGCGGAGGCGGACGGAGGCGGCGGCATGCAGGTAGAGTCGGCGGCGCCACCCCGGCCCGGCCGGCCCCCGTGGCCTTCAGCGGGCAGGCCCTGCGCGGCGGCTGAAGAGCATCCATGCTGGCTTCGACAGCCTCGGGAGGATGCTGGGCTTCGATGGGGACCGCGTGCGGGGCTCGGGGGAGGGAGAGGCCAGAGCTTTTAATTTATTGATATTTTTTAATCCCGCCTTTCCTCCTAGGAGCGCAGGGCGGCGCACATACATCCACTCTACCCTCCCATTTTGTACTGGCAACACCTGTGAGGTGGCTGGAACAGAGAGACGGCAGGGCCAAGGCTGGGCTTCAAGAGTAGCCCAAATCCCTGTGAGGAAAAGCAGTTTGGGGGGAAATAGGGAATGGCGTGTAGATCATCACGTGTGACAGTTGCTCAAGCGCAATTTGGCATTGCCTGTAGGCGTGCTGGGAAGCCATCATTGGGCATTCAAGAGGAGAGCTGGGGGGAAAATCTTAGAGTTAAAAGGATCTCCTCCTTATGGTAGTCGTTGATACCCACTTGTAGAGGTAGAAATTTGACCCTACTGTATTTTGGCTCTGAATGTCTTACCTGTTATAATGCAGTATCTGAAGAAGGGAGCTCTGACTCTCAAAAGCTAATACCCTGAAAATCTTGTTGGTTTCAAAGGCACTACTGGGTTCAAATCCTGCTGTTCACTTGCAGTATGTAATCTGCCTTGGATTAGAGACTTTTTAGCTGGATAAATATTATGTTGATGTTTTGTTCCACAAAAAAAGTTTGTGAGGTCTCCTTTACTATAAAACTGTAGCCAGTGAAGATAGTTTCAGGTAGATAGCCATGTTGGTCTGCAGTAGAACAGCAGAATTTGAGTCTAGTGGCACAGTAAAGACCGACAAGATTTCCAAGGCTTTTGAGAGTCTAAGCCAGCGAAGTTGTTCCAGTCCTGTTTGTTCCTGTGGGTGAATGAGGCAATGTTATATTTCTTTTAAATATGGGGGCAATCAGAGTAATTAATGATGAAGCTTTCTTTCTAATTTTGAGGGGGGGGGGAAGCCTGATCTTAAATATGATGCACAGGGTGAGTTCACACTTGTAACTCGCCCAGTTCATCCAGTGTACTGTTTAGCCAAAGAGTAAATACAGCTGCCAAAGGGCAACTGATACTTAATCCTCAACTATTCACATTTATTTATTTATTTTACAAAATGTATATAATGCCTTTCTGCCCTCATAAGAGTCACATGGCATGCTTTCTGCAAGGATGACAACTCAAAGCAAAATAAGGATTTACAGAAGTAAGAGAGGTGTGAACTGAGTCCTTAATACTGTAGTTTGAGTACTATTATATATAGAAACTCATGGAACAAGGCCTCCTGTTTTCTCTTGTATAAGGTCAAATCTACATGTGATTCTGGAGTTTCATCACTAGAACTTCAGACATGTCATTTAGCCTTAAAAACAGCTGTGGGGGGCTCTTATGGATTGGGACAATGCTGTGAGAAAGAGGGCTTTAACTTTCCTACTGGTGTTTCCTGGATCAAAAATGCCCCTGCAAGCAGTTTGATTAGGGAAATGGCATAGAAAGTATCCCTTTTCCAACTCCAGAGCCTTGGAGGAGTCCTCTCCCCTCCCCCCCCCCTTTTAGGTACAAATTACATATCTGGAGTTTCAGTCACGGAATTGAAGTCTGGCATGTCATTTAGCCCTATGAAATCACTTTAAAAGCAATCACGGATTCCTCAACTGAGGGGAAGGAGCAATTACTTTGAATTTATGGAAGGCTGCTGTAGGATGCCAGTATGAAACTTTAAAAATAAGGGGCTATTGCAAAGTTTTGGTTATTATCAGTAATAATTGTACTGAACTGTGATTCTTTAAGAAAAGAGATTCATTATGGTCTGTTGAGCTGTGGTGCTGTAGGACATGATGCTTTACAATAAAGGGCATCTCTTAGAGGACAGATTTCAACATGCTTATTCCAGAATCTAGTGAGGCTGCTTAGTGCATGCAACTGAGGCTTTCCATATCTTGGCAACAGATGTAGTGGTAGTTCTGTGTGTCTGCAGAGTTCTTTTTGCTATTGCAAGCAGTGGTTGCTCCCATGTATGAATGAGGCTGTGAATTGCAGTCAGACATGTAGAATACACTTAGGCATGTAGAATAAACCGAGGTGAGTGGAGAAATTTTTTTTCTGTGTTTTGTAAGGCATTATATTATAGATTATAATCACTGGAGAATGTTCAAATACAAATTGCATCAGTCTTAAACTCCATTCAGTGAATCTGGATTATGTCATTTTCAAGCACAGGTTTATACCCTGTTCTTTCCCTCTCATTTATATGTAAACAAACAAGCAATATATGCAAAGATGTGGTGCAGAACTCATTGTGATTAGCAGAGAATGTAGCCAGTTCTGGAACTGTTTGCAGTTATTCCTCTGCTAATTAACTAGAGGCACCAGACTCCTTAGAAATATCAAATGCATATGCCAGTTTCTTTCCAGGAGAATGTGTGCCAAACTATATTTTTCTTTTTTCCTGGGGTGTATTTATGCTTTCTTTGCATAGGAATTGCTTGCAAGGAAGAATCACTTGGTATATTGAATAGGTGATGGGGTGCTTACACAGATTAGGGGAGGGCAAGCTTTGGCCTACTGACCTTCCTTAGGAGTAGATTCTCTGACTAGGAACGATTTCAACCTGTTACTTCAAGTAACAGGTGAGGTTACAGCTCCTCTCAGCCAGTGAAAAAGTGCAACTGTTTCTCATAATGATTATGTAGATGGCATGACTAACGTTAAAGTGAATACTGCTTTAATGATGCATTCCCTTTCTAGCAACAAAAACTGGAAATAATCCCCTAATCAGTCACTTCACCCAGCTATATTACCTGGGCTAGTTGTTCCCATTGCAGTCCTGGAATAACTTCTTGGTGTGGGCATATTCTGTCGAGGATGTGAGGAAAACTGTGCTTGGGATTTTTAGTGTACAGGAGGAAAGTGCTTGGCAGTTGATAGAATGAGGAAGACTGAGCATGTCATTATTTATGATTAAGCATTAAATATGCAAAAGGTATTACATTCTTTAGTTTCCCTGACCTTGTAAAATAGTGTGTGAGACAGATCAGTTGTAGTCCAACTTCCAATTTGGATTTTGGGGATGATGACTGGTGACAAGTCTAAAACTCTTTTTGCTCAGGATTGACTACAGACATGATACGAGTTTAAATGGGTCTAATATAAGTAAATAAACTTACGGAATACTTCATCCAGATACAGGCCTGTCATTGGTAGCATCTTTCCCCCCCTCATATGCCTGGATGGTCTCTTTTTATGATGTATGCTACACTACATTATAGAGTGGTAACCTGCTGGAACAGGTTTTAAGTGGAAGATGTCAGTGCAGTTTTTTGGTCACTGGCTTATGTTTCTAACTGTTAGCTGTGCTTGTTTATTTTTTAAGTTGTGTTTCTTAATAATACCTACTCAGAGCTGTGTCTAGTAGAAGGGATTCTTGAAGTTGGAGTTGTTATGCGGCAAGATAAAAAGAGTATTGTTTCTTTCTGTCCCCCTTTGTTTCCAGGAGAATTCGTACAGGATTTGTTCTAAGGAACTGTATTTTCTTCTGTGGATGTGTGTTATATTGAATCTATTTGGATACTTGTGTGGTAGATTGTCTTAAGGATAATTGTTTTTCTTATCTATAGTTGATACACATGCTTCCTTCTGTTCTGTAAAGTTATGAGCTAGAAAAAATAAACTCCACTAAAACTATATTTAATAACTGAAATATAATATGTTGCTGAAGATTGCCAGGGCAAACAAGTGGGTGGCCTCAGTGCTTGTTGCTGTTTCTGACCATGAATGTGTTTCTGCTTGTTAAAAACAGTGTGATTTATTCATGTCCATTTGCTATATTCTGCTCAGACTTCTGAGCGCCTGTGTAGCTCTTGTTGGTGGTCCAGAGTTGGCAAGATACAGGCTTGCTGAGACAAACTAACACAGCAGCTCAATTTAACACATATTTTTGTGCTGTTGCCTCCTTGTGCAATTAGTCATGGATTTTTTTTCTTATTTGTTTTTAAGGTTTGTTTAGAATATAGGTCTTTTAATCTGTAATGGACACTTCAGCCAGAAAGCTTAAAAGTTTAAGTTTGCTTTGTGGGTCATGAGCTGTTAATGGTTTCAAACATGTAAGCCAATGGCTTGTTTCGTATTTCAAACAGGTAAGCCATAGGCACTTCTAGTGAAGCTGGAAAAAATTATTGCAAGAGATTGTATTCATAGAGAATTTTCAGATTCTTTTGACGAATGCCTTATATTTTATGGCAATTATTTCAGTGTTAATTGTTTATTTGCTTCCATTGGCCTTACATGGAATATAGTATGATTCACATGCAATGACAAACTGATTTGTCGAGATGTGAATGAGCCTCACAAATCTTCAGCCTCTTGTGTTTCCTCTCCCCTCCCCTCTTCTACTCACATGAGGCTAAGAAATTGATCATAATTTTGCTTTTGCAACAAACTAGCTCATTGCCGTATCTGGACCAGAAATTACAGATTCACAAGTTTTTATTTTTACATAACATTTTGTGGACTAGATGCTAGATGTGTTTGTTTATTTTATTGCATTTATCCTGCCCTTCCTTTAGAGCTGCATGAATAGATTTCCCTTCCTCCATTATTCCTCTTCTAGTCCATAAAACCTGCTAGATTAAAATTCTTAGTCTTTAAAGTGCCACAATACTTCTATTTGTTTTGATGCAACAGGCTAACACAGCTATTCCGCTGCCATTTGTAAACTGATATGGTCTCTTCCCTCTGGATCAAGACTCTAAATCATACTTTGATCCTGAGTTGGGATCTTAGTTTATAAGGAAGAGAACAAGTAATACTGTGTGATTCAGCTGAAACAATAAACTATGGTTTGTGCTTGCCAGAAAAGTAATTAAGGCTGCAATCCTAAGAACATTTCCCTGGGAGTAAAGTCCAGTGAATCAAATAGGACTGATTATTGAGTAGACCTGCTTAGTATTCTCTTACTTTGAAGCCATATACAAGGGGACCAATTTGGATGTTTTTACCGTTACTGAAGCGATAATGTATATTTTAAGAAAAGCTGGACTCAAGTGAAGACTTTTGATTCATGATTTTACACTAATGTCGATTTTACTAATATGGAGCTATTTTGGTGTTTGCTCTCTTCAAGTAATATGCATACATAGTAACATATGTTTACGGGAATGCAGATGGGTTCATGTAAACACAACTCTCAAGAATTTTTTTAAAAAACAAAGGCACTACAACAACCACAGGAAAATATTCTCAGTCTTGAAAAAATGTAGTACCAAAAATAGAAAACGTTAAGTTACATGGAGCCAAGAGCACATCTAGCATATGTAGTGGGATCTCTGTGAGACGATGTATGGAGCTGGAAATAACTGTTCTCTTCATTGATTCAAACTGCATGAACTATTGAGAGTAAGGGCCCCAGACGTCTGTAATCAGCGTGGGCCATTGTTGGTGCATAGGGTACCATCCTATGCACATTTACCTGAAAGAGAGCACCCTTGAGCAAAACAGGGCCTGCTTCTGAAGAGACATGCCTAAGATTGTGCCATTAGTCACTTACTTACTGCTCAGTAGGATATAAGGAAATGAAGTATACCACATGCCATTAATGGTATACCACCTGTGATGATCAGATTCTCTGATAATAGCTCTATCATCATAGTCATTAGTAAATCCTATAAATATAGGCTTACAAATGTCATCATAACTACTGTGGTGCATGGAAAAGCACATCTATGAGCAAACAGGCTCATGGATTGTCTGCAGTAAAAGTTTTATTACTTATATATCCAGTCTAGACTGGTTTATGCCAACTCTGGTAGTAATTCATGTAAAATATTGTGTGGTATAGTCATAGCCAAGTCTTCATCAATGCTTGCCAGTGGAACACTCCTTATAACTTGAAATATTGAACTCCTGCGGCTGCAGATCGAAAGAATCTATATTCTCTAGATATTACATTAACTTCCTGCCCTTATGTCTACTTTCTCTGTAAAGGTTACAAGGGTTGCTATTCTTGCTGTGATTTCTAATATATTATTGTCACATTTTAGATTGTCATTGACAATATGGAGACAGCTTGTAAAGCTATAATAACTCAATCTCTTATACTCATTTTGCGATAAAATATGTTTTGTATATATGAAACTTTACAGTCGGGTCATAGGGGAGGTTTGAAAACAATTATTCCTTACCAAGATGCTAATGGGTGTGTCTGTGCGTGCAGTGTACTTCTTATTTGTCGTTCATTTGTTATCCCTACCAGCAGCAGCTTTATGTAGTTAGGGTTTCGTTATCTAATCCACCTCTGATCAGCCTGGATAAACCCTGTTTGGCCAGTACTGATCTTGTTAGTGGGGTGGCATAAAGCTGCTTGAGCTGGGATTGGGACAAATCCGATCATGGTTGCAATGTGAATCTGAGACTTGCTTCTCTCAGCCAGGGAGGAGAAGGGGAAGCAGTGGCTGCAGCATGATGTCTGACCTCAGTGACCTCCTCCATCCAACCTGTGTTAAATGGCAGATGTGCTGCATTAATCCTGGGAAGGATTGAGTTTTTTCATTAAGGGCTCATTCTTGCTGCATTTTTTCCACTATGATGCAGCAGCACTGTTGTGGTACTCTGTCCGTGTAAATGTTAGTTTTTCATTGTCTTGTTGCACAGTCTGCACACATGCATACTGGCAGTGTGTTCTTCTTATGTGAACACAAGACACCATAGTTTGCTCCAAGTAATATTTTGATTTGCATACACAAACTGCTGTGCACAGCAACATTCCTGTACATCAGGCTAAGATGGGGAAGATGTGGCAGTGATTTATTTAGAACACATCACTGGATTCCTACAGCATCACCAGAACCCATAGCGTCTTTGCCTTTTGTATAGCAGAACAATCTGTGCAGTGCCTAAATACAGATATCCCAGTCATTTATCATATTTGTCTTAAACTGCGTAATCCACCTTTGAGTCTCAGTGAAAAAGGCAAACTATAAATAATGTTAATAACAACAACAGTGATAATGATGTATACTTATGGGGGGGAAATTGTTACCTGAAGTGGTCTCCTTGCATAAATATGATTTATGGGGGAATTAGCTAGCAAGGAAGACGGCTATATGAGAGGCGGTAACTGGAATTGAATCACCTGTGTCTATGGGGTCCCAATCCCAATAAGCCAAGCAAGTCTGGTGCTTCAAATCAATCAGTAACTTTTATTAAAGAACAGAACTTCATGCACATACACGCCAATTACTGGGGGGAAATAAACACACACACACACACAGAGAGAGAGAGAGAGAGAGAGTCCTAGGAAATATAGCCAGAGGTGTGGGAATAGAGCAAGAGGGAGTAATTATGTCTACCTATCCTGGAGAAGGGGTCCAGTCCGCGTTGAGGAGGGAGAGAGAACAGCGTCAAACGGCCAGTGTCCCCGGCAAGGCAAGAGGCTTAGAGCAAACCTCAAGGGAACAGCGCTTGCGGATCTGGAAACCTGTTCAAACGTGTTTGAAGTAAGAGAGACTTAGGGAAGTGACCCTAAGGGAGAAGCCAGGAAGCTTGCACGATTTGAATGGTGTTAGAGCTCTACCTTTATAGGTAAAATGTGCCCTGAGGTGGAGGATAGTCCTCGTAACAGTTAGGACAAAGACGCCAGTGGTTAGTTCCTGGGCTAGACAAAAGGCTTGAGTACTTTGACTGATTGCTGCTGGGGTGTATGAATACAAATGTCAAACTAGTTCTCACGCTGCACAAAAGGACGGTTTTCCTGATGAAGTATACCGGAGGTAGGTTAAGTATTTTTAGGGAGGGGATACATTGTGCCAGGAACGACTGTACGTGCTTATGAATGCCAATTGATCAGTTCCTCAATCACAGATAGGCGATCTCATCATGGAAGGAGGGAGAAGAATGTGTTAAGTGGGGTTGACGCTGCGAGTCCTTTATTTCGCTGGTCATGGGCAAGGCCAGGAAGATAGCAAGTCCAATCGCCACTTAATCACCCCGCATTCCTTTGTGGCATTCCATTCATGCCATGTCTCCCGGGCGGAATTCAGCGACTGCTAGAGGTCCTCTGTTGGCCAAACCGCAGCCATTTTACTCCAGAGGCTTGAACATTTTTAATAGTACCAGTACTATTTTTAATAGTAAACATGAAGCTGCTATTAAAATGGCGGAGGCCGGGCCGACTGCTAAATCAGCTTCTCCTAAGACGCTTAGAGTCTTGCATTTATTTTGTTAATTTACTTCATTCGTATCCTGCCTTTTCCCTCAGTGGTGACCCATAGGGGCTTACATTGTTCTCCTCCATTTTATCCTCACAATAATCTCTTGAGGTAGGTTAGACTGTGTGTGTGTGACTGGTGCAGTGTCACCAAGCAAGGTTCAGTGGCAGAGTAGGGATTCAAACCTGACTGTCCCAGATCCTAGTCCAGCACTCTTCCCCTACATTTCCTACTCATAATGAATGTGAATGAATTTACAGTTTGCACCTGCTACCATCTGAACTTACTGTGTCTTTGGCCTCATTGCTCTTTTATTACTGCAATTTGCTGCTGTATCTTCCTACCTGCCACAAGGATCCATTCTTTGCTAAAAAATTTTAACTTGGTTTTGAAGTGCCTTTTTTCTCCCTTCTTTAAAAGTTTCAAAAGAGTTCTCAAAGAATTGGCTGTGTGAGGAAAAGGCTAACCTTTTCCTTTAAAATAGGAGAGGCGGGGTTGTATTTGGGGTATATGTGCAATTCCAAAACTAATTGTTAAAACGTGAAGGTTGTGAATGTGTTCAGGGAAGACTTTGGGACCTGCAGTGCCCAATACTATGAGTAGTGTTAGATTCCACACCATAATATGGAGTGCTATAATCATATGTTTTATCTGTAGAACTGGGATTTTGTGGGCACATATTTATTTTATTTTACTTCACTTACACCCTGTCTCACAACAAACCTTGTGAGGTAGGTTAGACTTGGTTTATGACTGGCCCAAGGTCACCCAGCGAGCTTCCATGGCAGAACAGGGAATCGAACCTGGGTCGCCCATATCCTTATCCATCACTCTGCCCACTGCTCCACACTTGCTCTTCATAGTATCCATATATACCTATTACCAGAGGGACAGGCGGAAGTATGTTTGTGTGAGTGTGCATGTGTGCAAGTATTCTGGTTGAATTCTGATAATGGTATTTCTAGGAATTAACTGCTCCCCTCCTCAATAGTGGGTGCATCTTAAGAGTATGAGTGTGTTTTAATGCAGTATGGTCCATAGCAGAAAAACAATAAACAGTCTTCACCGGTGTTATTCATATCTTGTACCCATAACTCTCTGTACAGATTTCTACAATTTAATTGGTTCCTTAGTAGAGAATGCCAAAGTTCTTGGGAATTTTTGACAAGGACTGGTGGGAGGAATGAAGTATGCAGACCGGGGAGAGAGAATGTGGGGAGACCAGGAGGAACTGTAGGAGGAGTGACCCCTGGAATAGTAGGCATGAGGAAGGTGCAGGGAGCTGTTGCAGACTCTGAAAACCACTTGCAAAAGTCCAGGCTTCTGAAATTATGGCATGCAGCACCCAAAGTTTTAGTTTTATATCCGCAGTCACATAGGCTAGAAGAGTGTGTGTGTAATGTGTGAAAGCTGAGAATTGAAAGACGCCAACGTCTAATCAAAATGTCATAACAGCCCATGGGCAATTTCTCCTAGTTCTTTATGATGCAGTGTTACATCTCATAATCCTTCATTTAACCACCAGACAAGCTTCTGAAAGGTAGATATCAGGCACTTTATGCAATAGGAATAAAAGCATGGTTCAGGATGAAAGCTGTGTTTATAGAATACATGCAACTTAGCATTTTATGATAGATTTGTTTGTACAACTGGTCATTGTGCTGAGAAGTGTTAGTGGAGAGTATTTCGAAAGAGATTTGTTTTAATCCATAGTTAATAACTGATAGCTACATAGAATGTGTGTGAAGTGGGAGAGGCCTTTTACACTAAAAAGAACATGTGTGAAAGACTTATAGAAGCAGATTTTGATAATAATTGGTAGAGGAGAAATGTTTTTCCATTTATCTGGGCCTTTGGGAAAGTGGAATATTTGTCTCATTGCTGTAAAACTAAATAATTAAAAAGGAGGACTACCAGCCTCCTAATTGACCAACCATCTCCCATTTTTAAGCAGTAAAAATATAAGCAGAATGATCAGATTCTCATTTTGGAGAGAGCTTTTCTTTATCATACTCTGTTACCTCCCATTCTAGGAGGGAAAGACCATATTATATCAAAATAAAAAAAATGCTAAAAGATAAACACCAACTCTGTACATTTATTTTGAGCCAGCTATTAATCAATTTTAAGGCAAGGACCTTTGAAAATGTGGCCCATTTATTCATTAAAGTTTTTACTAAAGATTTTTTTACTGAAGATTTTACTAAAATGCAAGAATTTACTATATTCTACCATTTTGTAGTACATTTTCCTGTATTTTTGTTGTTTCAGTGATCATCTAAACATTCCATTTCAAAAATATACGTAGTTCACACTTCCAGTTGCAGTACTAGTATTGAGAGTGTATCATGGATAATCTGTGGGTCTAACATTCCTGGCTTTCTGCATTAACAGTTCCCTAATAACTGTGGCTGAAGCTATGCTCAGATTTTCATCTCCATCTTCCACCTCCACCATTCATAAAATCATCACTGGCAGTCTTGCACAAGATGGACCGCAAGGAAATGAGAAATGTTGGTAAATAATCATCAGTTGTGAAAGAGGGAACTCTTGTTGATTCAGCTGTCACACAAGCTTTTTGCTGTTTTGCCTGTTAACAGGGGTAGTTCAGACATAATATAAAACCATGGCTTGGTTTTTAAACTATGGTTAGTTTGTGTGACCACGGTTTGGCTTGCTTATGATCATTCAGATACTGATTTGCCTCAAAAATGTTGCTTTCATTCTCTTTCCTCCCACAAAGACCTGGTTGGGATCCTGGCCTGTATTGTGGTGAGGGCAGTAATAGATAAAAAGCCAGGACACCTGCATTTGTACCTTGCATGAAACCATAGAAAATTTAAAATGTTTATTCTGGTCTTTCCCCACAAGTAGACTCAAGATAGTTGTGTTTCATCAACCAACTTCAACACATTGTTTCAGATCCTGGTTTGACTGCCTGCTAGTCACCGCCGGCGCCAGGGTTTCTGGCGCCTGCGGCGATCCCCACGTGCGCGCTTGTGCATGCCCCAGACTGCGTGATGATGTCATCATGTGATGATGTCATCACGCAGCAAAAGCTGTGGCTGTTGGCTGGCAGGTGGCTGGGGTGGCGCGCGGAGGCTGCCTGCGCTCCGCATGCCTCCCCAGCTGCCTGCCGTGCTTGGCCCATGGCTGCTGTGCCCGGCCAGGGGCGTGTAGTGGTGGCGGTGGCGGCGGCAGCGGCACAGGGCTGGCCAGCTGTAGCCGCCATGGGCCAGGCATGCCAGCTCCGTGGTGTGCGCTGGCACCCCCTCCAGTGCCCTCCCCAGTGCCCGCTGCGCCCACCTCACCACCTCAATGGTGGCACTGGCCCTGCTGCTAGTCCATACTTACTGGTGGGCAGACATTTATGGTAACCATAGTTTAATTAAAATCCAGGGTTTCATATAATGATCAAATCAACCCTTTGAAAAGAGACATTTACTAATTGGATGAGCACATATTTTGGGTGAATCTGGCAGACTTTTAGTTTCTTCATTCAAATAGAAGTTGGTTACACCTTGTGATGTACGCATAAGAATCTCTTTTGAGTGATAGTCTCTAAGGAATCAGAGCAGCATCATAAGCGAGTGGGCCAATTAGAGACAACTAGTTCCAGTTCGCTGAAGCATTTTTGTTGAATTGCATTGCATTGAAGTCACTCTGAAGTGTGGTTGTCATGAGACAAGTCTTCTACTCAGGGATTAGAGCCACTTGATTGAATTCTTGGATTTAACTCACTCTTCCATCCCTTTTCTTCCTCTTTCCACCTTAAAAAATACCAAATAAATAATCATTTTTTAGATTCAAGACAAATGCTCTGTTACTGTTGAAGCTTTACCAACAAATGTATAGTTTTCTTTTTTCCACAATGCCATGTCATTATCAATACATAGTCAAGATTCCTGAAAGATTCTAAAATTTGCTTCTAAATAATTATCAATTCTTTCCACATTTGTTCTGGGGCCTTTAAAGCCTTTGTTCTGGGGCCTTTACCCTTCTGGAGTACAGTTAATTTAACTATCACAAATAATTTCTCTAACCATAAGTATGTCCCAGGAAAATAATTGTGCTTCCAGAATCTGGAAAATGTATGCAGCTGTAATAAAATTTAATAAGATAACATGATATTTTCTTAAACATAGTTCAATAACAACTTTTCCAGAGTTGAAGCAATATCAAAGCTAAAAGCTGCTTTGAACTTCTCAACTATCAGTACCCAATATTTCTTAGCATGAGGGCACCGCTGCTACATGTGGAAAAGTCCACATTTAAGTAACCACAGTACCAACACTGACCACTAGATAATTTATAGATCTTTGCAGTTTTCTTGGGAGTGAGATACCACTGATGGACCATCTTCATAATATTTTCTTTTAGCAATTTACACACAGAAAAGGTGGATCCAAATGAAAGAATGTAATTCCGTACCTCATCTGCACTTGTAACCTAAATAATTATTCTATTGTATTTGTTATTTAGATTTAGAAGTAAGATTCAAACTAAACTGGTGATCATACAGAGTGAGGAAAAAATTTTCTTTCCTGCGAGATAAACTTTTATCTGTGCAATTCTAAGGGAAGATGTGGAAAGTGCACAGGGAGAGAGCTAAGGCTTGCGCGGACGTAAATGGCACTTACATGAGCATAACCCTCCCTTCGCCTGCAGTTGCCCAAGGTGCAGTACCACAGACAGGTCCTGCTGTCAAGCATGCTTGGCGGCCGGGGGAGGTGTAAGTGTGGCACAAGGTCCCATGCGGGGGGTGGGTGGGCTGCAAGTTAGTCAGCTTCTAAAGCCACTCTAGGTCTGGAAATGCCCCCTGCAGTGGTGGAAAGTTATACCATGAAAAAAGAAGGCATAGCCCATAGGCGCCCATTGAATGGGAAAACTCAAGCCATCTTCCTGGCACCTGGCCCTGCCCATGCAGCCTGAATGGGGCATAGGTGAGGACCAGTCCACGTTCACTTCTGGAGTGGGCAAGCTCCCCTCCTCGCTCTCAGTTAGCCGCCCATGCACCCTACATAACCTCTAGCTGTGCCACTCATGAACTCAAGTAAGTGGGTGGTGGCTGGAGGCTCTGCCCAGCAGCCTCCTGCCATGGGGACTTTGTGCACATGGTGAGAGAGTGGACACACACGGTGGCGGGTCATGAGTGCATGGGGGGGACTTAGCGGAAAATTGGGAGCACTTTGCATTCGCTCAAGGGAAGAAGAGCAAAGTCCAGAATGTCTGACTAACAACGACCACCCAAGTTCCCTTGCAGATTATCTGATTCTGGCGTCCCAGCTCCAGAAGGGGCAAGGGACCACTGACAGGTAAAAAGGAGGTGGGGTGGCAGCTACCCCGGCTCGCTGATTTGTGCCAGTTGCCCTCTTCACCTGAACCCTCCCAAACGCCAGCCTCTGCAGGTGAGGCTCGCTGGTGGGAGGCTCAGCGGCAGCGGCTGCCTACCACGGAGACAGTTGCTCTTGATGCAGCCATTTGGGGGGGGGTGCCATTTGGGGGCTCTGTTCAGACTCCCTCACCTGAGGCCCATCCCAGCAGAGGAGGAAGTGCGGCTGCAGGTTGGGTTGACAGGGTGTTCGTAACTCCCTATTGATGGAGGGTGCTCAGCCCCTTGACTTTCTCCCTCACAGGATAAGACCATTCCAGTGCACAGCGCTTTCTCACCAAAGGGTCATGGATCATCTGGTTGCGGGCTGGTCCTGTGATACTGGAGCTGTCATAGCTGCTCTCACTCATGGACACCCTCCCAGAACGTGGCAGACTGGGCTGTGTCTTGGACAGGGCTGGGTCTCTTGCCACACGTATCTCTTTCCCTTGCAGGCAGGTTGAAACTCGTCTGGGAGACCAAGGAGCATGGCTGTCGCAGCCCCTGGTGGTCCTCCTCAAGCGCCATTCAGGTCCAGCCCAGGGAGCAATTTCCCATGGCAGCCCCCATCTCACCCTCGCCCCTGTGAGGGCAGGACGAGAGACGGATTTTGCAGCTCCGACTGCTGCGCAAATTGCCTTTGCTCCCTTTCCAGCTGAGGGACATTGGCAGGAAAAACGTCCAGAGAATGACTTAACCTTTTCTGGTTTAATAAAATGTGTGTTAAAAAACAACAAACTGCCCATCTGTTTCCTTGTTTCATGACGATGACAGTGGCCCCTTCCCCTCAACGCCCTGCCGGGATGTCTTTTCGCATATCCCCACAAATGTTTCCTGGCTCAGGGCTGGGATGGATGGTTTGGACTCTGCTGCCAGAAGGAGCAGGTGTCAAGTGGTGCCTTGGGGCCCCATCCAGCTTTCCTGCCCACTTCCCCCCCCCCTCAATGTAACTTCAGGCAGCAGGGTGGGAATTGAAGTGTGGCCCATGAATGTCTGGCGGGGTGGGCCACCACTGAGGTCTTTCATTCTCTGACAGACAGAGCTGCTGGCATCTGATAAGCCAGTCAGATGATCACCGCATGCAGGGGAAGGTGGAGGATGCTGCTGGGAGGTGGGGGGTTATGGAGCAACATCTTGGGATCTCTGGGACTCCTCATCCGGGAGGATGGACCACCTTCCTTTTCACTGTTTGCAGAGGCACGAATGGGCTTGGGAAATCTGGCATGGGGGGGGGGGAGTGGACAGCAGTCCCTGGAGCAGTTTCTCTGCTTCCTCAGGCTGTCAGTCCACTCGGGGGGGGGGGGCATCACCCCAGGACCAGAGCATGGCTCTTGTTATCCAACTCGCATTCTTGCATCTTTGTGATGTGTTCAAATGGCGCAGCTGCAAGTCTGTGGCCGCTTTTCACTCCCATCACCTCCAATGGGCCTTCTGGTGTCTTGCGTGGTTTCCAGTGGGCATTCCTGTCACTCATTGAAGGACCCTCCCCCTGCTGCCTCTCTGGAACCTGGGAGCTGATCACAAGTGCTGCAGGCTGTGAGTGCAACCCTCACTGGGTCCTGCCGCCTTTCTGGTCCCACTTTTCATGGAGGGGAAACCTGTTTCTCTTGGGGGTGGGGGGAGATTTGAAGGCATGCAGAGCTGCAGCCACCGGCCTGGCATTCATTGAAAATGGGGGTTAGACAGGCAAGAGGGTGGGTTCCTGATCTGCACCTTCAGTGTTACCTCTGCCCCCCCTGCTGGGATGCCTGCTCCCTGACTGGGGGGAGTGTTAATGGGGAGTGGGCATTGCAGCCTCCCCATTGACTGTGCCCCTCGCCCGCCTGTCAGGGGAGCAGTACGGCCATTGGCTGGTGTGGGCAGGGTTGTCGGGAATGGTGGGCAGGTGCTCTTGGCAGCAGCCGTGCCTCTTTTTGCTGAGCTCTCGTGCTACCGTGGCTCTCCTGCAAAAGTCCATAGAATGTAGAGGAGAACTGCCACTTTGACGTTGACGCACAGGTGGGGGCGCTGACTCAGGGCTTAGGGTTGGGCTGCCCAAATTAGTAGGATCTCTGATAACTTGGCTGTTCACAATTTGTCTAGTATGAAAACTTTTTATCTGCGGATACTGGAATGCAGTTGCTTGACATTGTTCACATTAGAGGTTACCTTATTCCCCACAACTAAGATCCGGTAGGTGTCTAAATGTAGCATCTCTTGCTTTAAAAATGTTCTGGATTTAAATGGCATTATTTGAGAGATTAAGCCTATTCCTGTTTTAAGTCTTTGTTCTTTACCTTTGACTTAGAAAAAGGTCCATCTAGTACAATTAAATACTGATCTGCAGCAAAACTTCCTATTGGACTTAACTTGATAGCAGTCTTATATTTTGATGTGTCTTCTCTATTTCACTGTGAAATTGCCCTGTGTTTTTGGGGATAGACTGCACTTGGATATGTGGCTTGAATTAAGCAGATAATTGGCATCTGGGAGGCAATTCCAAGTGGATTGAACTAGGATAGTGATAGTATTTCAAGTGATACTCTTATGATCTGATCATATGTTTGAGCATATCTTTAGTGATACTTGAATGGACTTCATACACTTTAAAACCCCCAGTGGGAAAAGAAATTAGGATTTGAGGTAGATATTGATTGAATCTGATAGAAACGGTCTTCATAGGTAGGCTGATTTGGAAATGCAGGTCTGAGTATTTTTTGGGTGTCATGTACAAAATAGTAGAAATTCAATTTTGATTGTTTGCAAGTATTCCAGTTGTTTGTTTGTGTTTTGTCTCTACTCAGGGAAAGGATATTGCCAGAAATAACTGGAAAAGTTCTTCTGGGAATGGTGATTAAAAGGGTGTACACTCCCCCCCCCCCGCCATTATGGCTATCTCAGGTTCTTCTAAAGGCACTTGTATGTAGTATATTTAGTGATGTACTATAAAAAGCAATGGCAAGGACCATTGCCCTCCTTCAGTGTATGTTCAGATTCCTTTCTGTAGTCTAGCAGAAGAGAACTAAATAAACAACTTTATGTAATGTTTCTTTGTAATATCAACATATTCTTTTTCCCTAGAGGCTTTTGAGGTCCTGAGATCTGGACCCAGCTTAGACTCCTCCTTGAAGCCAGAGATGCAAACACTTTTCTGCCGTCTGCTTATTTTAGGAGGCTTTTGCAGATAAATAGAGTAATTACTACCATCAGGGGGTATGCCCAGAAGTGCAACCCCACCAAGGTCTCATTTAGACTTGATTTAGTACTATGTGGGATGGTAGGAGACTGTAACTGAAATGGCAGGCATATCATTTGGTGTCTGTGGTTGTTATTTTTTATCCCAGGGGGGCGGGCTTTTCTACAGTTAGCAATGCCTACTTCTGAGAAAAAATGGAAACACTGAAAGTATTTTAGCTTGTATCTCAAGGTTTTACCTTTTAAATTATTTCCCCCAGAGTTTGTTGCTGGATCAGCTGGACTTTATAAAATCAGGAGCAGAATACTGAAGCACATTCTCTCTTTGTGAACTTAGAATTTCTTGAAATATGAATTTCTTGAAATATGAGAGAGAGCTTTGCCTTTAAACAAAAAAGACAACTGCTAGTTCCAGGATCTACTAAATATTTGGTTTCTGTACACAAGTTTGATTTTCTAGGAATGTGGGATTGCTGCTGATTGGGACAAGGCTATGGCTACATCTTACTTCCAAACCAGGAAGTGGTTTCACTATCATTCTGTGTGTTTGAACAAGTTGTATAAAACAAACTAATTAGTATGTTCTGTGGTTTGCCTCATCCCTTGTGAAAGCAAATACTGTTTCAAGATGCAGAGAATAGAGATGTGAAGCCCTCCTCGTTTTTCTCAAATGTCTTTTTGGAGAACACTGAAAAAACAAGACAAGATTTTACTCACTCAAAATGGATGGCGTTCACTTTTTCCAATGGAAACACTGGGGGGAAAACTCCTTTTGAAATCTGTTTTTCATTTGGAATGAGTGAAACACTTTTTAAGGTAACGTTCTATTTACTCAAAACATAGAAAAGTCTGACACCCCCTCCCCATTTTTCCATTAGAAGAATTGGGATATTTGAGGATGCATTGAAAAAAACTCTCACAAATCATAAATCATATTTTTCTCTTTTGGAATGAGTGAAATGTGTGGTGATGGCAGAGGGTACAGCAGTTCACAACACTCTTTTTAAATTCATCCATCCATCCATCCATCCATCCATCCATCCATCCATCCATCCATCCATCCATCCATCCATCCATCCATACATACATACATACATACATACATACATACATACCCTTTTTGTCTCCCCATTTGGGATCCAAAGTAGCTTACATCATTCACCTCGCCTCCATTTTATCCTCACAACAGCCCTGTGAGGGTAGCTTAGGTTGAGAGTGTATGAGTGGCCCAAGTTCACCCAGCAAGCTTCTGTGGCAGTGTGCTTTAGTATTTGCAGTTTTGCTTGTAGGAAATTAAGGCATTCATACTTTTAATTTAAATTCCATAAATGTCAATTAATTTAATTTTATGTTAATGATATGTTTATGTTAAAGTGAATACATGTTGACTATTTGTTACAAACAGATGTAAGCACATAAAGGCAGGATGTACATGCATTAGTGTAACATGAGAGCAGGGCTCCTGTATATTTTGGGGGACAAGGAATAGAGCCAGGCAGGGTCCTAAGGTATGGTCTAAAGGCACATGATGCACTCATCTTTTTGAAGGTGAGCAAGTCTGGGTCTTGTTGGTACTCTGATGGGAGACTTTTGGGGAACCATGAATTCCTTGATGGAAGAAAGGTGGAATGTCATCTGTAAGTAATAATTTACATCCTTGTGAAGGAGTGTGGGCAACTCACCTGACTTTTCAGGGCCCACCAGGAGGTGGGAGAAGAGGGTTTGTGGGGGCTGCTGCACTGGGAGTGCACTTGGCATTTCCCTAGCCAGAGCAGTAGTTGGGATTATGGGGTCAGGCAACCTTAGATGGGGGAGGGGTTGATGAAAGAGGGGGAAAGATAACAGGCGGATAGTGGGCAGTTGGAAAGCCAGTTGGAGAGCACTTTTAAGAGCTAAGGAAGCCAGAAGAAGGCGTGGACAGAAAGTAGAGTGATGGAGGGAGGAGAGCAAGACAGGGGAGAACCAGAAAGCAAATGAAGCAAGTGAACCTACCTATGATGACAATTGATGTGGATGTCTTCCTTGAATCACTGTAGAAGGAGTTTAATGTGCCGCTCCCCTCACAATCCTGCATAATTGATTCTTCTTCTTTTTTAGGCTGTGGAGAGCAAAAATAGGCAGTTGTTAATTTTTTGCCTAAAAGCAAAACAGAACCACCTTGTCTGCAGGTACCCTGACTGGTTACCATGTTTTCCTTACTAGCCACAGGTGACCAAGCAGGTGGCTAACAAGCCTGCTGTAACACAGCTACTGTAGTTTTCCTGCTTATCCTCATGACTGATGATATCATTGTTTATATTATCTATTCAGTTACTTCCGTTTGCTTATAGTTGGTCTGATGCAAAAATCTACTCAGCATGAGCGACTCTTATCCCTATGGGGATAGATCAAGATGGGTAGCTGTGTTAGTCTGTCTGTAGCAATAGAAAAGAGCAAGAGTCCAGTAGCACCTATAAGCTCATGAAAGCTCATACCCTACCACAAATATTGTTAGTCTAATAGGTGCCACTGGACTCTTGCTCTTATCCCTGTGGTTAGTAAATCAGCATTTCAAAAAGGGAAACTTTAATAGGGCTTTAATTCACTTTTCCCCATTAGATCCTTGTAGACTTCAACTAAGAAGCATCTACTGTGTTCTGTGGGGCTATTAAATTCTCGTGTAATAGTTGTTGAACACAGGTCTTCTCAAAAACACCTAGTCTAGGCCACATAAAGCAGTGAGTGCCAAAGTAGATGTCCTGTCAAATTGCAAAGGTAGAGACTGGATGAAATAATGTGGAAAGTAGTGCAAATGGCTAGAACATTCAGGAAGCAACTGTATTTAGAGGTTAGGGTGTGTATTTAGAAATTAGGGAATACCATCTATTAGGATGGCAGAAGGCATCCTTTCTGACATTAGTACCATCAGTTCATCATACTTCGATTTATTTATTTAATTTATACATATTCTTTTTCCCTACTGGGGACCCAAAATAGCTTACATTGTTCTCCTCACCACCATTTTATCCTCACAAACAGCCCTTTGAGGTAGATTAGACTCAAGTGTCTGTGACTGACCCAGGGTCATCCAGTAAGCTTCCATGGCAGAATGGAATTCAAACCCGGGTGTCCCAGATCCTAATCTGATACTCTAGCCACTATTTATTATTTTATTTTATTAATGTCAAATTTGTATTCCGCCCTCCCCACGAGTGGGCTCAGGGCGGATGACAACATATTAAAAATACAATTAAAAATTCATGTTCATTAAAAACAACACATTTAAAACAGGATGGTGGACAGCCTTCACAGGGAGGGTTAAGATTTATACATCCCTTTTTTCCAGGCCGGCAGAGGCCCAGCCTCAGCCATATGCTTGGCAGAACAACTCTGTCTTGCAGGCCCGGCGAAAAGATAGTGGGTCCTGCCGGGCCCTGATTTCAGCAGACAGAGTGTTCCACCAGGTGGGAGCCAGGACCAAAAAGGCCCTGGCTCTCGTCGAGGCTAGGCAGGCCTTCTTGGGGCCAGGGACCACCAACAGCTTTTTGTTCCCTGATCGGAGAGTCCTCTGGGGAATATATGGGGAGAGACGGTCCCGTAGATACGCTGGTCCCAGTCTGTACAGGGCCTTATAGGTCAATACCAGAACCATGAATCTGATCTGGTACTCCACTGGCAATCAATGCAGCTCGTGTAAGAATGGTGTTATATGCGCCCTATTTGGCACTCTCTTAATAACACGTGCCGCTGCATTTTGTACCAGCTGTAATCTCTGGGTCAGGTTCAAGGGCAGCCCCGCATAGAGCGAGTTACAGTAATCTAGCCTAGAGATGACCATTGCTTGGATCACTGTAGTTAAGTCACGGGTTGACAGGTAAGGGACAAGTTGCCTGGTCTGCCGCAGATGGAAAAAAGAGGACTTGACAACCACTGTGACCCGTGCCTCCATTTTCAGGGAGGCATCCAAGATCACCCCCAGGCTCTTAACCCTCGGAACTGGCACTAACGGTGCCCCATCAAGGGCTGGGAGCCAGAGTCCCGAACCTAATCCCCCGTGGCTCAAGTACAGAACCTCCGTCTTCATCGGGTTCAGTTTCAGCCAACTCTGCTTCAACCAACCAGTCACGGCTGCAAAAGCATTTTCCAGGACATCTGGGGCTGAGCTGGGCCGTCCGTCCATCATCAGATACAACTGGGTGTCATCTGCATATTGATGACACCCAAGTCCGAAACTTCGCACCAACTGGGCAAGGGGGCGCATATAAATGTTAAACAATTATGGGGAGAGTATTGCTCCCTGTGGGACCCCGTACACCAAAGGGTGGCGGGATGACAATTTCTCCCCAAGCGCCACCCTCTGTCCCCAACCATGGAGAAAAGAGACAAACCACTGTAAGGCAGTCCCTCGTATCCCCACATGGGCGAGGCTGTGAGTCAGAAGATGGTAATCAACTGTATTGAACGCTGCCGACAGATCCAATAATATCAGCAGCACCAAGCCACCTTGATCCAGATGTCTACGAAGATCGTCTGTGAGGCCGACCAGCAACGTCTCCATCCCATGTCCCGGACGGAACCCGGACTGGAAGGGGTCTAGGGCTGAGACATCCTTCAGGAAGCCCTGCAGCTGTTCCACCACCGCCTGCTCAATCACCTTTCCCAGAAACGGGAGGTTCGAAACTGGGCGGTAATTGACCAGGTCAGTGGGGTCCAGCGATGGTTTCTTTAAAAGAGGCCTCACCACAGCTTCCTTTAATGGCCCAGGAAAAAACCCAGAGCCTAAGGATAGGTTAACAATGTCCTCCAGTGAGGACCGCAGCCCCTCAGCACTGGCCTTTACCAGCCACGATGAGCATGGGTCCAAGGGACATGTGGTGGGCCTAACTGATCTCAGGGTCCTGTCAATTTCCTCCCCAGAGAGTGGGCTGCTCATCATTACTACTCATCATTAGGGTTCCCAGGTGCCTGCTGGTGACTGGCAAACTCCCAGGGATTTGCCCTCTTCTCCACTGATTGCTCAGCGATTGGCAGGAGGGGTCAAGCTCCCAGAGGTTACCCACCATCAGCAGGCACCTCAGGATTGCATGCCATACGCGTGCTCCCAATTGGTGTGGTGACGTCACTTTCGGAAGTAACATCATCATGCTGACCATGGGAGCGTTCCTGCGCTTCGTTTGGGACTGATTTGTGTGCCAAATACGCTGAATTGGCCCTTTGCAGAGCACAGGAGAGTTCTCGTGGCTGGTGTGGTGATTGCACTTCTGGAAGTGAAGTCATCACACTGGCTCCAGAGTGCTAGCACACTTTTTGCACGTGCAAAGATCAGCGCACTGCCAGTATGAGCTAAGTGCCAGGTTCCTAACCTTCCCGGTGGGAGGACAGAGGGACCTGGCAACCCTACTCATCACACTGTTTTAGATAAGTTTCACATATTGACTCTTCCCAATATTTGGGCATAGTAGCAAAAAATATCTTCAAATCCAATTTTCTTTGCTTCTTGTAAATACACATAGACATATGACTGACTCAAGCGGTGGATTTCTGTAGGCCTTGATGTATTGGGTAAATTAACACTTTTGCCTCCTTTGATTTAGTGGAAGGAATGTGGACTGCTTTGATTGAGAAAACGCTTGAAAATGTTTACCTTTTGAATGTTTGTTGTCAGGGACTTTTTCTCAGAATTCCACTTTTTATTTTACTGCATACATGCACTGTTTGCCCTGGGTAACCTGTGACTTAAGAATACATGCAGTACTGTGAGCTCATGATGTTGGCTTTGTATGTCCCTGCATCTTTTTCAAAGGCTCTAGGGTCTTAGTAAACCTTTGCTGTATTTATTTTTTTTTGAACATGTGCTTGTAAAATAGTGAAATAATGATCCAAGAATCTAGATTCTTTTAATTTTCTCTCATTGTCCCATGTATAGGAAAGGAAATATTTGCTCTTCCATAGTGCCTTGTTTGCCTTTGAATGTTAAGCCTCTGACCTTGCTGTTGATGGCAGTCCCCCCCCCCCCCAATCAGTAGTGCTGTCACTGCCGGCATGCATGTGCTGTCCTTGAAAAAAAGCAGATTGGATTTATTAAAATCATTGCCTGTTGCCATAGCACCCGTTGTCACTGTGGGCTAATGGGAAAAGGCAATTACTGCCACACAACCAGAGGAGCTTTCTTAGAGGGAGGGTGGTGTATCCTGCACTGATTAGCTGTGTGACTGATAGGCTGTCTGTCACAAAGAGCATGTGTAGGGGGTGGGGGATATAAGGCTGGACATATCATCTTCTAATAAGATTTGGTCTGTAGTGTCATTTTTTTCACTTTGTGGGTAAATCCAAATTGGAAGATTTCCATCCATCAGTTTTAAAATGGGATGCCATTCATGTTAGACTTGAACAAATTCTCTGTGGGGAAAAAGAATTTGCCATAAGAAACTCACCTCTTGAAAATAAAACTTTTTGTGCTGTATTGACTAATTTCATTACTTCCCGTTCTTGCTTTTAGGCCACCTCTCTTGGCTGCTGGAGTCTTTAGAGCAAGGTGTGGTTGTTGAATATTTTTTCACATAATCTTAATTGTGCAAATGGTTAGTTGCAAGAACTGTGATTAGAGAGATGTATTTTGGGCAGTTGAACATGTTGCTGAGAGCAGCCTTCTCTTTTCTGACATGCATCCTGACTTTTGGCATAGTATCTTGCCACACTGTGTATCAAGGAGGATTCTTGTTCAGTTTGCAGAGGCCCTTGGCTCTTTGATAATGGAGATTCTGCACTTTCTCTTTAGATGCTTTTAAAAACAGATAGCAAGCTAACAAAATATCTCTTCACATCACCATGGAGATTTATATCTTGGATTCAAACTCAGCACGTAGATAAACACTAGTCTAATAGATGTCATGGAAATGATAGGAATAAATTCTAAGAGTGTTGTTCTATGGAAAGCAGACCATTGCATGCAAGATTGTTTTGCAATCTTTATCCCAATGACCTGCTTTCTAATGTATTTGAGTCAATTCTGTTGGATGTGGGAAAGCAGAAGATGATGATAATTCCATATCAATTTTGTGGCCATCTGTTGAACCTAATATTCAGTATCTCTGAGAGGTGGAGGGGCTCTGTGGTAGAGTACATGCTTTGTATGTGGACAGTCCCAGGCTCAGTTGCTGGCATCCCTAGTTAAAGGGTTTGGTATAGCAGATGTTGGGAAAGACTTCTCTCTGCCTAAGACACTGGAAAGCTGCTGCAAGTCAGAGAAGACAGCACTGAGCTAGATAGATTAATGGCATGATTCAATATACAGTGGATTCAGAGACCTAAATGGTACAGAATAAGTTTGCAGATTATCTGTATTCTGATACATTTTATGAAAATGGTGAGGGAGGTTGTCTGGACAGAGCCTTGCCCCTCCAGAGGTCTACCTCCTGACATTGCCTACAGAAATCTCTAGCTAGCCTTGGAGTTAATAGGGGGAGAGGTTCTCAGCACTTTAATTCCTCTACTCCTGGCTCCTTCACTTGCATCCTGTGGAGGGTGGCTGAGTTCCATGTTTACTGGGCCCTTCCCAGCTGCTTTTAAAGACAGCCTCATACCCATGTGGGCTCTCTGGCCACCCGTTCTCTCCTGGAGTGTCCTCTGTGCAAGAGTTAGGGAGCTAGCCAGCCAGCGGCTGATTCGGAGACCCATTCCCATCCCCACGCTGCACCAAACATCTGCCAATCATCTCTTGCAGCAGCAATGATGCCTCTCTGAAGTGTTAGGCACCTGGAGTGGCTACCTCAGCACCGCGGACAGATGTCCTTTTAGATGGGAAAATTTTGCTCTTCCTTGTGTCTTAGAAGCCTACTGTATGAATATGTAAAGTTCATTAGGATGTTTTTGCTACAATAAAAACAGAGGAAATTCCTTAAGGTGGGGAAGCTCCTTTTCACAGGTTTTATTTTACAAAGACTTACTTGTGGCTTCGTAATGAAATTAAGAGCCCTGTTCCAAGGAACGGTGACCTAAATCCTTTCAGGCCTTGAAGGAATGTTTGTTGTGTGACGGATACCTGTGTTCCAATTGTATTGCCTTTCAGGATGGTATTTGTGAAAGATCTAAAGATGGAGAATGTACATTATAATTTAATCTTTTTCTGTATTTTCAGCACTTCTCTCATTTTACACAATCCAGACAGAAACTAGAGAAGGATTTTATGCGTATTGTGAACATAAGAAGGTGCAGAAGAGTGATTGCTCATTGTACTCAGACTGCGATAGAAATAGGAAAGCATAGATCCCTGGCACAAGCTTACTGTCAGTCTGGTTTTATATACTCATCAATGAATCATTAAGTGAATTGTCACCATGGGTGTAATATGTGTGAAGAATTCCAGTCCAGAGGATACATGGGCTGCCAGCATTAGATCAACATGAAGGGATCAAATACTCAATTTTTTTCATTCTGTAAGAAATGATGTTTGTTTATATTCATACCCGAGTTGAAAGGACATGGTTTTGAGATGTTGCAATAATTTGCATATTTTGTAGTTGCACACTGGATTGGGGAGATGATTTTATAAAGACATTAGGTTATTTTTGTCATTAGCGAATGAAGGAGAGAAGTATTATGGATCATGTGCAGGAATATATGGAGGCAAACATTTCCTCAGCTTTATTGGATTAAAAAAAAGTCTGCTCAGAGCTATTGTAGACATGAACCCAGAGCACAGAATCACAACAGCTGTAAACATCTGCACTGAAATCTATTGAATAAAGAAGTAGAAAGGAGAAAATGAATTCAGAATTCTTTTACAGACAATACAAAAGTTGCCATATCTGAAAGATCACTTGGATAGGAAAGCTATTTTGAGACTGTGTACATGTCGGTAAAATTTGATTTTGGATTGCCAGTGGCATTAATGTAATGTACAATACACTGAATATACTCATATCCTGCTATCCTTAGTAGTGGGGCACCTAGGTTTTCTGGAAAATTAGAATTGGAAAACTTTCTAGTAGAAACTTGTTCGAGAAATAGTATTAACTGATTTAGCATGTTTATTGTAAAGAAATGTTTATTTAGTAAAGAAATATCAAAAATAGCTCATGTTAATTTTATATTTCAATAGCAATAAATATTTGAATTGAAATATTGATTAGGAGGAAAAAACCCAAATCAATTATGGTTTAAATGTTATATTCAAAGAAATTTTACCCTTTTAAGTATAAATTATTTTTTATTGGAATAATACTTGTAAATACTTGTAAAGACAAAACCCAAAGGCACTGAAAACTGTTGACACACCACTTTAAACTTCAAAGAACTGTGCATGATATGTTATGAATATGGCTGTCCACTCATCTGTTTCAACAGAATTTAACTCTCTTCCATGGAGGTTGTTGGAGTCCCTGAGTTTCACTGTCTGTGGTATAGTTTGCGTTCCTTGTTAGTTCCTTATTAGTTTGGCAGTTACAACTTCCCTTCTGCCATGTGAAACTACACATTTAAATAAGACTTTTAGCTTTGATTTTGATCTGCACATCCAGTCTGGTGAATTGATAACATGATTTTTATAAACATTTGGACTATTACAAGGCTTGAGAAATCTCAGGCACCAGGTTGCCATAGTGTCTAGCAATTTCAGTGGTACCTAGTATTTTTAACAATGATTTTATTGTAGTGTCTAATGGCACTCCTCTGTAGGAATACAAAACTTATTTATAATTTCACTTCAGAATGCTTTATTGTATGATGAAAAAATGCATGTGCATGAGGTTTTTGTCATCGCTTGTTTACACCTTGCAGCAGTAGTAGATTAACTAATTTCTTAACCAATTGCTTTTTAAACTAGCTCCAAAATTCAATTTAATGGAGCTTATTAAAGCAATAATAAAATTATCAGAAACTAGGGAGAAGTATAGGGTTGCAGGGTGTTATGAGCATGGGCCTAGTGAAGCCTAGTAGATCTCGGGAAGCCTGCACTAAAGTGACTGCAGAGCCTACATTTCCTAAGTTCCCTTTGGTCCCTGTGGTTGGGTAAGAGGGGATTCTGAGGGAAAATTGCACCAATAGGAAAGTAGGGAGGTGGTGCCTGAGAGAAGGGATAAAAGGCCTCACCACAGTGGGAAGGTGTTCACTCCTAGGGAGCAGAGCTGAGGAGAGGCTGCTGCAGACGGAGTGTTCCCTCATCCAGAAGGGGTTAGGGACTTGGAAGCCAGTCGCCAGGAGACAGTTAAGAACAGTCTAGTTAGACGCGTTAGGGTGTTATAGTTTTGTTTGTTCACCAACCTTTACTATTCTCTTTACTTTACAAAGTTTTGAACAACAGTTGTTCTTTATAAAGTTCTTTATTATTCTGCCTGGGTCCTCACGCCTCATTCGATCACATAATAAATCAATACTACTAGGAAAAAATAAACAGAAGGGGTTGGTTGGGTGCTCTGGGCCCTTCCGAGGAAACTTGTACCAGAGTGATGGCAGCCTGCAGATAGCTTCCCTGGGCCTCGGTCAGCTGTACCACAGGGCTATAGGCTATAGTTGTGATAACAACAAGAATTACATATTTATTATATAGCACAACACTTTTGTCACAGCTTTAATAACATTATGAGAAACTGATGGGATTGGGTTCTGTGGTAAAGATCTCTAGAAAATATGGTAATTTAAATACAGAAAGCTGAAGGCTGGAAAATGAACTGGATCCTAAATTTTGGGGTTGGTTCTTAACGCCAAAGAGAATATATTGAGGCCTGAACTGTTACATATATTTGTGGCTATCCCTCTTACTCTTTTTGCATATCAGTAAAACATCCATTTAGAGTAAAATATCCATATATTCTCACACAACTCCTAGGGATTCCACCTGAACAAACATTAATTTTTGAAACTGCCAGGTTGGCTTAATATCGTATTAGTAAATGCATCCATTCATTGTTACGCATTTTATGAAACAATGAATCCTTAGAAATGGAAAAATTTCCACAGAAAAATAAAACACTGGAAATTTCCCCAGAAATTTTCCGCTTCATATCTTTGGTGGCAACATTAAAATGATGATAAATTACAATTATGACAACTGATTCACAGAAACAGGAGAGGATGTGGTACAGTATTCCTGAATTGTACCATTACAGGTGGAAGATCATGTAGTTGAATGCTTTCCCATGGGGGTGGGGGGTGGGGAATGTTGCACTAACTGAAGTGGAATAACAAAGAGGTTAGAAACCTTATTTCTTCATCTAGTTTTCTATCCATAGAATATTTGTTTGCGAGTTTTTAATATAGTGAAATATTCAGGTATGATGTTAGGCTTCAAAACCTTACATTTGGAGCATCTAGATAATTTGCACTACTAGCACCACAGGGTTATTGTCAAAGTTGACAAAGAACGTTGGGGAAACCCTTCAATGTCTCTGGCTACTATATATGTAAAATATACCTTATCTTTCAACAACAACAACAAAAATAAGTAAAGGCATTTGTATGTTGCCTTTTCTTTACAGCTCAAAGCTTTCAGGGTTGTTATAGTAATATTTTATCGACATCAACAGGCCTGGATAAATCTGTTCAGATCTAGGAATCCCCTCCACACTTAGAAAACAGTATCAATTTAAAATGAACCCAAAATCAGTACTCAAAACATACTGGTAGAAAGTTTCTTAGTAACAGGGATTCGGTTTCGTTTTCCTGGCCATGTCGGACGCTCCTCTCCGCAGGTCTGGGAGGAAGCGCCCGAGCAGCCTGACCGGGTGGTTGGCCCGCGAGGGTTAACCCCCAGGACTCCCAGTGAGGGGGTCAGGGTCCGGAGCGCCGTGAGAAGAGCCCCCTGAAGTCGATGCAGGGGGTAAATTGCCCGTTTGCTCCTACGGAGGCCAGCAGACTTGCGCAGCACATCGCGTGCTGCCGGGCCATGGAGAACGGCAACAAGCAGATTTAAGGTGAAAACCTGGAAGTAAGCGAATCCCTTCTGTTATTCTAAGCGTATGCGAAGGATTGGTGGGAGTTGAAGCTAAGAAGATTCGGATATCTTCCCCTTCGTTGAGTTTTGGAACCTAGTTGGCGGACTCCCCCCCCTAAGATGGCGACAAAAAAGCAGAGCCTCGCTCTGGGCAAATCTGTTTCGGCTGCTTTGCAGGGGAAAGGAGAGTCTCTTGAAGAGGTGGTTAAGCGGTCGGTCGTTGAAACTATGAAGCCCTTTGTTGATAAGCTAAATGAAATCGGTCAAAGGGTTGGTTCAGTTGAAAACGAGGTGAAAACCATTAAAGGTGTAGCGTCTGGGGCAGAGCAGTCTGCTCGGGAAAACGCAGTACTCATGAAAGCAACAAACAAAGAAGTAAAGCTTTTGGAGAATCAATTGATAGGGTTACAAGTGGATCGTGCTCAGACGGTATTGTGTCTTCAGAATGTGAAGGAGGAGGAGAGTGAAAACTTAAAGGATTTGGTGCCGGAACTTTTGGCGTCATTCGCAAAGGCAACTAAAGAAGAATTAAAAAGCGATATTCTGGAAGTCCGCCGGACATCTTCAAAATATGCAATGAAGCGTCAGCTGCCTCGCGAGATTATTATTGACTTTTCATCTAAGAAGACTCGGGACACCATCTTATATAATTTGTACAATGTGGACTTGGACTTTCTGGGTAACAAGGTTAAGATATTGAAGGACGTTCCATTTTTAGCTTGGAAAAGAAGATTCAAATATAAAAGGTTTGCAGCTCTTCTGAGGAAGCGTGAAATAAAATACAGATGGTTATTTCCGGAAGGCATCTGGTTCAGTTATAAAGACCAAGCCTACAAGATAACATCAGAAGCACAGTTGAGGGACTTTGTGTCTAATCATCAAGAGTTTCAGCAAGGAGAAGATTTAGGATCTGAAGGGGAGAATGGGGAGGAGGGAGTGAGCGCAGCTACTGTAGCTGTTCAGAGAGAGCTGCGTCCGAGACGCAGGGGGGGGGGAGAAGACCTGATCCTGACTGTAGTTCGTACTTTATAAGATCTACCAATCTAATAGCATATTAGAAAGTTTAACTTTAAATAATTGTATTATGAAGGGAATGCAATACTTGTAGATGTAGAGTGTGTTTTTTATATATGTTGTTTCTTCCCTTTCCCACTGTTCCCTTTTTCCTTTCTTTGTAGTTTTTGTGGCTAGTAATTAAAAATAAAAATTTATACCAAAAAAAAAAGAAGAAGAAAGTTTCTTAGTAACAGAAATTATTTTCTTTATGTTATTTGGTTAATACTCTTGAGATGTTTTAAAATGCAATTCAGAATTATTTTTCAGTTGCTTTTTTGTGGCTTTATGTATGTTTGTAGTTGTAGTTCCAAAATATCAGTGGTCAACTCACTTTGATGGTTCAGGTTGTCTAATGATGATCAATCAGATCATTTAAACTCTGTTTTCATTGATTATCTAAACTTACTATTTTATCACATTCCTCAAACAGAATCCAGCAGACAGTTGACACAGGTAGTGCTGCTGCTGCTATAGATAACTGCAGGGCCTCAAACTATAGCAACCTTATCTGGTGACCACCATTTTAATGAAAACAATATTAATGGATCCCCGATGTGTCCACTCATCAGTGCTCACCATGTGTCGAAGAGCCCTGGTTCAAAGTGTGCAGCAAGTCCTGCCAACATAGAGATTGTCTAGTGTTCTAAAAACAATTAAATTGGAAAAACAAATTTAACAAAAATGTTCTTATTGTATATGCATGACCTGTGCAAGTCTTAGAGGCAGCTGATTCTATAACTCTATAATTCAAAAGGTCCTGACCCAAGTGCGTTGATGGACTGCACATGCAGTCCCCCAGTGGGGCAAGGAACACCGCCTGGGGGTCTTTTGGATTAGGAAAATGGCTTAGGGGGAAAACCAGAGTCCCTTGTTCCCCATCTGACTAGAGAATGAGCCATCTCATGTCAAGTTTGGATGTTAGACAGACAGACAGAAATGAGAGGGGCTTTGTCGTTTCAAAGGACTTTTGAACTTCTTGGAGTACTCTTATGGAAATCCAGAGTTCCTGGAATACTAGTTTGAGAAATACTAGACTAGCACCCTGTTCAGAAGTTCACTGTCATCCCTTGTTCAGGTACCTTGAATTCATATTGCACATCAGGACAACTGTTCACTACAGTTTTAGCATGCGTATCTGAAGATGGTTCTGAACCGTTGATTTGAAATATTTTTCTTTTCATTTTCAACCATTTTCAACCTTTTCATTTTCAACCTTCTTCAGGTCCTTTCCTATTGGCCATGAAAATGTATCCAGAATGGGTACATCTCTGAATGTTGAAATCTGGAAAACCTCATTGGTCTTTAAGGTGCTACTAGACTCAAACCTCTGAATGTGAGAATCATTCCTCCAAAAACTGCATGCCCTATTTCATTTTATTTGCTTGAATTGAAAGATCTTGCATCAGTACCCACTCCTGGCTGCATTCTTTCATGGATACCATTTCAGAGTGTGTTACGGGCAGGTTGTTCATTATAATCATCTGCCACATCCTTCATTCATATGTGTGATACAGCTTTATTGTTTTTTTTAGAAAGAGTTCAACTCCACTAATCCTAAGGTCTTATTCATAACTTTTCACAACTTTTTGAAAACTGTGAGGAGGTCTTAAAAGAAATGGTAGTGTAACAACATTGAAATCTTTCAGTTTTATCAAAAGATCCTTAGAAATGCATTGGCATAACCTCCTTTCTCATCACTAGCAGTATATTCTGGGTGTATGATTATGCATTTCCAGTCTCTCAGGAACTACAAGAGCAGCTACTTCGTTAGCAACTGATTTTACAACTGTGAAAGTACTGAAATTTTAGCTATCCACAACATCTGCCATAATTACCATGTAAAATGTGCCAATGTTGGTAAAATGTGTAGTTTTTTAAAAAGTGCTGAATCTCCCTTGTCGAGGATTTTTATATTTGTTCACTACAGTTAATACACTGAAGTTTACTCTGTATGTAGGGACAATCAGATGAAGCAAATTCTGCTGCATTTCTGTTGCATGCGGTTTTCTTTAATAGCATATTGGCTGCTTTTACCAATACCAGCTAGGTGACCAGAAAGTCTGTTAGAATTTCAAGTTCATGTTAATGGTTTCAAAGTATTCACCTGTGCAGGCATCTTTAAAGGGAAAGGACATTATAAGAAGCACATTATCTCATATATATAAAAGTTGTAAAATGCCTTATCTGGAAATCTAGACACTGGTCTATATGTGAGAATATTCTCAGATTGTGGATGTGTGACCAAGACAGCCATATTCATGAATATGGAGAAGATATGCTGCCTATTATATATAATACCATTTTATTCAGTTGAGGTTTATTAACTCTTATCCAGCTTTTATTGATCTCAGACAATCATACTGCCTTTTCCATTTTGATGAGGTGTTGGTTATCATTGTTTTGATATCACCTCAACCCCAAATCTTGGCAATCTCACTCAGTGCTTTCATGTAAATGTTAGTCTGGGAGTCTTCTGTGGAACAATGCTGAGAAAAGGATTAGTTCCAACACTCTTTTCTGGAACCTTGCTGCAGTGCAGGATTGGAGCTGCTGTTGAGCAGCCCCCCTCAGTATCTTGAAAACCACTTTGTTTGATGATATCAAAACCTACCAAAAAGTCAGAGGGAGCTGAAACAGCTCACGTTTATTGTCCTCTAGCTTATATGTACAGTGAGGGAGGGGTGCATAGAAGAGTACCTTTATATGTGGCCTGTACATGTGCCACCATGAATATATTTACATATTTGACATTTAGGAAACAGCCATTGATTTATATCCCTTTTTATTCCTTTTGGGCTGCAGGGAGTGGCATACAAAATGTCCCACTATCATTTTATCCTTCCAGCAACCCAAGTGAGGTAGTTTTGGGCTGAGAGATTAACTGACCTGAGCCATCCAGCGAAAAGTAAATCATCTTGTTGATTCCAAAATAAATTCCATCCAAAATTGCTTAGGTGATCTTACATATGTGTGTGTATAATGTGCCGTCAAGTCACAACTGACTTACGGGGAACCCAGCAAGGGGCTTTCAAAGTAAGTGAGCAGAGGTGGTTTGCCATTGCCTTTCTCTGTACAGCCTTCCTTGGTGGTCTCCCATCCAAGTTCTGACCCTGCTTAGCTTGTGAGATTGGACGAGATCAGGCTATATACCATGTCGCCTTTTCTCCTGATTTTACATATAACAAAACATTTCTTTCAGCCTTTCAAAAAACTCTAAACCCAGAACACTTATTGCAGTGCTGCAGATTTCAGTTGCTTTCATACTTCTTCAGAGGGTGAATAAAGTCAGTAAATATTGGGTCCTGGCTAGCCTTGATAATACCTGTAAGAGAATCGGAGTATCTGAATTATTTACTTCTTTGCCTGCTGTTCATATTAAGTTTCCTCTGTGGCTTTGGGGCATTTTGCCAGATCATGGCACGATTGATTTCCTTCCTTCCTTGGGAACAGTGTTTGTTTGCTCCTTGGAAATGGTAGAAGATAGCCTGTTTGTCAGTTTATCAGGTGTAAAGACTGCGTTCCAATTGGTGTTCTTTGCTCACAGCTTTTATAAATGAGAATTCTAATTAAGTGAGAGTAGCACTTCCTACTTCTTTTTGTATTGACCAATATTCCCTGGCAATATTTATTGGATGTTTTTATCTTTAACAGTTGGCTAGTAGAAATGAAGGAGTAGATTTATTGATTAGATTTTTATTGATTAGATTTTTATCTTGCTTCTTCACTAAAGACCTTAGGGCAGAGTGCCTGTCCCCAGTTTATTACCACAACAACCTTGTGAGGTGGGGTATGCTGGGAGAGAGTGACTTAGTTAATATCACCCACTTTGTTTCATTGCAGAATGGAGATGTGACCTAATTTTCCCTGGTGGTAGTCTGATGCTCTGTACACATTATCTCTTTTTCTCATACTGCTCTCTTTCCTTTGGCAGAATGGTAATTTTTCCTACAATTGCATTGTGTAACTTTATTGTAAGTTGTGTGTCTCCCATTTTTGTTTCATGTTAGAACAGTGATTCTTAAACTGTAACATTTGTTTCATGTTAGAACAGTGATTCTTGAACTACAGACGTTTGGCTGTTTTGCAGTGTTCTTTCAAGTGGTGCATGATAAGAGGAAGATGCAAAAAAGAACTTTGCTAGAGCAAAAGTGGTGGATTGCAACAACTCATACTGCACTCCTATACATCTGTACTGGCTTGGCTGAGCTCCCGTTGAGCTACATTCAATGACCTAGGCTAGAGCATGCACTAACCTAGGAATTCCTACTTTTTTCAAAAAAAGCATTTTTCCTTTCAGCCCGTGAAAAAACTATGTTGGAATCATTTCAGATGAACTTTTGTGCAGCAGCCATATCACACATTGTATCTTGTTCTTTGCAGTTCACCACCTGGAGTAGTGGCATTGCTGTTAGAAAATCTAAAAGATAGTAAAGTGTTGCCCATTGTGTTCAGCTTGAATACAACAGGATTGTGTCATGAATAAAAATTGGGAAGTATTTCAAATTGCTTACAGTACTCTACTGGAAGGATTTTGTGTGGTTGAGTAGACAGATCAGAGTTTAGGGCAGGGAGAATCCTTCATTTAATAATGGGTATACTGTGGTTGCAGTCCTAACAACACTTTTGTGGTAGTAAGCCCCACTGAATAAAAAGGGGCCTACATTTGAGTAGACCTGCTTAGGCTTACTCCTTGTTTTGCTTTCTGTAATAATGCTGCCTATGGCACTTTTTGTATTAATGGAAAACAAATACCAGGAAGTCTTAGACACCTCTCTTCTTATGAAACAAGGTCTAATTTGTAAGGCTGTACATGTGTGAATATAGAATGACTGATCCCATATGCTTGTTCAGTTACTGATTTTACTAAAAATTTTATTGAAGGCTCCTGAAAGTCATTTGGGATAATATCCTCAGGGTATCAGATCTGCTAAGAAAATTGACTTTTCTCAAACCAAATGTGGAATACAGTAAAATTGGGAATGTGGAGGTTATAAGATAGAAGACCACCAAGGAAGTTAAGGTTGTTACACAAAGGCAGGTATAGGCAAATCTTCTTGGAACATCTCTTTGTCTTTTGCTGCCATAAGTTTTCTTGATGATACTTTCCCATACCAAATTGGAAAAGGATATTTTTATTTGTATTGTCGAAGGCTTTCACGGCCGGAGAACGATGGTTGTTGTGGATTTTCCAGGCTATATAGCCGTGGTCTTGGCATTGTAGTTCCTGACGTTTCTGCAGCAGCTGTGACTGGCATCTTCAGAGGTGTAGCACCAAAAGACAGAGATCTTTTGGTGTCACAATGTGGAAAAGATGGCAGGTAATTTATATCTACCCAGGAAGGTGGGGTTGGGCTGAGTCATCCTGTAAGAGTTTCCCAGGGTGTGGAATGCTAATGGAGGGAGGCTTCACTGTATCCTGAGGAGGTTCTTTTGCATATGGATTGGTGCTTGATTTGCTAATCTTCTCTCCAGGGCTATTGTCGGGTATAGAGTATTTTGTTAGTCTGGTGTTTTTCAGGACTGGAAACCATGGCCGATTCCACACTACCTTAGCTCCCGCTTTTCTTGTGCAATGATTGCTCCATCTGTTATTGCGCGTTCTTCGCTCGTTTGTCCACATCACCCTTTGAATAGCGCTTCTCCTGCGCAATCCATTGATCACATCCCCTTTCAAAAAGACAGGTAAAGGGGCGGGAAAAACCCGAACGGCCCCGCGGTTTTTTTTTTTTAAAGGACAAATTGACGCTATATCGACGAGTAAGCATCCTGGTTCAATGGTACAACGACACCATTAATATAATATATATTAAAAAATCACCCGAGACACTTACGATGAGCGCTCGGAACATCACAGCCTGCATGCTGGTTGAAATCATCCGGGAATGGCTGAGCGGTCACGATCACCTACAGCAGCGTCCCACAGCAGAGCTTCATTTTGTCTTTGGAAAATTGACATCTGTGCCTAACTCGTCAGCACAGTCCGTGTCGGGCATAACATGAGCCATGATTTCAGTATCATGTGGATGCCCCCCCCCAAAAAAATATAAGTTGAATTAACATATGAAATTGTTCCTCAGATATTTGAGGTCTGCCCGCTTTTTTAAAATGAGATTAATATGATGAGATGTCACCATATCGACACGGTACTCTTTTATTTTTTAAAAAAAGGGGTGGGGACAAAGGCGGAGAATTACTCCTTAATTGGGAGGTGGGTCAAGAGAGGCTTGGAATTCAACGGAGGGCAGTTATTCGTCAAAAGATAACCCGCGGCGAAAGCGCAATGGGCTGTGGCGACGCCATGCTGAATTAATGACGGCTTCGGAGACGATGCATGTGAACAGATGAAGGAATGGCGCTGCGGAAGTGAAAAACTGCCGCGAGAACGACGGTAGTGTGGATTCGGCCCATGCTCTATTCATTCTTAAAGTCTCTTCTTTCCTGTTGAAATTGTGCTTATGCTTATGAATTTCGATGGCTTCCCTGTGCAATCTGACGAAGTAGTTGGAAGTGTTGTCCAGTATTTTAGTGTCCTGGAATAGGATACTGTGTCCTGTTTGAGTTAGGCTATGTTCAGCCACTGCTGATTTTTCCGGATGGCCAAGTCTGCAGTGTCTTTCATGTTCTTTTATTCTTGTCTGGATGCTATGCTGGGTGGTCCCGATGTAAACTTGTCCACAACTGCAGGGTATGCGGTATACTCCTGCAGAGGTGAGGGGGGTCTCTACTGTCTTTATTTATTTATTCTTCTTCATTTATAGCCCACCTTTCTCCCCAGTGGACACCCAAAGTGGCTCACCTCATTCTCCTCTCCTCTCAATTTTTCCTCACAACAAACCCTCTGAGGTAGGTTAGGCTGTGAGTAAGTGATTAGCTGAAGGTCACCCAGCAAGTTTCCGTGGCAAACAGGGGAATCGAACTTGGTTCCCCTAGATCCTTATCTGTGCCTACCAGCTCCACTTAAGATAATCACAAATATCTTAAAATATCTTAAAATATTTTTATGTATGACTGATTTTATAATACTTCTATCACACCTCTCCAAAATCTTATCCAGGCTTTTTATTAGTGTCTGGTAAATAAACCACAAACCCATTTTTCTTTTTGTGTTTGTTTCTTTTTAATTATCTGCTAGTAGAACTGGAGAGGATGGTGTCTGTAAATTTAGAGCCAGAAGCGTGACTCCTGCACTGCATGGTCTTTGTGTCTCAGAAGAGATCCTAGTGATACCTAGGGGTCTTTTGATGGTTTGTAGTGATTGACTGAGTGTATCAGGCCTCCAGTGTTCTGCTGAGGTGAAGAGATATTATTTGGGATTTCAATAGGCAGGACCTCGTTAATCTTAACTTTGTGCAGTGTGACGTACCATAGGAGTTGTCATCAGACTTGGAAATTTTAATGGGACTGTTTTGCTGGATATTTAAAACTTAAATATTTTTACTCTCAGTAAAAATAAATATCTGTAGTTGCACTTAAACAATGATTGAATTGAATGATTTTTTCTGAAATATTAGCAAAAGCAAAATGTGTCATACATTGTAGACTCTGTATCTGGGGTGGGAAGCTCAGCCGCTCTGGACTCACCTGAACACCCCCCAGACTTACGAGGAGGCCTGGAAGGCCCAGGAGAGCCCAGGGAACAGGAGGCTGATGAGCTCACTGCGGCAGCATGACTCTCAGCCGGCCAGGTAGGTGGTGCGGCAGCAACGAAGCCTGCTGCCAAAGACACCACTGCAGCCACATAGCTCCAAGCGGGGCCTGGGAGTGGCCTGAGGACTGATGGGCACACCAGCCATGGGACAGCGGGGCCCAAACTTCTGATGGTACAGTGCAAGGGGCCAAAGAGCTAGGGGTCACCCCTACAGCAGGCTGCCCAGAGACCGCAAAAGTGGTAGCAGGCCGGACAATGGCCTGCACCCCACCAGTGAAGCAGAGCCACACCCACTGGCAGGGGCCGGCCAGCCCCACCCTGCCGAGCAATAAGGGAGGTCCTGGGAGGGGCTGGAGGCAGGCCAGAGTCCCAGGAGAAGCCAGGAGAGGCAGGCAGCCCTGGCAGTCTCAGGGAGAGAGGCAGGGAGGCCTCTGACAGGGTGAAGCCTGGGGGGAAGTGCGGGAACCTCCTCCAGGTGGACTGTATAAGAGCTGGGGATAGGAAGGCCAGTGAGGAGTAGTTGGGAGAGGAGATATATGTGCAAGGACGGAAAGAGAGAGATTGAGCTTGACAAGGCAGAGAGAGAAGGCAGGGTTTGCACACAGCACTCACCCAACAGGGAGAGAGAGGGAACCAGGGTGCACCTAACCTCCCTCCTCCCCATGTCTGAGGCCTATCCTGAACCTGGCCTGTCGTGTAGGCCAACCTGGAGGGCAAGCCACTCCGACAACCCCGACACAGTCCCTGACACAATGAGGAGATGTACAGACTTTCTATTAAAAGTCAGGTTCCCTATGGTGACGGAAAAGCTTGCAATAGCTTAATCATTGCATTATTTTAACGGGAAACGAACTACTGTCTTTGTAATGATGATCTAGTCCAAAGCATTTTTATAACCAGAACTCTCCTCATTTTTAGGTTTTGTTTGAGATTGGAGGGGGTGAGCACTTTATGATGCAGTGACAAGGGTAGACTTGGAACAGAGCTTTTTACTGTAATCCTGTTCAGCATCTGCAAGAACCCTGATGTGCAGATGTGTTCTCACAAGCTCATGTGAGAGTATTGCTTCAGCGCTTTATGTGGGATTTATCTACTTGTACTTGTATAAGAAATCATAAATATGCCAGTGCTAGAGTTGATGGCTTAAGCCTCTATTGTCCCCAAAGAAGATTCCCTCTTTATAAAAGGTTTTCCTAGGAACTCATGCATAATGTGGCAGGAGTTGTCAATTCTGGTTTCTGTAATGTTCAGCACTATGTCTCTCTGTTAATTTTTCAAGCCTAGAAATATTCGATGGCCTCATGCGGAAATGACAGAGTACCAATTTGTCTCTGAAACCCCTTGGAGAATTGGCAACATCAGTTCCTTCTGGATCTCCCTTAGTTGGTGACCTGGCAACAAACTCCCAAGAGTTGATGGTTTTAATTGAGGAAAATGGCCATTTTCTCTTACATGCACCTGGCTTTTCCATTAATTAACCATGAACCCTTAAAAGGTACTTTGCTGAGATCATGAGTACTGCTGATAAACCAGAGTCTCTCCCCCTACCCCATTTATGAGAACTTTATTCTGTATAATTTGCCCCCATTTCTTGGTAGTGCCATCTTTATCCTGTTTTTCCAATTGTTTTCATCTAAAGCATAAAGAAGTCTGTGAGAGGCATTTTGAACATGCAGTTTATAGGGTTGATTTATGCTTGTGGGTTAGAGGGGATGAGAAGCAATTAGCCTGACGGGGAGAGAGAAACTGTTTTCTTCTATGAGCTTTATGGAATATTTCTGTTTCTTTTCCAAATGAAGTTTCTGGGCCTCCTTTTGGGGCGGGGTACAGTATGGAGGGGAAGGTTTTTAATTTCTTCTCTGCCTTTCCTGTTGATAAGCCCCCCTCCTTTTTTCTTGCTGGGAAAATTTATGGGTACCCTTGTTTTTTCCCCAGGAGTGACTTTTTCATTTGAAAAGGCAGAGGAGGTAAGAATTCAAAGCCTCCCCCCACCCCTCTCCCTTGAAAAAAGCAATCTTAGCTGCTTTCAGAAAAGGAAAATGATATTTTAAAATGATCACAGAAAGAAATGTATACTTGGCATTTGAGAAGGAAGGAAGGATGAAGGAGAGGAGCCAGTAGATGCAAGAAAATGTATTGTCAAATTGGTTTATTTTTCCCCAACACATTTTGAACATCTATGTTCTAATTCAGGGGAAACTGATAGAATTATTAGAACTGATAGAATTATTTAAAATCCTATCCAGTGAGGTAATAGAAATTGTAATAATAATATAATATTAATAATAAATAATAAAGAGCTGCTGTAGCACAGTTGTTAAATGGTTCGGATGAGAATCAGCACTCTACTGGTTCAAATCCCACTACTGCCATGAGCTCAGTAGAAGGCCTTGGGTAAGCCACTCCTCTCAGCCACTGTTCCCCAGGTGTATTGTGGGGATAATAATAACACAAACTTGTTCACCGGTCTGAGTGAGGCACTAATCTGTCTAGAAGCAGTTACTGTTATTTGGTTGGGGGACCATCGAGGAAGACCCTACAGAGGAAGACAATGGCAAACTGCTTCTACTTATTTGCCTTGAAAGCCCCTTCTGGGGTTGTCATAAGTTGGTTGCAACTTGACAGCACATATGTAGGTATGTAGAACTATTGGGTATCTTTGACCTGGTGAATTGCACAAATATGAGTACTATTGTGTTGATATAAAAGCAGCATCATAATATCTAGATCTAAGGAATAACATGGATTCATAATAAAATCCCTAGTAGAATGGCATGTTATTAATTTCATGAAATAGTATTCAGTCAAGAAAAAATCATATCCAAGTTATTGGATAATGTACTACATTGCCAGGTTGATGACTGCAGTTTTTGAGCTCTGCGCTTTTGCTTTCCAGTCTGAAAAACTGTAATGTCCAAGTTAAGTGGAAGGAATAAGTAAGTTGAAATAAAGTTTAGCTTGTTAGAGCCTTGAATCAAACTCTTGGCTGTGCTTACAAAGAACTCTTAAGAACCGGTAAAGAAAAGATGTAATGTTGGGGTTTTGCCCAGCATTTTGATTGGCTCTTGTTACGAAGATGATTTTGAATGCTCCAGTTCGGTAAGGCTCTGCTGTAAATTTCGCTTCACCTAACTGAGAGACAGATGTATGTAACCTAGAGTGTGTGTGTGTTGCCTTTTTTTTTTTGCAGAAGAATAATCTCCACAAATCTTTCCAATATGAAATATGTTGCTCAGAATCTTGAAGTCTAATAAACGAGTAACATTTCAACTATTGGTGTAAGGAAATAATTTTTTTAGCTCTATGAAGCAAAGAAATCTTCAAGTGTATTTGAAAAAAAACCTTTCCCTTCTCCACAGTATACTAACTTAGTATACTAGTTTACTAACTAAAAAAAAATTCAGTGAGAAATAACGTATAATCCCCCCCCCCCCCGCCCGTTGTGTTTATAATCTCAGGACAACCTTTGTGAACTGAGAGTGCAGTTGCACCACTGGAGCAGCACAGGGTTTGGGTTTCTCTCACAGAGTCCTTTGTTTGGAGCTACAAGGAGAGCAGCTTTCTAAGAGGGAAATGAAGCAGGCCAGGCATAGTGGTCTTAAAAGAATTAGTGGTTTTTGGGGAAGGGACTGAAAGCTGTTTGGTTTTAACTGATTCCAGATGTTGCTGATGGAGCACAAAGCATGCCAGTGTGTATAGGGTGGCGCTGGCTGAGTGGGCCTCCTGAGTGTTTCCTGTGCGGCCCCACAATCATAGAAGACTAATCAAAGCCAGCCGTTGCTGCAGAACTTGCACGAAGCCTTTCCAGTTTTACAATATATTCATTTTCTCAGCAGCATTTTAGTCTAGTTCTTTACTATTTTGAGTTTTCTATTTGAGGGCTTATAGCTGCTACAAAGAGACCAAAAGGCAGTTTAGTTCAGATATTTCGGTTTTGGTTGTGTTCAAGGTGAAATTCAGTTTGTATAGATCATTTGGGAGGGAAGTCCCCCGCCCCCCAAATGAAATTAAGGAAGCCTTTAGAGGTTCAAGGAGCCATTTATCTGCAAGTAGTTCCTGCGCAACTGAGTGAATGTGTAATTTATCAAATCTTGCATGGTGGGAGGGTTGGATCACATGGTACCTTGGTCCCATTTGCTTCTGTGGGAAAGACCGTGTGATGGGGCGAGTTATTTAAATGTTTTAGGGAGCAGCTCATGAATAAATGGCTCTCTCAAAACTGGGCAAAGGCACCTAAATGGATTAAGTATTTAGTCTAGCTCAAGTTAAATGCCAAATGTTTTAAAATGTTTCCAGTTTATGTGAAGAAGTTGCCCTAAGGGATGGAAGATGGCTGGGGATATAGGGGTGGACAGGGAAAATGCACAGAGAATACAACAGCAGTAGAATGTGCCAGAAAACAAAACAAAACAGTGTATGTTTAATTTAGGGTTATGTTATGTCTTCTATCTTTCATCAAGAAACAATGCTCCTGTTTGGCTTTTCTACTAGTAACTGTATTCTTGTTCCTTCTCTCGATTCCCCAGTGCCATGTGATTGTCTTTCCGTTCACTCTACTGCACTGCTTTGCTGCTCTGAGAGGATGATTGCTGCTGTCATTTATGCAATATTGTATAGATTTTTTTCCTCCCAATTCTCAGTTATTGCACTACATTCCCAATGTGATCTGTGGAAAGAAATGCTAATTTGCTTCTCACCTTGCTTTTTATTGAATTCATTGAAAAAGGAGCTGTAGCCCTAAATATCTGCCTGAAATATTTTTTTGCTTGATTGAGCGAGCTCAAGTTATGCTCTGTCAATTAGACTACACTGTGACAGATAACCAAAAGATGACTCCAGAATAGCCCCTGGGGTGGTGGTGGTGGGTGGGGTTTAATACATTTTTAGTTTTTCTGTTCAGATACTTGTTTGCCCACCCTCTTTATTTATTACAATACTTTAACCTTGGTTTTTATATGTTGAGTGCTTCAAAGCGGCTTAGAATGAAATTAAAGTGAAACACAATCATCACCAATGCAATAGCAAACAGTTGTTTTTCAAACATTGAATTCACAGAGTGCTGTATATTATGGCTTCTTGGACATATGGTCAATTAAATCTCCTTTTGTGGGTTTTTTCCTAAAGCAGAAAAAATTGAGGGAAGAGATTTAAAAAATTAGAACGCATATGACAAAAACTGTTAGGTGTAGATATGTTGTGTATAACACAATTTTACTGTAACATTCAGGGCAGTGTCTTTTTTCTTTCTTCCTTATTTTGTAATCTGATACCCGGCCATTCTGACAATGGCAAGAAATGACAAATGTCTGAAATGTAATATCCATTTTTCAACTCAGAAGCCTACGTTGTGAGCCAAACACCAAAGTATTTCCACTCTGATTTTTGTAATATATTACCTGATGATAAAAACCATCTGTTTCTTTCTGTTTTCTTTATCTTACTAACATCCCTTAGAACTATGCGTGTCTGACATGCTTTGCCTGGTAAACTATTCTAAATTACTGTAATTCTGATTTGAGCTGAAAGTTATTTCTGTTCATCTGTTTCTCCTGGGTCTTTTGCTATCTCATTAGATAGCAGAAGTCCCAGCACTGGGACTCTTCCTTGTAAATTGAAAATACATCTGGTTGTCTCTTGTTATTTTAATCTACTCTCTCTTTTATACAGCTCTCATCTCTTTGGAGTCTTTTAGTTACAATTTATGCCTGTCCAATATTTAAAACCATAGGACACAACATTCAGCTGAATTACAGTATATATTCTATTATAGGATTTTATTTTGTAGCCTCATAATTTCTGATCAGCATATATGGCTAATTTGGAATCCCATGTAACTGTATGCACTAGCTCATACACACAGAAAATTTGTGGTAATCTCTTTATTATGGTATTGGTTAGGAATATATATGCACTGACTGTATTTTTCCCCTAGGATAGGACCACCTTAGAGTCCTATTGATGATAGTAGAACTTATTTCTAAAAAGTACTTGAGGTTATCACAGAATTTATGCTTACTAAAAATTCTTAAACTGATTTTCATGATAATGTTCGAAGAAACATAAGTGGAAAATCCAAGATTTTTATTTTTTAAAGTGTGCTTATATAGATGATATCTGCATTTAGGTAAAACTGTACTCAGAAATGGGTAGATGCAGGAGTTGAAAGCCACAGTCCTTTTGTGTGTGTGTTCAGCTGATCTAAAAAAGGAAGCTGTTGATACTTATTTATTTGCAGATAGCCATTAAACATTATTTTGTTATTGCAAGGTTCCATGCTCAAAGCATCTAAATTTAGTTGTGGTCACTGGGAAGAGAATAATTTTCTAGAAGACTGAGAAGCATTGTATCCTGCTCGTTGAGGTCCCCCTCCAAAAGCCCCTGGAGGACCAGAGGTTTCCATGGAGATACAACTGTGTGCAATAGGAGAGCAGTATAGTTTAGAATTCCAGGAAGGAAGAGGGAGTGATGTCATCAGATCCCTGTATACTACTGGCATTTTTGTCAAAAATAGAGTAAGTTCAGTTAGTCATCCGGAAAAATTTTGATTCTTCCTAGGGTCTTAAGGAAAATCTGTATTTTCAACGGATACCTCAGGACACATTAGCCAGGATTCAAAGCCTGTACAAAGTGTTTTTCATGTGCATGGAAGTTTTAGGCAGTAATTTCAGCAATTGCCCCATACCTCCAGGAAAATTCTCTACAGCATGTGGCCCTCTAGAACAACATCCAGTGAAGTCTGAGGGACTGCCACTGAGAAGAAAAACCAGCCATATGCTGCTCTGAATCCTGACTCTGCTTTTTAAACAAACACCGCCAGCAGTGTGTCATTAGCATAACTGATTTGCATATGCCTCACCCCCTGACATCACCTATCCTGGCTGTCCATATTCTAGCCCTTAGGACTGCTGCATTGTTGATAGCAAATGCATAAGAATGGAGCAAATTGGTGATGTTATATTTTTGCAAATGTTTGAAGTGGATACAATGCAGCCTTCATGGATGGATTTTACAGGAGTAGCCAGGGCAAATGGTTTTTGAACTTCTTGCTGTCATCAAACAGCATCAGTTTTTGTTTGCTGAGGCACCCCTGCATGTTGCAAAGGATGCTGGAGTGCGTTTAATGGTGCTTGTTCAGCTCATTGTGTTGTTGAGGACTTTTAATCCTCACTGCATCAGCACCCAACACAAACTGAAAGAGAGCACTGGAATTAGGAGAAAATTGGCAACGCTGTTGTTGAGAGAAGCTTGTCCACTCTTGTAGATCTTTTCAGTATGGAACCCATAAATTTCTGAAGATGCTTATGTTCTCAGGAACACAGTTTGAAAAGTACTAACAATGTACACAAGTTTTGGTTCATTGTACAGTCACTTCACTTATTTGTAAAGGCAGTGTTCTGCTTATAGACATGGCTGTCTTCAAAAAGGAAGAAGGGATAGGCCTGGAAAGTGAATATACAAACAGGAAAACCTCCTGGGACATGCAGGACAAAGCTCTACTTAAAAACAAAACTCTAACTTCATCAGTGGATAGTCCAGGTAAGTCTGAGCTTGTCAGATCTCAGAAGCTAAGCAGGGCCTTCGTTAGTAATTGGATGGGAGACCTCCAGTGAAGACCAGGGTTGCAGAAGCAGGCAGTGACAAACCACCTCTGTTAGTCTCTTGCCATGAAAACTCCGTCAAGGGTTGCCATAAGTCAACTCTGACTTGAGGGCACTCTCCACCACTAACTTCATCAAAACCTACATTCTATCCCTACTGATTGTTTGATAGTGAAATGTTACATACTCATATGTTCATCCATATGCATATTTCAGTGCACACTGGGATGTATATAACATGTCCCTTAAAATGATTACAATGCAAATGCACAGCATCCATGCTCAGATGTGAATCCAGCAGATTATGTGTACATTGAAGGCTGATACAGTGCACAGATCTTGCACTGAAGATCTCCTCTTTGCCATGCCTGTCTTCTTTGGGGTTGAACTTTGAGGAAAGAAAGAACAAAGAAGAAAGATCAGAGCAAAGTATGCAGACTGTTTGGGCAGATCTAGTACAGATAATATAAAATCAGGTGTGACAAAATTGATATCCCCATGCCCTTATTTCTGCACTGTTCCCTCCTCCTAGATAGAAGAACTTGAATACAAAGAGATTCCCTTTAGCAGTAAGCAAAACAATGTAATATTCCATAGCAATTTGATTTGATATTGTTGGTGAGGGTGGTCTAACTAAATTTCTCAATGGCTTGTAATAGGAAGAGAAATCTAATTCAGCATTGGCAAAAATGAGACATGAGGGAACTGAAGTTATCTCTGGAGTTGTCTCACTAGGTTGTTTGGCTATTGTTGGACAGCAGCCTGGCTTTTTAAAAAAAGCGTGTGTGTGGTCCTTGAAGAGTGTGAAGAATTGTTTGTATGAATGGTTAGTGCCTCTTTTAGCCCCCTCCCTTCCATAAAACTTTATATATGTGCATGTAATAAAGAGGATATTTCTCTGTGTTGTACTTTCTGCTTTCTTTTTTGAGATTTCCTACTTTTTAATGGATTTTCTCTGTATTTTGGTTAAAGGGGTTGTTCTGCTGCAGTCCTAGTAGTTTAACACTTGATGACAGTTTCTCATCCTGCCTCCTTTCATTTCCAACAATAGCAACTCCTGTAGAAAACAACTACTGAAGAAGCAGCAGCAGCAAGTTGCTGATGTGTAAAACTGGCAGCACCAAAGACTAATTGGGGAAATGCCACTGTTGCCAGTACCCCCGCCCCCTTTCCCTATACATGCTGAAATTCAATTAGAGGTACAGTATAAAAAGAAAGGAGATTGAAAATAATATAGAGCACATTTATACATGGAAAGCCACTTTTTATCTTTTAGCTCTTCTGCAGCTATCACCATTATCCTTAAAAGCCGACTTCTCTCTTTAATGTTTAAGCAAAATGAGCTTTTATCTCCAGCCAGTTCATGTCCAAGAATATTTTAGGGACCTTCAAAAGTCTTTAAAATGTGGAATGAACAAGTCACTTTGGTGTCAGACAATGCATGCTGATGTAGAATGGGTACAATATCCAGACAGCATTAGATTGTGACCCTGATGCTCAGTTTAGAAATCACAAAGTTAATGGCTTAGCATTCCAGAGTGCTTCTGTGGGCTCTTGTACTTCCTTGTTTTCTTCTAGTCTGTATGTTTTTTTCCTTCTTTAGATGAAATAACTGCAATTTTGCTGGTCAGATCGGGGTATCTACAGGTAGTGCTAATTTGTGTTAAGTCAGTGGCTTCTCAATCCCTCTTTGTAACTTGAGAATTGAATTTGAGAATCTTCTTCATTGAGAGAAAGTTGTAGTAGTTATAATTCTGAGTTTTGTCTGTATTATTTTAAAAAGCCTTAAATTCTGCACCAAGGTAACCCAAATTTAACAAGGAAAGCTGAACTCTGCATCCTGAATAAATTCTGACTTGTTTGTGTGAGCTAATTTTGCATAACATTCATTTTTAAATAAAGTGTAACCTGGTAGGTTTCTCTTTTGTAAAAAATAGATTTTTTATTTTTGTAAATTTAACATATATTCCAGGGGCATGTGTATTTTCAGCAAGGTAGGGTAATTCATGCTGAATTAAATACATACATACATTCAGAGTGTTTGTTTTTTTGTAAGGACACAAGTTTTTTTTTTCTGTTGACAATGTTACATTGATATGTTAGCCATCTGGTGTTGGTTGTTTCTTCCACATGTCATGCATTATTTTTCGGGAGCCAGTTTGGTGTAGTGGTTAAGACTGTGGGACTCTAATCTGGAGAGCCGGGTTTGATTCCCCACTCCTCCACTTGAAGCCAGCTGGGTGACCTTGGGTAAGTCACAGCTTCTAGGAACTCTCTCAGCCCCACCCACCTCAGGGTGTTTTGTTGTGGGGATAATAATAACATACTTTGTAAACTGCTCTGAGTGGGCATTAAGTTGTCCTGAAGGGCAGTATATAAATTGATGATGATGATGATGATGATTTATGCAAGAGTAGTTTCCACAAATGTGGGTTTGAATTCCGGCTCTGCCATGAAAGCTGAGGGGATGACCTTGGGTCAGTTACACAGTCTTAGCCTAACCTACCTCATAGGGTTGTTGTGAGGATAAAGTGGAGGAAATAAGAATAATACAGTTTTTGTTCACTAATTGGGAGAAGAGCAGGGTATGAATGAAGTAAATAAAAATAATTTAGAAGTAAATTTAGTTCTCTCGAACAGCATGTAGGTAAACTTATTTCTGGACTGTGCCACTTTAGACTGCAGATGAGGCCCCTCGGGATAGAATAGTACTTCCTATAAAGAGAGTCCCCATGCACATAAAACTAACATTTGGGGACCATGCTGCACTTGGAAGTCATTTCCCTAATAGCTAGTGCTTGGATTTGTGTGTTTGTGTTCGTAGGAAGGAACATTCAGTCATGCAAGCATCCTGAAGTAAATACAGTACAGGGATAGATTTCTTCCTGTTTGTTGAGTATGAGAAAGTAGGCTGTAAAAATTATCTAAATATGGACTACTTCTAAAATATGAAGAACCCTAGTAAGAAAAACAGAGTAAGATGCTAGTCATTCCCATTTGATTATTTGCAGAAGTTATTTTTGGGAGGTGACATTTTCATATAAAATAGTACAACATAGAATGCAGAGAAAAACTTGGGCAAAATGTAGTATATCGGTTCTTTTTTCACTAGCTTGCAGAGTCTGAGAGTGTACTCAACCCTAAATCTTAAATTGGACTAGCAAGGCATATCAATTCAGTTGGCTTGTTAGCCCTGCAAATGATTGTGTTGTGTGTTGTACTTCAGTTATTGCCAACTTCTGTTTAATAATAATGCAGATAAAATCATTTTTGTAGTGCTTACACAATCCAAAGTGCTGTAGGATTTTCTGATAGCAGCAGTGTGAGGAAGGTAACTATCATTTTACAGACATAAAGGAAAGTTTGTTTACATAATATGTAAATATGAACCACCATCTTCTAAGGCAAATCAGATCATCTTATAATAATTGATGGCCCTGAAGTGGTATAAAGTATGTCATTGAATAAGAAAAAAGAATGTTAACTGACCTTTGTCAGATCATTCTGAGCTCTTACTTTCAGCTGAATGGGATATATAGTTTCCTTCTTTCCTTTCATTTTTATAATAAAATCAATCATTTCTGCTTGTTTTTCAGAATGAGCCTCTGACCTCCAGTTATCATGGGTACCCACCAAGAGACAGTCAGGTAAGAATAATTTCAGTAGTTCTGGCAGATTGTCTTCACTATTTTTCTACAATGGCAGCAGCCACTGTATAATGAAGTTCAGTATAGGCTTGTGCCTTTTATTCCCATATGAAGCAACATCTCCTGCATCCCAGAAGGGCTGATCCATTCACACTGGAGAAGGCTCTTGACTTCCTGTCCCTGCAGAGTCATCAGAATGCACTTCGTAAGGTACTATCAGGGACTATGAACCTGTAACTCCTTACTAATGTTAGTTTGCAACTGTGGCAGTGATATGGCAGAGACTCATGATACCCAGGGTGTTAATACGGAAGCAGGTAATGGATGCATCACTATGGTAAGGGGAAGCCTACCTGCTTGAACATGAGATAGGGCAGTCTCATGGGAAATATGGAAGGAAGCAAGAGATACAAGTATCTTGGAAGACTCTCTGAAGAGGTCAGCAGGCAGCTGGGTGATGAGAAAACCTGGAACTCTAGGACTGTAGAGGATCTCTGTAAAGATGGATACTGCTGATACGAGATTTTTAAACTTTTAGATGGTGCTTTGCTTTTTTATTTTATTATTTATTCAATTTATAGCTTGCCCTCCCTGTGAACAGGCTCAGGGAGGATTACAACAATATATATAATAATACAAAAATAGACATTTAAATATATTAAAACCAGAGTCATTAATATATATATACAATCAATATACAATCAATATATATACAATCAATATCCCAGTTGCCAGCCCCCTCTATTCTTTCCCAGCCAAGATATAAACAAGGGGGGAGGGGGGTACAAACTGGTATTGCCACTAACTTTACATATGAGGGGGCAGATGGTTATGTAGCAACCCCCCCCCCCTTGACAGCAGACTGGTAGAGAGGGATTTCTTTAAAAAAAACCTTAGACCAACTTTATGGCTTTGCAGATTATGAATGGTCCTTTTCCCTGCAAAGATGATGGAGAATATGGGTGGAACATTGGCCCCAGCCAAACTAATCAAGACACCCATGGGCATGCCACAGTTCAGCCAGTACCTGGTCAAACATCAGAATCAATTACTGTGTACTCTGCTCCAGCAGCAGCAACAGTATCAGATCCTCAAATTGTGCTGAAGGATAGCAATTAGTCTGTAGTGGTTCTTGCCTGTTCTGAGGTCGAGGTCAGTGTGGAGACATTTCTGTTCAGTTGTGAAAGTTGCCTACTGGCTGAATTCACAGTGAGTTCATGTTTTGGGTTTCTTTGTACATAAAAAGGCAGGTTGGTGTGTAAAGCAATATATTTGTCCCTTTCTACCTGACATGTGACAGATGAAGAATGACTGAAATGGGGTAGTAGAAGTTCCCCATAGAAAATACTTCTGGTCTACTATTTTCCCATGCAAGGATCACACCCTCTTTATCTTGAATGAGAAAAACAGTGATTGTGGGAGCAACCCTAAGCAGGTCCACTCAGAATTAAGTCTCATGTTATTCCATGGAGCTTCCTCCCAAAAAATGTTTTTAGGATTGCAGCATTAGTTGCTGAAACTCCCCTGATGGGGAGACCTGTATCTTGGAGAAGGTCATGGAAGAACAACCCTTGCAGATTATGCCTACTCAGGGTCTGTGACTGGACCCACTGGGAGACTGGTTGAGGGGCATGGAAGAGGAGGGTTTGTCAACAGGTTTGATAGCCCAGAGCCATTTCTGCTCAGGCACTGAGGGCTCCCCTGCAAGATGTTTAGGAAGAAGAATGGCATAATGACCTATAGTTTCAAGAAGTGCAAGTTCAGGATCCTTTGTTGGAACGATTGTGCTGTATCATTCTGGTAAATCAGATTAGGTAATGAGTCCCTGGACAACCACTCAGCTCTCACGCCATTTGAATGGCCTGGAAGAAATGTAACAGTTTGCCCAAAGTTCAAGTTGTTGTAGACCAGGAATTTTTACTCCAGGAAAGCAGCGTGTTCCAGAGGCTCCTACAATTTGGGCATCAAGAATGTAGCAAGACCTGGGCTTAAATCCTGAAGCATCCTCCCCCCACCACCATTACCTTTTAAAGACATCTTAGAATACTGTTGTTCCTGACTTGAATATAGGAAAGGAAAAATAATAAAAGATGTTGAAAAGGATGGGTATTGCAGTAAAGATTTAGTCATGATCTCAAAATGCTAACTAGATGTGTACATGGTGTTTTGTAAGATGAATGCCTTAGGTCATTATACACATCAGTGTAGTTCCTTACTGGAAACATTTACAGCACAGTCCTAAGACTGTTACTCCAGTCTAAGCCCATTGAAATCAATAGGCTTAGGCTGGAGTAAGTTTGTTTAGGATTGCACTGTTAATATTGTCAGTTTGTATCAAGAATTATTCATAGTAAAAAGTGACATAGAAATTAGCAGGTATAATTATTGGGTCTTAGGAGACACCATTTTCTGTGGCCAAAGGTTCTCCCACATACAGCCTGTTATAGTGTTAACACCACACAAAGGAGAGTATCCACAATGGATACAACACAAAGGAGTGTATCCACAACAAGTACTTCTGTTTGTTACCTCTGATTGCTACTATGTCTTGGATGGAATTTTATCTTCCCTCATCCTAGCAGGTTGCTTTGTGAATCATGGTGAAGCTTAAAAGGTATCACAGGGAAATAGTATCTACTGTCCTGCTCCATAATGATTCTTGAAACAGGCTGATGATTTTTTTAAGTGTCTTTAGGAATAAATAATGGATGGTAAATAGGCATTGTTAATTTGTCTCAGGTAGGATCTAAAGAGCAGAACTCAGACTTGCAGGTCTTTCATGTGTCTTTCGAAAGATGCTCACTTTGAAGGCCTGAATGATTTTTGTTGTCTTTTAAGTAGCCTTGGTTGTCTTTTAAGTAGCCTTTTAAAAATATTTTCATTTTTCAAACAAATAGGATTACATTAAAAAAGGTGGAAAGCAGGAGGGGTTTAAAATGCACATTGCAAGGACTATCAAAAATATAGTAATAACATGGCAATCATATGAAATTTAAAATATAAAGCCTTATTATGCTTTTGATCATGAATCCCTGTTTTCCTTAAGGGTTCATTCATGACAGAAATACATGTATTATATGATACTATTCTCCTGCTAAGAATTATATGGTACTACCCTCCTTGCACTCTACCAGAATTCATGTGGAGGGATGGGGTCTGCATAACTGAATGTGTCTCTCGTGTAAAAAAATGACATCTGCTTAAAGCTCTTCATGTCAGGAAAAAGGGATCAAGCTTTAATATTCACTCTGATTTGTTAACTTTCCATATTCTGGGAAACCATCACAGTAAGTAATCTTTCCCCTTCCTTCTTCCATCTGAATTCTACAGTCTATAATTTTGTAAGATGTGAATGTCTGTGTAGTTCTATGTGCCTTTATAGAAGGATTATGTTAATATGAACATATGTTCATCTTATAAGTATTGTCTAATATGCACCTGGTCACTCCCATAGCAGGATCTCCCGTGGTATTTATAAGGTAACCAATGGAAAAATGAAGCATGAAAACTCACCAGCTCAAAGTATTTTGTTTTGCTACTCTTTTATAAGCAGCGTGTTTCTCTGTAAATGGTTATCCCAGAAATAAAATTGGTGAGCATAAAAGACAGTAGTTGGTCCAGTGCATGTGCATACTTCAAAACCAGTTTTGCTTTTAAACTCTTATTTTTTCCCATTTATTCTATATCATGTTTTCTTATCTCTTTTGGGTCTGATTTTGGCTGCCCTTGAGGGGCTTTTAGTCCCTCTTGGCTCCGAGGAGGATTCATTTCAGGCTTGGCTTTCATTAATGAGGTTTCAAAGCTTTTAACTAATCTCATTGGGAGCTCCTCGATCTGATGGGATAGAGATAACCATATGTAATCTCTCACTGTGTCCCATGCCACATGGGTGGAGTGCTGTGTCCAAGGCTTTATGCTAAATTCTGCATTAAAGGGAAATCAGTAGCTGCCTTTTTTGAAACTTTCCTTTCTCCCTGATATAAATTAGCAAAATTACATCTGTTATATTAGACTGCTCCCTGCTTGATAAATAAAAATACAGCTTTGAGGATACATGCATTTATTCCAAAGTAAATTTATTTTAAAACAAAGCCCTTTATAGACATTATTAGTGTTTGCAAGACCATGTAATTTACAATATAATTCTATTAATATTCTCTTACTATTTCCGGTGTAGTGTAGTGATTAGTTAGCGTGTCAGCCTAGGGATTGGGAAGCCTGGGTTCAGTTCATTCCTCTACCTTCGAAGCCCACTGGTTGACCATGGGCCAGTGACACACTCTCAGTTTAAATTAGAATTGTTGTGAGGATAAAATGGAGGAGGGGAGAATGATGTTGTATTTGGGTTCCCATTGAGAAGAAAAGCAAGATATAAATATCTAAATAAATAACAATTTAATACATTACACATTAAAGGAGATTAAGAAGAATATTGCCAGTCTTTCAAAGACTGTTTCGATGGTTTAGTAATTCCAGTTGGTGTTAGTGATTGTATGTTGTTTTGCCATGCTGAATTAATTGTAGAACATCTAAATGTGTAAGAGTTTTGCAGTTTTTATTGTTTGTCTGTTTGAGATTATACCTTGCCTTATCTTGTACGTTCATGACAGTATATCAGTTTTCCGCCCTTGGTTTCTGCTTTCACATTAACCTTCCCTAAACCATTCCTTCCATAGTTTAAATATTTTCATTTGCTGTGGAAAATTTTCAACAAAAATCCTCTCTCCAGTCTCTAATCACTTCTACTCAGATGAAGTTCATACCCATATATACCACCTCAGACTTTCCCCTGTTTTTTTAATTTCCTTTTTCCTCATAAACTTCCAACCTCATCTATTGCCCATTCCCAGAATATCTAAATCATCATATGCACAACCGTGCTGAGATATATAAGTTATTGTTTCTGTTTTCTGGTGGTAAACAGACTGCAAGAGAGAGGTGTCCAACTGTATCTTTGGCTGTTTGGAGTATTGTAGTATTTCAGGCCTTGACAAATTTTCTTTAGCTGTAGGAGCCAGCCCCAAAATTATGGAGCCAAAGAATTTTTTTAGTCTTCAAGGTTTTGTAATGGCCATATTTTCTAACTATTGCTACCACAAAACCTGTTTACAATTTCTGATTTTATTAAAGCTATGGCAAAAGTTTATATGAAATAAATAAAGGTAGAGGTTACCACAACAAAAAGTTAACATCTAAACCTAACATCTCTCCAGTTTGTTGTAATTTCATTATTGCTTTAAAGAATCTCCATTTAATTGAATATTGTAGAAATCAACTGGTTTAGAAATGAATTCATTTACCACCACTGAATTAGAGTAACTTTAACATGTAAACAAGAAACCATGAGAACTTCATGTATATGTTCTGTGCCATTTTGGTTCCTAATCCATTACATGGTTTGTGTCCTTGGTTTTGGAGTTTCCTTTTGAATAAACACAAGTGTAATTAATTTATTTTTGTTTTGGGATAACTAAATTTAGCCAAGAAAGAAAGGGAGGGGTCAGCTGGAGGAGAATGGGATTATCAAGAGAGTGAACATAGAAAATTCAACATGAGATAAAACTACCCATTTGTCTTCAATTAGTTTTATGCCTAATGCAACATCTCAAATCTATCTCCACCTTAAATATAATATAATAACTGCTGCAAACGAATTCCTTTGTCCTCCACCTTCAAGGGGTCTGTGAATCTCATCTGGCATTAGAGAAAGAATGCAGATATTTGCTGGCCGTTGTGTTTTCAATGGATAGTAAATCTGTATCAGTTGTTTTCCAAAATGTATTGTAAAGAAAGAAGTGGCAATTTGAGTATTTGTTAAGTGAGAACAATACTTGAAGATGGCTTGTATTTTGCGTTGATTTATTTGAATTAAAAAGTGGTTTGGGAGACTGCCTTATGCTTGTTGGCCTTTAAAAATTGTTAGTAAGTGAAAACTACCTTTAATTCTAGTTTCAGTGGGGAAAATATGACAATCCAAGCACTTTTCACCAATTTAATCAGTTTATGATCATATCTGATTTAAAGCATTTTAAAAATGTTGATACTATACTGTTCTGAAGCAACGAGCTTTCTTCATTTTTCCCTCATCATTTGCAAACATTCCAAAGATAACACTTAGCAAAAATGATCAAGAATAGAGTTTAAGTAGAATCACCCTTGAGATTCATTTTGTTTAACCTTTTACTTTACACCATGGCATTATCAGTTGTGCTTCTTTCTATGCATTATTAATTCCCCTGAGATGTAAATGTGACTTCATGATACTACTTTACCTTCTGTTGTTATCCAAACACCCTCTAGTGGAGAAATTGTAAGTATTTCTGATATAAAATAAACAACATACTTTACAGCACATAGTGTAGTAAGCATGCAGCTTTGCAGACTTGCAAGGTATGCATCTTTGAGTTACTTAAAACAATTTATCTGACAAAATATGAGATGGGTAACTCAAGTCCTGCAAATTCTTTTCAATTAATATCAATTTCCCTGATTATAAAGTGTTTCGGACAAAAAAGACTCTCATATGCTACCTACAATGTATAGTTTGCCTTGCATCATAGAACAAGACTTGAATAGTACAGATACATTTTTATAGAATAGTGATTATGGGTAAGAATAACATCATCTGTGGAATTTCTTTCAAAAGGCTTTTTAGATTTTTGTCCTGCAAAGGAAACTGCCATTTTTAACACACATTTTCTGCCATTCTGGTATACATTACTGTAGTTTATATTGCAGTCTTGATAAACATTTGTTTGTAAGTTCACTATAAAGAACCAAAAGAAAAATGAGACTTTGGGATCTTTAATCTAGTTGTCCTATAAGCCAGCTTTGATTAATGTCTTTTCTATATCAGAAAAGCAAACTTGAATTCATTTATAACAAAATAGAAGCAATATTCCAGTGAAGACAATTCTGAATGTCATAGAAATTTTTTTTAAAAAACCCCTTTTATGGTGGAATTAAAGTCTGGGATAAAAAATGACCACCATCTGACTTAGAGGGGAGATGTAAACAGGATATTTTATCCTTGAACAGTGCTCACTGTGTCCATATGTGATCACTTTTTATGTTGTTGATCCTTAGTGGGGAAATATCTTCTTTTATTGCAAGAACTTTAAATGCCCTAAATACAGTTCTATACCAGATTGTTTAAGCCAGCTCTGAGATAGAATGTGTAGTTGTTTGCAGTATCATATCGCGGCTTAATTTTCAGCTCCAAAATCTTACAGCTTTTAAAGGATCTACATATTGGTGAATAAAAACAATATAGCTTTGGGAAGCTGGAACCTATGCTTCTTTATTACCAGGGGTTGAGGGGAAAGCATCTGCATTCACTTTGCACTACATACAGGGAACAAGTCTTGTGGTTGTGACTATTCTTTGCCATAAGAGGGTGCTCATGGTCTGGGAACTGCTGATTGGAAATAGATTCAGTTGTACAACAGTTGTCTTCATGGTTTCTTGGGAGGAGGGAGGAACCAAGGCTTGTGCCACTATGTTAAAGACAACATCCTCCCTCTGGGAAGCTGTTTTCATTTTCTAAAAGCATACTATTCTGCTTCCAGGCTGTTGATGGTAGCTTGGAATATGTGGATAATATCTGTGGATGAGTAGCGATGGGAAGAAGAAATGGAATGTGACTGTTTATGTGGGGGTAGCAATTGAATTGGGAATTGAATTGGCAATAAGTAGGATAGCATCTAATAAACATCTTTAGCTGCCTTTTAGGAGGTAGGTGCTTGGATATACACATAGCAGCTGAAAAAGAAGGGGAAAAAATAGTGTCAGGCTCTTTGTTTCCAAGTAGCAAGCTTATTTTTCAAGAATAACTTATTTGAATGACTTGTGCTTCTCCATTTCACTTCATTCTAGAACATTTTTCTCCTGTTAAAGAGATACTCTATAAAAGAGTTTAATTGCTAGGTCCAACCCTCTTTAGGATGTAGTATTGTCTTAGTCCATTACACTAAATTAAAATGGGAGTAGGTAGGGCAACTGGAATTGAGAAAAAGGCTTCCCTGTCTATAGCTACGTTCCCTTCTATGGCTCCCCCTACTCCCAGTATGTTTTTTTAGTTATCAAGCCATCATTGTTTGGTCAGTATTGGTGTCTCAAAGGGGAAAGTTATTTCCATTGTTCTACAGGAGTGGCTGTGTGCATGGTCAGTTCATTGATGTAATCAACATGTGGACAGTTGTCTTGTAAACAGTGGGAAAGAGAGATTATTCCTGCAACAACTTCTAGCAATCTGTAAACAGTTGTTTCAGTTTAAATCCTGTCATTAATAGACCTGTGAATGAGTTTAAAATCCTTTGTTGTAAATGCCATAGTTGTAATGCTCAAAAGATCTTGTAGCTGACATGTGTTTGTCCAGGTGTCTGGCAGCTGGTAAGGAGGAGGGGTGTCTTCATGACAGTTGTCTTGTAGCTTCCTGTTTGATCTTTGCCTAATACAATATCCAAGGGAATGAGCCACATCTCCTATGTCTTGTATGGCTAAAACAAAGATGCGATACCTACCTACAATCTGCTTTGTTGCATGGTCGCCTTGTGTTCATTGGTGCCTAAAATGCCATCTACCATATTTGAAGGGGTTCTCTCATTTCAATGGGAATAGTGAAAGCTGTTGTTAGTCATGGTTGGGAAAATGGTATCTGTCTCCCCTCCCACTCTAGATAATAGCAATTTCATATGTGTGTATGATTTCCATCAGGGAAAGAGGCTGTTTCTCTTCTGTGTCTCAGCCCCAATGATGTTCCCTTCTGCTTCACTCTACCAGTTGCATCCAACAATGAATCTCACACTTACTGTAAAGGTCAGAAAGAAGTCCATGGAACAATAATTTTATATTTGTGCCACCTAGTTGTAAACATACCTTTGTTCTCTTGGGATCTTGAACCATGATCTATTTTACTCTGAATATATATCTGAATATAGCAGCTGCTGTAAAACCACTTGAATCTAACTTGTATCAGGTCACATTGACTAAGATACTTAGTATATCCAAGGAGAACATACAAAAAGGTTTCAGAGTGCTAACATACTTTTAGGATGAAAAATAAATGAGTATGATTTTAAATGAAACTCATAACATAACTTTTCCACCAGTTCTAGCAATGCATATCCCCCAGATTCTGGTCTAGGCATGAACATTTCCACTTGCAGTTGTCTGTGTTCACCTAGCATTTGTGTATTGTTAGCATATTGAGACCTTTTTCGATTTCTGCCTCAGGAATTATTGGGCATATTATTTCTCTCCTACAGGATGGTTGTTTGCATTACATTCACATGACATGCAGCTTTGATTGATGTCACATGTCCACCACACGAGCAGTTTGTGTGGGTGCCAGTGTCTGAATAAATGGAGACTAGCCTTCTGTGTATCTGTAGTAGTGCTTAGAACAACTGGTATGAAGATATTTCTCATTTTGTGAGAGTGACTTTGCAGTTCACAAACCAAACAGAGTTTCTTTGGCAGACTTTTATGTTTAATTAACTTTAAATGTTCCACTTCTGTGGAACAATCACCATGTTAGATAAGGGCAGGAACTTCAGAACTGGTTAGTCAGCTTCCCCAGGAATGCAGTGCTGCTGCAGGCTGGAAATGACTTCTCATTCATAAGCAAGAGGAAAATAATTTGCAGCATCATGACAGAACAATAAAAATAGACTTACCATGCAATACACAATATTGTTTAGAACTTACTATAATATAACAGCAGCCTGTGCTATTAATCACATTTTAAAAAATGTAAATATGGCTCCGGTAGCAAAACTTTCAAATCAGTTTCTTTATTCTCTTTGGCAATTCTGCATTATTGAGCAATACCCATAGGTTGTTCATGTCTATACGTGTCAGCAGGCTAGCCTAGAAAATGTCAACTTTTCACTTTCATTGTGAGTGCGGTGAGCAGATGAGTATGGAAATGGGGAGACCGCAGACTCACTCATGGTCTGGTTAATTATAATTAATTAATCCAAGTTATTCAAGCTTGCTACAGTGTCCTGGTCTAACTCTAGCAGCTTAAACTGTTATACTAGCATGGCTTCTGTCCTTTGACTCTATCAGGTTGTTAAGCATAAGCAAGTGGATAGCTGTGTCTAAGAAAGTGCTCTAACTGGATATACTGCAGCAACCTTGAAAAGCCACATAAATGCTGTTGGCCTGGTTTTTAAAAAAAACTCTTGGGGCACAGGATTGTTGATGATTTGGCACAATCATAAAAATACCCCATTTCCCTCCCCTAGGGCCAAATTAGATGACATGCTGGGATCGGTGGTTACATCTGCTGTCTCTTGAAATTTCTCTTAAAAGGAACACTGGATGAGGACAGAATTGGATCTGGATCACAATGATGGGGTATTAATACTTTCCCACTCTATTGTTTACCTGATGCAAATCTTTCCCCTTTCAAGTTGCTATTCCTTAGCAGAGCAAATATTCTTGGGAGGGTGTTTTACATCTTCAAAATGGCATGGGGAAAGGGTTAGTCACCTTCTACTGTTGCACAGCATTTGCTGTTGTCAGTTGCTTTAAAAATTAGAGATGAGAGATCTGATCACAGATTTCCAAAGTTTCATCTAGTTTTTCTTCCATACTTGCCAACTTAGGCAAAAATAGTTTTTTTATTTAGAAAACGTGTATACTGTCTCTCCAGATGCCCTTGAAGCAGTTTATAACAGTAAAACCATGCAAACTGACAATAAAAACAAATTGTATCAATAAAACAGTTCCAAGTAATTTACAGTTGGAAAAAATATCATGCCAATAAAAACAGTCAGTAAAAGCAAACCAGGGCATACAAGCACATAAAGTGGAACAGTCCAAAATGATATTGATAAAACAATCCTCAAGCTAGGAGCAGAACAAAAAACAGCTTTAAAGATGGAACCTCTTAAAATCTTGGGTATCATTGAGTAACATTGAGCAAGAGCTCCTCAGTCTTGCCTGAATTGAGCTTCAGTTTATTGGCCCACATCCATCCAGTTATCTTCCCCAGGTATCTGTTCAGGAGTTCCACAAGCCTAACCTTAGCTGTTAAAGAGAAATAGAGCCGCATATTGATGACATCTCACTTCATATTCCTAGACAATCTCTCCTAGTAGTTTCATGGAGAACAGGGGTGGGGAACCTTTTTTCCCGCCGAGGGCCAACTTATGTTGTCCGCATGGGGAGGGCCCTTTCTCCTGCGCGCGTGGTGTCGCTCCTGGAAATGACATCATCATGAAGTGTGTGTGATGACGTCACTTCTGGGAATGCTGTCACACGCGCAAGAGAAAGGGTGCTTGTGTCCCCATTCTCCCTGCCACCACTGCTGCAGCCCGCTTGCAGCGGTGGCAGCAGCAGGAGCTCTGTTGCCAGCACCAGTGGCCCCCACTGTCGCCGCCGCCGCTTGCTCTCGCCGTGGTGGCACAGTCGGCTTTTGCCAGCGCTGCGGGTCGCTTGTGGCGGCAGCGGGTGGTGCTGGTAACAGCAGGCAGTGGCAGCAGCAAGAGCGGCCTGCTTTCACCGCCGCCGCTGCCTGCTCTCACAGTGCGGGAGCGCACCCTCCACCCAGTGGTTAAGTGGGAGCAGGGAGGGGGAAGGATCGGGGGGCTTGCCTGCAGCTCCGCCGCTCTCCGCGAGCCAGTCCAAATTACTTTGGCCCGTGGGCTGGACGTTCCCCACCCCTGATATAGAAGGTAAATAGCTCGGGACAAGATGGATGCCATAAATGCTACTATGCTGAGCAAAGGTTCCTGAGCATTACCTTTTGGAATCAGTTGGCAAAATGAGTGTGGTGCTTCCAGGCAGTCTGTCCCAAACCTAGGCCTGAATCCAGTGTTGTGAGCCAGCCCGCAGCCCCCACCTCACTTCCAGTTGTTGCGTCCTCCTCGGAGGACAAGGAAGTTGAAAAGTCGGCTGTGGAGCCACTGTCAGAGAGGTCGTGACCAGAACAGCAGGAATCTGCGGGAAAAGCCTCCGAGACCATGGGTTCAGGCAGGGCTGAGGGGAAATTGCTGACAGAGGAGCCTGCACTGACAGCATCCCCCAAGCCAGCCATGCTATGGAGAGGCCGGGAAAGGGTGGTACTCTGGGAGTGACGGAGGAGCGCATGCCTGTGCGTGCAGTGTTGGACTTTGGTGGGGGATGAGGATGAGGTGCTCTCAGAGGAAGAAGGAACACCTATGCCGCAGCCTATTGTGTGAGGGCAAGGATAAAAGGAAGATGCTGAGCAGAGCTCAGCGTGGAAGCAACTTTGTTCACCACTCCCTGTGACTGGTGTCTCTGTGCTTGGAAGCTCGTGACCCTGCCTTGTACCTTGTTCCCCCTTGGACTGAACTCTTGGATACTGACTTCGGCTTAGCCTTTGGACCCTCACCTGTCTGCCTCTCTGTTGGACTGATTACCTGCGCTTTGACTGTGCCTGTCGACTTCTCTTGGACTGCCTTGCATGTGTATGACCTTGGACTGCCTGACCACCTGGTGAGCCACCTTGCCTCTCCAGCACATGAGATGGGCACCCTAGCCCTGAGCGCAAGATCCAAATTGAGATGAGTCTAGATAATCCCTAAGACTGCCTTAAGCTGCAGAGTCACCACTCAGTGGTCCAGGATCACTTTCTTCAGGAGGGGTCTTACAACTGTCTGTTTCAAAACAGCTTCAGAACACTTCTGAAGAAAGGAGTTTATCACCAGATCCACTTGACCAAGCCAGTTCATCTTGACACTGACAGCCATACATGCAAGGGTTGAATCTAGATGTGATCTGTACACTTCTAAGCAGCTTGTTTATCAGATCTCACCAAGAGAAATTTATCTATGATGCAACTAGGACCAGCCTGTGCTTCAATAGCATCCTGAGATTTAACTGAATCAATTGTGGCATCAAAGTGGATGAGAGCAATTTTAGCTGCAAATACATCATAAAAAAGTTACAGTGGCCCTGCATGTTCTCTGGGTCAACTTCTTCACCAGCTTGGGATTAGAGCTCTCTCACAGCCTGGAAAAGTTCCACTGGATGGCATTGTGTGGACACAATGGTGGCAGAGAAGTGAGCTTGCTTCACTACTGCTATCAGTACCACAGAGTTGGCATGATAATATACTCTCACCATATTTAGTCAGTTTCATTTTGAGTTTTCCTCCATCTGTGCTCTAACCATCTACTCAACAGTTTCCAAGCCCTTCAGTTAACGAAGGAATATTCCGGACTGTGCAGGAGTAATGAGTAATCTCAATAACGATTTTGACCATACACACCCAATGGTCTCTGCGTTCCATGGATTTTTTCAGCAGAATCTTATTGCTGTTTCCCAGGTGCTTCCAGTTCCCACATCTCAAGCCTCACATGAGGTAGAGTGTGAAGGGAAAGGCAGAAAATGGCACCACGTTTTCTCAACTGTTCTAGCATTTACTCTTGTTCATGAAATCTTGAACCTTATTTCCCCCTATTTTCTTCCCTTTTCACTTGAGAAGATAAAACAGTTTTTTTTCTTTTCTGTTGTTTGTCCAGTACCTTTCTATAGGGGCAGAGGGAGTTTATTCTCTGTAAGGAGTGGCAGCTCTGCCTTTTTTGTCAGCAAAAGGATGGAGGAGGAGGCAGTACAAACTCTCTAGACTGTCTGTACCTTTTGGCTGCTGCCTGTAGGACACTAATAATGGTTCAGTAGCTGCTGCCTGGATCATAGGCTAGAATCTTACTCAGCTGCTGAAGTTATGATCTTGCTGTTACCTATAGAGGAAATCTGTGCTGAAGGCTTTTGCTTATTTAAAGTATCAGCTGTGTCTTTCGAATTGGCAAGCATCTTTTGCTTTCACAAATTATCAGTGTCTTGCCTCAAAAGCATCACGATATCTGTATTTTGCCTACAGTTACTCTTTGGGGCATCTTCTCCCAAACTGTGCTCTTCAGCAGAAGGAAGAAACATTTGAATACATTATTTACTCCAGACAGAGAATGGCAGGTGAATGTAGTGTGCTTTATTCTGGGTGCCATTTCAATGAGAGGAGATGGTAGAGAGTGAATTTATATTCCATAAATGATAGTCTATAGTGGTGATTCTATGGCATGGTGAAAGCTATTTCTTGGTTGCTCGTATTAATTGCGTGCTGGGTTGTGTGCTGAACGAAATCTATAATTAGAGGATAAGGGCTTTCTTCCCAACCAAGGTCAGAGGCTTTTTTCTTCCAGTGCCCGTGTTAAAAGGAACTGACAGACTAAATGAAAACCTGAGCAGATGCCATATTGCTATTTACCAGAAAGGGTCTTGTGACCTGTGTCTTCCTCCACCCCCTTTCGTCAGCAGTGCAGCCAATCATAAGGGAGTGATTTTAGTTGCTGCTACCACCCACACAGAAGATCACAGTTTAGTTCTTGGTTCAATTTTAGCAGAAATCTCAGCTTTTAACTCATTGAAATCTGTATGGTGATGAGCTGCTTACTGCTACTGAAGAAATATTGAGCTGCATTTGCACTTTGCTGTCATGTAGCTTTGAGAAGGCATTGTTGACGAGGAGAGCTGGAGCTCCAAGGAGGGTTATATTAAAAAAACTGCTTGTATCTTCTAGCCCCTATCTTTTGTTGCTTCCTGTTAACAGCAGAGAAGCTTTCAGTACACATTTTTATTTGTCTACAGAGGGCTTTTTAAAAGGGAGTCATTTATAAGTATTCTATATATTTTAAAAATTTGCTGCATCCTGACTGAGCCATTTTCTGGTGACATTTTCTACACAAACTGGGTAGTTACTGCTCCCTTGTAAGGGGGGAGGGTAATATGTTTTCTCTAATTTAGTCTTCCTTGTTGTAGGAAGACCTGTTTCCCAGAACGCAGACAGAGGTATTATGTGCTTGGAAAATGCTCTTTGCTCTCCCAGCAGCCTTTGCTGTATGAAATGTTGCTATGCTACTGTTACGGGTCACTTACTGGATGCTCATGTTACTGTTCATGGAAAGTGATACAATTTCTCAATAATAGAGCAAAAAATTGTTTATATTTATTTATTGGAAGCTGAGCACTTCCTCACTTTAGGAAAGTTTGTGCCCTTTTGTTAAAGTAAGTCAGAAATGGTACTCCATTCCCCAAGCAATCTGTATTTTTACAGTTTATTATTTTATTACATTTGAATTCCTACTTTCATCAAGGTAGTGATGACTAGACCCAGTCCTGCTCAGCTTCAGGAAGACCTGTTGTATTCACGAGCCCTCTAACCATGTTCTGTGACAGTATCATACTGCTCAGGATAGAAATTATAGTCAGAAGAAAAAAGGGCAAAAGCCCCTTTTCTGACATAGTACACTTTCCACAAAGGATTGCAGTTTTCATTTGGAACCTTCTCATATGCGGACTGTGCCACAGGAAATATGCATGTCTGAGTTGCTCCTGGTCCTTGTAGTGGGTGTGAACCTGAAACCCTTGTGCAATGTCTTTTAAGTTGTTACCAGTCCTAAGAGATTTCCTGCTCTTTGGAGGGAACTGTAATTAAACTGTCAACTGCTTCTATAATTGTGCAGTTTCAGTAAGATGATAACTAGGCCCTGAAGTGTTTGGGCCCAAAATGCATAAAGGAGTGTTTCCATCTGAATTTCCTACTACTGCTCTTGAGCATCATCCTTTTTGGGTATATCATGAATATAACAAGGCATTCACAGGCATGCAGTTGATCCTCAACTGCATTGATATTGCATATGACAGGAGTCCCTAACTTTGTTGAAACTGTGAGAACTTGCAGAATATTGAGAAAGTGTAATGGAAACCACAACAAAATGCCTGTCATGGAGCATGCAGCCAGTCGCAAAATGTTGGGAGGATCCAAGCCAAGTGTCCTCCTGAACTGAAGACAGCTACTTCCAAATATGTGTTTCCTGCTGATGCCTGCTGAGCTCTCCTGAAGGGGTTGGAGGGAAATTAGGACAGGTCTTTGGCTTGGAGAAGAGATGCTGCTGTGTTTCATTTTTCAAAGGAAAGAAAGGTTTGTTCCCTGTGTAGCCTGGGGGAGAAGTTGCCAAGCCCAGAGAAATAAGAAAGTGCGTGTCTGTGGCCAGCCTGAGTGTCATGGCTGTGGTTTATACCTGTCCAGGATGAGCTCAGCAATTTGCTAGTCAGTCAGCTGGTAGGGGCATGACCTGAAGCTCCTTTTTTCCCCTGTTTCATTCAACATCTTTTGGCTCTTAGCTCACAAATTCAAGAAGCAAGTGAGAACCAGAAAACTCATCTGCAAGCTCATTGTAGGATCTGGACAGTATGCGTATGGTAGACCTCCCCACATTGAGGATTGGTATCAGACAGTGCAAGAGTGTCCTTTACATCTGGAGTTGTGTTTCTGAGAGTGATTCCTGCAAGTTCCCATGTGTGAAGAATTTACACCTTAGCTAAGCACCTTGAATTGGCTGCAGTGATGATAGGTTGGTTTTTATGAAGGCTGCTGGAAGTAAGGGCTGCAAATGTAGTACAAAGGCCAGCGCAGATGTAACATCCTGTATCTCTTAATGATGTTTCAGAAATTGGTAGCAGACCACTTGCTCACATACTCCCTTCTCACTCTGCCTTTCCTTTTCATCCCTTTTTTCTCTAGTTTATTCTTAATCATTGTGTAGTACATATCTGCACAGGTTTTAATGCCAAGAATGTACCTAGTTGTTAACCAGTGTGTAAAGCTGATTTGCAAACTGAAGGTAAACTTCATTATGGTTCACAATAACCAGGGGGTAGAATAAATGTTATGCTTTGCTATGCTCAATGATGATAAGTGTTCATCATGGTTAAGAGATCAATAACATTATGCCTGCACCCATCCTAAGCTGAGAAGTGTTTGAATTGATGGATAAGAGTTAAACAAATACCTAATAACATTAGTGGAGAATATTCCTGTAGATAGACACTGTCTTCACTGCAATATATATTTTCTGAACTAATGTCTTATTATTAATTGCTTTAATTTGTTTGAAGTGTGGCAGAATTTCTTATCTTTACTTACATAAATCTTTATGCATGTTTTGCTTTCCATTATTTCAGTAGTCCTCTGAGCAGCTTAAACAAGGAACTGAGGTGCAGTTAGAATTGTAGAACGTAATGTTTGCCTCTTTTGGCCTCTGTGCCCCAGAGCTTCTAAAATGCTTTATAATAGCCTTTAAAGGTGAACATAGCAAAGAAAAATGACTCAATCACAACCTTGTGTGACCTAAAGATGTAGAATCTCTTTGATTGAAAAGGCAGTTGCTAGATATAGAAAGTTGACTTTGGGGTTTAACTTTCCTTTGTATAGACTACACAAGGAGGTGGATGTGTCCTAGAACAGAGTATTATTTATAATTTATCTTATGTGATACTGATACTTGTTGTAAATTCAAGTTATGGAGTTAGTGTGCAGATTACAAGAAATGGATCCAAAAATCCAATTTCATTATTCACTAAATTCCCCCCTTTTTGCTGCAAGGATTTCAAGATCTGCTAGGCGTCTTTTTTACCTGATAGGGGTAAATTAGGTGTTCATCTAACCTGTAAAGTTATAAAGTAGGAATTGCTGTTGCTGTTACTGAGAAACATTGCACAGTGGGTATGCATATCAAATACATCATGTTTTCGTTACTATTCTACAAGTGTCACAAAACCCATAGATAATATGAAGAATAATATGAAGTCACTTGGCTTCGCTGGCTGACTCACATTGTGTATCAACTGATGAAATGCTATAGGTTTTTACATATATAGACCAAGACATTCTAGTTAATAGTTGTCTGAAAGGAATGTTTGTTTATACCTCTCTTCAAAAACTTGGGAAACACAGTCTGCCTTGGAAAGCCTCTAGCAAACGAAAGCTATGTGTTTAATAGTATGAAGGAAAGTACATATATGTCAGATTTTTCTTTTTGTACTCTTCAGGAGCCAACTAATTGGGGAATTTCCAGTGAAAGCCAGGAACATATATGTGTTTGTAGAATCAACACTATATTTTTGTCCGAGGCCCGGCGCGGCGTCCTCGGACTACGGCCACCGCCCCCCTCCCCGACGAAGACCCCGGCCCCACTCACCTGGCAACGGGGGCCGCAGGGGGCCCGTATGCCGCGGCGGCAGCAGAAAGCCCCTGCACCCCGAAGGCTGCGGCGGTGGCAGAGAGCCGTGGCGCTTCCGCCAGCCGCCACCGCTGCGCCACCGGTAGTGCCAGGAAGCAGGACGGCCGGTGGCCAGGGAAGAGGCCCGGGAGTGTGGCCGGCCGCACGGCGACGGCGAAGAAGCCCTGGCGCGAGAGGAGGCCGCGCCAGGCCGGGCGGGGCTGCGCCGGGCCGCCAGACGCCGGTGCAGGCGCACCGGGCCGGCCCAGGCGGCGGCCAGAGGCTGCAGGGTGGGGGAAGGGGCCGGCCCGTCCGAGACGGGAAGGCCAACCAGGAGGCAGCCAGGCCTCCCAGGCAGCGCCAGCAGTGGCGGGGGCGGCTGTCCGCCGCAGGGGAGGCAGGCGATAGGCCAGGAAGGCAGGAGGGGGGCGAGACAACCCTACAGGCTACCCACCAATGGGCTAGGGGGAGGTGGGTGCAGTGGGCGTGGCCCAGGTGGTGGGCATGACGCTGGGTGGAGGCACTTGGGAGCAGGGGTGGAGCTGAGGGTGAAGGGGGATTTAAGGAGGCTCTGGAGGTGGGCCGAGGAGGAAGGTTTTGGTTTGCCAGTGAGAGCGTGGCTGACGTTGGTGAAGGAGGTCAGGCTGCCCTGAGCAGGAAAGGCGCAGCTGGCCTGGGTGGAGCCAAGTGCTGATCGGTCCCACCGGTTCAGATAAGGGCCGCCCGTGTGTCTGAGGCCGCCTGGGAAGGAGCCTCTGTTGACCAGGGTACCCACCGGCCCCGCCGAGGCGCCCAGAATGGACCCGCCGGGACCGCCTCCCCTGGACCCGTCGCCGCTACCGCCAGGGGGCGCCCCGAGGCCCGACAATTTTCTAGTTTAAATTCCTGTTTCAGGGCCAAACTATCAACATTCCTGCCACAGACATTTGGAGATATATCTGACTTCAATGGTTTTAGAAAAGTGACCCTTCTCATTCTTTTGTGAAATAGAGAGGCTCAGCTTTTCCCACTGTGAATTATAATAAGCGAGGTTTTTCTCTCTCTCAGAAGCTGCTTATAAAAGGAGCAAAACTGGGACAGGCGCTGGATTGAGGACTCTGTCCTGAGTTCTCTAACTCTATTTTGTAATGTAGGGATTCCATTCCATTAAAAAAGGTGTCAAACAACGTTGCTTGCTGGCCCTTTTATCGTTTAATTTTTATATCAATGATTTTTTTCAGGCCATGAATTCTCAGAATTCCTTTTTCCCCTCATTGGCCATCAGAAAATATCCGCTTTATTGTATGTGGATGACATGGCAACAGTGTCGTTTACTCAAATTGGCCTTAGAAGGTTGTTAGCCAGCCTGGCAGACTGCTGTGATAGGGAGGAATTAAGACTCAACTACACCAAAACAAAAATTGTTGTCTTTGGAAACAACAGTCTTAAGCACAGATGGTCAGTTAATGTCCATGAAATAGGGCAATGTTCCTCCTTTAAATATCTAGGCATAGTTTTCCAGGAGTCCCAGTCATGGCAGGCACATCTTAATACTACTCTATTAGCTGTGCAACACACTATGAGTATTATTTTAAAATTCTTTTTCTCAAAAGGTGGCCAATTAATCCCACCAGCCCTAAAAGTTTTTCAGGGCAAGGTGATAGCGCAACTTCTATATGGGGCAGAAATTTGGGGGTGGAATGAAATTTTTAAAAATTAATTAGAAATTATCCAGAACACCTTTCTAAGGAAAATCTTGGACCTTTCCAAGGAAACCCCTGCGTCTCATTTAAAACTGGAACTTGGTCTACCATCAATTACGTCAAGTTATTTATTTATTTCATTACGTTTCTAGTCTGCCCTCCCCACGAACAGGCTCAGTGTAGATTACATCAGTTAAAACATAATCACAATATAACAAAGATTTACAGATCATAAATGCATATTAAAATCACAATTTACATATAAATAATTAAAAGATATCAAGGGTGGCAACCACAGTATAACTTATCTTCCCTCAATAAAGCAGAATTCTAAGACAGAATGGTGGTAACACATCTGGTGGTGGGGGACTTAAACATTCATCGACTCCCTCTCCCCCACATGGCTGGCGGAGGCCAGGCCCGGTCTCAGCCATATGCCTGGTGGAACATCTCTGTCTTACAGGCCCAGTGAAAGGACAACAGATCCCGCTAGGATCTGGTTTCAGAGACAGAGAGTACCACCAGGCCAAAGCCAAGACCGAAAAGGCCCTGGCTCTGGTTGAGGCCAGGTGGGCTCCCTAGGGCCAGGGACTACCAATAGCTGTTTATCTGATGATCGAAGTGTCCTCTGGGGCATATATAAGGAGAAGCGGTCCCGCATATATGCAGGTCCCAGTTTGTTTAGGGCTTTATAGGTTAGTACGAAAACCTTGAATCTGATCCCATACTCTACTGGCAGCCAATACAGCTGACGTAATATAGATGTTATATGTGCCCCAATTGGTACCCTAGTAATAACACGTGCAGCTGCATTTTGAACCAGCTGTAACCTCTGGACCAGATTCAAGGGAAGCCCTGCATAGAATGAGTTACAGTAGTATAGTCTAGAGGTGACCGTTGCCTGGATCAATGTAGTTAAGTCGCAGGTAGAAAGATAAGGGACAAGCTGCCTGGTCTGTCGAAGATGAAAAAAGGAAGACCTGACAACCAGTGCGACCTGTGCCTTCATTGTCAAAGAGGCATCCAGAATCACCCCTAGGCTCCTAACCCTTGGAATGGGTGCTGTTGGCACCCCATCAAGGGTCAGGAGCTGGAGTCCTGAATCCAATCGCCCTTGACTCGAGTACAGGACCTTCATCTTCGTGGGATTTAGCCTCAGTCTACTCTGTTTTAGCCATCCAATCTCGGTCTCAAAAGCATGCTCCAGGGCATCTGGAGCCAAGCCAGGCCCTCCATCCATCAGCAGATACAACTAGGTGTCATCTGCATATTGATGACATCCCAGTCTGAAACTCCGCACCAGCTGGGCAAGGAGGTTCATAGAGATATTAAACAATAGCGGGGAGAGTATTGCACCTTGTGGGATACTGCACACTAAAGGGTCGTGGGACGACAATTTCTTCCTTAGCACTACTCTCTGTCCCTGACCGTGGTCCCTCATATACCCATATTGGTGAGGTGGTGGGCCAATAAATCGTAATTGACCATTTTGAACACTGCTGAAAGATCCAACAATATCAGCAGCGCCGATCTGCCTCTATCAAGGTGCCTGCAAAGTTCATCTGCGAGGATGACCAGCAATATCTCTGTTCCATGTCCTGGGCAAGCTAGACTGGAATGGATCCAGGGCCAAGGAATCCCTCAGGAAAACCTGTAGCTGTTCCACCACTGCCCGTTCAGTCACCTTACCCAGAAATGGAAGGTTCGAAACTGGGTGGTAATTTGATCGGGTCATTAGGGTCCAGAGGTGGTTTCTTTAAGAGAGGTCTCACCGTGGCTTCCTTTAATGCTCCAGGAAAAACTCCAGACTCCAGGGACAAGTTAATAACAGCCTCCAAGGATATCCATAATCCATCAGCACTGGCCTTTACTAGCCATGATGGGCATGGGTCCAAAGGGCACATGGTGGGCCTCACAGCACGCAGGGTCCTGTCAACCTCCTTCCCAGACAGTAAACTGAAGCACTCCCAACATCAGTCCCGAAGATGGTCAAGGGGTCTCTAGTACTATATCAATGGTGGCTGGCAAGTCACGGCGAAGAGACAAGATTTTTTCAGCAAAGAAGCTCCCCAAAGCCTCACAGCTAATATCTGAATACAACATTTGTTGGTCTCTCTGTGACAGGGAGACCAATGATTGGACCAAATTAAACAATTTTGTTAGACATGAGCTTGCTGACACGATGGAGGCTGCATAATATTCCTTCTTTGTAGCCTTCACCACCATCTTTCATGGGCTTTCATAAGCATCCTATAGGATGTTCTTGCCTCTTCGTCACGAGATCATCGCCAGACAGCTCAGGCTGTCTCAACTCCTGTTTTTTCCGTCGTAGTTCCTCTGTATACCAGGGAGCCAGTCTGGTACAGGAATGGAGAGGGTGATGGGGGCTGATCTCATCAATGGCTTTGGAGAGATGGACATCCACCAGCTCATCTGATGAACAGCTGGACAGCTTGACCACAGGGTGACCATTTGGTAAAATATAGTTTCCAATATTATAGTGATGTGAACCAATGGTCTAAACTACTATCACCTATTTTACATCTGTATTCCCTGCCCTCTCTAGAGACGGTAAAGCGCTGGAATTCAGGTAAAATACGGGAGTGGATTTTTGGTAAGAATGCCTTACGTGATATTAACCAGGTGAGCCACTCTAAATTCTCTCTTTGGTACTGTAGGTTTAAGAAAAATAAATTTCGTAGCATTAACTAGCTGACCTTCCTAACGTTCATTTAAGGAAGGAAATTACCCAAGTGCATTTCCAAACCTTGCCATCAGCATATATCCAGGGTAGATATCAAAAAATACCAGAGGCACAGTACCTTTGCCCTTGTAGTTCCAATGATTTGGTAGATATTGTTCACTACATTTTATGCTGCCCCGTTTATGAGTTCATTAGAAACAAATTTTTGAACCCACTCCTCACAGATTTCTCTGATTCAGAGGAGGAATCCATTGAGTTTTTATTGGCTGATGCCATCTCAGATGTTACTTTTAAGGTGGCCAGTTTTACCTTTCTGTCAACAAACATAAGGAAGAGACCAATCCCGGCTGCCCCTACAAGACTTTTAGCTTCCACAAGAATTTTAGCCAAATTTTAAACATTTTATTCCAGGGTTTTTAATTTTTAAAATTTAAAACGAAAAGGAAATACAGAAAAAAGCAGGGGGTGGGGAGAGGAACAATCAAAACAAATATACAACTACAAGGATTGTTAGAATACAAAGTAGCAAAAATCGTAACCTTTATCAATATTAGAGTGGTGATTAAAATGATAGTTTAGCTTAAGTAGTATATATTTCCCACTTATACTGCACATACAAAATTCATATCTATTCCTGCTTGTTATTTAATGATAAGACTCATTATTTTGTTATTCCAACTTATCCTTTCCATTTTTAACAATAATGGTTATTAACAGTAACATTGTTTATTACTTAATGCAACTGATTATCATCGCCTTTGGTATTAATATAAAGTACTATAAAAGTTTCTAACCTATTTGTACTCCTTATCTTAAGGAAGGGATAGAGAAAAGATCCTTATTTCTCCAGTGGTCCGGAGTAGGGCAGTCAGGACTACTGGGTAGCTCCTCCTCCTCTTGAGCAGGGTCAGAACGAATCATAGCGATCCTCGGGGGAGGGGCTCCCAGGCTGCTGCAGTTTTTTCCGGCCCTGCTCTGCAGGTGGAAGTGGAACTCTGTGCTCCGTTGGAGCAGCGATCCTGAAGATTTTGCAAGCAAGCTCGCTGGGGAAAGGAAGGTCGTGTGCCTCCAACCCCTCCCCCCTCCTTCTGAAGACAGACTGGCGGCAGAAACGCCACAGAGCGAGCGCAGGAGCCGACAATCCTAGTCAGCTAGGACCCGGCTCCTGCAGAGGCAAGTCGCAAAAGCGTCCGAGAACGCTGCGGAGAGCCGCGGGAAGTGAAGAAGCTCGGCAGAGCCTTCCGGAGCGGCGGTGGCCTCACTGTTTGCACTTTACTCGTGAGTAAACTGGGACCCGTGGAGAGGCCTCGGATCCTCGAGGAAGCGGGGGGGAGGGTATTTCCCTTTAGCTGCTTATGGGCCCTGCCGAGCCGGTTCAAAAAAAAAAATTGGATCAGAGAGCTTACCCCAGGGAAGAAAGGGGACATAATTGGAAGCTAAGAAGGGTCAATGCTTCCTTATCAGAGACCCCCAATCCCAGCAATATGACAGGGCATTAAAGGGGACGCTGTGCTAGCAATATAGTAATCCCTGCCCATGCCTCTCTTTACTTTAGGCGGGAAGAATTGGTGGGAATGACGTCACAGGCTGGTACAGTAGAGCTGAAAGGGGCTGAGTCCTCCTTGACTTGCTCGGATTCCCCTATGCTACTAAGACAAAACCTCCCCTCTCAAGGGGAAAGTCTAGGAAGAGGCGACCCTGACCTAACAGGCCCAGAAGCCAAAGCAAACATACTGGCCTGGCTTCAAACAGAAATCAAAAAAGGGATAGAGGATGCAGTTAAGAACTTAAAAGGGCATCCGGCCTCCCATAAGAAAGACAAGCAACAGCCTAGTACCTCTAAGGGAAAAAGGCGTGCAGAACCCTCTGTTCAACTAAAACCCAAAAGGAAGAAAATGAGGGAATGGGAGGAGGAGGAATCTAGTGACTCAGACGATTTCCTAGAGGGCTCTGAAACATCCCACAGATCATCAGGGAGTGAGGAAGGGGAATTGTCTGAAGAGGAAGAGGTGGATAATAGCCAAATGCAATCCAGGCTTTTTCCATCTGTGATGTATTCCAATTTGCTTAACAAAGTATTGAGAACTCTGGAAATTTCACAACACCCTGTAGGCAAGGCAGAAACAGAACCCTCCCATCCCCAAGGTCTTGAGAGGGCCCTACCTAAGATGGGACCTAAACATTCAGGTGTTCCCTTGCCTGCCATTTTTCATGATGTCCTCAAAATGGAATGGGATAACCCAGCCAAGCCCAAATTGTACCAATCTGTTTTTCACAAGTTTTATACCTTGAGTTCTGATGACTCTAGGAAAATCAAGCTGCCGATCGTGGATGACCCCGTTACAAGCCTGGCAACTACTTCAGTCCTACCAATGGACGCAGAAGGCATGCCCAAGGATCCGGCTGACAAGAAGATAGAACAGGCCCTGCGCAGGGACTTTGAGGCCTCGGCGGCATCACTCAAAACATTAGCAACCGCGTCCTTATTCGCTAGGGCAGCCTTCACCTGGGCTTCGGACCTGGCGGCGGCAGGGAGAGAAGTTCCCAAGGAGATCAAAAACGAAGTGAAGAAGATAGCCCTTGCGGCAGCCTTTGCAGCGGACGCCACCCTGGATTCATTCCAGATGTCTTCCCGGGCTATGGGTTTCAACGTGGCAGCACGAAGGAACACATGGCTACGGAGTTGGGACGTGGATCAGCAGGCACAAAGCAGGGTGGCGGCAATCCCATATTCGGGTAGAAAACTCTTTGGAGAGGCTTTGGACAGATATTTGGTGGAAAATGCGGAGAAGAAGAAAGTGCTTCCATCAAAAAGAAAGGATTCAAGGTACAAAGGAAGGCACTCCTTTCGGGACTTCAGAAGAGCCCCCAGACAGAACATGGATAGACCATTCAAGAATAAGTGGCAAACTAAACCTAGATCTGACGCCAGACCCTTTGCATACAGAAAACCAACTGGCCAACACAAGGGACAGAAGAAAAATAGTCAGGCATGACTATCCGTCTCATGCGGAGGTGATACAGATCGGGGGTCGCCTCCAAGATTTTGCGCCTCAGTGGGAGCGAACGGTGTAGGACAAGTGGGTTCTGGAAACGGTATCCAAGGGCTATTCCCTGGAATTCGTGAAGGTCCCAGCCAAACGCTTCATCCAGGTGTCCAGGAGTCAGTCTCTCCAAAAACATCAGAAGATAAAACAAGCTATCAAGCATTTGCTCCAAATTCAGGCAATAGAACAGGTACCCCCACGCTTCAAGAAACAAGGGGTGTATTTAGTGTTCTTTATAGTCCCGAAAAAGAATGGAGAGATCAGAGCCATCCTAGACCTGAAATGGCTGAATCTTCACATCAGATCAAGAAGATTCAAAATGGAAACGATGAAGTCCACCACGGGAGCGATCCAGAAGGGGGACTTCTTGGCATCCATAGATCTGTCGGAGGCCTACTTGCATATTCCTATACGTCCTTCACACAGGACCTGCGATTCGCCTACGACGGGGATCATTTTCAGTACAGAGCTCTTCCCTTCGGCCTGAAATCAGCTCCGAGAGTTTTCACCAAGGTGCTCGTGACACTGTTGGTCTTCCTCAGAGTCCAAGGAGTAGCCCTGTCTCCGTACCTCGACGACATCCTCATAGAGGCGCCATACCTTCAAACAGCACAGACTGCGTTCGCAAAGACCTTAGCTTGCCTCAAGGGTCACGGATTCATCGTGAACCGGCAGAAGAGTATACTGCAACCCACCCAGCGGATCATGCACTTGGGGGTGACAGTAGACACAATACTGGACAAAGCCTTCGTCTCTATGGAGAGACAACAAAAGATTCTATCCCTGATCAAGTCAGTACAAGCAGGCAAACCAGTGGAAGTGATGCAACTGGCCAAGCTACAAGGCATGATGGTGTCCTGCCAGGAGACCCTACAATGGGCCCGGTTTCACACCAGTCCACTTCAGAGGTTCCTGCGCCCATATCAGAGGGTCATATGCAACAAATGGCACAGGCTGGTGGAAGTTCCTCAGTCGTTGTCCAGGGACCTGGACTGGTGGCTGGACCCGCACAGGTTCACAGAAGGGTCCCCGCTAAGGGAACCAAGCAGAACATTGATCACAACGTACGCGAGCCTGACGGGCTGGGGAGCACACATGATGGGCAGAGTAGCACAAGGCGAGTGGCTACCCGAGGAAAGAGAAGCAAGCATAAACCTCCTGGAACGCAAAGCCATAAAAAACGGGCGGCGGAGTTCGAACCCCACTTGCTAGGCAGTCATGTGATGATCCTCACAGACAACATGACAGCGAAGGCCTACATAAACAGGCAAGGGGGCACCAAGTCCAAGGCTCTGACCAAGGAGACAGAAGAGATCTTCTCCTGGGCAGAAAGGAACATAATATCGATAAAAGCGAGCCACATCGCAGAACGTCACAGGAGACTGGCTGAGCCGGAACAGAATCGACCACTCGGAATGGGCCCTGAACAGTCAGGTGTTCGCGGCAATCTGCCAGAGGTTTGGCACCCCGGTGGTGGACCTATTTGCCTCAGCAAAGAACAGACAGGTAACAAAGTTCTTCTCGAGACACAGCGATCCGGAAGCCTTGGGAGTAGATGCGCTGACTCAGGAGTGGCCAAGAGGTCTCCTTTACGCCTTCCCCCCGCCGAAGATAATACACAGGGTGCTCCAGAGGATCTTCGACATGAAGGTGGATGTCATCCTGATTACGCCTTTCTGGCCGAGGAGACCATGGTTTCAGGACCTCATGAGGATGTCATGCGAGGAGCCATGGACTCTGCCACACAGGGAAGATCTTCTAACACAAGGGAGCATTCGGCACCCAGATCCAACCTCTCTAAGATTGATGGCCTGGAGGTTGAAAAATGGTCAGCTGAGAGACCTGGGATACCCTGACAAGGTTATTTCCACAATGTTAGCCTCGAGGAAAGGATCAACTAACAAGAGCTACGGCAGAACGTGGCAAGTGTTCAATGACTGGTGCAGGAAGAACAGATGGGACCCAGTTCTGGCCCCCGTGAAGCAGATCCTGCTGTTCCTGCAGGATGGACTGGATAAAGGACTCAGCACCAGTACGTTGAAGAGACAGGTGGCCGCAATCTCAGCCATCAGGGGTGCCAAGTCAGGGTCCTCCCTCACTTCACACCCCCACGTCAAGAGGTTCCTGAGAGGGACTATGTTGCTGAACCCGCCCCCAGTTCACCACTTCCCTTCCTGGAATCTGAACCTGGTGCTGAAAGCGCTCACTAGGGAACCCTTTGAGCCAATGGCGACCTGTTCTCTAAAGAACCTGACCCTTAAAACAGTTTTCCTAGTGGGTCTGACTTCAGCTAGGCGGGTTTCTGAGATAGGGGCCCTCTCGGTTAGCAAGGACCTGTGTGTTTTCCATCAGGATAAGGTGGTTCTGAGAACAGATCCGGCCTTCATACCTAAGATAAATTTGGCTTTCCATAGAGGGGAAGATATTGTTTTGCCTTCCTTTTGTCCAAACCCAAGTCATGATAAGGAAAGGGAATGGCACAAGTTGGACGTTAGACGGTCCCTGAGCTTCTATATCGATAGAACTAGGCAGATAAGGAAGGGTTAGAGCATGTTTTTTTTCCTTTAGAAAACACACCTTGGGAGGGAAAGTGACACCTTCCACTCTGAGCAGGTGGATCAGGGAGTGTATTGCACTGGCCTGTAGGGCCAGGAATCTTCCGCCCCCGGAAGGAGTCAAAGCCCACTCTCTGCGGGGTGCAGCCACCTCAGCAGCGTATAGATCTTTCCCATCCTTGGAGAGGATTTGTAAGGCGGCAACGTGGAAGTCAGTCCACACATTCACTAAGCACTACAGAATAGATCAGTTAGCGTCGGCCGATGCAGCCTTTGGCCGGAGGGTGCTATAGCACGTCCTGGAGGCCTAGTATGCCCACCCATGGGAGCACTGCTGTGCATATATCCCAGTAGTCCTGACTTCCCTACTCCGGACCACTGGAGAATGGAAGATTTGTTCATTTACCGTGAAGCTTCCTTTCTCGGTGGTCCAGGAGTAGGGCAGTCACAACCTCACCCAGAAACTCAAGTAAGGGGGTGAGACAGCGGATAAGTTGGAGGGCATAATGACAGAAGTCTCAACCCGGCTTAGGTTCTACCGGGGAAGTGTTATCTTGTTTCTCTGTTTGTGGTATTGTTTGTTTGTTGATGTTATGGTTATCCGAAGAAGCTTAGTTGCAGATTGGATACGGACAGATGGGGAACTGATATGGGCTTGAAAAGGAACTGCAGCAGCCTGGGAGCCCCTCCCCCGAGGATCGCTATGATTCTTTCCGACCCTGCTCAAGAGGAGGAGGAGCTACCCAGTAGTCCTGACTGCCCTCCTCCTGGACCACCGAGAAAGGAAGCTTCACGGTAAGTGAACAAATCTTCCATTCACTTCTATTTATCATTACCTTTTACTTATGCTTTGCTTATCTATATCTATAATATTGTCTTTATGCTAATATTTCCAAATTATACAGTCTAGTCTACCAATTTATCTACCTGTTCTGCCAATTATCTTTATATAATTTATTATCTTACAATTAGATTAAAAAATGTATCCATACGCAATCACTTTCAAATTTACGAGATTAAGACTTCTTATAAATTTTGTCCATTATAAGCGAAATATTTTCCCTATTTCTCTTCAAATTCTTTAATTGGCCAGTTTGGTGTAGTGGTTAAGAGCACGGGACTCTAATCTGGAGAACCAGGTTTGATTCCTCACTCCTCCACTTGAAGCCAGCTGGGTGACCTTGGGTCAGTCACACAGCTTCTAGGAGCTCTCTCAGCCCCACCCACCTCACAGGGTGTTCTGTTATGGGGATAATAATAGCATATTTTGTAAACCGCTCTGAATGGGTGTTAAGTCATCCTGAAGAGTGATATATAAACTGATTATTGTTGTTGTTGTTGTTATTGTTATTATTATTTATATAATTCATGATTCCAGGGTTTTATTGTATCATCTGTTTGTACAGATATTTTAAATCTTATTAACTTGTATTTTGTTATGATGGACAAACTGGTCCATCATAACAAAATACAAGTCTAACTGGTCTACTGAAATGAATTGTAGTATTTGTATTTTGTTATGATGGACTATCTAACTTGTACTGAAATGAACTGTGCTGCTATGGGGTTAGGATGTTATGGCCTATGGCTACAACAATAAATATTTTGCTTGTTTGCTTGCTTGCCTCTCACCTCAGTCACCTGGTACTGAGATTCTTCTCAAGGTTCTTCCACCCACTGGCAGAGGGCATGGACGCCTCGAGTCCCCAATGGCCTAAAGAACTCCTATACACATTTCCACCACTATTGATTATACCGAAGCTTCTGAGGAAAATAGCAGAGCAGGAAGCAGAAATAATGCTCATAGCCCTGCGGTGGCCAAGGAGGCCCTGGTTCTCAACAGTACAGTTTATGTCAAGTATGTCTCTACTCCAACTACCAACACAACCAGATCTACTGCACCAGGGGTCCATCTGGCATCCACATCCAGAGTGGCTATCACTAACTGCCTGGAGATTGAGAGAGAGTCATTCCACATAATGTCATTTATTAGTTCAAATGGTGCTTTGGTGAAGGCTGACAACGCCACATGCAGTCTCCATGTTGGGAACTGGTGTACCATAGGAGGGCTTACTTATGTTGCTTCCCGAAGGAATCTCTTAACATATGGATGTTTGGACAGGTGTGTCCCTTCCACATGGGGAAGGACTGTGATGAGTGCTGCTGTCTCTTTTCGTAATGTTGCTAGCTTAAGACCCACAGATAGGCCCTCTTGTAGAGATCCCAGTACAGTTGTTATTGTGGCATTTAAGGGATCCAGCTTCTTTTGTCTGGTCCACTATAGAAATGCCTTCCAGGAAGAATTGTATATTCTGATTGTTGACTTCTTCCTGGAGGCTAGAAGGATATTTGTGATTTCTGGGGAATATCCTATTCTCCTAAGATGGCTGAAACTGAAGACCATCTTCTTTGCAGCCATCACTTCAGCATGTCAGATTTCAGAACTCAGTGCACTCTCTATTTGACCAGACCTCTGTATCTTCCACAGAGACAAAGTAATGTTAAGAACAGATCCCACATTTATTCCTAATGCCTATTACAGGTTCCAGAGAGCTCCCCACCTTCTTCCAAACCCCAGCCATTCAAAAGAAAGATATTAGCACAACCTGGATATTAGACATGCTCTCAAAACCTACTTGATTAGGACTGAATAGATAAGAAAGTCAGATACCCTATTTATTAACATAACACCTCCACCAAACATGGGATGGAAGATGATATCAGTTGTTACAGGACACGGCATAAAGACTTGTATTAGGGAAACTTACAGATACCTCAAACTTGAAATCCCCACAGGGATCACAGCACTCTCAGCCAGAAGTGTGGCCGCCAATTTAGCCTTTCAGAAAAATGCCTCAATCGAAGTATGCAAAGCGGCCACTTGGTCATCAGTATCAACATTCATAAAGCACTACCTATTACCTATAGCTAATGCAGCCTTTGATAGGAGAGTCTTGCAGCACATAGTCCAAAACAAAGATCTCAACCCACCCAGAAAGTAAACAACTGCTTTGGGAGCACCCAAGACATCCTTTGCCTCAGAGGGAGAATGGACTTTTAGACATTAACCGTGAAGGGTCCTTGTCCTCTGAAGACAGGAGGATATCTTGCCCTCCCAGAATTTTCATCCAATGAAACCCTATAATTTAGCTGCTCCTCTCTCTCTCTTTTGTCTGCCTGTCTGACTCTATCATAATTCAGAGTTCTGCACTAATATTCTCTCATTTTAAGGAAATGCACTGCTGTGTGGGGTCACCTGAACTGAGGAAGGGTGGTCCCAAGAGGGAGGAGTAAGAATTCAACTTCCTACCTCTCTGACTGGACGATGGGAATCATTCAAGATGTCCTCCTGTCCTCAGAAGAGAAGGACCCTTCATCCCAAGATCTATGGAGGGGCATTGTAGTTACTGGTTGGTTTACTACTTTTTGTCCAGAAAAATACTAAGCTTTTTTAAAAAGCCATTTACTCCCTGGAAGAAAGCTTCATTATGTGTGCATGTTTATGTGTATGTATGTGTGTGCACATGTGTGGGTGTGTGCACATGTGTGTGGAGGGAGTAAAACGTTTTAGATACAAGATAGCATCTTTCTCAAAAGTGAGGAAGACCTGGGGCACTTTTTTCTTTTTATCAGCTTCTTTGTGAGGGAGAGAAAGAAGGAGGAATAGGGAGTGCAGATATACAGCTAAACTAACCAGAAGGATGCCCTTTTGGAATCACCATTAAAATTAGATACACATTGGCATATTAATCTAACTTTTCCAGCTATCATGACAATATGAAAGGGATAAATAGAGGCTTTTCCCGCCCCACTACCTTGCCAGGAATTGATCAATTGTGCAGTACTTCATAAGTTAAAAAAGCTTGAAGAGTTCTGTTCTTGGAACTTTACATTTGGCTTAATGTCATTAAGAACGGAAAACTAGGTTAAGAATGGAAAACTGGGGATTCGTTTTCGTTTTCTTGGCCATGTCGGACGCTCCTCTCCGCGGGTCCGGGAGGAAGCGCCCGAGCACCCTGACCGGGCGGCTGATCTGCGAAGATTAGCCCCCAGGACTCCCAGTGAGGGAGGCAGGGTTCGGAACACTGCGGGAAGAGCCCCCTGAAAACCAATGCAGGGGGTAAATTGCCCGTTTGTTCCTATGGAGGCTGGCAGACGTGCGCGGCGCCTCGAGTGCTGCCGGGCCATGGAAAACGGCAAAGAACAGAACTAGGCGGAAGCCTGTAAGTAAGCGAATCCCTTCTGTTATTACAAGCGCACGCGAAGGAGTGGTGGGATCTGAAGCTAAGAAGTCTCGTTCTTCCCCCTCGCTGAGTTTCAGAATTCGGTTGGCGGTCCCCCCCCCCTAAAATGGCAGCGAAAAAACAGAGTCCCACTTTGGGCAAGTCAATTTCGGCTGCCCTACAGGGGAAAGGAGAGTCGCTTGAGGAATTGGTGAAGAGGTCGGTTATCGAAGCCATAAAACCCTTTGTTGACAAGCTGAATGAAACAGATCAAAGGGTGGGCTTAATTGAGAGCGAAGTGAAAACCATTAAGGAAGTAGCGGGGGGGGGGGGAACGTGGAATAAAGTACAAATGGCTATTTCCGGAAGGTATTTGGTTCAGTTTCAAAGATCAAGCTTACAAGATAACATCAGAAGATCAACTAAGGGATTTTGAGGACAAAAATCCGGAATTTCAGCAAGACACCAAGCAAGAAGAAAAGGCGAAGTCTGAAGGGGGGGGGAGGAAACGAGCACTGCGGCTGCAGTTGCTCAGAGAGAATTGCGTCCGGGGCCCAGGAGGGGGAGGAAGACTTAATTTGAATTGTAATTTGTATTTAGCAAGGTCAACCACTCCATCAATATCATACAAAGCTGTAATTTTTTTTTAAATAATGGCAGTATGAAGGGAAAGCATTCTGTGTAGTGTAGTGTTGTTATATGTTGCTGGTTTTTTTTCTTTCCTTCCCCTGTCCCCTTTCTTTCCCTCTGTATCGTTAGTTAATGTAGTTAATAAAATAAAATAAAATAAAAAAGAACGGAAAACTAGGAAGCAAGGCAGTGAAAGCAACTTTGAAAAAAGCAATGCTCACCACTGGCCTTCATATCAATGAACTTGCTGGCTTTAAATATACTTCAAAAGAAATCTGTTTAAACCTGTATCAGTTAAGAATGCGGACATTAGAGCAGAAGATTCCAGCAAGAAGAAGCATGAGATGGAGGAGTTGAAGGTATCTGTTCAGACATAGTGCAGACTTATATGGACTGTGCCTAGTTTATGAATGGAATATTGAACTTCCTGAAGGTGTTTTTTGTACTCAGAGGCAAGGAGGGCATCTTGATTGATGGATAATCCCTTTCATTGGTGTTTGAATGCAGGACAATTCACCAGCTTCTTGTCTGTATGGAAGGAGGCCCTCCACAACTGATTTCAACGAACTAGCAGAAACAGTGCTTTTAACTCTCACTGCAAAATAAGTAACTGAAAACTGAACATAAACACTAAGATAAACCTCAAGGATAGCAATATGAAGGCCTAGGGAACAAAATAGAAAAATTTGAGGAAGGGGCGGAGATTTCTCTTCATTTTTCCCTAATGCTTTTTTCAATTTTTCAGGTGGAGAAATTGGGAGGAAAAACTCCTATGAAATATATGCTATTTTTGAATAATTACTGAAAATGTGCAGAATAAAGGTTTTTATATATAAAAACACCTTATTTTTAGAATCATTCCTGTTTATAATGTAGATATTTTCAAAGATATTTCCGTTGTTCAACTATTACTGATTTTGTCCACAATTAGTATGCTGTAATGATAATACACAGTAGAAGACTTCAGGAGTTTCAATAAAGGGTTTGCACTTTTAAAAAATCAGTATATTTGGATCTGGATATCCAAAATACTATATATATATATTTGGTATTCCAGATACTGTGGTGCAAAAATACTGATTTAGTATCTGGATCTGGATTTTATTATGAAATCCAAATGTGTTGTCTCCATTATTCCCTATGGGGGATCTTTTCTGGGGGTGGGGCTGGAGGGGCTTTTCTCAAGCAAACTCCACCAAAATTGCAGAAGACCTGGTCCTTCCTGTCCACTACAGACCCTGCAAGTTTCAAGTGAATTGGACCATGGGAGCACATTCCACGAGCACCCGAACACGTCCCCCCCCCAGCCATTCTTTGTTGTAGCTTATAGGGAGAGGGCGATCGCATGCCTTCTCTAGGATAAAGAAGGCTTACCCAAACACAGAAGAACAACCACTGACCCAAAGCCTACTCAAAAGAACTAGCAAAGCCCAACATAACTGGAGAAACTCAGCAGAACCCACCTCTCAGAACTCCTTGCTCTGAAAGTACGGCTTGGGTTTTCTCTCTCTTCTTTTTTTCGTTGCTTTCCTGGCCGAGGAGAGGAGGTTGGAAATGGGAGTTGACTCTATTCATCTTTCAGAGTCCCTTCCCCCTCCCTCCCAAACTTTCAGAAGGAAAAAACTAAAATGCATGTGCTAAGGTAACATAGGTTGCAGCATTTTGCAGTTTCCTCTCCCACGCGTACTTACAGTTTTACTTCTAGTATAGAAAACTGACTTGTAATCCTGTTTAGGCTTGCACTGTAAGGCATTTATACTTCTAAATAACATATATATGCTAACTAGTATAATTTTATGTGCTCAGCAAATTATAAATTATGGTTTCTATCCTGGTAAAAACAGACTTCAGAACCAAAAGGGAGGTTTGAAATTTTGGAGATTCTTGTCAACAAAGTAGTTATGGTTGCTTTATAAATGTGTGTGGATGGGTGGGTGGGGATGTGAAATCTTCCAGAGACCTTACTTTAATGCATAGGATTTGAATTGGCTCAGTTCAAATATATACAGACCACGTCTAGCTGCATTTTCTTGTTTCTTTGTTTTTCTCCAGGAATTTCTGCTTATAATAAAAAAATTGCAGCTCCTTGTGGTTGTTTAAAATAAAACAAAAATATTATGTAGACTTGAATTAATTGTCATATAGCAGAATAACAGAGTTTACTGATAGATAACCCGGTGCCTGAGATTTTTAGACATCTCATCCTGTAGGTCACAGATATCTCAATGCTAAATTAGTTTTCTTCTAAATTTTTTGTTTGAGGGAAATCTGTTTTTTTCAATTGTTTCATTTTACATCATCAGAAATGTGAAATGCATGCTAGTGTAGTAATTCCAAAAAGTATCAAGATTCCTGCTGTACATTTTATTTATTTTATTTCTGTTACTTATAGTCTGCCTTTCTCAATGAGACTCAGTGTGGATTGCACAGTGTAAATCAATGTGATCAATGCCTGGGACATTCAATAAAAATACAATAAGATATGGTTTGCAGAAACTTGAAAAAAATCAGAAGTTTGATACAGAGCTGAAACAGTGCTGAAACAAAGCACAATTTAATGTGACATATTAAATAACTGCCAAGTAGGAGCATACTTACAGCAATAGTAGTAGTCTGTCTGTCTGTCTGTCTGTCTGTCTGTCTGTCTGTCTGTCTGTCTGTCTGTCTGTCTGTCTGTCTGTCTGTCTGTCTGTCTGTCTATCTATCTATCTATCTATCTATCTATCTATCTATCTATGTGTACAGTAGTAGTCTATCTAGCATTCTGTTTACCAAAACTTCTCTTTGAACCATTTCCTTACAGTACTGCCCTATTAGGTAAGGGTAGTCCCCTGTGCAAGCGCCAAGTCATTACTGACCCATGGGGGGACATCGCATCATGATGTTTTCTTGGCAGACTTTTTACAGGGTGGTTTGCCATTGCCTTCCCCAGTCATCTACGCTTTACCCCCAGGAAACTGGGTACTCATTTTACCGACCTCGGAAGGATGGAAGGCTGAGTCAACCAGCTTCCGCCAGAATCGATCCCAGGTCATGAGCAGAGCTTGGGCTGCAGTACTGCAGCTTACCACTCTGTGCCGCAGGGCTCTACACTGCCCTATTACCTGTGTTAAAAAAAAAGCCCTTCATCCTGTCAAGCAGTATGTGGATATTTGTAAGACGAATATAATGGCAAAATTGGGTTTATAAAATATTCCTCTTAGAAATTAGTTTTGCATTATAAGTTAAAAGTTTATAAGGCATTAAAAACCATGTCCTTGAATTAGGGAAGGTTAGGATAAAAATCTGATTTGTTTTTAAAGTGAAAACTTTGTTTTTATTCTCTGTAAGGTGTGGTAATAAAGGACGGAAGGCAGCAAGGTATAGCCCAATCTTGTCAGATCTTGAAAGCTAAGCTGGGTTGGTACTTGAATGGGAGACCACCAGGGAAGACTCTGAAGAGGAAGTCAATAGCAAACCACTTCTGCCTCTTGCTTGTCTTGGAAACTCCTTGTTTGGGTCGCCGTAAGTCAGTTGCAATTTGATGGGACATATATATGTACGTAAGACAGTAATAAAATGATTTTCATTTTTTTCATTGCTCATCGAATACATGAAAGTACTATTTTAATTTTTATTTAATATATTTGTCCTGCCCTTTCAATAAAGCTCAGGACAGCTACCATTATGGGTTAAAACCTAGATAAATAGTTCATGATAATACAAGATGCTAAAATACAAACTGTGAAACAATAACTTTATCCTCACTATTAAACTAGAGATGTAGGGTAATTCTCCCTGCCACCCCCACCCCCCAAACAATCAAATTTCTGTGCCTGTCAAAACCAGCCCTGAAAGATCCTCAGGAATACCATGAAAAACGTAAGACTAATTGTAAGGAGAGACATCTCTTTTGTTTGGGATGTTGGCAAGAGTAGAGAGCAATTGCTTTTGAAACCATTGAGGAAGTAATCAGGATATGGGACAGAATCTTCTGATTTGATTTGGGGCTGAGTGACAAACCAGTGTTGGAGAAGGATTACTGTTAGGATACTGTCTTCACAGTTCAACTGGGTGTGGGGCTGTCATTTGAAATTATTCCATCTGTATCTGAAGAAAACATTGAAAATGATTGGCTATAGTGTAGTTGATTTCATGGAAAAACACTTGAGTCTGAGACTGAATATCAAAGTTGGGTGTCAGCTTTTCTTGGATGGATTTGAAACACAAGAACTGAACTGGATTTGACAAAAATGTATTTTGAATTTTGAATTGAAGTATTTTTCTTTTTTACTTTGTCTCTTCAATGAATCAGTCCCAATACAAAGGTGGAAAAGTTGCACTTTTTACATTGACAACTATGTCTTCTGGGGTACAGCTGCTTTTCTGTTTTACTCATGTACAATTAAATCTACTCTAGCTTATTAGAGATTGCAAATGTGATTGACTTACATTGCTTACTTTTACTAGTAGTCCCTTTATTCAAATGAGTTATAATAATACTAGCAGCTGGGAGGCCTAGACAGAGCCTGTTAGATTTTATGTATTTACCATGTACGGCCTCGAAGAGGGAGGTAAACCTGTTTCTCCAGTTTCCGGAGTAGTACTTGGAAATGGAATTAGTGAGATGGAGTGACACTTGTCCTGTGGGCATCTGGGGATGCAGTTGAGTTGGTGCTGTAGAAAGGCATGTTCGATCTTGTCTTCCCAGTCCTGCTGAATATCTCAAGACGAGTGTCGTCGTCATCATCAAGCTAATTTCCGATACTCTTGTTGGAACTGTATTTTAGAATGTGATTGCAGCTTGCTTTAGCCTCTTTGAAAGGGAGAGGAGGCCTTGGGGCACTTGGAATGGAATGCTTTCTATGGAATTAGAAGCACCAATCCTTCGTTTTTTTCAGTATCAAGGGCTGAATAAAAAAAAAAAACTATTATGCAGAGCAATTTATAAAACATAAAAAGCAAGCTTTTGTTTGTTTGTTTTTGCTTTCTACTCTCATACCACTATGTTTTTTTCCCTAGCATTTTTCTTGGTAGCTCAAGGGAGTATTATTCAGAGTATCCTCTTAGCTCTGGTGCTCTTGTGGTTTGTTTGGAGCCTGAACTCTGTGAGTTTTATATTCACAAATACATACCAGTATTTAACTAAAGAGCTTTTATTTGGTGACTAATGTCTTTGACTGGTCTATGCTAGGCTGGCAAACAGCTGTGTGCTCTAGGTTCTTTTATGAGGGACGGAGTCTTGGAAAGTATTTGAAGAGAAGGTTTATCTTCTCTGACCTTGGAAAGTGAGGTGTTCGTTCACATTAAAAGAAGCTTTCTTTTAAAGTAATCACACTCACAGGCATTAGGAGGTGGATTGTGTTTACAGCTGACCCCACCCTGCCTTGCCTGTTGCAAGAATCTGAAGCAGCGATTGTGTTTTTAGAAGTAGAATGACAGAGAAAAATTCCCTAGAGGCAAATGCAGTGTGTGAGCTCTACACGCCAGTACAGACACATGGGGTTGGGAACTCCCAGAGAGAGAGAGAGAGTGAGAAGGAGAGGAAAGCGTAAGCAGAAGAGCAAAGCAGAGCAGGAGGTGGAGGAGGGAGAAAGCTCTACTCTTTAAAACAACAACATCAAAATCCCCCCCCCCCCCCAACATCAACTTTGATCCTTAAACTGAGCAATTTGGATTTTTTTCTTTCAAAAACTCTGGTCTCCACATTTTATTGAAATCCCTTTTGCATTCTGGGATCAACTCAGCTGCTGGGTAGAAATTGCCCAGACTGACATGATGTACCTCTGGGTGAGTAGAGATCTGTGTGAGAGCTTAACACGCTTTGCACATATAAGGAGTGGAAAGCTGAAGATCCTCTGCTAGTATGTGCAGCCTCCCTTTTTGGACTGCAGTCTTTTCAGTCTTTCCTCAAGCTAGGTATTAGCTTGCCCCTTTAAAATATATATATTTTTAATTGAGGTATGTAACTGAATTGTATGGAATTGCATTTCTTTTACATTTGAATGCTTTTGATCTTGTCATTTCTGAGGAGTTCCAAAGAAAAAGAGAACTTTGTTTTGGGAGAGTCATTTCCTGACACCTGTAGGTAAAAGAAACAATTTTCTTGTCCTCATAAGTGTCAGGCAATGATACAGATTCTTCTCAGATTGGGGTTTTGATGTGACTGAAGGATGTTACTGGTGATGAAGGGGGGACTCAGCAACTGAAGTTGTATAATGATTGAATGCCAGCCAAGGATGAAATAATCAGAGGTAATTTATTATTGTGGTATGTGTGGCCTGAAAAGGTGCAAGGACACCTTGCCTGCAGTGCTAGGATTACTAGAGCTGGGACACAAAGCATTGGGTAAACTTTCTTCCATGTTCACAAAGGCCAAGTTGTTTTGCATGTTCAAAGTGCTGAGCAGTTTTGTTAGAGTAGGTGAGTAATTTATAAATAAATAATTTGATAGCCAATGTTCTCACTCTCCAATGTAATATGTAATTCAGAGGTTTGATAATAAATTACGAAATTATTTTTGTGGAGCAATCCAAATTTTTTTCCATAGAAATCATTCTCAAATTCACATCTTGCCATTTCTGAATAAAAGATGCAAATTTAATATTTTCTCCTTACCAACATTTTAAACCTGGCTTAGTTGATTATAAGCAGACAGAATTAAGATAAACTTGTACATGTCTCTGATATTGAAGTAACCTATTACAAATAGATATAACTTGTGTATAAATATAACACATTTTAAAGCAAAAAAGTGTTGAGAAGTGGTGGTGGTGTGGGGGGAGTAAAGATAACTGTTGGCGAGACGTCCAGTTTCTGAATCATGGGAAATAATTTTGCTCTCAGTATTTGAGTTTTGTTGGATGCTGTTACGAATGAGAATATACAGAAGGGAGTGGAAGCTTGGAAGTAGGGGAATATATTGTTAGCAATGTTGTGAAACTTTTCCACTGGAGATTTTTTGATGGCCCTTGCTACAGTTGTCAGCTTTTTAAACCACCTACTTCTCTTGATCTGCAGACTTAAGCAGGTGATAATGCTTCTCTCCATGCTGTGAAAAGCTTCTCTTGCTGATTTCTGCAGATCAAGCTGCTGCTTCTGCTAAAACCACTGGACCAGACATGGTGGGCTCATGGTGGGCTCATGCTTCCTGGTTTGTTTGCGACCCTCCTGCCTGTATACTTTCAGACAGGGCTCTTTAACTACAAAGGTTCAGGTACTTGCATGTATAAAAATAAAATTGAGATACTCTAGATTCTACACTGCGTTGTGTGAAATTCATTATGTGCAGAAATGCAGATAGCTACCGCCCTGGACTTAACAATGTTTGGTTATAATTTTGCTCAACAAGTAATTCAGTTGTGGAATAAAAGCCAGTGGATGTAGTGATGGCCACAAGCGTAGATGGTTTCCACAGGTGATTAGATAAATTCATAGAGGAGATCCATCCATTAATGGCAGCTAGTCAACATGACTAAAGGGAACTGCCCCATCCTGAGTTGGTAAACTTCCAAATACTGGTGCTGGAAGGCAACATCAGGTGAGGGCCTTGGCCTGTATTGTTCCGCCCTCCAGGGGGACTGATTTGCTACTGCGTGAGTCAGTTTGCTGGACTACATAGATTGCTGGTGTGTCAGCAGGGCATCTCTTAAGTCTTAAGAAAGACAGAAGTGTCCTATTTTCTGAAGGGAAGGTGTGAGGAAAACTACCTTTGCTGTATTAAAAAATATTTTACAAATCATATAGCTTTTCTTATTTCTCTCCACTGTTGAAGTTTTTTTTGCCTCTTGCTGCTCTGAAAAGTGCCGTATTCTTTGATGGCACAGTCAAAATAATGATGAATTGTACCAGTAGCCCACCTGTCTCTTCTGCTGTTGTTTCTGCCCTCCACAGTTTTGCATGTGAGTAATACTTAATACTCTTTTCTTAGTCCCAGCTTCTGATTTTCATATGTAGCTTTATTTTTGAACATGATGGCTAATCAACTTGCCTTTGTGGCTAGTATTAACCTGCATGGCAACTCTAATCCTCTCTCTTCCCTCCCACAGAGTTGTGATCAGCTACTGCCTGGTCTGGTTGTGGGAGTTTGTGGTAGTGGCCCCAGACCTATGGAACACTCTGCCAGAAAATGACAGGAGGAAGGCTTCTCCTCTCATGTTCTTGGGCAGTTGAGGATGGTTAAGGGTGGCAATTCAATTGCAGTAAGACTCTCTTTACAGATTTGGTATATTTTTATTGTTGCTTGAGATGTGGTGGTAGTAGCTGTGCTGTGGTTTAGAGTACTTTGTGTTCTTTTTGTTAGCTGCTCTGAGCCCTTATTGGAGGGGGGGGGGGGTGAGGCTGGAAGGTCAGAGTAAAAATGTTTTATTGCACAAACAAAACAATAAAGGATCTAAGTGTTGTACTAGCCCAGTGGAATATTTAACTTTTCCCCCTTTGAACAATAAACTTCTATAGAAAATTGGAAACTACTTTTGAAAAGCAATTTGCCATGTGGCATGTGCAAGAAAAAGTTTTAAGCCTCCCTGGCCTCACAGAAATCACTTTATGGTCTTTTTGGATTCAGTCTTTTATGTACTTACCTAGTCCTATACCTTGAAATATAGGGTAAGAGCTGTCCCACTCAGTTCTTGTTGGACAACCATATTTGAAACATTGTAGACTGTCTCTGCCATCTTTATTGACCATAAGCTTTATTTCCCTTCTTTGGTGTAGCCAGTTTGTGGTTAAGAGCGCAGGACTCTGATCTAGAGAGCCAGGTTTGATTCCCCACTCCTCCACTTGAAGCCAGCTGGGTGACCTTGGGCTAGTCATAGTTCTCTGGAGCTCTCTCAGCCCCACCCACCCCACAGGGTGTTTTGTTGTGGGGATAACGATGACATACTTTGTAAACTGCTCTGAGTGGGCATTGAATTGTCCTGAAGGGCGGTATATAAATCGAATGTTGTTGTTGTTGTTATTATTCCTAGCCAGGAAGTTCTTTTTTTATACTTCCATTTTTTCTCTAGTTAGTGTTCATCACTTAAATTTTGTCGATTCCCCTTATCCACACCTCTTAAAAAGTGCCTTGGGTGTGGTAGCAAACTTCTCCCTACCAATGGAACCAGTCACTGTCTTGTATGTCATTCCTCTGTTGTATCATCTTCTCCAAACAGTTTCTTCTTTCTTCAGGAAGAAAGAAGAAACTTACCAATGTTTGTTAAAATGCTGTTTGTAGAAGATGATACAACAGAGGAATGGCTTGACAAAGCAATACACCGTGTCTAAATTGCTAGCACACCCGTGGGAGCTTCCTTATCGACCTTCTGGTTCCCGTTGGACTCTCTTCACCCTTCATTGGCAGGTTTGCCTGCAAGAAAGAAGAAACAACTCATTGGAACTGTACATTTTGAAAGACGAACTTTGTATTTATATGCATGTCATTATACATGTGTTGTATGGACTGTATTCCATGCATTGGGGATACATGCGTGCAGATGGATAGACCATAATATTTTTGTAGTATATATATATTGGAATACTTACCTTGCACTTTTTGCACTCATTTGCATTGGCACTTCCATTAAAATTGCATTATTGTTATTATCTGTCAAGTTTCTGTAGACCGTTTGGTCCTTGTTTGGCACCAGTTGGAAATGGACAGGAGAGAAATCAGGCAGGTGACCTACACACTTCTCTTCCATCAGCTCCCACATTTACTTCTGTCTTCACTTTTTACAGCCATGTCACCATCTCAACAGAGTGCTATGCCATTACCTATTCAGTACGGTACTTGCTATTCCTATGCTTATTTCTCAGCTTATTTCTTTGGTTCCCAGCTCGGACACTGCCATTTAATGGGAACTGATGCTTTGACAGGTTGCAGTGCTTCCTCATTGTCCAAGGACGAAGGCTCTAGTACAGAGTATTTCTTCTGACACAGAAATTTCACCCTCTTTTTCCAGAGAGAAGGATGTGATGTCCTCAACATCCTTTATTCCTCAGAATTGTTTTTCCTCTGCTCAGCCTCAGTCTTTGCACTGTTCACACCTCTGGCTGAGAATCACCAGTTCTCCCTGTCACTGAAATACTCAATTAGCTGATCATCCTGTATGAGAGCTATAGGGCCATCTGCTTCTTGCTTACACCCTCTAGGAACTGCTGGGTTGCAAACAACCACAATGATTTTTGAACAGATATTTTTTATGTAGTGGGGGTTGATAGTTAAATACCCTTGCAGAGTGATTTATCCATCCCATGAAAGGTGCAGGTTGTGCAGGTTGCTTTCTCTTTAAGTATTTTACCAATACTGTTTATCCTGACTGACAGCTGCCATATCTTGGCCTTCTCCAGACTCTGTGGAAGAGGCCTCTCTAAAGGAGCAGGTGAAGAGGTCCCCACATTGCAGTGTCTTTTGGGGTTCTAATTAATGCTATTTGGATTGAAGGTCTTCCTATTCTATTGGTGAGACATCATGAATTGCATAATATCCAAATTCAACACAGTATTCTTAAGCATTTTACTTGTAGTCACAGGGGTTTGGTTTACATCTCTAGATCTAAAGGATCTTCATTTTCATGCATGTATATGACTGTAGCATCACAAATATTTATGTTTTGCTATAGGACTGTCTGTCTCCAGAAGAGAATTCTACGATTGGGGCTTTTTTAAGCACTCCAAAAATGTTCACAAAATGTATGACCATTGTGTATGGTTGTCTTCATTATCTATTCATTGCAGTCTTCCCATATAGAGATGACTGACTCCTAGACACCCAACTGTGGCTTTACATTAGCATAGTCAAATCATATCTATATCTTCAAACAGCTCCATTTATTGGAGTAGTCTTCAGATGTAGGCTTAAGTCCTTCTGCCTTGTGACAGGTACTTCTATCATCATCATGACTGTATTTCTCCTCATTTTAGTCCAGATGGTACATCAGGTTCAGAAAATTCTGGACCTCAATGGCCACCTTTTTATTCTTGCCAGTTGTTGTAGACAACAGACTTCTCTTTGTTTTAGGCATTATTTAACGCCTAAGAAGATTGCGCTTGGAAATACAAATATGTCAGACAAATGCTGGAAATGCAAAAAGCATGAAGGATCATTGTATCATATGTGGTGGACTTGTGAGGTAGCTAAGCAATACTGGGGAGATATAATAGAAATAATTAATGAGGTTTTGCAAACCCAAATAAATAAGAACCCAGAATTGTTGCTACTGAACTTGGGAATGGAAGATGTCCAAATGCAGTACAGAACATTGTTATTTTACATGATTACAGCAGCAAGACTTTTGTACGCGCAGAAATGGAAAGTGCAAGAAATACCAACTATAGAAGATTGGATATACAAATTGCTGTACATGGCTGAAATGGACAAAATGACAAGAAAAATTAAAGATCTTGATCCAGGAGAATACATTGCAGATTGGGGGAAATTGAAACAATACCTAGAAAAAAAATGGGATGTGAAAGGAGGACTGTGGCAGTTTGAGAATTATTAATACGTGATTTTATAAAGGGGAGAGAGAAGTAACTTTACCATTAATGGGGAAACTTAGCTATTAATTAATCTAAGCTAATAGTAGTAATAAGGAGATTGTATTAAAAATAGATAGTTTAAACAGTGAAATGTAGATCGATATCTTAGAAAATTGGAGATATAGAAGAATTTGAATATGCTTAGAATAAGTGATACAATATATATAAGATTTAGAAAAATTATAGTTAAGAGTAATTTGAGTAATAAGATGGGTTAGGGGTTGGAAAGCTGTTGGAAGTCAATAAGGAGGGGGGGAAGGGAGGCTGTTATAATTTAGATAAGATGGGGAATTTGTGTATTGAATAATATTTTATGTACTCACCAATAAAAATTTTATTAAAAAAAGACAAAAAAAGACTTCTCTTTGTTTTTACATTAGCTGCCTAATTATTTTAGTGGATGATGCTAAGTGTTGAATATTGTGAATTTTTGTGCAATGGATGTCTGTTACTCTTATTCAAAGATTGTCAGCTTATAAGAGGAGAAATGTGCTACTTGTTTTCAGCACAAATTGTACCGTCAAATTTCAGTAAGTGTGGTGTATCTGAAGATACCTTGTGTCAGTGTTGCCTAAAGAATATAGTTCCTTATTCGTTGTGCTTTCCTCTACACACCAACATCCTGAACTCTTGAATCTGTATATTACTGTGACTTATGCTAGCTCAGAGGATGCCAAGAGTTTGGTACTTGGTGTTAAAGGCACAGTTTTGTTCATTTTAGTGTGCCATCCAGTACATCCTTTATCCTTTAGCATGCCAATAGATATTGGTGTGTCTACTCATACCAAATTAAGAAAACTTGCAATCCTATAGCGTTCTACAGAAAAAAGCATCCAGCTGTTATCCAGCTTTCATATTACTGTTTTTGCTCCTAGGGGCTTTTTCTTGTTGACTTTCTTCAGCTATCGGTCACCGATTTCTGCTGTTCAAAATTTAACTAAATTTCTTGCTACTTTTTTCATATTTATATATTAAAAAACAACAACTGAAAATGGCAAGTATATAAGAACTACACAATAAAGTTAATATCAGCAGGCCACTTGAAAATTCCTTTAGCAACCACAAAAGCCAAACACTGCTGTCTAATGAGTTAAAATTATTGTATGACCTCTTATTAAGCAGTTGTGCAACTTGGAGCCCTATCATTTGGCAAACATTACATAGCAAATGTACTTCCCTATATTCAAAAGAGGATTGTAGCTCAGTGCAATACAGTAATCAAGAATACTGTAGCCCAGGGGCCACAACTGCCTCCTGCCGTTGAGTGCAGCCATCTTCAAACATATTTTGAACTGAACTTGTTTCTTGCTATCAAAAATACAAAGAAACACCTCAGAAAGCATCCAAAGTACACCCAAATTGTTCACTCGCCTGTTGGAAAGGTTGCGGAGCTGTGGGCACATTTGCGCATTGTTGGTGGCAATGTCCATCAGTCACGACATTTTGGAATGAAGTTCTCGCCCAAATAAAAGCGATTGCAGGTTTTGACCTTCAATTTGATCCCCAAATTATCTTCCTTGACTTCTGGCAAAATATAAATGTTCCAACAATCAGGCGTGAATTAATTCATAGCTTACTGGTGGTGGCTAAAACACTAATAGCAGCAAGATGGAATCGGAGAAGTATCCCAAATGTAGATTAATGGTATGTTAAAGTCTGGGATCAGTTCATATTAGAAAAATTAACATATGTTGTACACAAAAAACGAGAATCTCTCTCAAATCGTCTTTCTTTGAAAAGTGGTGGCCCTTCTTTGAATTTATTGCTAGTAAAGGTATGTCTCCTCCGAATGACTTATACCAGACTATTCTTGATAGTTAATCACTCCATCTGTTAGTATATATAGTTAAGACTGTTTTACGTGTATCTTATCTTTGCTGTTGTTACTCCATGATTTTACTGTTATTGTTCAACTTACTATCGTTTCTTCTGTAGTTGTAGTTATGTTTCTTAATAATAATTTTTTAAAAAAAAAATACATAGAAAGCCCTTTTTTAAAATTGTGAAAGATAGTGCTTTTATATGTTCTAGTGTGTTTTGGCCTGCAGAGAGCTAGGGATGAGTGTGACAGAGCCAGGCTGTTGGACAGGGCTTGGGGAAGACCCAGGCTCAAATCCCTATTCATCTACACAGTTCTCTCGGTGACATTCAACTAGTCTTTCAGCCTTTCTTGCTTCACAGGATTGTTGTGAGATCCAGTGAGAGAAGTGTATGCCATTCTGAGCTTCCTGGAGGAAGAGTAGCATGAAAATGATGAGGGAATATGAAATCTCACATGATGCAGCCTGAGGGAAAGATACAGCTGCAAATAATGCACTTAGCTGGTGAGAAGTGGAAATGGTACTGTTATTCAACCAGTGAAAATATAGTTCTATTTCTTGGCTGAGTTTTGCTACTGAACTTTACTCTTGCTCGTATGTAATTAATGGGAGGGCACACTGTAATGGTTCTGAGGAACAACTCAACAGCTGGAAATTTAGCGTCATGGATTTTCTTTGTCTTGCAGCATTCTTGGATTCTGAAATGTAACGTGCTTTCAGGTTTCATATTAACTTCATACTTTCAGCAACTGCTTTGTGCATTGCAATGGTTAGACTGTTGGATTAGGATCAGGAAGGCCCAAGTTCAAATCCCCATTGTGCTATGAAGTTTACTGAGTGAGGCTGGATCAGGTGTTGTCTTCTTAGTCTTACCTACCTCGCCTGGTTCTCATGAAGACAAATTGGGGGGGGGAGTACTGTGTACCACCTATAGTACTTTGGAGAATGGGTGGGATTAGATTTTGTTTTAAGTGTGATACCAATGCACCATTAGGATTGTTTTAGTCACTGATTGCTTTTGCAGTCTCCAACAGCCAAAGCTAACACTAAGATTTCCATGTAAACATAAAATGTGTGGTTCTTGAATACTTTTTATTGGGATGACCAGGGCTTTTTTTCAGCAGGAATGCGGTAGAACGGAGTTCTGGAACCTCTTGAAAATGGTCACATGGCTGGTGGCCCCGCCCCCTGATCTCCAGATAGAAACTCCCCTCTGTCTGGAGATCAGGGGGCGGGGCCACCAGCCATGTGATCATTTTCTCTGAGGGCAACCCACTGAGTTCCGCCACCTCTTTTCCCAGAAAAAAAGCCCTGGGGATGACTGCTTGAAACATTCTGGGATGCCACATCTGTGCTGAAGTGTTTGACAAGCTGCCATCATGTTAAATAATTGGCATTATTGAAATTTTGGCTTTTCCTTTCGGGAAACATGATGCCTGAAAAAGGATAATTGGCACACCAAAGAGAATGGGCAAATGATCAAAAAGGGGTAGAACAGTAAATTGTGTTAATAGTGGTTTGATTTTTAAAGAAGCATTGAACTTTCCCTAGCATCAAAGATGTCATTGTAAATCATAGAAATTAATTCAAATAAAATCATTTAAAAATTATTTAGGATATTTTTGCTGCCATGTCCAAGTCCTGCTGGAGGCAATTTACAATTAAAACAATGTAATAATATATATTTAAAAAGCCATTGGACCTAAACAGCATAAAAACTGTCCATAAAGCAGAAGCAGACCATTAAAAGCTGGTAAGATTAAATCCATAATTAAAAGCTTGGGGAAAAGATGTGTTTTGATCTGGCACCTAAAAGAAAGTAAAGTAGTCACCAGAGGCAAACATTAAGGAGGGAGGGCTTTCCAGAGGTGAGGTGCCACCACAGAAAAGGTTGTCTTTAGTTGCCACCAGCCTCACCTTTGAAGGAGGAGGCACAGAGAGAGGCAGATCTTATCTGGCAGGCTAGAAAGTGTGGAAGGAGACATTTCTTCAGGTACCCTTGCTCCATATTGTTGAGGGCTTCAGAGGTAAGAACTAGTATTTTGAATTGTGCATGGCAATGGAGGGTTAACCAGTGTAGATCTTTCAGCACAGGGGTGATTTTAACTTTTTTTTTTTAAAAGGGGATTTTTCCATACTGTGTGCTTACATTTCTAAATAGGCCATTAAAGTGAACATTCAATTAGTTTTCAGAGCCCTGTCAGCTAAAATTTAAAAAGTCTTAATCTACTGTATCTGCTTTCTTATAGCTTAGGTTACATACAGACCCAATCTTATACTCCTATATGTAGGGAAAAAGGGGATGGGGATTTAATGTCAGTCCTGTATCTTCTTGAAATAGGCTCCATTTTGAAAATTATAGGTAAATAATGTTTGTTCTATTTCTCAGCTTCTTCTCTCACCGTGTATGGTTGATGTCCCAAAAGGAATTTGCTACATATCAGCTAAAATAACTATTTTCTCTAGTACTCTATGAAAATGCAGACTTAACTTCAACCTTCTGACTTGGATGGTGTCAGTGTGTCCTGAAACGTCTGTAACCTTTTCATTTACAATATCTTGTACAAGAGGCAAGCTCAATTTCGAGCTGCGTTGGACTGAGTAGGCTATTTTCTGTCTCACTCCCCTTAGTCTCTGAGCTCATCAGCACTACCACCCTTGGGACTGGAAAGTCAAGTCTGCTGCCAAACCTGAATCTTAGCAACATGCTCTTACTCATGATGCTTTTTCATTTGCCCTTCTGCACAAGGTGCCGTTAGTAAAATGAATAATGATTACAGGGAGAGCTTTACAGTACAGCATGTAGACATCTGTGCCTTTGAACTCTGCACACACTTTGCTTAGGGGACTGTATCTCTGAAAATATAGGATGGATATTGGAAGTGATGCAGTACCTTAGTTGATCAGATGATGATGCAGCTTTCCTAAATAGTCTTTATCTACTGAAATGGTCATCAGAAGTGTTTGTTTGAAAGAGATGTTTTAATTGACCTTTCAGAAAAAGATTAGATAATTAGATAAAGATTAGATAAAGATTAGATAAAGATTAGAATAATTTCATAGGATGTGTAGAATAATATAAAGAGCAGTGTCTTCATGCTGAGAGAAAGAATTAACAGTTGTATGTGACTAATGATGACTTGAGAGAGATTGCATCATAGGCAACATTGATAAACTATGAAAAGTGTGATGTTTTGAACACTTAGTCCCATTTTTCCCTGCAACAATCATTCCCATGAGGTTTGTTTGGTAGATCTGTTCAATTAGCTCCCGTTTCTCTTCTCACTTCAATTTCTGCACAAGTTAGAAGGACCTCAGCTACTGGGCACTTTCATCTTGAGTTTTGCAAAGAAATTGGCTGGAGCTTTGCTGCCATAGCCACCGTCTGTCTTTTGTGATTAGCCTGCATCCTGAGCCCACGTAGTTTCCACAGCCCTATGCCTACCTGACTGGAATACTACCAAGTGTTGTCCCGATAAATATTGTTTTGTCACTTACATTTTTTCTTCTTCCTCGTGCATAAAGGTACCTTGTAGAGTGTTTTTCCTAAATTGCAATACCCTGCTCACCCTCCCCTTTTTGTCCTGTTCTGCCTCATTTTCTCTCTGCTCTAGTCATTGTATGCTTTTGTTTTTCCTTTCACCATTTGGCAAAGTTTTTCCCCTGTCTCCTAGGCCAAGAGTTTGCCAGCCTTCTTATCAAGAAGCTTGATGTTTTTTCTGGTGAAGATGTTATGAACTACAGACTTTCTTTACAGGGCTATCCAATCAAAAAGATTGAAAGATCTTACTTAGATGTTGCATGGCATTTCTGTGTCCATATATGCCCTGTGGTGGTGGTGGAGGAAAGTGCTGTCAAGTCACACCAGACTTGTGGTGACCCAGTAGTGTTTTCAAGGCAAGAGACATTCAGAAGAATTTTGCCATTGCTTGACTCCATATAGTGACCCTGGACTTCCTTAGTGGTCTCCCATCCAGGTACTAATCAGGGCTGACCCTGCTTAACTTTTAAGATCTGATGAGATTGGATAAGCCTGGGCCATCCAGGTCAGGTATGTTGGATTAATTCCCTGGAAACAGATTGTATGTGCCCTTGTGTGTTCTTTATTATCTTTTCTTAAAAACTTACGTTACTGTTACTCTGGAAAAGTCATATGTAAAATAAAGCTAACCAGTTTTTGGTAGGTTTGTTAATGGCACATTTTAATGTAACTAACCCCCCTCCCCACTTATCTGTATATGTGCAGTATGTGAGAATTTGTTGGATATATTCTGTTATATACAAGATTTTATTTTATATTCTTTCTAGGAATTCTGTGGATGAATAGTTATTATCGATAGCCATTATTCTGCATGTCCCATTATAGCTTTGAATGCCTTGTTACTTCTCATTTATTATGAAGAAATCCTATCAAATTTTCCATAAGACAATGTATGGCATAACAAGATTGGCTTTCATAAAACCCCACTCTCTGTTTACATGTTTAACCATCCTGTTATATACCAAGTCACACTTCCATTTCGTATTTCTACTGGAGCATAAGTATAGTTACTTATATAATATCACAAATGCCACCCATCTTGTTACAGTAGAACTCCTTTGCTCTTTAACTGCAGTAGTAGTAGTACAGATGCTATGGACTTATATGTAGAAACAAAGCTGCTCTTGATTTAATCCCATTATGTGATGTTGATCTTGGGACCACTGCACTCTTAGTAGGAATCTGGCTCTAATCCTGTAAAGATCAATCTTGCCTGCTACTCTCTCTATCCTGATTTTAAATCCCTCTTTAATCTTGTTAATTGCACCAAGCTGTTTTCCCATTCACCAGCCTAACTGTACTGTGCCTTCATGCTGTTGTCTCTGACTTGCTTTTCCTTTTACATTTGCAGATATAGGGAACTGGGGTTTTACTGAGGTTACTTTTTAGTATAGTAGCACCCTAGCGACTACCTTACGCCTTCCTGCTTATTTCCAGTACTTGTGCAAACACAGTTAATTTATGTACTACTTTAACTCATTCAGTGTATTGAAAAGATGGGTTTATCTCCTGAGTTGTTCAGCTGTTAGGAGAAGGCAATGATCCTACAATTTTAGTGTTGCTGCAGAAAATAGTGTCTGGAAAGAAGGCCCTCCTGGAGGTAAAATAAGTTCAAGGAGAGATAATCACTCAGTTGTCTAGTAGAATAGAGTTCCTGTAAAGAAGTACAGGGATATCAGAAATGCCATACTCCAAAAATTCAGTTCTTAAACTAGCATATTTATCTGGACCATTTGGCAACTTAAGGTAACCTTGAGAAGAATAGCAGAACAACGTGTATTCAGACTTGGAGTTCTTTATTTTTCCATCTAGTCCGTGAGGCTACAAAAGCTTGTGCTGCCTTTTATGTATTAATGCATAGAGCTAATTTTTCACTGTGACAGATGGCTTCTGGCTCAAGAAGTAAAAGGAACAAGATGAGATTTAACACATTCACATTAGTATATTCCATGAGATGACTTCTTATAAACTGTCATCAGTTTTAAGTGTGTTGGTGAGCATTTGCACTTGTGTGCATATAGAAAGAGGAGGGACATAGATAAAGCACCTCTTATCAAATAATAAAAGTATTGAGTAAGAAACAGTTGATCAATTCTAAAACTGATCTGTAGTAGGACCCATACTGTTCTTCCAAATTAAACTCCATCATCTATCTGGAGACCTACTTCGTAGCTGTACAAAAAGCCAACTGCTGCCATATTGGTGAGATGTAATCCCCTACTGACTAATATTGTCTATAATATTAGAGAACAGAGCATTATTGTGTTTAAATTAAATAAAGGGGAAAACATTTTGAGGATTGTAATTTTTGTTGTTGTTGCATCAATGTTTTCTTTCATACCAGATCTTTAGGAAGCAGGAGTTGTTTGGAGAAATATTGTTGTTTGCATCTGCCTTACCTGATGCCAGCAATTTTGGGGTTAAGGGAATTGCATTTGGGGCAACATGGTAATTGTATTCCCAGTTATTTTTGTGTTGCCAGTAGTAAGAAGGGGAGAAACTGTGATTTCTAATCCGCTTTAGAGGAAGCTTCGTATCAGGGCCTCACAGAAACATCCAGTCAAGCAGCTCCTTTATCATAAAGGGGATTTTAATTAAAAGTGTTCTCGCATCATGAGCGGAGTGAACATCAGCGCAAACCAGTCCAGTATTGGGCATTTATCTCCTTCAAACCACATTACTAATAATTGTTACATTAAATCAAAGTCAAGGAGATTAGAGGTCTGAATTGGGCAGGAGGCTGGTACAAGACCAGAGAACTCCATATTGCTGTGTTGCTGGTGGGTGGGGTGCTTTGAAGATGAAGATGCTGCAGAGTCCAGGTAAATCCAACTCTCATTTGTAGAACAGGCAATTATGTCATAATCCAGAAATTATGAATGGCTACAAGCTTGGAGCATCATAAATTACTAGCCCTTCTTCTCTCTTTAGTCTTCTATTCTGCATATGCTTCAGTGATACCCTTTTCTTGGACCAGCTTCAGATAAATAGTTGGACCCCATTTTGTTCCTAGTTTGGCTAGTTGAGGGTGCATTAAAAATGTTGTTAACATGAGTTACTCGAGTAGTTGGTCATCAGGATTCAGCCCTGTCTCCTGGCCTCCGGAAGTCAAATCTCTGAGTGGAGAATGGATTACACATATTCTATGTAGTGCATAGCTTGTTGTTCCACAGAGTACACTGCTGAGGGATATTTTGAGCTGCTGCTAACCTACTGTAGGACAATTAAGTTTTCTAATAGTTCTTTAGCTCAAACGGTAAGCACCCACTTAGATTTTAAATGGATGGAGAAAAAGCAAACACAAATGAAAACAACAATGTGTATTGGTGGGGCAGGAGTCCTTGGTTGGGAGAATATTCTGCATCTTGAGTGTGGAAGGGGTTACTCTCCTATGCAGGTTACTTTTTGAATGACAGCATGATGAGATATTAGTAGCTAAGCCTAATTATCTCCATTGCCTTTGATTTTTTTTATTTTGAATTTTGGTTATAATTTCTTTCCTGCCATCTGTGTCATCTTCTGGTCTTCCGATAGGCAGTAGAACATATTCCATGGTCTGTGCTTTCTGCTGCCAACTCCTGCTCATTATATATATCAGCTTTTGAACTGGATTTTAATTTTGGATCCAGCAGGTACCTATCTGTGTTGACCTTTGACGTAAAATAATGAGGGACTTGTTGACAGGTGCTTTGGGCAGTTTGTAGAAAGACTGAAATGTGAGCTGTGTTGTATAAGCAACTGCTTGAACTGCCTCCTCTCACGAGAACATTCAAGTAGGAAGCAGCCTTTGGCAGAAGCTTTGTTTCCGTTTTTAACCCCTCTTCTGCCTAGCTTAATAATGAATAGCATATAAAAGAATTTTTCGTAGTTAAGGAGTGACATTTTTGACAGCAGCCGCATATACTGTCTCATATATGTTCCTCAAATTTTCATCCATATGTTCACTAGAGTTATCAATGTTGTTTATATAAATAAATGTAAATTATTGTCCTGACTGTTCCTGAGAGTGCCCCCTCCTGAAATCTAGATCCGAAGAGGCAATGAAATCCTTACACTCCAGGCATCCATCCCACAAGTGGCTTGGTTCAGTGCTGGGTTCCTGGTCTCTTTTTGAAGTAACCTTAATTCCTAGGGTTTTGAAGATTAGTGCAGAAACTGATCATTTTCAGATTTTCTTGGTAGTTACCATGTCCTATAACAAGATATGTGCCAAATTTCAGCTTTCTCCATGTCCTGGAAATAGCTTTGGAAAGACATGGCTTGCAGACTTTCGCAGCTTCCCCTTTCTTCATTGGTCTGCCATGATCTCTGAAAATATGTTGCTGGCATCCCCCATTGTGGTCAAAATGGGGCATGGAGCAATGAAGGAGGAATAATTGGATGAAATCAGCCCCACGTTTCCCAGCATCATAGGAGGGTATTAGATGAGGGGGAAAGTGGGAAAGATCTGATTATATGAGTACCCTTGCACTCATGGTTCCAATTTTGCATGTGGTTTCCTTCGTTAATCACGTCTGTCCAGAGGGAAAATAAGCTGTCTGTTCAGAGTAGTGACTTGTTTTAAAAGATTTTTCCTTTCCTTATTTTTTAATATTTGGTCCACCACATTCCTTACAAAATGGCTGGTCATTTGAGGGTCCCTGTCTTGGAAGGGAGAACTCTGTTTTGCATTCTTTCCCCATCACACCCCAGAGAGAGTAACAATATGTACTAGTAAGCACCATTTGAGATTATATTGATATCCATTAATAGATTTGTGAAAGCTGGGAGCTTTGAGATAGGGGTCGTAAAATTGGCCACCATCTTCAGGATTATCATGGAAGCTGCAGTGCCAAATATGAAGGAAATCAGAACATCCTGGTTCAGAGTATCTCTAGAACATCCTTCTATTTCAAGTGAAAGCAGTGGTTTATTCACTAGAAGCCAGACAGGGAGGCTGGAGAATATCCCTTCTTTTACAAAACCAGAATGATTTATGTAACAACCTCTTTGAGCTGTGCTTCAGAAACCACTACTTTCTCCATGGCTGTGTACTTACTTATTTATTTAATCAAATTTATACCCCGCCCTCCCCGCAAACGGGCTCAGGGCGGCTAACAACATATATTATACAACACTTGTCCTGACAACCACAGAAATTCCAGGTGGCTGTTTTTATAGACTTCTTCTGGGATTGAAGCCTTTTTGCAAGCTGAAGCAAAGGCTTAGCCTTAGCCACACAGCAGATGAAGAAGGTGGGCTGTTTTCATGGTTTGTAAAGGAAACCAAAAAAAGTCCCTAAGGCACCTTTCTCTACAGCTGCAACTACTGTTCACTGTCAGCTGCTGACCAACCTACTTGTGATATTGGTAGGGGAACAGCAAAAACTAGTTTTACAAATGTGTAGGCTGACAGTATAGGATGAGTGTACCATGTCACAAGGCTGCATTAGAAGCTTTAGACCTCACATTGCAAGCTTTGCAAAGGAATAAATTCATTGTTGTATTAGCTGGGAATTTCTGACAAACACTTCTTTTTATTCAGCTGATCAGTTTCAGGTCTGAATCAAATCATCCTATATTTGGAGTTGTGTCCAAAAATGGTGGTTGAGGGAAAGTATGCAGGTACAATTTGTTAAAATCCAAATGCTATATATTTTTTACATTCAGGTGTTCTAAATAATTTATTTTAAAGAATTATTTGTTGTCAAAAACAACATATTGCTTATTATAAGGGAAAAATTGGGCCAAGTGCTGCTTTTCATACTAGCCTGTGGAGTATATGGTGGCACAGCCCCTATAAATTAATATTGCAAATACAGTGATCTACAAGGTTGGTGAGTAGAGTGAACAGAGGCTAGCCCCTTGCATGTTACAATGCTGTTGGAAAGTTCAGTGTTTTCACTGTTATAATATTAAACTCAATCCTACTATATAAAAAGCAAGCCGTATTGGTGACAACTCACTTTTTATCCTCACACAGGTGCATTGTCGATGACTCTGGCTTTAAGGCCGCTGCAAAACACCTATTTGCTACTGGAAAGGGGCTTGCCAAATCAGTTTTCTAGAGCCAGTTATATTTTTTCACACAATGGGGGCATTGTTGCTAGTATTAAAATATACTGCTAGCCTTTTGACTGTGTGAGACTATTTCTTCTTTACTACAAGATCTGTTTTCTATTTTCAGCTTTCATTTTTTTCTTTACTTATATGGCAGAAAGAAAGATATAAATGCTGCAGTAGCACAGAATACAGTTGGCAGTTGTGTCTCTTTATTATTGAGCAGACTCACAATTTTGCTTGTAGCAAACTGAGACATTTATACCTGTAAATCTCATGTATATGTTTTAGTACTATTTTGAATGCTAAGGTATAAATGATGCATTTTATGTTTTTAAAGCAGTGAAATATGTATAGTCTTGATAAGATCAGTATTGTGTATATTTCAAACTCCCCCCCCCCCAAGATTCTGTTTTATTCAATGGCTTCAAAATTTCTGAAGATTCTTAAGACAGCAACTTTCCCCCTACTACATATTAGTATGAATTCGATCTACCAGATGCTTCCAGACAGATCAGATTAGGATATACGTTCTGTTACTATATTTGACTGGTCCCCAGTTAAATGACAAAGAACAGCACAGTGGGGCCCCAACAAGCTGAGGGGCTCTGCATACTTCGGGGACTTCCCAAGTGTTCAGAAAAGGAATTTGGGGGTTGGGATTTCCAAATTTGTCCCCTCTCCATTCCTTGCAGGTCCCCTGTTTGTCAATACTGATTGCTTCCATGTGGGTTCTGAACTCCTCTTAGAGAACTGACAGATGATGTAAAATTCATATTATATGAGAACCAGAAACTGAAATAGACCTTTTTGTTTGCTTCAAAATTGTTTGTTACATTTATGAAAGCTTAAATATTTCAATAAAAGTAAGCTAAGGCAGGAAATATTTGGATGATAACTGACATGTTATTGGCATGAGCCATTCTTTATGTATGATGGTACTTTTAATCTGAATATTGAAGCTTCCTGAAAGTTGCTTAATGCTTCAGTGAATCAGCATGTACCAGATTACTCTGGCTCTTGCCGCTTTTCTAAGAAAGAAAGATGGCTCTGAAGTAACCAAAAGTAAACTCAGTTTAGCAGTGGGAGTGGGATTTGGAAGGAGCATTTAGGTGAATGTAAGGTCAAAAGAAAAGGTCATCTTACACTGTAATATCATCAATGGACAGTGAACATTAGGTAATACAATCTAGGCTGTGTGATCCATGCTTTAAAAAAATAGTTCAACCTCTATGAATTACACAAGCAAACTTGTGTATATTTGGTTTTTATTCTGACATTTATTCTGACATTAGTAGCCATGGGGAGGGCAAAGAGCTCAACTGGGATTGAAAAACCATATCCTCTGATTACTGGGAATTATTCTTGACTCTCCCATTTGGCTTCAGAGATGTAGTAGTCCTTGTCAAGTGGGCACTCAAACAATGGAAGACTTCAGTTGTTTTTTGAAGGCCACAGTAAAAAGTTCTGTACTTTGCTGATGAAGGCATACTGTCTATACCCCTCTGTTCCCTTCAAGCCACTTTCAGTCTTCTAAGAATTACTGGTCTGATCTCAGGTTACAAATAACACATATGGCATCTGTGGCTCCAAAAGTAACTTCGGAACCTGCTGGACTTTGTCAGATTAGTTTAGCATCTGTCCCTGCCTGTTAGATCTCCAACATCCTCTTGTAGGAATGTGTGCATTTGGAATGGTACAGGGAAGTTTTCTAAAATGGGAAGAGCAGCTGGCTTTTCCAAACCTAGCCCCCTTCTTCACTCTCTCTCATCCCATTTGCTGACAGCCAGAATTAATCCTCCCAAGTTTGACTGTAACAGCTGAGAGCATGCATCCTGCATAGCTCAAGGCCTCTCTGTAGCTTCGGATTGCTTTCTTCCCTTCTCCCTCCCTTTCCCGCTTCAATACTGGTTCAAGCAGCTGTCTCTGTCTGGGTTAAATGCAGAGAGGGAGGTGTTAAATGATACGATCATATATTTGGTTATGCTTTAAAAAAAACCCTCTTCATTGCAGATATCAATGTGGCGTCTCCCCCCCCCCATCGTCAAAAGGATTTGCTATGCTAATCCCAGCACCTGTCTCTGCTTGGGACAATAAAAAAAAGAAAGGTCTGGGGGTGGAGGGTGAACCAGTCCCAAATGCTTTTTACTGTCCTAGATTGTGTGTGTTCCCTCTGACGCACCTAGTGCCCAGAACATATATCCTTTTGGCTCTTAAGTGCTCGCTTGCTTCCTCTCTCCTTTGTCCACTGCTGCATTCCGTTCTTCCCGGCTATCACTCTGCTTCTGGGAATTGCAGGAGGGTTGTTCGTTTTCAGTTTGGGAATTGTAATTCTGAGGCTTTTGGTTCTTCCTTGCACACCTCGGTTTAGCAGTGTTCTATCCCACTGGGGAAGCAGGGGGGCTGATCTGAACCCAGCCAGGCAGTTCCTGTATTTTCAGCTGAGCTAATATCAACCTGAGTATAAACCAGAGGCCTGAGCCAAGTATTGCACAGCACTGCCAGAGTCCTGTGCACAAGACTGCAAGAGGGGGAGACACAGGCTTGGAATTTCCAGTTCTTTGTCTGCCTGGTGTAAGCTGGAGAATCCTATGGCTATGTATGGTGTATATTGTATGGATTATCAGTATCCCGTTGTCCAGGTAAGTAAAGGAACGATCCCACTGAACTGCTTCTTCGTGTTGTGCATGTTTCCCATTGTACATTATTAGCTTCCTAGGCTGGCTTTAGAGAGAATGGTATTTTCCAGGCTCAGCTGTTTGGTATGTGGTACAAACTGCACTTTCTCAAAAGACCTTTTACTGATCTGAGTTGAAAGTTTGAGAACCAAGGGTCTTCTGGAGGGAATTTATATTTCATTAAGGAGATTGTTCCTGATAGTGATTCCAGAGGATTTGTGCATTTTCTTGAGCGAGAAATCACTTTCTTACATCAAAATTCACCATATGGTATTCACTGAGATCTCATTGGTTGATGGGTGCTGCATCACTAAGGAGCATGTGACTTGGAGATACCTCCTTTCTAGCTCCAGCAACCATAAGAGTCCCATTTTCATTTTGACTTCACTCCTACCAAAATGATGCGTCACAAATTTTGTGATCTTCTCTAGCCTTTTACTACACAAGTGCAGAATTAGTTTTCTGATAGGAATACAGCAGAACGCTTGGGTTGTCTTTTGCAGCTACTTCAGGCATCTTTAGAAATACATACCATTATAGTGATATAGAACACTGGATAATGTTGTTACTCATTTTTCTTGGTGGACCTTGTGCTCACTGAATTGGGGATCCAGTATCCCAAATTTCTTTCTGTAAGAAATATCCATCAGTGTTTAGGGGCTTCCTGATTATATGATGAGTCTGAAGAATGACAGCTTTTTACAGTTTATTTAATAGGGATGAATTCAGTGAAGCAGGTTTTCTGGAAACAAATTCTGATGTCCTAAATAGATTGGGTTCTGATTTCGCATGTTGATTTGGCATATTTAGTAAACCGAAAACACATGCTCTGTTAATTTGTAATATTGTGTAAGTATATTAAAAGTTTTCCCAAGTAGCTTAAAGGAGTTGAATTGAAATACTTAATTATGATTTTTTTAAAAGTAATGTGACTTAAATATATTCAGACAAACTCAGAGCATTATTTGAAAATTATTTTTACTACAATATTTGTAAATATTTTTAAACATGACAACTCAATACCGTATACTTTCTTTTCATAGTTTAAACACTAAGTATCAAAATTAACGCCCTGATCTATCAATAGTCTAATCAGCACAATCAAACAACAGTACATGGTATTCCACTGTTGTCCACCTGTCTGTTTTGACTGAGCTTTAGTTTCTGTGGGGGACCCTTAGTTTCATGGTCCATAGAAGCACTTATGCTACTAGTTAGTTCCAGCGTAGATTAAGGTAACCTGATTCATAAGTGCTTGAGCCACATTCTCCAAGGATGGTTCTCCTCAAAGTGGGTCTGTGAGGAATTTATGTTCTTCACTGATTGTGTTTGTATGGTTACATGTACTTCCTAGGGATATTCTCCTGAAAAATAATGGCAGTTTTGAACCTGCTTAAATTGGCAATATTGTGTCCATTCATTATGTTACTAGTTTTTTAAAAAAAACGTTTTTACACCGAAAAATGGACAAACTTCTGGAAAATATTCCACTACAGAATTACCACCCCCTCCCAATTATTGCTGAAAATAGCACATACATTCTGTCAAGTTTTGCTTCAAGGTATTTGTAACTGTTATAATTCTCATTAAAGGGTATATTTATTTCCAAGGCTAGAGTGTGATGTGTTTGGGTGTTTTTTTTAGTATTGCTTATTTCAGTGTCATGTGCAAAAGGTATTATAATGCCTATTATAGTAGCTGTTTAGTTTTTAAAAATTAATTAATACATTTATATCTTGCTTTTCAGTCACAAGATACTGCCCCAGAGGCTTATGGAATAATATCAATTTAAATTTTATTTCAGAGATAAAAATAATAAAAACATTAAATATTAAAAAAGTAAAAACATTGAACATTAAAACCAGACAAGTAAGAATCAACATAATAAAGAAAAATAGCAAAGTCTATCATAGTGGTAATGCTAGGAGAAAGAGAATCAGATTTAGGTAATCAAATCAAGCACTTTCCTAGATAAAATAGTCTTAATGGGTGTTAAAAATTAATGATGATGATGCCAAACCTGCCTCATGGAGAGGGAATTCCATAGAATCAGCACTAGTGCTTACAAGGCCTGTCCTGTCATATGCTAAATTTCTGAAAATGTTGGATGAGAAGCAAGGCCCCTTTATATGAGTAGGCTCATGATGGAGAAGGTGGTCCTTGAAATATCCTGGCCCAAACCTTTTTGGATATTAAGGGTTACTACCAGCACTTTGAATTATGCCTGGAAATAAACTGAGATATAACAAAATGTATAATGTTTTAATACCAGCTAACCCCTGTTAATAACTGAACAGCAGCATTTTGGATGTGTTTGAAATGTCTAAGAATTGTACCGACAGCCCATTTAGAGTGCATTACAACAGTACAGTCTGGAAGTCCCAAAAACATGTATAACTAGTCAGGTAAAGGTTCTCCAGGAGAAATCACAGTTGGTATATCAGCCTGAGCTGGTAAAAAGCTGCTTTGTTCACTGTATGCACTGAATGCAATTAAGGGACTTAATTGTTTATTAGTCAATGTTTGGTGAATTGTGACGGCCTATGGCTATAGACAATACACTCTTTTGATCTTGATCTTGCACTTGTATATTCAAGAAAAAAGCTACTTCTAAGAAAACACCTACATATTTTAGTCTTCAGGGAAAGAACATCCTCATCCTACACCGAAGTTGTTTAGCACTTCCAGGATTGTCTGAAAGCATTGTTCGCCAGAATTATGTCTGTCTATTTCAATTTTTTCTCTTATAGACATAACTATATCTCAATATGGGCTGTAATCATAATTCCCAAAAACTGATTGGGGGAACTATATTTGTACTAAGGGAAGAGTTCTTAACTTACTAGTCGGTATTGTAATACCCATTTGACAGTGAATGGTAATTGTAGCCTAGGTAAGTCTTGGCAAAAAATTCTGTATTGCAGAACCCGCTATTATATATCCTGTGGTTTCTATCTTTACATTTTCTACAAATGTCTCTATCTGCAGTTACAGGTTTTAATAGTTACTGGTTAGCCATTATAATTCTGAATAGCACTGACAAAACCTTTAGTTTCTGTTTGAAGTTGACCTGTTTTCATCCACTTCACTCATGAGACTACATCCACGTTTCCTCTGTTGAGGCTTTCTGGATATTTCTCATGCAGAGCTTTGGATTTCCATGGTTCAGTTCCTTCTTTGATTGATAATGAAGGCTGGCTGGAATGATCTGTCACTGAGATTTAAAGCAGTGAAATTTTGATCAGCCTTAATCACTTCTTGAAGTGATCAGATATCCCGAAGTAGATCTTGATTTTTTTTCCCTCTTAGAGAGCCTATATTATTATTATTCTGGCATGTTCTTGTCACCAGTTCTCTGATACCGCTTTTCTATTCCTCAAAATGTACTATCTGTTGAAACCCAGAAGGATTCATATCCTTTACAGCATTTCAATTGTGATTGCATTCATTCTTGGAAGGCTTGGTGGTTTCAGTTCAGTAGCATGCTTAGTTTTAGCAGTCATTGAGTTTTGCTATTTTCAGAGCGGCTAAGGGCTTGATGAGCTCTAGGGCTATAGCTATAGATCAGGTAGGAAGGAATTCACACAGGGTTATGGAAAACTTTTGCTAGGCCTCTGCAGTGGTGGTATTAGCTAGGCTATATAATGAGTGCCAGTCATCCAAAAATGTAGCATGGGATTTTTTATCTGTTCCCTTCCTTGGGTGGTAAATGAGTAGCTAGAAAGTATACTACTTTGTACTTCAGGTAATGTGATTGTACATTTAAATCTGTCTCTGTTGTTAACATTTATTCTGATAAATGTGGTTCTTTACACTTGATTCTTATTTCCAGGCACAGATCCAGATTTCAGGTTTGTTTGATGTCATCTTAAGCCAGAACAGAAATACAGGATACGTAAATTAAAATGTAGTCCTTATTCTTTCTCATAGGGCATAAAACAAAACCTTTGTGAATCTGGTAAGAAAATGAGCTGGCCTCAAGAATAGAATCCTGAACAGAATTAACATTCATTTAGTCAGTTTGAAAACTCCAGTTGGTACAAAATGCTGCAGCTTGGATACTATCAGGTGCTAGACAGAGTATGCATAATGCACCCAATCTGCAGTCACTCTGTTGGGTATCTGTCAATTATCAAGTTCAAGTCAAAGTATTGGTTATCACATATAAAGCCCTTCATGGCCTTGAAGCTTCCTATCTGGCAGGACCGTCTCTCCTTCTGTGCTCCCTCGTGATAGCTGTATTCATCTGAGTGAAGTTTTCTGAAGGTGCTGCCCTGCAAGTGGATAAGATCAAAAGCAACCTGTATACATGCATTCTCTGTTGTGGCTGCATGTGGAATAGCCTGCTTGAGGAAGTCAAGAAGGCTCCCATACTTCTGTCATCTTGCAAACTATAAAACAGAATTGTTAACAAGGGTATTTTTTATAGAGGTAATAGGACTGTGATGTAACAAAATGGTTCAGGATTCAAAAAGGTACTTTTATAAAGGGAACAAGATTGTAGTCTATACTGCTGCGTCTGGTATGCACTCTCTGTTTTTATTGTATTATCCTGCTCTTACTGCATTGTTTTCTACTTTTGTAATTCCATTTTCTGATATCTGATACTTTTTTGCATTGTTTTTTTTGTAATCCCAGTCCTGTTGCATTGTTTATGGGATGTCTCCTGCTATTTTGCTGCATTGTTTTATGCTGTGTAATCCTCCTTAATAATAGTAATGATAACATTGATTTATATACTGCCCTTCAGGACAACTTAACACCAACTCATAGCGGTTTACAAAGTGTGTTACTATCCTCATGACAATCACCCTGTACGTGGGTGGGGCTGAGAGAGCTCTGGAAGAGCTGTGACTGACCCAAGGTCACCCAGCTGGCTTCAAGTGGAGGAGTGGGGAATCAAACCCAGTTCTCCAGATTAGAATCCTGCCGCTCTTAACCACTACACCAAACTGGCTCTCTTGTGTCTTAGTGAGAAAGGTGGGCTATACATTAAGTAAATAATAAATTGTTACAACCCTTCTAGGTATAATTCTTAATGCCTAAAATAAATTCCCATTTAAATTATAGTATACCTGCCTTTAAAAAGTCTCTACTGAAGACTTTGCCAGTGACCTTTATCTTCCCAAGTTTAGGAGGCATCCTCAATGACTACCCCCATCTCTCTAGAGGAAATGTTCATACAATATCAGAAACAAAGGCTGGGAAAGTGCACTCTGACTGAACATATTCTCAGCCAATTGATGTTAAAAAAATTTTGTTTTCCAAAGGCCACTCCAGAGTTAGGAAAAAATAGTGAATGGAAAATTTTCAGACACAACGCATAAGATAGCCTTATTGTTTATTCTAATACTGGACTAGGATCTGTCCATCCAAAGGCCCATCTAAATATAAAAGCACTATCACCATTCTAGCTGCTGGGTTGTTTTTTATTCCACTTTTATCCTGTCTTCCTCCAAGGAGCTCAGTGTGGCATACATGGTTGTCCCTACCTATGTTTTATCTTCTCAGCAACCCTGTGAAGTAGGTTAGGTGCAGAGAGAATTACTAGCCCAGTCACTCAATAATTTTCATGCCTAGTGGGGATTTGACCTTGGGTCTCCCAGGTCCAACATACTAACTACTACACTATACTGGGTTACAAAGTGCCTTGTCATTAATTAAACATTAGAGTCAAGTGGGCTTCTTATATCAAGGGAAGGGAATTGATCGTATTTAGTTCAATCAGGACTGTGTGTGCACAGGCCTGCCTCAGAGAAAGAACTTCCTAAATTCCATAGACTGAAGGGGCAGCTCCCACTGGTGTGCATGGCAACTATCACATGCTATGATAGAGGAGTGCCCCCTTCCCTCTGTACCTTTTTGCTGCTGTCACGAGAGGATCAACAGTGCATCACTCACTGACTCTTTTTCTGCCCCCCCTCCCCCGAAGAGTCTTCTGAGGGATAATCTCTGACCGTTGGTTTGATCCTTTCAGACCTCACTCAGAAACAGAAGTTTATCAAATGTGGCACCAAAATGATACAGACAGCCAACACACTCTGTGTCTAACATGCTTGGGTTAGTCTCATAATGTCTCAGCCTGTCAACACTGCTAGAACAGCACCATGATAGAGGCTTGAGACTGAAAGCCACCTTCTGGGAACAGGTGCTTTCTAGTTTCCAATGCCCTGGCATCTCATAAATCTGCCTTGAGGGAACAGTCATCTGGGGTGGAATCAGTGCCAGTGTTTTCATCAGTTCTGACATCAGAACCTCTGAGGCCTTGGTCCTGTTCACTGGATCTATCTACCTTCAGATGCATCTCAGAACCTCCCTTCAAAAAGGCTAGGGTTAAACTCCTTTAAAAGCCTTCAGATCTGAGCAGATCGAAGACTGCACAAGTCATCTTTATGGGCCTTTATGGGCTCTGCCTCTGGAGCCGATATGGCTGGAAGAGGACCATATTATTCCACCACATACACCTTCACCACATCTGAACAAATTGGAACTGGAGGACTTTTCTTCGGAAGATGAAATCATTCAGCAGCATCCCCAACTTTGGTTCCCATGGCTTCAAAGAGGAAGATTCATGTGGAACTGGTTCAACAGATGCCTCCATGGACAGCTCCACAGTAGTGTGTTCCATGGCCTTACTTTCCCTAGTTCCTCCACACCATGTAGGCCTTCTTGGGGTGATTTCTTTCAATAGCCGCACCGTTTTGATAGCTACACACTTTGGTTCCTCTGGTTCAGTGACCTTCGTTTTCTGCACAGCCTCGCATCTCGGTTCCATCCTATCCATATCAACAACAACTCTTAGGTTTGAAGGAGGAAGAGTCTTCCTCCTGTTCCCACGTAGCCAAATGACACAGCAGTGTTATCAACGTTGGAATTAAAACTGTTTATTGTTCTGGAACTGCAGGACTTTCTTATGTCTATCCATCCCAGGCATTGTAAATACTTGATGTTTTTTGTGTAATGGTTAGTGTTTTCAGTACACTGTGTTGCCTTTTGGCTTGGCTATGGCTGAAAGAGTTCTTACGAAGTGTATGGAGATAGTGGCAGCAGCAGTGGCAGCGGCCTTCCTGCATTCCAAGGATATAATGTGAGATGCATTTCAAATCCCATGTACCAAAGTTTTGGGTTGTTTTTTTTTTTACTCATTTCCCCCCTTCTGCTGATAGGCAGAGTCCTTTCCAAGATCTGAGCACACAGGACACATTGCATCCTCATTGCGCCTTTCTGGCCCAGGCAAATTTTATTTCCCTTACTCAGATCTATGGGGGCCAGTTTATCCATTTCTCTCTAGTACAGACCTCCTTCACAGAGGCTCAGAAAGACATCACAGTATCCACAGACTACACCTCACAGCATGGCTGCTGAATTCTCCACTGTAACTTTTTCACCACAAGTGATGGAGGTTTTAGTTAATGCTTACAAGAGATCCACACACAGGTCTTATATCTGCAAGTGTACTGAATCTTCTCATTGGGTACTACAAAGGGGCTTCTCCTCTTTTCCCTGTGTTCTGCCTCTTATTTTTGACTAACTCATGTCCTTAGTTCACACTGGGTTGGCAAGACTTTCTATTAAGGTGCATCTAGCTGCTCTGTCTGCTTACCACAAACTAGTTGATGGAAAGGTTTTTTCACACTACTTTTCTGAGCAGTTTCTTAAGAGATTGCTTAATTTGCTTCCACCCATTGTTCCCCAATGGAGTCTCTCATTATTCTGGCTTATCTGATGTTACCTCCATTTGAGCCTTTAGCAACCTGTTTGTTGTCCCTTGTCTCTGAAGACATATTTTCTAGTTGCCATCATCTCCAGAAGGGTAGCTGCCTATGTGCAGATATTCTCTTTGTTCTCTTTTTTTGAGGACAAACTGGTGTTACAACTTAGCCTGCAATTTTTATCTAAGATTGTTTCCAAATTTCATTTGTCTCAACCCATTACACTGCCCGTGTTTTTCCCAAACTAGTCATCAGAGGCAGAAAGAGCTTTGCATAGTCTCAATGTTAGACATGGGCACGAATCGAAATACAAATCAAATTTTAGGATGAATCTGGATGATTCTTGTATCGCAAAAAAGTGTTTCATGGGGCGATGTTTTTTATGAAATCTACGGCTTTTGGGGCCGATTCGTTCAATTTGTGAATGCTTTGTGATGCCAGACATGTTGGCGCCAATCCATTGATTCCCTAGACAACATAGGCCCAGAATGTCTGCATACCCTTTGTTGCCGTGGAAACCCCAATCTTAGCCCACATAAACTTGATAGGCAGCTCTCTCTGCCAACCTGAGAGCTGAGCAATGTGGATCTGCGCAAGTTTACCTGGGAACTGTAGTCAGAGACTCCTTCCCCTCTCTGTTTCCCTTGTCTCTTTTAAAGAATGGGATGGTAGAGTAGCAGTGGTGGCAGCCTCAGCAGCTCCTTCTGCCACTGCTCGCTGCTTATCAGCTTCAGGAACCCTTCCCTGACTCTCTACCTCCCATCCTCCTGCTGCTCTGACATGCCTTCCCACCTCACCCCGCCTCCAAGCTCCGCAGAGTGGATCCGCTCTGCTTTTCATTCAAGAACTTGGAGATGGAGGGGGGGAGGGCATGTCAGAGCAGCAGGAGGATGGGAGGACGGGAAGGAAAAGTCAGCAAAGAGAACCTGAAGAGAGAAAACCCAAGCAGATCCGCTCCACTTGACTTTTCTTTCAGCAGCGGTAGAAAGCAGGAGGACGGGAGGGAAAAGTCAGCAAAGAGAGTAACTTGGGAGGGTGGCTGGAGGAGATCCTATTGAAGTCTCCCTGTGAGTTTGGCATCTCTGTGTATGAGGGGGGCTGTTGTAGGGCCCTGGGATCTGACGAATCACGAACCTAATGGATCATTTTGTGAAATGGGACAATTTCATGAAAGTTCACGGTTTGTGTTTTGTGGAACGTGACGAACCACAAAACTCAGGGTTAGTTTTTTCCCCATTTCGTGCCATCTCTATTCACTGTTAAAAGAGTGTTCTCGTTCTATTTAAAGAGGTTACATGTTTTCCAGCACCCCCTAGTCTTTTTGTTTGTCATCCTGTGCATTGTTAAGGTCCTGCAAATACCCTCACGAACTATATCCAGATGGATCATTTTTATCATTAAACAGTTAATTGTGTTATGAGCTTGCAGGAGCCTCTTGTCCTTTTCTGATCCTTACCCACTCTGCCAGGGCACAAACATCTTCAGCAATGTTTCTTCGAGGTGTGCCACTGTCTGACATTTGTAAGGCTGCGTCGTGGTCTTCTTCTGATACCTTCCTCCAGCACTGGACATGAATACAAGATTAGAATCAGCAGTGTTCTTTGATTGACAGACTCACACCTTACGTCTGTGGTGAGTAGCTTGCTAGTTTCTCAGTGTGGAACTGCACAGAAGACTGAAGGGAAAAAAGGGTTGTCATTACCTGTAACTGTTGTTCATCAAGTTGTATCCTGTACAGGCACACATTCCTTCCCTCCTACCCAGCCGTGAGCTCTCTTCATGTTACTTGTTTCTTGAGCTCTGATGGCTCAGGAGAACTGAGAGAAGAGCATGTGATGGTTTCAGAGGAAGAGCTGTAGCCATGTATGCCAAGGTGAAGAGGCACCCCTTCAGTCTATGGAAGCTAGAAAGTTCTTTCTCTGAGACGGGCCTGTGCTTGCGCAGTCTCAGTGTGTTCCTGAACAGAAGACAAGTTGATGAACAACAGTTACAGTAAGTGCAACCCTTTTTCATTAATCAGCTTAATTGCATTAGCTGATGCTATCCCACCCATCCCAGCTATCATGAACAGAGTATTGTTCCTCTGCTGACAATGCAAACTTGGAATGAAACTGCTGCATTTGATAGACTAGTGCCAGATAATCACCCCTTACTGTGATACTGTGCAAACTTTGTATGTACCCCAGCTGCCTGTTTGGGATTTTACTGGCTGGCTGGATCCATCAGAAATAGAGAAGCAGAGATCATCTGGGCTGTTCTGTTGACAAAATGCATGGTGTCGAGTGTTTACAAAACGCTGCGTATAGTTTTGTCAGTCCTTGAATATTCATATCACAAGGAGTTTTCCCCTAGCCCACATCTCTCAAGCTGTTTTAGGAGGCAATACCATTCAAAAGCCTTTGTTGCCAGGAAGGCCTTACACAGGATATAGTGGTCTATGTCTCTTTTCCTATGATTGCAGATTGAATAGAAATAGCAAATAAGGACCTATATGTAAGAATGATTACCTGTTGTTGATTGGACCTGTTTCATTTCATGTGATGTGCTAGACGTAGGTATTCTGTCTTACCTCTCCTGCTTGATGCTGGGATCTCCTTTTACCTCTCCTCTTTATTCCTTGGAATAAGCAAAAGGAATCTGTTTTGGGAGGGCATTTTTGTAAGGAATCTGTTTTATACGTTTTTAAAGTAAGAGTTAACACCATGACATTTTCTAGATAGGATTTTATTTATTTATGGCTTTTATTATATTATTGGTTTTTAATGTTTGTAATCTGAGTCTCTGAGAAAGATGAACTGCAAATGAAATTTGGAGATAGCATCTTTTGCTGTTTGATACTAGGCAAATATAAAAGGAGTTGGCATAAGGGATAAGAGTTTAAATATGTTACATGTACAGTTTTGCTTTTGCTATTGAAATTTGAAATTTCATTTCAGGCTGTTCAGACTGACAGTTTGGAGAAGTCTTTTGAGATGCTCTCAGTTCTGTTGTATCAACTTGGATAAGTCTGATGCTGTGGATCTTGTTCCTCAAGAAAATCTCAGTGAATGGCTCTTTCATTAGTAATCCAAACATATTAAACATTTTTTTAAATGTTCCCATAGAAATCAACATGAAATGGATATATCTCAAATGACCTTTATAAATAAGCTGCTTTTACTGTGAGCGCATGGAAGGAAATCAACATGTTTAATATTACTCTACAAATCATGTGCACCATAGCTAGAATACTATTCCATATACCCTTGAATTCATATAAAAACTAATCTCCTCTCTCACCTTTACTCGCTTATATGTGCCTCAACAAGAAGTCCAGAATTGCCCTTAAAAACTGTAATTAATGAAGGAAAAGGGAGAATTTAACCTTTTCCAGGTGACAAGTGAAAATACAGCTTAGTGGTAAAGCCTGTTTCATGAAGAAGTGGCCAGATTCAATCCCTGAGATCTCTGGTGCTGAAGAATCTTGGTTAGGAAATCTGGGGGGGGGGGGACTCTTCAATTGACCCTGGAGATCTGTTAGCCTAGATAAACCAAGAGCTTGATTCACTATAAGGCAGTTTCGTATATTCAACAAAATTTTGATTTATGAAGTTAATTGTTATATATCAGTGGAAACATGATTCCCTGATAGAGCTCGTCCTGTGATCACACCATTCTAGATGGGTTTCCTTTACCTTCATTTTTCTAAAATGCTGTTGTTTTTTATGCTCCCAGCTATACAAGCGTCTAGGCAAGTGTGTCATGCTTGACTACTCTCCTCTGATTTGATACATTTTCTCATAAGATTGCAACATTCAATTGATAAATAAATTAGATTAGATCAATTTAAAACATTTTAATTGATTAAAAAGGTGTCCTTGTTGGACCAAGTGGCAGATTTAAAAAGAAAAGACAGTTTTAAATCAGGTACTTGCAAAAACCGCAGATGGAGGTACCATTTTAGAAAAGTCATTCCTCCTGTCTCATGCAGGAGGACCTCTTCTAAGATGGTTCCTGCTGTTGACATACTTATACATAATGGGAAAAACACTAATGGTGCAGTCCTAAGTAGAGGTAAGCCTTTTGAAGCCAGTGAGTGTAGGAGGGTATCTCTGCTTAGGGCTTCACTGTTTGTTTTTTTCCTTCAAAACTACTTGTTTTAATTTATGCATATTAAAAAGATTAATCAGTTTGATCAACTAAAATGCTCACAGTTAAATATGATTTCTTTAATTGAATGGAAAGCCCTTTTTCTCACACAATGATTTTTTATTTGTGAAGCTGATAAGCAAGCCTGTAAAGTAGGCAGAGAAAGGTCTTACATATTACAGCAAATTCTGTCTAATAAATGAATCTTTGCCCAACTACAAACTGAGTATAACTTGAAATTGCAGCCATGAAAGCAGTACCTATAACCATGTCAGTGCTTAAGATCTCAGTTTGAGTTCCTTAAATTCTAGACTTGGTACCTTGCCTGTTGTTGATTTTCCAGCTCACTAGCCTTCCCTTAGTCTATTTGCTTCTTTCTGATCTAGGATGATGCAAACATTCTGGAAATGTTGAAGTCATGAAACAAAACCTGGGGGTTTTTTCCTGGGAAAAAGTGGCAATTTGGGAGGAAATGTGAAAGATATGCAATATTACTTTCCTGTCAAACACAAGCTTATTTTGCTGCTTTAACAATGAAAAATGCATCATTTATAACTTGATTAGCATATACAGTTGTGCTAGTTGGAATATTTATGGATTATAAAAGCATAAACCTTTTGTTTTCTACAAGCAAAACTACAAAAATAAAGGTTCAAATTAGAAAACAAATTATTTAAAAAAGAAAAGAAAACATATTTTTTGGACAGAAACCGCCTCATACAGTCATGTAGGACTACCTGCTTGTTTGGATATCAAGTTAAGCTTTATAATATTTCAGACATTGAATTCTGTAATAATTTACTAGCAAACTCTCTATAACATATTAATTGCTGCCAAAATTATTCACATTTACATCTTCTTGAAAATATGTTCTATATGTCTATAGTATACCCAGGAATTATCATTAATAGATGCATACTTTTCCCATGCTATACATTTTGAGTAAAATACTATTTTAAAGGGCATTTTATTGATTCCTAGTGGAGAAAAAAAATCTTCATGGCAGCTTTTTTTAGTGCTCCCTCAAATTTCCCAGGTTTTCTACTGGAATAATTGGAGGGTGGGTGGGGATGTTTTTAGAGAAGAAAATGAGAAAGTCTCACCCTTTCCCCCCTTGGGCCTTCACATCTCTTCTCTTGCCCTCTCCCCCCCCCCATCTATCTTCAGCATCTGGGCCCTGCTCGTACTCTGCTGAGCATCTTCAGTTCACACGGCCTTCTCTGCAGGCTCAGATCTTTCCTGTGCGTTTGTTCCTAGAACGAGGTGCCTACTCCCTCTGCTGGGGACGATGAAGCAGGAGCTTGTCCGGATCTGCACATCCAGACCTCAGGGCTGTGGGAGGCTCAGGGTCAGGCTTTACACTTTACTTATATGTTTTTGTAAATTGGAATTTTTAAAAAAAATCTCAAAAAGATCCATGTCCCATAATTGAGAGAGAAGTTAAGGTTCCTTGATCCAGCAATTTTTTTTTTAAAAAAAAGAAAAATAGAAAAGAAAAATACTTACCCGTGACTGGTTTGACTGTGAGATTGTTTGCTTTGAGCAGGACTCACAATTTTTAATATATCTTTTATACATAAAACAACAATTTGTTGTTGCTCAGTCTTTCTCCCATTTTTGCATTGCGTGAGTGTGTGTCTGACCTAGAATATAAAATTTGCTTTCATCGTCTTTGTTTTGTACTTGTGAACTATCTAGTTGACTGTTAAAAGTTACTTTAGATTTATGTGCCTTGACAGAATAAGCACACAAATCAAGATGATATACTGGCTTTTCTTCAGGATATATGCTATTCATCTTTTGAACAGGGGAAGGCAGAGTTGTGATGTGTAAAAGAAAACTTTTACACATCACAGTTGGATTTGGCTTTCCAGCCTTTTGCACATGTTGTTCTATTCAAATGTGTGTTGGGTTTTGCTTTCTGCACTATAGTTGAAACCTCTGTACTGTTTCAGAGTAAATGAGGGAATTTGTGCATCAGAAGTAGTATCAGTAACAGTCTTTTTTTTAAAAACTGTGCGTGCTTTGTAACATTTCAGCATATTAATGTTGCAATGGTCCTTTTCCATCCCTTTTACCCCTTTAGCCCTTCACTATCCAAAATCCAAATTTTGGACAGGAAAAAAAAAGGAAAGCACTCTTGAGCCTGTTCTGGTCATGGAGACAGATTACATCAACATGTTGGTGCAGTGCAGGGAATCATGCGGGTGCTCACACTGATCTCCCGATTTCTAAGTTTTTCTCTTTACAGAAAAGAGGTGGGAAAACAGTTCAACTTTTGCGGATTAAAAAATAGTAAAAATTAATAAAATTTCCTTAGGAATGAATGATAGTTCCCAACATCCCTAGAAAAAAATGATGATGAGATAAGATTGCCTGCTCTCAGGAACTGATCGGTGGGCAGTACATTACATTTATTTTAGAAATATGTTGTAATAGTGCAACAGTGCATTGTTTTTTAATAAAGTTTTTAAAAAATCATGATGGGGAATGGCTGCAAATGAATGCAGGAAGACAATTGCACACAAACTGCAGTGACGAGCAGAGGGCAAATGACCTGGATCAGAGGGGGAAGAGGGAGGGGAAGGAAAGGACGTACCAAAATGTTGTGGCTTAGCCAGTCAGTATACAGAGGGCAGAAGAGGGGGGAGAACGGCTGGTCCTGGGCTTCCACCAATGTAAACTTTCTCCACTGCTAAATCCTTGCCACAAGTTGCTGTAAAGAAAATATTGGGGTAAGTGTGCAGGGAGAAAAGCTGGGGAAACATTGCTTCTATGCTGGATGAAGCCTTTCCCTGTAAAGAAGTCGTTTTACAATTCGAACCCGTTTGAACTCTTATCCCAGGGTATTTAGACCATGCGGAATCAGTCTAATGGAGTTTATTCCAACACAAGTTTTTATGCATTAGAGCTCACTTCATCAGATGTATTGGGGGAATTACAAAGAAAGGCTGGTTTAAAACAAGATGCAGTAAAAAGAGTAATCAGTTCATTCTTATCTGACTGCATGTGGTTGTGACCCTCACCCACTCTGAGTGAACTACTCTTTTAATTGGATACTGTTTTCAACCAGCCTCTTTTTGTAACCCCCTCCCCCTTTCAAATGTGAATATAAAAGCATTGACTTAATGGAATATACACTTCACTGCATCTGATGAAGTGATCTCTGACTCAAGAAAGTTTACACTGGGATGAATTTTGTTAGTCTTTCAGGTGTCACTGGACTTCTTGTTTTATCTTGCCTTGCAGTACAGCGTGTTTCTGGATGCCTGTAGTGATTAAAAGTTTTTTTTTTCTTGCTAACTGTGTCCTCCCTGTTCTGAGGGGATACAACTACATGCTCAGCCACAGTACTGTTGCTGAGTGTTTACACAGAGCTATGCTATGTCAGCTGCATATGTGGATGTCTTTTTCCCTTCTAGTCCCAAAGAACGGGTGTTTTTTAGGGCTAGAAAATAATAGACAGCAACATCCACAGCACTCATTTGTTCAGCATAGAATGGCACACACAGCTCTCTTGCTGTCCTTTCCAGTCCTGTGAAAAATCTATGGAAGTTTAATGAAATATTTTGTCTGTTTTGGAATAAGTAAAATGATTTTTAATATATGGTTTCATATATGGTGATACTCATTCCACAATTCATGGAGAGCTACATTTACAATTACCGTCAATCAGAAGAGCCACATGACTGCTGCATGCCTTCTATGCCACCCTGCTAAGCACACACACAAAATAACTTAAATTAGGAGAATAGCCTTGAGCATGTAGGGTTGTCTCTTCTTACCACTGTTAAGCTTTATCCAGCCCTTGTGTAACCAGAGTGAGGTGAAGAGAGCAAGAAGGAAAAGATGGAAGTAAAGGCTGCTTCACTCAGACTTCCCACTGCAGGAACCTGCTCGGGTCAGGCCATAAGTGTTCCAAAGGGAGGCTCCAAGTCAGGCCTTCTGGCTAGCAGAGGAGGCTCCTGCAGTAGGAAACCTGTGCATCTTCACTTCCCCTGCCATTGTCTTTCACTGTCTCTGGCGTGGTTCACAGCACAGGTGAGTGCAAGATGACTAAGGTTTCCCGGCCTCATGCCAGAGAGAGAATAAGATGGCCGCTAGGGAAGTAAAGGGTGCTCAGGCTTCCCACTGGAGAAGCCCACTTTGAGCCAACCAGCAACACTGTAAAATCCTCTCTTTGCAAGAAGCCTGTGCACTCTTTACTTCACTCTCTGCTTTCCTGCTCTCAACTCAGCATGAGGCACAACAGTTCAGGCAAGACAGTTGCCAGGAGAAGACAGGTCATGGAGAAAGGGGAGTTAAAATCATCACCATCCAATTGCAGCTGGCTTGCTTTCCTCCTGGCAGCCATCTGGATGCTTGGATGAGAATGCAAAGGCTATGGAGAAGAGTGGGGATTGTTGGACAAGAAGGGCCCTTCAATACTGGGTATGAGTTTACCTGTTACCCAAACCTTCCAGCGGTGACTCTTTCATGGTGGGAATCACCTGCTGTCCACAAAACCTACCAGTCAATGGCCTGCTCACTTTCCTGGAACATGAGGTGAGTGCCACATGGGGAAATAGCACTCAGAAGAGCTACAGGTGGCATGTCAAAGAGCCACATGTGGCTCCTGAACCACTGAGTATCACTGACTTAAGCCGAAAAGGGGATTGAACAAAATGGACATCTTTCCTAGTGCTGTCCCATCTTAGACTAGACAAAGGCTGTATGCTCCCTTCCATCATTAAAAAGCTGTTGGATCTTAGTCTAGAAGGAGGGATAAAAGAGCCATGTATGTGCAAAATTGGTATAACCTTGCTTTGTACTGAAACTGTGCTAGATAAATACGGAGCTGTCAGTAAGAGGTGGAGGGAGCTAGTCTGTAAACTAATACTTTCGTTTGTAAAATAATCTTAGTGTATGATTTATGATGTGAGGATCCTGCTATAAGTTTCTGATCTGTTTATGCCATTTAAAAAGGCCATATAAATGATTTAATGCAAGAAAATCTACCATGTTGTATAATGACAATTCTTGTGAATAGTGGACATATACAGTCTTTTCAAGAATATTTTGTTTACGACTCTAATTTTGGCCTTGGACAACATGTTGTAATGTGTATGAGTACACATAAGTATTAGCAATAATAGATTGTCAAGGGCATAAAAACAGCATCAAATAATATTCAGCAACTCAACATGATTTTCATAAAACAGATCTTCAAGCTAGAAGCAAACTATAAGAACGGTCAAAAAAAATTGGAACCCTTTTCAGTTAAGAGCCTGGGTAAAAAGAAATGTTTTGGCCTAGTGCCTTAATTGGCACACTGGGAAGTACAGGAGTATGGAAGAAGGTGGGCCTTCAGAACCCTTCCCCAAGCCATTGAGGGCCTTAAAGGTAAGAACCTGCACTTTAAATTGTGCCTGGAAACAATGAAACATCATAGACAGATCTCCCTCAGAAACACTTCTGTCCAGTGGAAACAATTCACAAGCTTAGTGTGAGTAATTAGTTGATAAAGAGTGTATGTAGTAAGATATGGAGTGAAGGGGTTATACAGGTTGTGAATCAGTTCTGCATCATGTTGCAGAAGATTGCTGTTCTGCAGCAGAGAGTCCTTCACTTAGATATAACCATTTTTAGGAATTCATGCTAAGTCAGTTGATTTCAGGAGACTTAAAGGAGTGTAATTGTGGTTGGGATTGTGCTGTTAGTGAGCACATGCCTCTGATTTCTTGCTGTTGCAATCGAATACACGGGGAAAATGACCATTCTGATAAGCCAAGGCCCAACTAAAATGGCAGATGTGTACATGCTTTGGATTTGTGTATAATGTTTAATACAAATAAAGAGTATTTTAGTATGAACAAGAGAAAGTGGATAGTAGGAAGGATTATTACATGGCAAGTAAAAGCGTTATTGAGAGCACAAAAAGCCTCACTGTACCCTTACAAGTGAGATGGTTTCTTAAGAGATTTGGTAGCTTTGATTATTTTTCTTCTGGCAGTAGAATTCTTCTAGTATCCAGATTTTCTTATGCACATTATACTACATTTACCATTAATCTTTTCTAATATGTAGCCCAATCTTTCTCAGTATGTTGTGGGCAGGTCTCTGATAATAAACACCACTTTGATATACAACACTTTGAATTGCTGGGCCATGTTTGATATGGGAAGGGAAAAACTGCTGAGATGGTTTCACCTATAAATGATATGTTCAGAAATTTCATGGGCTGCATTTACCACAATGAGCCAGTTTGGTGTAGTGGTTAAGAGCACAGGACTCTAATATAGAGAACCGGGTTTGATTCCCCACTCCTCCACTTGAAGCCAGCTGGGTGACCTTGGGTCAGTCACAGCTTCTAGGAGCTCTCTCAGCCCCACCCACCTCACAGGATGTTTACTGCTGTGAGGATAATAATGACATACTTTGTAAACTACACTGAGTGGGTGTTAAGTCATCCTGAAGGGCGGTATATAAATTGAATGTTATGTTATTATTATCAGTGCTGATTTCAAGTATCCGGTGTGTCTCCAGCCATGGTCCATGTATACTATAATATCTATCTTTGTTGTGTGTCCTTAGTATTCTAAGGATATATGCCCCCCATCTCAGCCCATGCACTATCCCATCCATTGGCACATGTTTTGTTCTGCACAGTTGTGAGCTTTTTCATTTCTTGTCTTGGTTATGTGAAATGATTTGCTGGAGGGAGTTTGGGGTTGCATAATTATTGTGATTTTTTTTAAAAAAAGAGGGTTTTAAAAATTGTGTTGTAGTTGTACCATTTGATGGTTTTGTGCCTTGATGTTTTGAGCCAGAAAAATATTTTAAATAGATAAGTATCCCAGTGGATTTTATATTTTCTTGGGTAGGTCAATAGCAAGGGAATTTGTGTTGGGGAAATAGTACGGAGTGATGAAAGCATTGATTTGTGCCCCTAGTGCTGCACCCATGATGTGAAAGCTCCCCTCTCTGCTCAGATAAAAAGGCTTTTCCGACCTTGGAAGGATGGCAGGCTAAGTCAGCCTTGAGCTGGCTACCTGAACCCAGCTTCTGCCAGGATCAAACTCAGGTTATGAGCAGAGCTTGGGCTGCAGTACTGCTGCTTACCACTCTGCGCCACGGGGCTTATGTTGCTTTTAAATAGAGGGAAACGCTGTTCATGGGTCTTCTGGGTTGCATCTACATTAGCTTTTAGGAACTCTTATCATTGTTTAGCTTTAATAGTGTACACTGTTGTAGATGAACTGTGGTAAATGCAGCTAATTGCTTAGGGGAAGAAGGGCTGTGGCTCAGAGGTAGAACTTCTCATTTACATGCAGAGGATCTTAGGTTCAGTCTTTGGCAGCTCCAGTGGAAAGGATCAGGTGATATAAAAGACCTCCATTTGTAATGCTGGAGGGCTGCTGCCAGTCACAGTAGACAATACTGACCTTGACTGACCAATCTTCATGTATTCATATCCCCCCCCGCCCCCTCGCCGCTATTTTCCATTCATCTGCATGAACTCAAATCTAATGTAGAGGTATTGTCATTTATGTTTTTTCAAAGTATAAGTTACATGAATTTTGCCCAAGGGATCACTATTATGAACTATTATTAAAAATTACAAAAGAATTGGAATCCTCTCCATCTATCAAGCCATTTGGATATGTAATCCACCTTGAGTCTCAGTGAGAAAGATGGACTATGAATAACAAACAAACAAACAAATAAATAGTGTTGATTGGTCTTAATAAAAATATTGTATAACTTTTGATTTTTGGATAACTGGTAGTTCTGGAGATAATACATGACCACTGGATTTTTTAAAAAAAATATTTATGGGTTACATAAAGGCAGAAAGGCAAGACTGTATACATAGTATAGTTCTTGAATTCTTAAATGAGTGAGTGGATAGAAGAATGCTTGAAAGCAGAAGCCGCAGACAGACATCTAAGTAAATAGGAGGCAATTTTGGTGGGTGAGCAGATCACTAGAGTCATGGTGTCTCGGCGTCAAACTAAATCACGTGAAGGACATCAAATTTACTTGAAGGTCAATTGTGCCCTTCCTTTCAAATAAAAACGTTAAACTCCCCTATTGCGAGCTCCTTCCCTCCTCCTCACCATTCATTTTTAGCATCACTGGGCTGAGAGCGCGACTTCGGAGAAAACAGCGAAGCAAAACAAATCTGGCAGTGTCGTAGCTTAGGGTTTAATCAGGAAGACACTGTCGCTGCCCAAGGTGAGAGAGAAACGCAGAGACGCTAGCAAGAATACCGTGGGGGTGACATTGCAGGTATGCCTTTTGTATAGCCAGAGTTCGCGCTGCCATGTGCAAGCGTGCCTGGGAAGCTTAAGGGCTTTGCTGACAAAGGCGATGGCAGAAGCCTCAGTGCTGCGCAGCCCTCCTGGCTGGAGGGAAGCTGCCGTGTCCGAGTCAGGCTGTGGGCCGTCTGCGTGCACTGCCCGCGAAGAGGATGCCAGCACTATCCCAGAGGCCCCTCCGAACTGGCTCCGCAGCCGGCCAGGCGGGGACGGAGGGAGGAGGCGGCGGAGGCGGGCCCTGGCTCTGATTAATTACCTTAGGCATTCGGGGGAGGGACTTCCACCAGCCATCTGGCTGAGATATGGGAGGGAGCTGCGGAGAAGGCGGGTGGGGGAGAGGCAGGCAGAGAGGAAGAGAAAAGAAAGGAAGAAACACGAGCGCGAGAAGAAAGGGAGCGAAGCAGGAGCCAGGGGAAACCCCCGCCACCTCTTGGTAGCCATTCAGACGCGGAGGGGAAAGCGAAGCGGCCGGGAGGTTCTGCCACAGCCCCACCTGGCGGAAGGGTCTTTTCTCCCCCCTCCTCCACGCCTCCCCCGGTTTGGTTTATGGAGAAAAAGAAAATGGTCACTCAGGTAGGGGCTGCCTTCGCTGCCGCGGCTGCTGTACGCGGTCTCCCTTCCAGCTCTGAACGGGGAGGATCGGGAATGTCTTGCAGTGCTTTTGGTCGCTGCCCCCCATGTCCCCTCCCCAGCCAAAAACTACCAAACGAATGGGTTTTTTGTTCTCGCTAAGCTGCAGGAAGGTTGCCGTGCCCAGAGTGTGTATGCGCAGCCATCCCTCCTCTCTCTGCTCCATAGCAAATTCCTGTTTCCTGTGCTGTGCAGCTGCAGCTCAGGAAAGACCCTGTGGGGATTTGTCTACCTCTTTGTCTTGGTGTGGAGGGGGGGGGGAGGGAGGGACTGCAGAGGTATAGAGATTTTGCTACCAAATTGTAATGGCATGAGGGGCTTCCTTCGGCTTGGGGTCATGGTGCAGTTTGTGTAAGGCTGCTAGAGGACTGGAGCCCCAGGCTGCCTTTCAGCTTTTAAGGTGGCGTTCTTTTCCTTTTCTGAATGAATAGTAGCAGCTTTGGGAACTTGTTTATTATTATTAGCCCCTTAGATTTTTTTGACAAATAAGTGAATGAGGTGGTCTTCAGTAGATTTATTCTTAATTATCATGGAAGACTTCTTGAATGTCCCTGTGTTTTACTCAACAAATTGACATTTTCTCCCCAAATCCTCTCTGCATAGCAGCAGTACATTGGGAGCATATGCTGGTCTCTGTGCAGGTTCAGCTGAATCTGCATTTTATTGACTTATGTGGGACGCACAAAGGTAAACATCTCCCCCCACTCACACAAACCATTTTTTTCTAGGTACCTTGTCTGTGCTGAGCTCCCTCCAATCTGTGAGCTCTACTTCAACTATACATAGACACAGGAAAGGAAGGTGCTGTTTATCGTTTCCCAAGGAAACAGTGTTTGCTCCGAATGCAAGTGATGTTTTATCAGGGAATTTGTGTAGTGATACAGAGCCATCATTTTCTGTACCCTGTAGGGAATGTTATCTGACAGTGCTTGTCTTTTGGGGCCCTTATTTTGGGAGAGTGTCTCTTTTTACAGCAAGAAATCCTTATAGGAAAGTAATAAAGAAACCAGGAACATTCTTGGTGGGGATGCTTGATAAACAGAAGAGGTTAAGAAACTGCATCATTGGAACTGGACTTAACTGTTAATAGTTATATAATGTCCTGCAGTGTTGTGCAGAGATGGATGCCTTTTGAAGAGAATGTTCCCAAGACAAAAAAAATTAGGAAAGTTTAATGATCTAAATTTGACAAATTCTTTAGAGACCTGCATCATTTGACACATAACTTGCAATATCACCCATACATCAGTATTGTTTTTAGCCCAATCTCTCTCCATTATGTATATAGGACAATGTATAGGAGGTTACTAGAAGTAGTGGTACTCGTTTGACTTTTTCAGCCATTGGTTTTGACTTTTTCAGCATTGATTTCAGTGGCTCAAAGACAGAAAGGTCTCTGTCCATTGATGAAGACATTGCTCAGGTCTCCCTGATTCTGCTGCCTGCTTTCAACATTTATACTGTCACATTTTCATCTGGGATGCTCATCTAGAGAAAGTTTTCAAAGGAACAGTGGGCCATCTTCCAAATGGGTTTAACAGTGCTTCTCCTCTACTTAGTAAAATACAGCTTGTGCGTTTGTGTTATAGGACTGTTTGGCAAGCATGAAACATCTGTGTGTGATATGTATCTTGAAGTATTTTTCCTCATCCTTCATGCTTATGTTTTGTTGTGCATGTACAGTTTCACATTTGTGTGGTTTTGGACGTGGCATTGTATGTTGAAGTGACCAAGAACTCCTGATGTAAAGAGAGGCAAGTGCTGACTTCCAAGGCTTGAAATATGATTATTGTTGTCATATACACAAAAAGTGAAAAGGCTGTAATCCTATCAAACAAGATTTGAAGACTCTCACATGCATAGGGTGAAAAAAACACGTCTGTATGTATGCTTGTTGGGAGATGAAATAATAGCTGATACTAGAATTGAGAGAGACTAAGTTTAGCTGACCTTGACTTATGACCCTGACATAAGTGTGAACAATTATCTCTTAACTGTTTTGAGTCTGTATTACCATGTTTATACTTTAGTACACATGACTAATTAACAAACTAATTAACAAGTATCTGAGATCCCCTAAGAAAGCAGTGTTTTGGTTGATTAGCATTAACATGGCTGCTTTTTAGGTAAGTGTAGACTTTCTTGGACTGATTCTTAATGTTACTGTATCTTTAGAGTGGTGTTATAGGATAATTTGTTCTTGCACTGCCATCTTTTTAGAATTGCAATTCTGATCAGAACTGCTAATCCCAAGTCATTTTTCAGTAGAGCTTTTTGCTGCCTGTACAAAAAGTAACTGCTCTCTGAAACTGCTGCATGCAAAAGCTGTGGAGGCCTGACATTCACAGCTGTTTTTGGTCAGTATTCTAATACCAGTAATGTTGACTCCTTTCACAGCGTGTTTACACGAGCAAGCATCATAGCAGCGGTAATTATAATGAATGAAAGAATGCATCTGTATTCTACATCCATGTACAGCTTTTGATAAGGATGTATCTTATGCATGGCCCACTGATACTATACTGTTGCTGGTATAAGTTATAAAGGAGGAAATCTGCAGCCAATGTCTTCAGTCAGAAACTCAGTGACTCCTAATATTAGTGAACTTTGCAACATTAGAAAAAGTTATAACTCCCCCCCGCCCTAGAGCTGTTTATGACAGTGGGCAAGGGGAGAGGATGATCTGATAGTAGATTCTTTCAGCTAATTCCATTGTAATATGGTCAAATATATGAGATCAGAATAGGACTAAAGAATAGGAAGGTATTATGGAATCTGCTATATATACTTCAAAGCCATAATTTAGATTACGTTGCTGCATATGCAGTGATAGAGAAGTACATTCTAATGTACAATACATTCTGCCACTTAAGTGCTGTTGAAAATGGAGGAACAATGGTGAAAAAGATGCTAAAATAACATCTGGTAGATAATATGCTTTAAAAAATGGGAACCCAAGTTTCTAACTATGTATGAAGCCTCCAGCATATAAAACAAAAGTGTCCTGATTTGACTGGAATTCTTTTTCAGAGAAGTTGAGTCTTGAGTCTAGTTTGTGGAGTGCTAAAAGAAGAATGTTCCATTGAGTCGCAACTGACTGTTGGTGACCCCTTCCACAGGGTGTTGCAGGCATGAGATGAACCTCTGCTCCACGTAGCAATTCCAGTCTTTCATGTTGGTCTCCTGTCTAAGTTCTGAGTGTGGCCGATCATGTTTAGCTCCCAAGCCCTGATAAGCTCAGGCTAAACTAGGCTAATCAGACTGCTAGCTGGAGATGAAATAGCAAGTGAAGGGCACAGGGTGTGAGTGAGAGGTGATGAATCGTATGTTAAAGAACTTTTCCCTTTTTATGCTGTAAAATTACTAGCTTCTGGAGAACGAAAAGCCCTCCCCTTCTTGGACGGCCAAGTGCCTTGCTGGCGTTTTCTTCGGTATCTGTTTCCAATCAAAGCTGAAAATGGGGGAAGGTACTGAGTTTCTAAGAGAAGCCAGAAGGGAGTGCTGCCTCTTTAAGCCATTCAGCAAGCCCATGTGGCAGTAGCCTGCTCTGGAGTGTGTTCCTGTGCAATGAATCACCCATTCCATTGTCTGCTCCCCCTCCCCTCCTGCTTGGAGGAATGGAGCCTTTCACCTGGGCCGCTGTCTGCTTTTACAGTTGCTGCTCCTAAGGGGAGGGGCCATTTGCTGTAATTAAAAGCAGGCTGAGGAGAGCTGCTTCTTTCAGAGCTGTTCTGTGTTGAATGTGCCTTAGGCTGGGGAGTGGCATTTCTGCCCTTCCTGGTGGGGAATAGGTAGTACTGTTGCTGTGGGAGGGTGGGGCAGCTGGCATTCCCTTTTGTGGAAGCCCACAATCTCCTTGAAGGTTTATTCGTCTCCATTTTGTAAGCCCTCCAAATTGATGTGACTCCATTCTGCTAGTGGGCCCCCCTCTGCTCTCCACCCCATTCTCTCTAGGGTTCCAGCTAGCACCGTTTACATTGGCATGTGGAAGACTCACTGTGCTGTGCCCAGAACTTGAGGTGTTGGATTTATGGATTTGAGACCCCCCTTTTTTGTAAAAAGAAACCAGCAGCTGCTTCATATTTTCCTATGTTTTTTTCTCTGTCCTCCTCCCTCTTTGCTATAACCCATTCCTTGCCAGGCCTCACGCCAGCCTGTGACAAACAACTTAGCCAGACATTGCAATCTCAGCCTGCTTTTTATAAAAGCACAAATGCAGGAGTTCCTTAAATGGAGATTTGATTTAAATCTGAGCAGCATTCTGCTTGGCAGTGTTCTGACTCATTAGAGGCTGCATGCGCTTACCACCACCCCCTTCTCTGTTGCCCATATCTATTTTCTGATCTTTGCCTGCTCACCCCTACAGTAATGGCCAGACCAGATAAATGCATCTTTTGTTAACTTTACAATGGGATTAATGCAGGTGGTGTGCTATATGTAGAACAAGGGCAGTTGCAGGGATGATGGTTATCTTGTACTACTGATTCATAAACAATATTCTGTTACATTAAATATATTCTTTGTTTTTACTCTGAAGACTCATTTTGGAGACAGCTGCTCCTCCTCCCCTTCCAATATGTTGCAGGATCTCTCATTCTCATTCTCTGCCTGTCTGCCCACGCCCCAAGCAATGTATTACAGAGCTTCTTTTATCCTTTCAAAAAGATCCCCTTTATATCCACCAACACACTCAAGCACTTCCCCTTCTTATAATTCTCCCTTTTCTGCTGTAGTTGTCACCTGCACTTGAAATAGCACCCTTTCTGATGCTGTTTCATTTTCTCACTCACCACATGGATTTTCTCTTTTTGATTGCAAAATTCACATTTGTTTGTGTCCCCTTTGTAAAGATTGCAGCTTGTGAATAGTCTCATTCTATGAATTTGTGACCTTCAGTTGTCTTACCAGTAGTCTCTGGCTTTGGATAGGGCTTTGCTAAATGCTAACTAATGATATATGTGGCATGTATTGGTTTCAGTCATCTAGGTTTATATCTATTCTATCTCTTACAGGTTTTCCTAGTGCAGTACAGACTGCATCTCCCCCTTCTTCCTAAATTCTCTTATTGGGTCACTCTTTGTCTTGATGATCACAGATTAATATGGCCTGGTCTATTAATTAAATATGCATAAGACAGTGCAGGTGTGTTGGATGAAGCTCAAGTCACTTCAGCCATGCAATTCTAGACTCAGTTTGGGAATATATGTGGAAGCTTCTGGTGCCACTTGGAAAATTGTAATTGACAGGTCATGTTTCTAGAAAGAATTTAACTACAAGTCCTTGTGACAGCTTTGATGTGAGACCAAGCTTGCATGTGTTCTTTTGGGTGTAGGCCCTTGACTTCTTCCCTGAGGTACTGGAATACATGAAAGTCCTTTTAAAAAACGATTTTAAAAGGATCTTGGAAGTATTGGAGTCTAATAAACATTTTTGGAATCCTTTCTGCCATGCTTTATCAAGGACTTCAAAGATGCACCAGAGCATTATATACCAGATTGCTCTAGGCACTCTTGGTGGCACTCTTGGTCAGTGGCCTAAGGAAGGCAGAAGCTGTATTTAATGATTGTTAGCAGGAAAGTTGTATAACGGGGAATCTGATACAGCAGTGCCATTTGCTCAAATCTGTGTTTTAGGAATAAGATACAGCAATTTAATACATTTCTAGATGGGGAGGCCAGGTGGCTTAGAAGATTGAGCCTAGGATTGGGAATCAGTAGATCAGAATTCTATTTTGGGCAGTCTTACTGGAAAGTTTGTTTCACTCATTAAATAAACAGTATTGTGAAAATGCAAAATATTGGTTCAATAGTACTTGAAGAAGAGGTTCTAACATGATTTATTAGCTTAATGGACTGTAGAGAGTTGGCTAGAGTCATTTATGGATAAGGGCACGTTGATGCCTCCCTGTGGAAATGCATCTTCTGGCGATGAAGTTAAAAGCATGAGTTCTTCATGATGGCTGAGATTACAGTGAATTAATACTGTGCATCTTCTAATTGGAAAGTCTGGCCTGCTTGCGAGAAAAGCAATCAGAGGGCATGATGTTGGTATAGGCATTTATCAGAGCTCGTTTGCTATCAGCCACCTATGTTTCTTCTTGCATTCTAGATTTTTCATCCTGCCTTTGCACCATATGTGTTGGGCTGTATTCTGAGCAAAAATAATTTTGCACCAAGGAAAAGCTGAATTAGGCAACTTTATACATTATGCATGTTAAAGGAGTTTGAAATAGTGACAACAAATCCATTGCCCACAGAAAGCCCCGTTCCCATCCTTCATTCCCCAGTTTTTAAGGTTTTTGGTACAGATTTGCACATGTACTCTCACAACTGTCCTGAGTGCTCAAATCAGTTAGTAACTTGTAAACCTTTCCTCAGCCACTCAAAGAGGCAGTTAATCATCCGCTACTTAAAAAACCATTTCTACAGGAAAATGACATGGCCATTTGTTGCTTAGTCTCTAATCTTCCATTTCCAGGAAAAGTGATTGAGAGAGCAGTAGTGGATCAACTCTAGGCCTTCTTCAATAACTCATATACTCTGCACTTTTTTCAGCAGCTAAAAAAGCTTTCCTTCAACACAGTCCAGCCCAGAAGATGACCCTCGAATTTGACATGGCTGATCTAGCCATCTCGATCCACACCTTGGTAACATTGGGATTGCACATTGCAGCTTACTCTGCATAGGTTGCCCCTCAAAGTTAAGTTGGAGACTCCAGTTGGTGCAGAATGCCACAGCTCAGTTATTATCCAGATCTAGCAGGAACATACATATTACTCCAATTTCACAGTAACTCCACTGGCTGCCCATCCGTTTACCAGGCTCAGTTCAAAGCCTTTCGTGTCCTGGGCCCATCATATCTATGGGATCACTTCTTCCTTTATGCTCCAACATGATAGCTACACTCATCTGAGCAGGGCCTTCTACAGATGCTGTTTTACAAATAGGCAAAGTCAACAAGTGCTTGTACACATGCATTCTCTGCTGTGGCACCCACCTTGTGGAATGGCTTTTCTGATGAGGTCAGAAAGGCTTCAGCTGTCCTGGCTTTCCACAAACTATGCAAAACTGAATTATTCAGTAAGAGTTTTTTACGTAGGTAATAGGACTATTCTGTGATAAAATGCTTCAGAAAGATGCTTTGATAATGGAATAGGGACTATGTACTAGACTACTGGTATTTAGTATGTACTGACTGTTGCTATATGTATGATCCTGCTATGCAATTCTTCATCACTTAACACGTTAATGCCTGTACTTTGTTTCAGCTTGGCTTCGGCTCTGATTTCATGTTTCTGCAGTCCAAACCCTATTGGATGCCCCATTTCTGTTGATGTGATCTGCCTTGAGTCCCAGTGAGAAAGGTAGACTATAAATGATGTAAAAAAATAATAAGTTCCTATGCTCTGATGACTCTAAAGCTTATTGAGATGCTGAATTCTGTTCATTACCAAATTTCACTGTTGACATTTCACTGTAGAATCAGTGATCAGATCAAGGTTTCAAGATCAAAGGCATCTACAATCCTATTTACTTAACTAAAGAAAAGCAATCTATTTAGCTGAGATACTAGGCTCTTCCATATGATATCATAATATAACTTTTCTCTCTTTAAAAAGACAGATATCAGGCAGTGAAAAAGGTGAATGGAACTGTTGACTGGAACAACAGTAGAATCACAGGGCACACACAATCTTACCTGTGCCTGTAAATGCTCACCATCTTGATCTGTTTGCCAGGCCAAAGCCTTTTCCTTCCTCTAAAGTGTTTTTCTAGGCCCATTTCTTCAGCAAAGCTGTTCCTGAGCCATTACAGCCTTCTTACTGCATGTTTTTGCAGCTGACCTTCCCCCACCCCATTGGAAGCAGTACTGCGACTTTCTCCTGAGCCATATACACACATGTACGATGCTTATACATGAGGGGAAGAGTTGCAGTAGGAAAGTGGTGTAACATCCCACACAGTATGAACTGGTTACATGTTACAAGATAATCCCAGATTGGTAGTGGTATTAGTTTGCAGCAGCAACTTAAAACAATAGTCCAGCAGTCCCTTAAAGAATCAGTTTTGTTAGTCTTTAAGGTAGTGTTGGACTCTTGTTTTATTACATTATGGGTGTTATTTCAGAATCAGATATTGTATGGTGCAGAAATAATGGGAGAATCTAACCGTGATGTGAAGAATTGCTTAATTTATTATTTTCCTTCCTTTGGGGTTTCTTCTTCGGGAATTTTAAAGTACCTCCTTCCCCTTTTTATGGCTCAAACTGTCTTCAGACCTGCAAAGTGTGAACTGTGTAAGCAGAGTATTTGGTTTTATTATAGGTATACAATTTGATTCTTGACTAAGAGAGGTTTGCTGACTTGCTGTAGACTTAACCTGGAAAAATAATTTATACAATATAAAAAGTCCATTGTTAGGTAGTCTTAGATATTTAAAGGTTTAGATGCCTTAAATTTGTCTGTAGTAAAGCATTTAATCTGTGAAGTACACACAGACTGGGTGGTTGCTTCACAACTGTAGACATTTTCTTCCCATAAATTACAAATAAAATTATTTCTCTTTAGACTCTCAGCCCCTTTCAGTGTTTCTCACAATATGCATTAAAGTAGCTATGATTTCTTCAGATGAACTTAAAACTGAACTCTTCATAGCATGGAAATCAAGGTCAGAGACTATCTTGAAGGGGTTTTTTTTCTGGAAAACCAGTGCAAGATCCACACTTAGAGATAATAGAAAGCTCTTTTTTAGCTTGCCAAAGATACAGATTTTAAATTGAAACGTTCTCTGCTGCAGCTTATGTTGGTTAACGTTTTTATTGGGATCCCACAAATATTTAGACATCTTTCTCTGAGATCAGATTTGTACTAATGAATGATAACTGTTGGCTGTAGTTGGAACCAACTATCTGCCTGCATTTCTAACTGCTGTACTTGCAATATCAAATAGTTCTGTGGCTACCAAATGAAAAGTACGAACTTTCAAACTACAAAAATCACTGTAAACAGGGAAAGCCAAATGCTGCTGAATGAGTGACACTTTTTAGCCACAGTCCTTATTAACAGCAGCCTCCTTATATAGTCTTAACTGCCTTTCTATCAGTGGGACACTCAAGTTATCTTGAAATCTTCTAAAATGGGTATTCACCCTTACTAACTCAAGTAAAGGCTCGAACATGAGGTCCTAAATTTCGAGTATTCAACACTGAATCTTATATGCAAGCTAAGTTGAAAAGTCAAAGATGGGAGAGGAGGGAAAGGTATAAAGAGCATGATAGCAGATAAGAGCTTGAGAACATGCTAGTAAAGTCTATAGTGCAGATTAGTTGATAAGAAGATATAGAATAAAACGTGGATCAATCCAAAGACTTAGAGAAGGATGATTTAACATACAGTGCTATCCTATGAAGAGTTACTGCAATCTAAACCCATTGATTTAAGTGGGCTTAGCCTGGAGTAATTCTTCATACAATCACACTGATAATGTTGGACAGGAGAGATGACTTGAGCAGTTATTGTATGAGAGTCTCTTCATTTAAATAACTTATCTAAAACTGAGCAGGGCCCCATTCACATATAGGTTACTATTGTGGACACTGCTTCCCTGGTCTGAGGTATCGCAATGTTGAAGTGTGGAACCTCAAATATATAATGAGATCATGTGACCAGGGCCAGTCACATCGATATGGTATTCATAAGCTGTGCTTAGTGTGTAAATTGATACCAAGAGGGACTTCTCGTTTATGCCATCTACCCCCTCACACAGCTTCCCAGGGCTGTCCAGTGAAACCTGAATGATGTGAGGATAGTATTTGTGTTTGAAAGAGTATTAATTCATTTAAAAAACTTGCCATCCTTCCTCCCTGCCATTTCAATTTGCCCAGGCTCTTCATAGAGGGAAGAGGGAAAATACCTGTAGGTATCAACCTATAAAGCAGGGTATAATTTGTGTGGGTAGCACTTACATGTAGGAAATTGTGTGGAAATGAAATATTAATACATATGATCATATATTTTTCTACCTTGCTGTGGTTATATGTGCAAAGAAGCCAATACTGGCCATAGCTTCCCATGGCAGGTACATCATGGATTCACATAGGAAAATAGATCCTTGCAGAGCAGTCTGTGTATAGCTTGAATGTAGATTTTACATGTAGAATGCTAACTGAGTAGGAAATCTGTATTATCTGAAGTCCCAAATATTGTTATTTAGACATTAGTGAAGTGCGCTTTTCTGAAATTGAATGGACTAAGTGGCTTGCAGTCATTATTCTCTGATTATTATAATCTTCTGAATATATTTTGTGTATTTGTGTTTTGTGCATTTCTGTGCCTTGTTTTAACTGCTTCTCTTCTTTTTTGTTTGTACAGATTTATACTAATTGTGGAGTAAAAAATGAAAGTTAGGGAGAAGGCTATACGCACTGGGATAAACATGTTTGATTAGTATTTCTTCAAAATCCCCCAGAATACAAGGAATGGAAATGTTTTTGAAAGCCATGTTTGAGATTACTTTACTGAGAATGATTTCTGTTTGGAGTAGAGTAGTGAGCGTGTGCATGTGTGTTTGTGTGTGTGTGTTCTGTGCCAGTCTTTCTGTAGTAGCCTTTGAGAATTCTAACAGTGCCATCCTAAACAAAATTGCACCCTTCTAAACCTGCTGATTTCAGTGGACAAGAATTGCACTGTGTTCCTGTGTTTGACGTGTTAAACGAAGTGACATATTGACACATAGGTCACATTGACAAAATGACGTGAGGCAATTTGGCAAAATGTGGCTAGATGAGTGGTAGAGACAACACAACAGATGGGTTTTTGTTTGGCCTTTTTATAAGGAAACAGGATTTGCTATCCTTTCGCCAGGCTTGCAAGACAAGAGACGTTCCGCCAGGCATATGGTTGAGGCTGGGCTAGGCCTCTGCTGACCAGTAGAAGGAGGAAGTGGTTGATTAAACCTCATAGTAGATCTGTTCACCATCCTGTTTTCAACTGCTTCAACTGCTGCTGACTATTGCACCCAAAGTGAAGCCAAATAAGTAGCCGAGCAGCAACTGCCACCATCTTGGATACTGTAATAGTTTTGTTAACAAACTGGTTTTAAAATTGTTACAGTATTTTAATGTTGTGCAAAATTGTATGAAATTATGCTTTTATTGTGTTTTAAATGATGTGATTTCCCCTGAGCCTGCTTGTGGGGAGGGTGGAATAAAAGTCTAATAATAAACAAATAAAATTATTTTATTTATTTAAACTTACTCGACTTTTTGTAAAGTCAGGACTCATGTAACATGAGTCTAGATTGAAGCTGAAATGTCACTTGTTTAAAAATACAGCTTTACACCAGAATGGATTGTGCATTCTTCTAATCAATACATGGACAATTGGTTTAGAGAACTTTGAGGAGTGACCTGCAGTGCAATAGTGGTTGCCTGAACTACTTATATGTACCTAAGAAATGATGAATGATTAGTATTAATCAGTAAAACCATTAAATAGCCAACAGATAGCAGTGAAAATCCCGTCGATGTTTAAATGTAAACATTATTCCTTTGAACAGACTATAGAGGAATGTAATGATTTCAACAGTAAAATGCTCATTAAGGAAAACTAACTTGTCATGTATCTTGCCATACTTCTGTACAGTCCAGCATAAACTTTAGAAGAAAAGAACTGGTGATAGGCATATAATTGATATGGTTAAATGAGACATTTGAGTTTGAGTACCATTCTAGATGCAATTTCAAATAAATGCTAGAATGCATGGCATAGAGGCATGATTATTTTTAATTTTGTTTAAATATTCTGCTATAGAAAGAAAGAAAAGTGATATATTAGATCATCATTTTTTGTTATATGTATGTTTGACATTGCATACGAGAAATTTTTGTTTAAAAGTATGAGCAAATTACTTCAGTATTTAATTTCTTATTTGAAAGTATATTTTCATAGTCACCTACCTAGTTCTCCCCCCTACTACGTGTCTGATATGAGTTTTTAAAATCCTGCTGTTCCTCATGACTCAAGCTATCTTGCGTCGTAGTTAAAACATTACCATCAAAAACCAATTGAATAAAACCACAGATATGTCCCCCCCTATGGTTTCAGATTGTGATTACTGGTTCACTGTATGTCTCCAATGTATGTGAGTGTGTGTCCACTAATGGTCCCTGTTCAGGCTGCCACTGGTGTTGGATATACAGTCTTCTCTGGCTTCTCAGTTCCCTTGAACACCTTCAGTTGTTCCACTTTGTGGAGCCTTGCCTCTAACATTGATATCAGCTTCCTCCCCACCTCTTCATAGCTCCTGTTTGGTGTTCCAGAGCATCTGTTGGCTTTGGAAGCTTTTCTCATGTATATATCTTTTTCCTGTGCTGCAACTTCTTGCATGCCTTCACTAGATAGGATGAGAAAGGGAAATCCTTGTTGAGTAATGCATATTGCCCACAGGAAAGCTCCTTGGTAGTAATGTTAAGCTACAGTAGCATAGGGAATAGAGATGGGCATGAACCACAAAAAAACCAAACGATGAGGTTCGTGGTTTGTGGGTTTTCACGAACCAGGAACCATGAACTGGGGCCAGTTTACGAACCAGTTCGTGGTTCGGGGGGTTTAAATGCCCTTTTCCAGCCACTTAGCAGCGGCAGGGAAAGAGGTATTTGACAGTTTAAAGGGCCCTTTCTTGCCTTGCAAGCGGCAGGTCCCTTTAAACTATGAGCTGGCAGGCGGCAGGGAAGATCCCTGCTTGCTGCCTGCCACCCGATAGTTTAAAGGGACCTGCCGCTCGCAAGCCGCAGGGCCCTTTAAACTGCCCAAACCCCAGCTCCAGCCCCACACTTACTTTGCCCTGCGGGCCCACGGCGTCCTCCCCCTACTCCTGCGAGGGGCGGGAAGGCCATTTTTGCTGCAGGGAGGTGGCGGAGGCCCAAAATGGCCTTCCCACAGCCTCTCTGCCCATCAAATGGCCACAGTGGCTGCCATTTGAGGGGCGGGAAGGCCATTTCGGCCTCCTCCGCCACCCTGCAGGCCCACGCAGCAGCGGAAGAGGCCAAAAACAGCCTTCCTGCCCCTTGTGGGAGGAGGGGGAGGATGCTGCAGGCCCGCAGGGCAAGGTAAGTGTGGGGGTGGGGGCTGGGGTTTAGGCAGTTTAAAAGGTCCTGCGGCTTGCAAGTGGCAGGTCCCTTTAAATTATCAGCTGGCAAGCGGCAAGGTGGGATCCCCCCCTGCCGCCTGCCAGCTGATATTTTAAAGGGACCTGCCGCTTGCAAGCCGCAAGAAAAGTTTATATGGCCATTTCCCCAGGGCCATATTTAAACTGCCCCTTTACGACCCGAACAAACCAGTAGACCAGTACGTGGAAGTTTGTGGAAATGAGCTTCCACGAACCACTGGTTCACGACCCACGAACCAACCTGGTTTGTGCATTTTTTTGGATCGTAATTCGATTCGTGCCCATCTCTAATAGGGACTTCTGCCAGTATTGCTGCAATATACTTTATTACGTGGCTACCCTTTGTGCTGAGTTGGCAAGTGCAGCATGCTGCTGCTTGCCTTCCAGCGAACACTGGGTCAGTTGTATTGGCTGCCTTTCGTGTTCAAGGCCCATTTCAAGAATCTGTCTTGAAGTTCTTCACAGCCTGTGATCTGTATACTTTACAAACTACCTCTCCTGACATGAGTCCTCCATGGCATTTGTATTCCACAGGATTGGCCATGCTCTAAGTTTTTTTGATGTATGAAGTCTGAATTTCAACTGCAAAGACAAGTTTTTACCTTAATAACTCCAAGGTGATGGAGTCAATCTCCTGAGGAGGTCCAGGGCTCTTCTATCACTGCCATCTGGGTGGATTGTAAAATTATCTTATTTTAGAAGGCTGTTTGCTGATCCCTCCCTTGCTTCTTGGGTAGCACTTCATGTTCTATCAGTGTTGCTGATCTTATATTATTATTTCTTTTTGTCTTTCTATGAACAGCCATGAGCTGTGGAATGGCAACATATATGTATATTAAATACAGTCCCTGGTGATATTTATCTAGGGTAAAGGGCCTCCCTCCTGGATTCTCCTCTCTCTGCAGGGAAAAAGATATTTAGTGAAATTACAGAATTCTGTATTTGTCTGAAAGTCTCCTATTTGAATTCAATGTCCATACTTGATACCTTCTCTCCTTGGTGAGGGAAGAGGTAGACAGAATGTCAAGTCCAAGGCCTGTCTCTGATTTTCTTCCACGCTAAATCCAGAGAGTAAAGAATTTTCTGAGCAGGTTCTTAATACCAGTAGTAGTTTCATTTGCAAGATTTTATTTGTAAACATGAGTTTGTGCAGCTTTATTTTGAAGGGAGATGATTTGTATTGTGTCCTTATCACCCTTACCTGTTGTCTGGGTTTTTGTATGTGTGGAGTACAGTTATTTCTAGGGCATTAGAATTCAGTATATTGGTTTTGCCATTTTTAGAAAATGAAAGGATAACTCAGTGTTACTATTCTGAGTTCCAGTCTGGAAAGAGATGCACAGAATAACAAATGGGTAGAACTTTTTATTCCAGCTTCTGGCAGGTAATGAGAATTCAGGTAGCCTCATTACCTCTTCCCTTGATACTAAGCAGAGCAACCAAAGCCCCATATAGAGATAAAAATAAGTTAAAATGTGCTGTTAAAGGCTATGTAGAAGACTTGAATTTGACATTAAGTGCACCTCTGGGCGTTTCTAGTTTGTACTGGAAGAAGACTTATGTGGAACAGCCAGTACTTTTCAGCTCTACTTTTTTCATCTAAGAGTTGTTGAAAAAATGAATTAAAATAACATGTTAGTAGCATGGTGTGACGTATTTTCTTTTATAAAATGGGAGTTGCTATAGTGTAGGTGGTTGACGATTGTCTTAATATGGCAGAACAGTTACTATACTATATTATAGGGGCAGACTTAAGACTGTGGATAAAGGTAGATGGAGGTAATAAGGGAGAAACCAGCCAGGCTGTTAAATTTGGAAACTGCTGTTTAGAACCAAGTTAATCAATAAAAAGGGCAACCTTGGCATCTCTTGAGTATTGACTCATCTTTTACAACATTGATATACCATGGTGCAACCCTGGGAGGATGGGTCTCCTGGTTGTGGGGACATCACAGTTGATTATCACATTCTTCTGTAATTTGTGAGCGCACAGAATTGGAGATCTCATTCAGACACTGAAAAATCAGATGATAATGGTGGCCTTAATTTAAAGTGAATTTATATACCATATATTGGTAAAAGCCTTTAAAATGTTTGAGGAATTTCGGATAAACTACTGTGAGGATCTGAAGTGATTATTTTTTGAAGTGATTATTTTTTTAAAAATAAATATTTTTTAAAATCCTGTTCTTCAATGGTGGTAGCATGGGGCGGGGGGGGGGGGACCTGGACTTCCCTTGGGACCATTTTGTTATGTTCAGCTCTTGCCAGTGGTTTTCTTGATTTTATTTTATATTTATATCCTGCTTTTCCTTTCTGCCTAGACAAGGGCATATGGTATAGTAGTATTTCATGCAGCCCTGTTTAACCCACTTGTTTCTGCCTATTTTTCAGGATGGGGCTAGGTCAGTGATGGCGAACCTTTTTGAGCCCGAGTGCCCAAACTGCAACACAAAACCAGCTTGCTTATTTCAAAGTGCCAGCACTGCAATTAAACCTGAATACTGAGGTTTTAGTTAAGAAAAAACAACTCATACAGTTGTCCCAACTAATTAACATCTCTCTCTCTCTCTCTCTCTCTCTCTCTCTCTCTCTCTCACTCACTCACTCACTCACTCACTCACTCACTCACTCACTCAAGAGCCACGACTGAAAGTAAAGCAAGTTAAATCAAAGCAGCTTACTCTTCTTTAGAAAGCCAGCCCCAGCAGCCTTGCCGCTCCCTCCACTTCCTGCTGCTAAAGAGACTGGCAGCAGGGAGGCAACCTTGAGGAATCACGTGGGCAGGGCCCAAAACCCGTGTGATCTCTGCTTAGAGCTACTGGAACGCCGTTGCAGGCGTTCCCCCTCCAAATGAGCCCTGGACCTAGCGATCGGCGACTTGGCTCACGTGCCCACAGAGAGGGCTCTGCGTGCCAGCTGTGGCACACATGTCATAGGTTCGCCATCGCTTGGCTAGGTTAAGTAAACCCTGACTATTCCTTGACTTTTTTTTTTTTGGTAAAGAGATAGAGCCAATATGGTGAAGTAGTTAGATTACTGAGCCTAGATGTGATAAATTCACGTTAAAACTCCCTTTGGTTATGCAGCTCACAAGGTAGCCCTGAACACATCACTTATATTTTAGGATGAACATGATGAAATGATGTGTTACATAAGGTTGTGCTAAATTATCTCCGCTCTCCCTATAAGCATATTTACCAATGTTGTGATATCAGGGGTCTACATCCCCTGTTTTTGGTCACCACCAGCTCCTTCCTTCCACAGAGTCCTGGGGATCCCTCGCTTTATGCTGGGCTTTTGCAGAAGAAAAGCAGCAGGTGTACTCCTACTGCTCACTTCTTTCCCTAGTGAGTTGGTTCATATCAGATGTTTGGGAAACCAGAAAGGACTCCCACTTCTTGCCTAGCTTGAATCCCCACTCTGCCGTGGAAGCTTGCTGGGTGACCCTGAGGCAGTTACACACATTCAGACTAACCTACCTCACAGGATTGTTGAGAGGATAAAATGGAGGAGAGGAGAACAATGTGATCTGCTTTGGGTCCCCATTGGGGAGAAAGGCATGGGTATAAATGAAGTAAATGAATGAAATGAGCTCTCTAGACAGACAGACAGAGGAAAATTGGGGGCTCCCATATTCATGGGAAGTTTTAGGTGTGTGTGATTGTATGTGATAACCAGACACTGTGCCCCATCTCTACAAAGTTCTAGAAATTTTTTTTCTGAAGGAGGGTCTGAAGGGAATTGGATTCTGGGAGTGTAGCCAGTCAAGATGCTTCCAGAGTTAACTTTATGAAATGAGTAGTATGCTACAAAACATAAAATTAATTATGTAAAAGGCATGCTAAAGACAGATTTCCTGGTTTAAAATGTGCAGTGTGTATTCTTTTAGCCTTGTGAGTATGTTTTTTTGCAGGGGAAGAGAGTTTCTAATAGCATAAATATGGGAGGGAGAGCTAATTCAATGCTTCCCTAAAGGTGATGATTGCTGTGAGTCCAATCATTTTGTTGCCTCTGCTCCTGCAGTGTGGGGTGGGCAAAGGAGACAAGGTTGTCTCATTCTTCCTTCTGTGTATTATCTTTTGTGCTGTTTGGAATAAAGCTACCCTGCTCAAAAATGGTTGAACTTCTCAGATGCCTTATGGAAGCTTGAGGAAGGAGGGGGGCTGGTACAAAGAGCGGTCATGGCCCTCCAGTACTAGTCTTTGCTTTTATCCTAATAGAGTTCTCATCGGGATGACTGTGTTCTGAAATATTTATTGGCCTGTTTAAATATTAAATGGCATGAAGGCAGTACAGAATGATGGTAATCCTGGTGCCTCAGGGGATAGATGGTCTGCATGTTGGCTGTTTTTTCAGTAATAATAAACACACTTTACTGTTTTTTCCTCCTCCTGTTACCATCAAAGTAAAGAATTTCCTATCAATCCATTTGTGCCATCTCTGTTTTAGCATCTCTGGTGGCTGATGGATAATGTAGCTTGCTTCCAAGACTGTGTCCTGGGGTGTGTTGTTGATTCATTCCTCTTGGCTGTGAGGCCTGGCTCCTACTGATTCAGTGGTAGTTATATGGGTAGGCAAAAATGGAGATAAGAGGCTTTGTTTTTTCAAAGGCAGAACAAGGTGAGGCATCAGTAGAGGTTGATTGCAGTAAGCCCCTTTGTTACAGAGGTGAAGATGGAGGCCTGACTTGAAATCTCTTATCAGACTTAATCCTGTAGTGACTTCTGCTCTGTTAGAGAGGTGTATCACAATAATACATGGTTTGGAAGTATCAACCTTGTTTTCCAGTGTCTGTAACTTTGACCTTTTAGTGTATATGTGATGTATTTACTGGGAAAAACTTGATTTATAAGTAGTTTTGAAGGATAGCTGAGGGAGCTTTTGGGGCTTCGCATAGAAATTAGTCTTGGAGAAAGCTGCAGTATCATTGCCACAAAAGCTGCGAACTGTGATAGGTATGACAAAGAAATTAGGTGACCCTTACAAGCAGACATTAAACCACTTTGAATATGCATCTTTTTTGAGAATTTGAATCAGGTTTAATGAGCAGGATTGTTAAATTTAACCGCTTCATTTATTTTGAATCAGTTTTTTCTTGCAAAGACAGGGCTGAATAATTTTCTGTGGGGAGGCTTTCCTTGGGATGCTTTAAAGGTCTTTCTTCCACACTAGCCATGTGCACAGGCAAAGAAGTTTCCTAAGTGGGAAACTGATTCTGGTATTTGATCTTCACTAGCAATAGCTCTGATACAGAAGGAAACTCCATGTAAGATACTAGATATGAATGTAGTTCCTGTAGTTCCAGGGATAAACATTAGAAAACAGGTTTGGAAAGAAGTTATGCTTCTATAGACTTCCCCTCAGGATATATGAAATAGGTGTTTTTTTTTAAAAAAAAACTTCTCAGGACAAGTAGCTGTTACTGAAAGAAGTAAAAAAGGCTATGATGAAACCACTGTAGATGTCAGGCAGATGTGGAAGCTTAGTCCCTACATTTTTGTGTGTATGAAGAGACAGCAATCACAGCTATCCTGCACTTGTCTATCCTTCCATTGCCACCTATGACAAATTTACATACTGTTGTTTCCAGTTAACTGCGTATAAGGAAGTAGAGTGATTGCATTGGCTTAGTTTAACTCCTGTGATCCAATTTGCTTTGTGCCATGTTCATGTTCTTGCTGTCTTTGTGTATGTAGCTTGCAGCAGCAATAACTTTAGGAATAAAGGATTTAGAACACAAATGAAGACTTTGAGAGGAGTGAGGCTTTCTGTAAAATATAACGTCTCATACCCATCCACCCAACAGAGGAAACCAAATAATGTCCGTCTGTCTACAGTTCCGGCTCACTATGCTCCTTCAAGCTCTGCGCTCTCTTCCAAGACCTTCAGAACGCTTACCAATTGAATCCAGATGCTTTTTTTTCTTTCTCAAAATACCCTGCTCTTTCCACTTCCCATTTTAGCTGGCTGCTGATGTAGGTTTCTGCTTTCTCCTTGTTTCTCATTTGGAATTGTTGGCTTGAAGGGTGGGAAGATCGGAGAACAATGTTTTCTGGTCCAAGCAATATGGGAGGGAGTGAATTGGTCTTTGTTATTTAAGCAGCACAGCAGATTTTCCAGTATAAGCAGTTTTTACTCCTGATTCCTAAAGAAAGCAGAGAATCCTAAATGGAATCAGCAGCATGAAACATGTGGTAGAGATGGAGTTTTGAATTCTGTTCGTGCTGTATAATATTTCTTATTAATAATATCACTTTAGATTTTTATCTAAACCTGGTTTGGAGACACTAAGTATTGCTAGATTTTGCACTGGAGGCTATTCAGTAATTTTTTTTTTGTATCACAGAATGCAGATTGTCCATATAATCTTTTGATTTACTGCCCCAGTCTTGCCTTGTGGAGATCATTTCAGAAGAAGTTTTGCTTTTTGTCAAACTGTCTAAGACTCTGTGATAAAGCAGAATAATGAAAATGGTGTATCCCTGGTAGAGATTTATATAAAGTTGAGAAGTGTTTAGCTGAGCTACAGCCTGGAGGTATGGCAGACCCTGGCCTCTAATTTTACTTACTTACTTACTTACTTACTTAAGTTATTTATAGTCTCCTTTTCTCACAGGGACCCAAGATGGATTACAATCACAGCTGAGGCATTCAACAAACAATACAATACACTATAGATTGCAGAAATTTGAAAATAAGCAGAAATCTGTTACAGAGCTGAAAACATGTTGAAACAAACATAAGGAATTTGACATGACATAAATTACCATAACACGCAGTGCACAGTAGTATAGTCTATGATCCCTGTCCTTTTTTTGAAACATCTCTCTGAAACATTTCCTTACAGCACAACCCTGATAACCTGTGTAAGAAAGCCCTCCAGAATAATTCGGTTTTGCATAGTTTGCAGAATGCCAAGGACATGGGAGCTTTCTTGACCTCTTCAGGCAGACTGTTTCATATGTTGGGGGCTACTACAGAATATGCATGTTTATGGGCCGCTGTTGATTTTGCCCGACTGCAGGATGGCAGCTGCAGAAGGCCATGATCAGATGAGCCATAGAGAGGTGTTCCCATAGATATGAGGGACCAGGGCTATGAAGGGATTTGTATAAGGTAGCCAAAACCTTAAACTGAGTTAAGTAACTGATGGGTAGTCAATGGAGTGACTGCAAAATGGGAATGATATATGTGCTCCACCTAGCTGCTGATAATAACTGAGTTGCAGCACTCTGCACCAGCTGGAGTCTCTTGAGTTGGCTCTATATACTGCATTACTGGAGTCAGGTCTTGGTGTTATCATGCCACAGATCCAGGTGGCCAGATTGGCAGTGTCAAAAGTAGGAGGTAATCCTTCAGCCTAGACTGAGTTTATGAAAGGTATTTTTTGCAGCGGCATTCACTTGCTTCTATAGTGGCAGTGGTGATTCCATTATAACCCCATGGCTCTTAATGAAGTCTGCAAGGGGCAGCAGAATGCCAGTGAAAATGGGGAAGCAAAATGTCCTTTAATATCTCTGCCTTCCCAACCAGCATGACTTCTGTCTTGGTTCTCTTTCCGTTTGTTCACTTACAGCCATTTGACCATAGCTGTCAGGCAGCAACTCAAGACTTCTACTGCATCACCAGGGGATTTGGATAGCAAGATATAAAGTTGGGTGTCATCTACATCTTGATGACATCTAGTTCCATACCTATGAATGATTTCTTATAAAGGCTTTACATCGAGGTTGAATAACATGGAGAATAAGATTACAACCTTTGGAACCCTGCAAGATAAGTTTGAATAGACAGAAATTTCATAGAGCAGGAGATAGCACTGATTCACATGCATCTTCCCCTCTGCTTAATTCATACTGTAAACTTTTAGTCAGGGACCATGCTGCTATTCTGCACTGTACAGTGTATTAGCACACTGCTGGAGTTGAATGAGGAATAGTAGCAGCTTTAGTCAAGTGGGTAGTTTTATCCCTTGTGTTAGGAAATGTTAGAAAATGAAGCTTTGCTCCTAATTCAAATTAAATAGTGCCATAAGATGGAAAGTCTATTTAGCTTCAAGGGTGTGCACATGTTTAGATATCCCTGACCGTAAATGGAACCTGATATTTTTATATAGAAGTAGTGGTGGAGAATGGTGGGGATAATGATACCTTGGGAGAAAAGGGATCGCCTTTCTCTTTTTACTCCAGTTGTTTTAGTAGCTTCCTTCTGCTATAGTATGGGTAATTCCAATAACGACTACTTTTGCAGATGGCTGCTATGTGAAAGAAAGTAGGGAGACGATTAGATGTGCTCGTGCGTTTATGATGGTGACTTGATACACAAACCTTTGGTGTGGTACTAATACAGTGATGTAATTAATTCTGCTGGACCCTAAAGGTCAACACAGTGAAATGACATCTGTCAAGGGCAAAGTAACTGTGCCATATAGGATATTTCATAGCCTAGCTCATATGCCTTGGAAGGTGATGACACTTCTGTATTTAAATACTGGCGCAACATTATTGGTAGTGTAGTCATAGAGAGAAGGCATCTGTTGGGTCCAAATAACTTTTCCTCACCAAAATACATTGTTTTATTTATTTGCATTTACTCATTTTTGTTTGTTTTTGCTCTGTGCTGTTCAGAGTTTTGATTTCAGAATCGTCAATTCCCCCCACTCTAAAAACAGCAATCTCTAAAATATTTAAAATCAAACTTGAAGGTCAGAGCTAAATGGTCTACTTTGGAATTCTAGGTGCCTATGAATGCTGGAGATATTGATGTGGAGAGAAGGTTAATGAATTTCTATTTCCAGATTGACTTGTGAAAGACAGTATATGATAATTCACATATGCAGTACTGAATGCTAGTTCTTCACGGTCCCATTACTTTATGCATTTCTTGAGGGGAACTAGAATTTAGCACAATTATTTTAACTTTCGTTTGTTGGCTGGTAAAAGAAAACACAGATCCAAATCACTAAAATATCACAGACTGTGTAAACTGCAGAACACCAATAAGGTACGTTTATGCCAATTTGCTCCAGTTGAATCCCACATCCAGTTTTAAATTTTTTTAGTGCAGAATTATGTGCAGAGAGCCACTTTGGTGTAGTGGTTAAGAGCGCAGGACTCTAATCTGGAGAGTCAGGTTTGATTCCCCACTCCTCCACTTGAAGCCAGCTGGGTGACCTTGGGCTAGTCACAACTCTCTGGAGCTCTCTCAGCCCCACTCACCTCACAGGGTGTTTGTTGTGGGGATAATAATGGCATACTTTGTAAACCTCTCTTGAGTGGGCATTAAGTTGTCCTGAAGGGTGGTATATAAATCAAATGTTGTTGTTGTTGTTGTTTATTTTTGTTGTTGTTATTTATTATTATTTCCAAGCACAGAATTCTAGCCTTCTTTCGAGGCAGGCCGATGCTGTTCAGGCAGTGTTCAGCATTGCCTGAACAGCATTGCTGTTCAGGCAATGCTTCTATTTCAGGAGTAGAGGCACGCCTGGTATAAATGAGCAGAGGTGACCCCAGTGCATTTGGTCATGCGATTCTTACCTGTTTTATGACTTTGGGCATATTCTATTACTTAATATTCATAGATAGCTTTATTACTTACAATTCTGTTAAGTGAGAAGTCAAAGAAAAGAAAAAAGAGGAATAACTGATTGGGTGAAATCCTAACTTGATTGACATCCAACTGCAGAGTTCCCATTTATGTTGTAATAGTCAAGATTAAAGTGTGTTAATATATTATATAGGTCATGTCAATTTGCTTATATTTCAGCATTGTTTCAGCTCTATCAGATTCCGGCTTATTTCAGATGCTTATTATATTGTTTATTGAATGTATTTATTGAATTTCCCACCCATTGATCTTTTTGACTTACACTGTGTCATCTGCCTTGAGTCTCAGTGAGAAAGATGAACTATATATAAAATAAATAAAATTAAAAAGTAAATATAAGGGACAAAACAGATCTCTGACTGGAAAGGAATAGTATTTTTAATTCACCATTATCAGATAACATAATTGTCCATCCTTAAATGAAACTTTTCTAATATTAGATGTATGACTAGATCTTCCAGTAATTTTGCAAACATATACCCTCATCCACCTCTAATATACATTCTTCTAGCTGTAAGAAATTGTGCGTCCATATAAGATTACATGGTTTTAAGATGACATTTCTATTTCTTTTGTCTTATACCTATAGTTGAATTCTTCTCCCTGCCCAACCTTTGTTGCTCTACTTTGTATGTTAATTTGAGCTGCAGCAACTAATATAGATTCATAGATTCAAGATGTGGATATTTATTTCTCTGTTAATTAGAATGGAATGTGAAAATCCTGTCTGTGTGGGGAGACAGGCAGAAGCAACATGTATACATTCAGAGTGAGAGGAAAAAATGTATAGTGGGCACCTCCACAAAATGGCTGTCATGGGGGAGCCTTTACTTTTCCTGTTAATTTCTTAATGCATGTTTTCACCAGGGCAATCAAATCAATTTCTGCCCAATAACCAGGCCTGAACCAAATTGGAATGGATCCAAATAATCTGCTTAATTCAGGAATCCATGAAGCTGCCCAGCCATCGCTCATTCAATCACCTTGCTCAGGAATGGTACATTTGAGACTGGACGGTAGTTATTCTAGTCTTCTGGGTCCAAAGTAAGTAAGTTTCTTTAGGAGTGGACTGCTTCAAGGCAGGGGCAACCAACCCATCTGTTAGGTTCCAGGAGACAGTAAATGCTTCCCTATCTGTCAGCCCCTCCCCCCCCCCAAGCAGCCAGGAGGGGCAAGGGTCGTAGAAGCAAGCAATAGGTCTCAGACTTCCAAGAATACTGACTGTATTCTAAGAAAAGCTGAAAGGTATCCCACACCAACAGGACAAATCGGCACCCTGGGACTATCTGATCCTGTCACTGTTAATTTAGAGTCCAAGTTGGAGCAGATGCAACAGATTTTATCCACAAAATCCTTAATAGGAGCATGTTGCAGAGCAGTCCACAATCTCCTGTAGGCTCAACCCCCATCAACTGTGACCTCCAAGAAGAGTTTCAAAGGTATACACTGTGCGGATGCAATGGTGGAGGAGAAATGTTGTTTCTTTGCTGCTCATCAGCAAATATTGTTTCTTTGCTTTAAAATGAACTATATTCCTTGCCCTGTTGGATTCATTTCTCCATTGTCAGTTCAGCTTTCTTCCTTGTGTTTTCATCATCTGCAGCCTGTCAGTAAACCAAAGGTCTGCCTGGCCTCTTAGACCTGAGCAATTAAAACAAAGGGAAAGGGGGAACTTGTGAGCTTAGATGCTTTATATCAGTAGGACTAGCAATTGGAGAGTAGTTATAAGTATTTGAGACTGTAGCAGAAAAACAGCATTCTATAGCAAGTGAACAGATGTTTGTACCCTATAAGGACTGGGATTCAGTAAATAAAACTAATCCTCATTCTGTGGTCTTTTTTATGTATCTGTGGGATACTATAATTGAATATCTTTCCTTCACCTTCTCCTAGCTACAAACATATTTGATTGGGTGACTCCTGTGGGACAATGGCCAGATATTCTAGCATCAGAACAAATTTGGGATTCAGCAGGTATCTGAATGACCTAGCACCAGCTAGAATTTAACATCATTTTATTTCACCCAAACTGAGAGTCACAGGCCCTTTGATAAAAGGATAGAAAGATTTCTTTAGTTTGTGTCAAGCCCTCTTCAGTTTCTGTGCTGCAGAATTACTTAGTGCAGTGATTCCCTTTGGAGAAACACATCAGTGATCCTGTACCTTATGCTAAAGCACTATTTCCTTCCTCTTTGTTAAGTTTTTCAGTATTCCAACATGCTGTGCTGTTTTCAGGTCTGTGAGCAAGCATACTACGTGACGCTTAGCATCTCAATCAGGGAGGCTTTACACAGTATTTTTCTGACAACAAAAAATTTGGCAATACATGAAAGGTACCACCCCTGTATTTTACACTGCTGGTACACAAAGCAATTAATGTAAATGTCGATTTCTATATTTACAGTATAGAAAATGCTCTTAGTTCCTTTCATATAGTACAATCCTCCCCAGCACCGAGTGATCTTTTTGTTGGAAAAAGTAATGAATGAAGCAGTCCTAAGAATATAAATATAGTGGAAACTTTTCAGGCTGGCAATGAGATATCCAGAAATGTTAGGTTTAAATGGAGTGCTGTGCATCTAAGAGCTGATGATATATGTTCAAGAATAAAAATCAAATGGTATAGCCCTCCTAGGAATATATTGGTGCAGAATGCAAGCAAGTGATCATGTGGTTGAATGCACCCCTAAAACTCCACAGCAAGGGACAGGAGAGGCTAAGCCTGTCTCTGATACCTGAAGCTAGAGCTGTCTCTGGTTACTTATGTGAGTGCTTTTTGCTTCCTGCAGTCACTTTCTGCAGCACTACTTGTTGCTTTCCTGAGGGTGGGAATGTCTAATTGAGGTGACTTCTTGGCATGTTTTCTCTCTGCTGTGCTTCAAAATGGGATTGGGGTGGCTCCTTTAGGGATGGCGCAGTTTGGGAGGTTTAGCCAATATTTTGCAAGGATACTCCATGCATGCTCTTTGTTTTTTATGCCTAAGAAAATGTTTTTTAATCTTAATGTTTTGGGCAGAACTCTATGTTTTGAATGAGTTTGGGAGGGTGCCCATGAGGAATCACTGGGGAGGGGAAAATAAATTATTACAGAATCACCACCCCCATAGTGCAGTAGCACATCATCGTTGCTGTTTGAAGTTAGATTAGCTTCTGGCCTGTTTTGAATCTCATCAGTCTAGTGCTGAAGCATAGCTGCTTTAAGTGCCGGATTTGGGGGCAAAAAGAACAGAAAGCTGCTCATCTAATACAAAACCCAAGTGGTACAAACCACAGGAGGACTTTTTTAGACCACATGCTTGAGGGTGCATTGGAAAATTTGTACCTTTAGACAAACATCTCTTGACCTTAAGTTCACATCTTTTTATTCCTGGTGGTGGTAAAAAAAGTGCTGTCATATGGCAACCCCCCCTCTGGTTTTCAAAGCAGGAGGTGGTTTACCATTGCTTGCTTTGAGTAACAACCCTGGATTCCTTCCCATCCAGGTACCAATCAAGGGCATCCCTTCTTAGTTTCCAAGAGCAGGTTAGCCTGAAATCTTAAAAAAAAACTCATATTGGGGTGTTAAAAAAGCCCAAAATGATAAAAGGAGCACCCGTAGTGTTATCCAGATGCTCTCAATAGCTAGGCAAACATAACGGCTCAGCCAGTATTCCAAGCTAGGTTTCTGTCAGTAAAAGGCAGGAGGAAGGGGACAGGGACATTTCCAGGGCTGTTTTGGCTATTGAGGGAGGACTCACTGGGGTCAAGTTCAGAAGCAATCACCAGACAACTTGATACCACATGACTCACCAAGGCCTGGCTACTTACTACTGTTCAACAGCAGCTCCCCTTTCCAAAGGGCCCCCCCCACACACACCCTAACCTACCTCTCGTAGTTGTTAGGATAGTGTGGAGGCAAGGAGAGTGATATAAACTGCTTTGGATCCCCATTGAGGGAAAAGGCAGTATATAAATGAAGTAAATTTAGGTGAAGATGAGGGGCAGATAAAAGGTAAGTTGTTTAGTAGCTTTTAAAGAGAGAAGGATGTTGGGAAAGCATCTGGAGGCTACAAGAAGGAGGGAAACAGGAAGTAGTGTGGGGAAAGAGATGCAGGAAAAAGTGAAGTACCCCCAGCAAGTCCTTATAGATTTTCTACCATGCAGCTGGGCTCAGCTGCACCACACAACTGGGACATGAGGAGGAGGAGGAAAGGGGTAGATAGGGGGACAAAGACGGGTGGGAAGGGGGAAGACAAGAGGATAAACAAAAGTGGATGGGAAGGAGAGGAGGAAGCAGGAATAGGTTATGGGGGCAGGAAAGGGAAAGAGGACATGGTGGGGAAGGGGAAAATGAGACCCCCCTCTAAATTCTTGTGTATCCCCACTTACGATGATCTATTAGGGACTCTGCCTCTTTCACATATAATTCAATGTGATCAGTGGAAGTACTTTTTCTTGGATCCTAATTTATCTCACCCCACCCCCTATACAAACATACCAGACTCTTAATAAGGTTCAACATGGTCACGGGGCTTAGAAGGCTGTAGCTTTCTGGTCTGGGGAGGGGCTCTCTCTCCATATTACTGCAGCCCACTAGAGGCTATTTTCTTTCACTTTCAGTGCTTTTGACATTCCATGCTGCCTTGGAGATCAATAAGCATGCTCACTGATCATTGCAGCATAGAGTAATGTGTGTTAATTTTTCAGCGAACATTTTCTGCATGTTGAGGTTCTTTGGAGGTTAGTAGGCATATCTCTTTAATAGATGTCAAGCATCATACATTGGAAGCAGCATTTGTGGGAAAGTGCTGCTAAAGTCCCATTCTAGCAGCACAGCCATCTCTGTGGGATGCCGTAAATTGGAGGATGAGTATAATTGATTCCTTGTCTGAAAGGAGTGGTGCTCATGACTGGCTGGGGGGAGGGGGAGATAGTGAGCCATGCTCTCAGCTCTGTTCTTCATAACTCCCTTATTTGGGGAAGCATGGAAAGAGTGATGTACACTGGCACCATGATTATATGTTTGGTTTCCATTTGGCATCGTCAAAGCTTTTATTTCTAAAACTTATCCTGCTGTTTAGTCTAAGGGTTTTAGAAGCAGCTTGCAAAACATTTAAAGGATAAAATATGCCATAATGCAAAATATAAATGCTAGTAAAATTAAATAAGAAAATTGGAGAAAATGTTAGTAGTCCACCAAAGGTAATACATTGTATACAGATGTTAAGACCCAGACATCACCTCATCTGACTAAATACTTATCTAAACTGGAAGGGCTTATTGCACCTTCTGAAGATCTAGAGACATTCAACCAGGTGGGCTTCTCTTGGCAGGAGTTCCATAGCGAAGGGTGTCATTTGATATGGCTTTATATTTGATGGCTACATGATGAGATTCAGGTGACAGAACATGGAGGACCTTCTCCAAGGATCTTAGGAAGAGGCATTCCTGAATGCTCTGTGAGCCAAACTAGACACAATGGGATCCATTGGTCATACCTGTAGACATCATTATTTTAAATCCCTTTAAAATGTTGGTGGTATCCACAGTCAGTCTTGTGGACTCTCTTGTGTCTAGTTTGGCCCTGGGACTAGACTATTTAGGACTATGGCCTTTACATTTACCTTTGTCATCAAATTAAAATGGTTTAGTCTACCCCAGTAAATAGAAACCTTTTAAGCTAAGCGCAGATCTGTGTCCTGATATTCCCCCTTTTCACTGCCTGATATCTGTCTTTTTAAAGAGAAAACAGTTATATTATGATATCATGTGGAAGAGCCTAGTATCTCAGCTAAATAGATTGCTTTTCTTCAGTTAAGTAAATAGGATTGTAGATGCCTTTGATCTTGAAACCTTGATCTGATCACTGATTCTACACATTAAACATGCTGGTTTCCAGGAGACATGATTGTTTGCTTCTTCCAGGGATTGTTAACCAATGACTGAGATAAACCTATCTGGATTGAAATAGAATTTTCCGTTGAAAAAATGCTCAGTTTTTATGTTTTTTCATGTTTCTTTGGTGTTATATTAAACATTACTTCTCTCTCTCTCTCTCTCTCTCTCTCTCTCTCTTACTCCTCAGGGTAACCAGGAGCCGACAGCTACTCCTGACACAATGGTCCAGCCATTCACCACAATCCCATTCCCACCTCCCCCACAGAATGGGATCCCCACAGAGTATGGGGTACCCCACACTCAGGACTATGCAGGCCAGACCAGTGAGCACAATCTGACAATCTATGGCAGTACACAGGCACATGGAGAGCAGAACACGAATTCAGCCACCACACAGAATGGATCTCTTACGGTATGCATTGCAAGGCATGAAAGAGTGGAGTTCAGTGTCTCTCCTTTGAGTTGTGATTGCATGTGTGATTAGATGGCACTAATAGAACCTTTTTATATGTCAGAAATTGAATATGAGGTTTGGAAGAAGTGCCTCTTATATCCCAAGCTGTGTTTTTGCTTTCCCTCTACATCCTTGGTAAAAGCTGTGACTGAAGGAGAGATTTCTTCTCAGTCCCTACAGAGAGGAGGTAGACAGGCTTGCCTGAGCTGGTTATACAATTGATGTGAAAAATTGGATTAAGAGGATATACATTAGATGATCAAAAACCATATTTTTCTCCCCCTCCCCATCAATAGCTAATTGACTTGTGCCCAGTGGACTCCAAAGCCTGCTCCACACCTTGGATCCAGATGGATAGCCACCTAAAATGTGCCACCCAAATACAGAAGTGTTCAGACCCTCACCCACCCTGCCTAATGTAAAGCCCTTGCTTTCTGCTGGCTTTTACTGCAATAAGTGAGGCATGATAAGGAAGTATTGATCAGTTTCAAAGGCGCATAGGGAAGCTCATTAGATGATCTAGTTCATGGGTCAAAAATGCCTAAGCCACTTGGGCAAAAGAAATGTGGCCCCAAATTTGATGACCAGGACTGCCAGTTGTAGAGTTATAAAAAAAATAAATGATGGGAATTTTTGGATTTGGAGGGTGGAGTTTATAGGTAGAATATGTTCCTTTTAGTGAAATGTTACAGCAGTGATATTTATTTTAGGGTCATGATTGGGAACCAATAAACATCACAGTGAAAAAGAAGACTCGTGTCTGCAGAATACCCATTTATTGATTGAATATTTTACCTTCTTCATTCTTGTTTACATCATTCTGTAGTTTTGAACTGGGCAACATGCCTGCAGATTATCCAAATGAAAGCTTTATCCACCCGTTAAGCCACTTGTTAAATCTTAACTTCCTAATAAAGAGCATTATAGTAGGAACCTTGGGTGCACAGAGGTGGTTTTAATCTTTTAATGCTTTCAGTTCTCTTATAGCATGGTTGGTTCATAGCCCATTTTTTTTCTCATGATAAGCCTTTCATGTGCACATGAAAGTCTCAATAGGAGGGACTTCATCAGAGTTGCAGTTCAGATTTATATAGAGAGATGTGTAGTGCATAAAAGTTTTGCACGTACAGTTAGTAGCTGACAACGTGGATTGCAACTCTGAAATACAATTGATCTTGCTTAAGCCACAAAATTAGAAGATGTATTTTTCTTGAAAAGAAAAAGGAAAGTATCTTGGCCTCAGAGAAGCACAACTCATGGACACTCAGTAAATTCCTAGCACAATCCTGTGCATATCTGCTCAGAAATAAGTCCCACTAGAATCATAGAGTTGGAAGGGGCTTTATAGACCATCTAGTCCAACCCCCTGCTCAATTCAGGAGCAACCTAAAGCTGTTGGTGCTCATGCTCATCAGGTAAGTGTGCAGAGGATCATACACTTAGTGAAATCCAGGTAAACCTAGAACTGGACAAAGCATGACTGGTAGCATTAAGTCCTGTATAATATCAAACCAGCAAGCGCAACACTGGTTGGCATCTTTTCCATGGAAATATATACGGTCTGCACTGTGACAATGAAAAAAGGAAGTTTGGGGAAATGAAATCAGGATCACTTATATGGAAGTGCGAAACTGCTTGTATGTGCTTATGTTGGTTTCATCTTTGTCCAGACATGTTATTTAATAAACAAGGGTGGGGATGAATAATGTGAGCCATGACCCTAGTCACCAGTTGCTGCAAGCCTCCCATTCCTCTTCCATATTAGGAGCCATTTCCACTGTACTGCAGAAAAGAGCACACTGCATTTCATTTGCTAATACAATCACACAGAAAGCTAGTGGGAGTGAGATTAGGAGTCTTAAACATAGCTGCCAGTGAACTGAACTTGTTAGAGTATTCTCCTAAAGGAGAGATAATGATGAGATGTGTATTTTGGCAGAGTACTATGATGAGCTTTCTGAGAACTTGCAGTGTAAATGAAAAATGCTTTTGGGGTGCTGGGGATGTACTTCTGAGAGTGATAAATTGTTTCCACAAAATTTGACAAGGATCCCTACACACACACGAAAAGGGTACCATTGCTGCTCAAAGATCCAGTCATATGCAAAGATCCAAACATACCCAAGCCAGGCCAAAGTTGTGGTGGTCTCCTGCCTTCTCTTTTTACTTTTCAGGGCTCTTGCTTCATTTTTCTTCTTCTTATATTCTGGTGTCTTCTCCCATTTTCTGCAACTTTTTCTGTTCAATTCTTATTTTTTTGTGTATTTCTTCTTCCTTGCCTGCTAACTCCAGTTATTTCCCCAGTTGTGTGTGTGGGGGGGGGGGTCACCTAGCCCTTGAAAGTACAGAGGAAGCATCACAAACATTTGGGATTGCAGGCTGCAATTCCAAAAATATGCTAAGTTTTATTGTTTCTGTTCTTCTATTTGGTGCAAAATGTGTGCTGAATCTGATAGAGCATACTACAGAGCCCATTGGAAGACCTATGAAGTGGCGATGAGAGCAGCAAAGAAATTTAATTTCTCTGCAAACATTGCGTCAGCTAGTTCACAATCATTCTGTTGTTTAAGGTATCTTGACATATTGACAGGATCCTGGCATCTGTGAAAGCCACTACATGTGCACTGGATCCTTGCCCACCTTGGCTGTTAAAATCATGTAAGGAGCACATAAATGAGCCCTTGAGGTTTATCACAAACCAGTCACTAACTCAGGGTACTTTCCCATAGCCACTCAAGCAGGCAGTTATCCGCCGGCTAATTTAAAAAACATCTGTAGACAAAAATGATGTGGCCAATTATCATTCTTTCTCTAATCTGCCCTTTCTGGGCAAAATGATTGAGATAGCAGCAGCTAACCAAAACCAGGTAGTCTTGGATAACTGTAGTGCTTTGGACCCTTTCCAGTCTGGATTCAGGCTAGGCTGTGGGACAGAGACAACTCTGGTGGGTCTCTTTGCTTGTCTCCGCCTGAACGTAGACAAAGGCCATGCTTCTTTGTTACTCCTCCTCGATCTGCCTGCAGCATTTGATACTGTAGACCACACTAACATTTGATACTGATACTGTAGACCACACTAACTTGTTGAAGATGCAGTAGAGATCTTGGGTTGCTGCTTCACAGCTGTGGTCAAATGGTTGAAAGCAAACAAACTGAAACGGAACCCAGACAAGACACAAGTGATACTGGCAGAGATCTTGAAAGACATTGTGCATCCCACTTTCAGGGGGCTTCAACTTAGCCTTGCAGATTTGGTTAAGAGCCTAGGGATTATACTGGATCCAGAGCTACTGCCAGAAAAGCTAATTAAGGCTACTGAAAAAAAATGCTTTCCACAAACTCATTCTAGCCTGGAAGATGGTCCCTTGCCTCATCGCAGGTGATCTGGCCACCTGGATATATGCCTTCATAACATTTGAGATGTGGCTACTGTAATGTACTATATATAGGTCTCCCCTCTAAGTTAACTCAGAGACTTCAGGTGGTGAAGAATGCTGCAGCTCATTTACTATCAGGAGCTAGTAAGAGCATGCATATTACTCCCCACTCTGTAGTCACTCCATTGGCTACCTATTTGTTACTGGGCACAATTCAAGGAATTGGCTGTCACATACAAAGTTCTTCTCAGCCTTGGTCCATCATATCTTGAGGAGTGCCTCTTTCCCTATGTTCCACTATGGCAGCTTTACTCATCTGAACAGGGTCTTCTGCAGGTGCAACATTGCACATGGGCAAAATCAGCAGCTGCCCTTCCATGTGCATTCTCTGAGGTGGCCTCCACCTTAAGAGATGGTCTACCTCAAGAGGTCAAGAGATCTCCCATTCTCCTGGCTTAGACAACTGTAGTAACCATTTAGTTACCAGTTCATACATTCACGTACAATCTTGTACAGTTGAGGCTTTGGAGCAATGCCTCCTTAGCAGTTCTGTGTTTTAGAATTGCACTGACAGTGCCATGTGGGCAGCTTTAAAGCATGTAAGGGAACTTACCCCTATTGGTAGAGGTCTTGAATGAGATACTTTGTGATGCTAAACAGTTTTGTTGTGTATCTGAACTGTCACAAGAATTGCCCTAGAGCTCTTTTTTTAAAAAAAAAAGGGGGGGAAGGGGAGATCCTTCAGCAGCTGTGGCATCACAGGATGGTAGAACTGCTGTGAGGCTCCTCCCTCACTGGCGCCCCCACCTGATGTCCTTTCCTACCAGCTCTCCAGGCAGGTGTCCTCCAGCCTCAGGTGGGCAGGAAAGGGGATTGCACCACCTTGTTCCTTCTCCTGCCCTGGGAGTAACAGCACACTCCAGCTGCCTCTCCCTGCAAAAATCCTCCTTGGCCTTCACAGGATCCTGCATTTAAAGACCTCCCCTTGCCCCACCTCCCTGGCTCTGCCTCCAGTCTCCACTCAGTCTTCCTGACTGGCCCTGCTCCCATCCTATCCCAGCTGGGTAGACTCTGCAGTCTCCTGGCCCCACCCATTCCATCCCAGCCTAGGGCGGGGCATTTGGTCTGCTCTCTGCCTGGCTTGCCCATGCTGCTTCTGAACCCTCCCCAGTGGCTCCCCTGGCAGCTGGGGGCATGTACCTACCTAGCTTGTGCTGATAGCAACAACGGGGCGGGGGGAAGGCACTGCAGAGTAAACTACCTGAAAATGCAAAGACCAACCACGGACACAATAATATACATTCTTAAAGTGCACCATGCATTAAATATATTCCAATTAATTTAATCTTAAATAAGCTACAATACCAATACTAACACTTAAAGTGCAGGGTGCCTCCGACAGTTAGAATTAATTACACACATAATCAAACAACAATCAGAATAACAGTTATACCATGTTCACATCCACGAATCTCAATAACAAGACATTAAAGTATCAGGGTTACCATTTGGGCTAAGAGAAGTCATACGAATTTCGAGTGACTGAGCTGGAGATAACTGCTTGTAGAACACTCTTGAAAAAGCTGGTTTGAAATAGGAGAAGTGCTAGCTTCCTGTTGAGTGGCTCTGGGTAGCTCTGGACTCTGCTTCTTGCTGAGACTTGGGGTTCGCAGTGGATTCTCCCGCCTGGGAGACGGCATCTGTGCCGGCCACTTGCGGTTGTTGGAATTACACCTGGAAAAGAACAAGCTAGAAGACATCAATATCGCAATTCTTACCTCAACTCCAAGTCTCAGTCATGAACATAAAGAAGAAACACGCTTGTGGACTTTAATGTCTTGTTATTGAGATACCTGGATATAACTGTTATTCTGATTGTTGTTGATTTTGATTATGTATGTAATTAATTTTAACTGTCAGAGGCACCTTGCACAGTAAATGTTAGTATTGGTATTGTATCTTATTTAAGATTAAATTAATTGGAATATATTTAATGCATGGTGCACTTTAAGAACGTATACTATTGTGTTCGCGGTTGGTCTTTGCATTTTTGGCTTGTGCTGATGGCAATCACCTGGGGGCCTGGATGAGGTAGAGCCATCTGGGCAACTGCAGGAGAAGGGTGAGTCTGCTGAGTGGCTGCCAGCTGTTCCCCAGAGTTGTGCCTGGGCGTCGGCTGTGACTGACCTAAGGGTGAGGAAAGCCTGGGGGCCTGTAGAAGCTCCTGCAGCTGAGGTACTGCCAGAGGCCGTGCTGAAGAGCCTGAAGATGCTGTCTGCTGCTGCAGGGCTGGTGGGGAGTGGGCAGAAGGATGGTGTTGCTGGACAACTGCATGCAGAGCCTAAAGTCCTTAAGAATGAGTTATAATAATAATAACATTTGATTTATATACTGCCCTTCAGGACAACTTAATGCACACTCAGAGCGGTTTACAAAGTACGTCATTATTATCCTCACAACAAAACACCCTGTAAGGTGGGTGGGGCTGAGAGAGCTCCAGAGAACTGTGAGTAGCCCAAGGTCACCCAGCTGGCTTCAAGTGGAGGAGTGGGAATCAAACCCGGCTCTCCAGATTAGAGTCCCACGCTCTTAACCACTACACCAAACTGGTTCTCAGTTAAAGCATTATAGAGATCTGTTTGGGACTATAATTATTTGGCTTGAAACATTTGCCATGTAAATAGATATTTAAAAGCTTTTGGCATGTTCATATAAATTCTGAGTGTCTAATGTGTGGCCCTATAGTTTCCAGTATTACCTAAATAAAGCATAAGCCATCAAGCCCATCGTCTCTGATTAGAAATGTGGGGAACTGGAGGGAAAAGGGGGGCATTGTTCGGGAGGACTTTCTAATTTTTCTATTAGCAAAATTGGACATTTGGGAGAGCACTGGAAAAGAACCTATGAAATATTTTCTATTTTGCAATCAGTGAAATAATTTTGAAGACAAGGTTTTACTCTGTCAGAATGTACAGTATGATGATTTTTATGTAAGAAAATTGACATTATGTATACTCTAGGTACATGTAGCATATGTTCAAGGATACATTTATTGTTTAAATGTACTGAAATGTGGCCACTAGGGTGCCAGGGTGATTTGGTTTCCCCGATTTGATTTACCCGAATTGGGGAAAAGATTCGGAATCAAGCAATTCCTGAAGCAGCAAGCCACTTCGGAAATCGCGCTTCGGGTCGTTTCGGGTATGCTTAGGAAAGATTTGGTCATTATTTTCAATGGGGAACATGTGCCAGGCTTTCTGGGAGTTCTGCTCAGCAAAAGTGTCCTTAACGTGTAGGTCGCACATGGTCACCAACATGTACAACTCCTCCTCTGTGAAAGGCTTTAGCTTGGCAGCTATGCCCTGCTGCAGCCTTTTCACGAGTGCGCGCACTCCTGGAACCAAGTCTACATTTGGTGTGTCTGGGTCCACAAAGGAAGCCATTGAATTATGGAGCATGTGCAGTAGAGGAATAACCAGACTAAGGGTCGCCAAGTCAGACGAGACCGCCACAGTGAAATCCTTGAAGGGCTTCAGGACCTCCACTGTCTGGGAGATGGTGAGCCAATCTTCTCGGCTGAATTCCTGCCTCCAAACGTTGCTCTCTCTCTGAGAGCTGCACATTGAGGACAGCCTGCTGCTCCACCAAGCACTCCAGCATGGCACAGGTGGAGTTCCAGTGAGTGCAAACGTCAGAGATCAGGCGATGCTCTGGCACGTGTGCCCTGGCCTGCTTCTGGTGCAGTTTGTGAGTGGACACCGCGCCTGCTGCTCCACCAAGCACTCCAGCATGGCACAGGTGGAGTCTCCCATTGATCCCTGCCTAACACTGGACAGCCCACCCCCACCCTGAAGGTCCTCAGGTTGCCACCAATGAGCAGAAAGCGACAGGTACGCACACTGCACACTAGAGCAGGTCCAGATGTCGGACATGAAGTGTACAGTTCTTTTGCAGCACGGAACAACTGTGCCTTCACGTGGTCCCTGGCAGCCCTGTAAAACGAAGGCACCACGGTTCTGCTCAACGTCATGCAAGCAGGGATTGCATACCAGGGAGCAAGATCATGGAGCAGCCCTTGAAAGCTGAAGTTGTCAACTATGGAGAACGGCCGACCATCTACAGCACTCATGTTGACAATATGGCACATGATGCACCTGCTGCCTTCTGGATCCTCCCCTTGGGTACACTAGGGCTCTGCACACCAAGCATCTCTATCAGTGAGGCTTGGTGTCCCTGCCCTACAGGAACCCTGGGGGGAGAGCACCAGAGGAGCCTACCTCCTTCTGGCTAGCTGGAAGCCGTGTGGTACCGCTGGAACTTTCCCCCCGAAGAAGCACTGCCTGGTGTTGCCTCTTCATATGGTTCCTCATACCAGACGTGGAGAGATGGTTCACATCCCTTCCGCGACTGATCTGTTGCCTACAATGGTGGCATTGGACAAACTGGGGATCCGTTTTCTGGAAGTGTTCCCAGATATCGGAGGTAATGGTGGGCCCAAGCTGCACAGGGGCTGTGCTTTTGGGCCTTCCAGGAGACATCTTCTGTGAGGTGCTCGGGGCAGACACACCGTGCCTCAGCTGGGCAATCACAGATGGATAAAGATGAAGGGGCAGAGATGTGAGCTCTTCCACCACACTCTCTTCCTCTTTCTCCAGCACCATCTCTTCCTGCAGAGCCATGAGAGGCTTGCTGCTGGCCTAAGAGAAAACAGGAGGAACGGGTTTCTCCTGCAGTTCCTCCAACATCCTATGGGTCCTTGGGGTAAGCAGGAAGGACAGAAAAGTCACGTTCCCATGTCCACTCCAAGAGACACCTCATGTTGCTCCTCCTCCAGCTGCTGGGTCTCAACAGCTGGAGAAGGGGGAGCCTCAGCAGCAGGCCCCCGCCCAGTACCAGCTCCTCCTCAGACACCTGGGTTGGGGGTGGCCCTCCAGCATCTGCCTCAGCAAAGAGGGCCCTGCGAGCCCTTTTACTGTCACCAGAAGCCAGGCTGGTGAATGGCAGCAGCGCATTTCCCCCAGGCCCCCCTTTAACCTACACTAACTACCAGCTATTAAGTTGATTAAAAAATAAACCCCAAAACCTAGCCAAAAGTTAGAATTTAGTTTCAAAACCTATCTACCTTTTTCTAAATCTTTGTTTTTTGTTGGTCTGTTACTGGAGATGGTCACTTAAATATCTTTTTAAACGGCCCTATTTATTTTTGTGAACCTGAACCTACACCACCAAGAAGCTGAATTCCTCTTCAGGAATCAAGCTGGCCCTAAACCCCAATATAAACGGAAGCCTATTACAAAAAAAGTGCCCAGCCTAGCTCCAAGAGTGCCAGAGGTGGGCAGGGCAACCCTAGTTAAAGGAGGACTAATGGGCAGCCTATTTATATGAGTATAATTTGAACAGAACCTTACCTAAGTCTCACTAATTCTTTTCCTACAAAAGCCTATTAAATGGGGGAAATTACCCTAGGTTCCCTAACAATGTACTTTAGAGGGCAAATGATTGACAAAGGCCTACAACTAGCCTACCTTATAAAAACACTATTTAATACTACTAGAAACAGTTCTTGGAAACCCAAAGTATGCTACCCAAACAACTGCAAACACCACCCACCACCCCCAGCCAACAAAACAACAGCAGCAGTAAACAACAAACTCAAACGGTAAAACACCAACTATTCTAAAAAACAACAAATCCAAACACCAACTGTAAAATTTGCCAAAAAGCACCCCAAATCAAGCAAAAGAAAACAGCAAACCAGAACCCTCAAGCAAGCAGCCCCCTCCATCCCTCCTACACCTCCCCAACACACACACACACACACACACACACACACACACACAGAGCAGAAACTTTGCAAAGAAGCAAAACCAAAATTAAAATGAAATTGAAAAACTCAGGCCCACCCACTTAAGCCCAGCAAATCAAAGGAAACCCTCCCGCTCAAGCAGCCCCCACAGCAAAGCCCACTCATGCATCCCCAACACTCTCTCTCTCTCTCACACACACACACACACACTATCCCTCAGCAAGGAAGCAAAACCAAAATTAAAATGAAATTAAAAAACTCAGTCCCCTCCAATTAAGCCCAGTAAAACAAAGCAAACCCCCCAATCAAGCCAACCTACACCTCCCCAACACACACAGCAGCCCCCCCAACCAGAACTAGAACAACCAGAACTAGAACCAACAATAACTTTAAAACAAGAACAGCCCTATATCTAAAAACTCCACCTCCAACCAGCAAAACAGCAATGAACAACTGTAAAACACCAACCAGCCCCCCAACAAGACCAAGAAAAACAGCCCCCCAACAATAACCTGTAAAATACCCCCAACAGTCCCCCAACATGAACAGCCTCCCAACAATAACGTGCAAACAGCACCCCAGGAACTTTAAAAAACAGCCTTCCAATAATAACTTGTAAAATACCAAATAACAGTTCAACAAAAGAACAGTAATTAAAAAACAGATTCACACACACAAGCAAAAGCACTCAACCCCAGCAAGCCAAGCCCCCCTCAAACCAAATACCTCTTCTGCAGCCATTCCTCAAACACGCTCACTCAAGGCCTCAACCAGGAAAAAATTAAACAAAAATTAAAATTAAAGCTTAAAAAAATTCATCTCCCCGCACCAAGACAAATAATCCCCTCCCCCCAAAGAGAAAACCCAGTAAGTCAGTTACTGACTTTCCTACCAGTCTCCTGAAGTCCAGTGGTGAGTCACTCACTCACAGGGAATCCTCGCAGTCCCAAAGTCCAGAAAGATCCAGAAGGCCAGCCATGTCCCAGGCCACACCACAGAGACAGAGAGAATCCACAGGAACTCTCTCAGTGTCTCTAGGCCAGGGAACAGAATGGAAGCTGGTTTAGGCAAGTCTCCAATTTTAAATCCCCTGCAGCATCTCCTTCCAGAGAATCCATTGGCTGGAAGAAAGATGCAGCAGCAGGATTGGACACTCCTAACTCCCCCCTCCTTTCTCTGATCCCCCTCCCTCTTGTACTAAACAGACTGGGACCAGCATACCTAAGGGACCGCCTCTCCCCGTATGTGCCCCGGAGAACGCTCCAATCAGCTGGAAAACATCTGCTGGTGGTCCCTGGCCCCAGGGAGGCTCGGTTGGCCTCAACCAGGGCCAGGCCCTTTTCGGTCCTGGCCCCAACCTGGTGGAACTCTCTGCCTGAGGACACCCGGGCCTGTCAGGATCTTCTGTCATTTTGGCGGGCCTGTAAGATGGAGATGTTCCACCAGTCGTATGGTTGAGGCCAGCATGAGATCTGCACTGAGCCTCCCACCAGCCTCCCACTAAGTGTGGGGTTATACAGTGTCCACTGGCCGGCTGCCCAACATATGGGTACAGCACGGGGCTATGTAGTGCCCATTCGTTTGCTGACCCACGTATGCGTTGCAGTACATTATCTGTCCGCTTCCCTCCCCCTGTATGTTGATGGGCAGGAATCTGGAATTGACCCCATCTTGGGACAGTTAGTATCTGTTGTTGATTTTATGATGAACTGTTGTTTTAATTGTTTTAATATTTGTATTATATTTTTTATCACTGCTGAACCTCGCCCTGAGCCCGCTTGTGGGAAGGGCGAGTTAGAAATGTAATAAATAATAATAATAAGAAGAAGGCTACTGTATCTCCTTAACTACCCTGCCATTTTGGAAAACGTGGGAATCTGTGACAGCAGCACTTTTCTTGCTGTTTGCAAGCCACTTTGCAAACAGCCAGAAAACTTCTGCTTTCAAGCTTCCTGCCTTTTTTACCAAATGGGAGGGGGAAGGAGGAGGTTGTAGTGAGAGGGAAGCTTGTAAGTGCAGCAGAAATTTGCTGTCTGTTTGCAAATTTTGCTGGCTGTTTGCAAATACATAATTACAATAAGGGAAAGTGGTCCCCAATACACACCAAACAAAGGAGGAAATTCCTAAGAGACCACTAATACAATAATAAAGACTCTCAGTATCAGTGAATACAATTTATAGGTCAAACCAAGTATAGCAATATTTTAGTCAAAACATTTATAATAATGTAGTATCCTTCTACTACGATTGAACAATTGTTTGTTCATATCACAACCAGAGCCTTTGGAGAAATCGTATTATAAGTCAATTTCCACAATGTCCCTTTCAGGTAAGTATCGATCATCTGTTGATATTCAATACATGTCACTTTGATATATTTTTTCTGTTTTAAGGCAGGATTTCTGCTGACATCCAACGATGGGTGAGTATGCTCCAGGAGGAAAAATCCCCAAATCTCCCGGGCAGGAGATTTGACCAAAATATTGCTATACTTGGTTTGACCTATAAATTGTATTCATTCATACTGAGACAGTCTTTATTATTGTATTAGTGGTCTCTTAGGAATTTCCTCCTTTGTTTAGTATGTTTGTAAATGCAGCCTGCATTTGCTGCCGTGGTTGCTCCCGAAGCGACCCAAATCCCTTCAGAAAGCTTTGCTTCAGTATTTCCAAATAAAAGAAAAAAGAGGGGGTTTGTGACTAACTTAGAATAAGTGGGACTCTAGAAATGATATATACTTGTGATGGAGAAAATCGAAACTCAACTTTTAGTGTAATTTTTTTTATTTTCCTCTTAATTTTGTAGATATATGTATTGTTAATGTGTTATGTTTAGAAATGTGTTTTTTTCTTGTTCTCTGTGTTTGTTGTTTATTGTCTTGTGGTGTGTAGTTTATAGTTTAAATAAATACAATTTTAGAATAAATTGAGCCCAATTCTGGTACTTTACCTGAATCGGAAACCCAAAGCGCGCACCCCTAGTAGCCACAATGCATTTGATGATAAAACATGATTGAAGAGTTCAGCGTTTTTCATGTTCTAGTTCAACTTGATACCCACATTTATTTAGATATTTATACTGCGTTTTCCTCCCTAACAATAACCCAAAGCAGATCACAATATCATTCTCCTGATCACCTTTTTATCCTCACAAGAATAACCCTGTGAAGTAGGTTAGGCTAAGAGTGAGTGGCCCAAGGTCACCAAGTGAGTTTCCATGACAGAGTAGGGAGACAATCTTGGGCCTCCCAGACAGCTGTCTTACCACTACACCATACTGGTATATGCTGTTGGTCCAGTTGTGACCATATGAAGCTGTTTCTGTCCAAATAACACACATCCTACACTTTTTTAAAATTACTGTTAAATGTGTGTTGTCTATTTTTGACTTCCCCTCCTTCTCAGATGGCTGAAATGAAATTACAGAGAATACAGTAGTTTGCAACACTTCTCTCTGTTGTGTTGAGCACATCACCAGTTTTGCTTGTAGAAAATAAAAGCTTTCATACTCTTTAAGTTCTATAAATATGCAAAATAGTACAATTTTAGATGCTAGATTATTAACGCACATTTGTGTTTAAGGCAGTAAAATAAGTTTAGATTGGATAAGGAAGTAGGTATCACATATATTTCAGGGCCCCCCCCCCCCCAAATTTCCATTTGTTTCTGGAAAATCCATGGGAGGTATTTTTCCCTCATGGCTTTAAACTTTCTGAAAACTTTACATCTGTGTCTGTGATAGCCAACAGACAATAATAGAAACTGTCTGCCTGTTCCTTAGTAACACTCTTGCTGTCCAACTTTAACGTCTGTATTTGTTCCAGCCATTGCTCACTCAGTGCAGAACTACATGTTCGGCTGACACAGAAAGCTTGGGTCTCTGCCGAATATGTAGCTCTTCCCTCAGTGATGCTATAAGTCCAACATTTAAACACTTGAACAAACATTTACTAACTAGTAATGGTTCAACATTTCATCATAAAGGGCATTGTTAGCATACATCATACCCTTTTGTACCTGTTACCTTAAGCTTGTCATTTTTGTATAAAACGTTAAGCTTCGCATTCAAGAATCCTTTCAAAATGTTTTTCACATTCTCCACAACTTTGTGTCATTACAAGTCATATATGATCTTACAGTTTGAACTGAGAGATTCATCATGGTCCCTTGACAAGCACCCAAAGACATTCATAGGCTCCAAACGGACACTGGTACCAAGTTCCATATTTATAAACAGTGGGTTCTTGATCCCTTCTTCTGTGTATATGCTTCCTTGTAGTTCAGACAAGAATGTTTATTTTTAATGGCAGTTCACAATTCAGGAGTCTTGAAGGGCCAGGTGAAACTAGGATTCTTTTTTGCACCATCTGTCACCCAAGAAGGAAATACAGAAAGCTCTGACCATAGTGGGGAATAAGACAGAATCCAGTGTATCTTGCATTCATTTTCTCACATAACTCTGATAATTTAGAATATTAGATGAATGTCTTCTGGCTGAGGAAGTTCCCTGTGAAGGAAACCTCAAGGAAACTGAGTTGCAAACACACAGCTGTAGAATTCTCCAACCTGAAAGTCTTAAAATCAGTCAGAATCATTTGTCAGCAGATACTCTCAAGATCGGTTAAAATGGAGCTCTTTCACTGGAACTTCATTGCAAACTTTGGCTTTCATTCAGTAGCCCCTAAAATCCTGAGCACTTGTGAAGAAAAAAGAAGTACCTAGTCCTCATGGCAGTCAAGAAAAGATTGGGAAGGTTGGTGGCACTACCTGCTAAAGGCTTTGGGGCTAGAGAAGGAAAATTTCCAAAGAGCAGGCTGTTAACACAGTGACACTTATTCACTTCCATGCTATTCAGCAGCTTCCCAGTTCTTTCTAACATTGTAGAAAAGCTCGAGATATTAGGGCAGCACTGTATTTTATTTTTGTATAAACCTACAAAATCACCACACACCATCATGTTATTCACATAAATAATATAAATAGTTATGATGTCCCTCCGCCCTTTTGACTTAAACAATTTAGATGGCACTAGAGGTGTTTTTAAATTCAAAAAACCAAAATAATTTATTTAACATAGATGGGAAAAGTCAGATGAAATCAGGGTTGAAAATTTCTGAGGTAACTCAGTATAAATAACTCTGAGGTAAAATCAGCATATGCACAGACTTAAGGTCTAATGTTTCAGACTAATGAGAGTTTCTTAAGCTCTTCACAGATACTTAAATCTTTTATGCTGAGAGACTTTTGTTCCAGTGTTTTCCCAAACACTCTAATAAACTTCCTTTGAGTATTCTCTTACTCTTTTGGTTTCCAGATGGCTGATACCCTCTTTCTAGTACCCAAACACCAGTACTTGTCTTCAGGTTTTTAACTGACTCAAAGTCTTCAAAGTCAAACTGACTCAAAGTCTTCAAACTCAAAGTTTCTAACCACACTAGACCAGGGATCTCTTCACTCTTCAGAGTTAACTCTCTGTTTGACTGGGTAGGTAAATTCTTCTTTCACTAGAAGATCCCTTTTCTTTGGCCCAGATGGGAGTCTGCGCCTACTTCCCAAACTTCCTTGCCAACTTTCTCCCAGTTCTCCTGTCTGTGTAAAACTGCTATCAGTTAGGATTGAATCTCCAAACTGTCATTACTTGACTCCTCTCAGCTCGGGCTGAAATCAGAATCCACCCACCCACCCCCAGCATCCAGTTCAGAAGTCTTTCTCTGTTCAGCTCTTGCTACCCAGTCAGATTCCTTGGAATAGCCTGTCATTCAAGGCTCTGTTTCTGTGAAGAATTAACCCTTCACAGGCCTTCAGTTGTTTGTACATCACTTCCAAGCTTTTAAAAAGCACAGTCCATCACAGTAGAATATTTGTATTTCTACCAATACCCATGTTTTATATCCAATACCAATTTCATTATAACTTTCACTGTAAAAGATCATTTGTTCCCATATATAACTTAGACGTGTAGATCTTAAAAGAAGAGAAAGTGTTACTGCACGAAGCAACTCTATTAGTTTATCTAGGAAATCCTTTTACTAGGGGTTGAAGACTTTTTCCAAAAGAACATTTTGCTAATTATATTCAGCTTTGATTGGGACATCACAGCAAACTATGATATTGACAAACTATAGCAAACAGCATATGGGAAGGAGGACCATGCAAGCCCCAGACACATTTCCAGTCTCAAAGCCATGATTTGGAGATGGGGTTTTGTCATCCAAATTGAGCTATTGACTTCTGAGAAATTCATGGAAATTTTGCAGTGGAAATCTCATGCTTTCTGTTCTCAACTGTTTCAATCTATTATGTGGATAATTCTTCCCTTAATAATTCTCCATCTTCAGCTTCCTGTGATTGAAACACCTCGATTAGGCTGATTTATGTGTGTCCTTGTAATTTGACAGATACTATCTCAGGAGTACAGGAGCTGGCAAGGGCTGAGATAGAAGACAGCAGTGTTTGAAATAGACTCATGCAGGTTTCTTAGGATTATGAATTGTACAGGTGTCCTGAAAACACCTGATCCAGTTCTGTCATTTGTGTTTCAGTCAGCTTGTTCACAAAAGGCATCAGTTGTGCTCTGCCATGTTGCTTTGTCTTCTGAAAGCAAATGTTGACAATAGGATAAAATTTAATTTTTACCCACTCAGCTATATACTCTGCCCTGTCTTCAGTGTCCACATCAGTACTGAACTGTGGGCTGCACATTATTTTAATCCTAGTTTTTTTCACTAATAAATGCTGGTCAAACAGTGCGAGTGAGTTATGGTGTATTATAGAAGCATTACCAAACAAGAATGTGCCGAGTTATTTGGTGATCTGCAATAACACTTCAAACTGGGCCTTTAAACTACACTGAATTTACCTTGGTTTGCCTCTCTTAGCCTTCTTTTCCACTTCTTCTAGTGTGTCTACTCTGTTGTGTTGTGCTTGTGCTAGAGGTGAAAATGATGGTAATGTGTGGTAATGTTAGTGTCAGAACACAGTTGACTACTAGTGACAAACTCATGTTTTGTTTTGTTTTTGCATTATATATGTTTAGATTTGATTTGTCCACAAATACCTTGATTCCTGAACTCATGATGACTTTTGGGTCATAAAGTATATCAGGCATCAAGGAAGCAGGAGATAAGCAAAGGTATGAATTTTGCTCCCCTGCCTGTTGGCAGAGAATGACAATATGGTGCTGGCAATGCAAATATATTTCTAACATAAGAACATAAGAACATAAGCAAAGCCATGTTGGATCAGGCCAGTGGCCCATCCAGTCCAACATTCTGTCACACACAGTGGCTAGAAATCCAGTGCCATCTAAAGGACTGTCAGTGAGGCCAGGACACCAGAAGCCCTCCCACTGCCTTCCTTCCAGCACCAAGACAACAGATCCAGCACCAAGACAACAATTCTAGAGCAATTAGTGCTCCAGAAATACACTTGGATTTCCGGCACAATCATTTAATGTATTTTTGTTCATTGCTCAAAGACAGGAATGCATTTTTTTTTGCAGAATTAAGAATCAGTGAGATTATCTAAGAGTTGGATTAAGTTGGGGAGAGATGGGAAACTGAACACACCAATGAAGGGCAGACTCCTCATCGGTGTGGTGTTCTCTACCCACCCACCCAAAAACACAGGGGAGAAGTCAGGGCTCAAGCTTGGAATTTGTAGCTTCTGTTTTGATCAAACAATGAGTAACTAATAATGCTGAGGAAAAGATACTCTATCAGCACAATCCTAAGCAGAGCTACTCCAGTCTAAGCTAATTGATTTAACAGCTGTGTGCAGGCAGCGGCAGCACAGGACAACTGAGTGGGAGGGCTGGGAGGCCACCCGCGCGCCGTCCCAGCTGCCTGCCACACCAATGGGGGCGGCTCGCAGCGGCATGCTGCGTGATGACATCACATGCAGTGACGGGTGCAGTCCGAGTGTGCGCACATGGGAGCGGCAACAGCCCTGAAGCTGCCCCTGGCCTCAGGCGCCAGAAACTCTGGCACCAGCCCTGGTACAGAGCCAACTTTGGAATCTTCTAGAACTGAAGCCACAGAGCTTGTACTCACTAAGGTGGACTGTAAATGACGTAAATAAATACATATTTACCCCCCATCCTAAGGGTTGGAAGGAAGACATTCCCAGATTTCTTCTGATCGGTGTGTTAGCAGCAGCTCAGGGAACTTTTCTTTGCAGCAAAGTTTAGGAATTTCCCATTCTTAAACATATATAAATGTCTTTAGTCAAATATAACATAGTTTTTTGTTCCTGTGGGTCCCCCCCACCTGCACACTTATGACCCAGCAGGCATTTTTCAGAGTGCTGCATTCTTAGGAGAAGGGGAGGGAGAGAGCTTTCTACCAGAAAAGCACTTGACCATAGGCCAGTTTGTCTTGTGCGGAAAAGCATGAGTTTGACTATTGCCCAAGATTTGCTGAATGTATACATTATAATTGCCCTGTGAGACCTGGTGTTTGATATGCTACAATAAATTTATGAGTCTTTAACAATGTTTTATACAACAGCTAACATGCTACCTCTCTGAAAGTTGTGGGCAAAGGTTTTGATGGTGACCATTTCAGACCACTCTGTGGTACCTCAAACAGTGGGAACAAAATGTACTTTTTGTTAAGCTTTGACACATCTGTTCTTGGAACCTACCAGCCAGAGTCTCTGGGACACAGTGTATTCTCTGGTGGTCCTAGGAGTGGGGCAGTCCTTACTTTTGGGATATAGCTCCTCTCTGAAGGCAGGGTCAGTCAGCTGATTTTGATCCCGGAGGGGAGGGGCTTGTCCCTGGAATCACCAGTCTTTCTGGCCCTGCCATCCAAGCAGGACGTCTTCAGCAACGCTCTGCAGACCACAGAGATCCTGGTGAAGAAGAAACTGCCAGAGATGAGCTGGACGTGGCAGCACACACCTGTAATCCCAGTACTCAGGGAGGCCCGAGGCCACAGGCAGTGCGGAGCTCGCAGGGGAAGGAAAGGCCTTACCGCCTACCCCACCCCATTTTGCTCAGAGTGACGGCGAGCATTAGAGCCAACGGCCCTAGGTCGCTCCTAGGTTCCACAGCCAAAACCGCAAAACTCCACCGAGGTTCCCCACCTTCAGATTGGGAGGAAACCCCCTCCTCAGATGGCCAGAGGGTGCGATGTTTGAGTCTGTGGTAGCCTGTTGTAGAGACCGATATTATCGGGAACTCCCTCAGGCTTGGAAGGAGCAGCCTCCAGAAGCAGCAGAGGACCTGCTCCAACCCCAGTAGCCCCAACTGAACCGCGGTAAGACTGATCCTACGGGAAATGGGGGTGTGTGAAAGGAAGGAGGGAGGAGAAAAGAGTAGCAGAAGCCTCAGAGCCAGCTTGCCCTAAATAAAAGGGAGCCCTCCTTTATTTCTCTTTCCTGTCAGCTGGTACTTGTGAGGTGCACTTTCACTTTCATTTCTCCTTTTGGCAGAGAAATTTCTGTTGGCAGAATGTCAGCAAAGGTAGGCCTAGCCACCTCACAGGCCTCAAAGAGTGTAAGCCTGCAGCCTAGACTTGCCAAACTTCCAGGCCTCAGCCCCTCCTGGGCCTCTCAACAGGCCAGTGAAAGAGAAATGCCCAAGTGCCTGGATGGCAGAATTCAGCAGAGGCAGGCCTAGCTGTTTCCCAGGCTCCAAAGAGCATGTGCCTGCGGCCTAGATTTTCCAAACTCCCAGGCCTCAGCCCCTTCTAGGCCTCTCAACAGGCCAGTGAAAGAGAAAAAGCCCAAGGGCCTGGACCTGTCAGGCAGGAATGCCTGGAAAATTTTCTGCTGATGGTATGTCAACAAAGGCAGGCCTAGCCTCCTTCCTGGTTTCAGAGAGTGCAAGCCTGCATGCTAAACTTGCCCAAAATTGCCTTGGCCTACTCCCGGGCTTCTCAAGAGACTAGTGAAAGGGAGAAGGTCTGGGGTTTACATCCATCAGGCAAGGAAGCCTGAAGTGAGTTGCTGTAATGTTGTGGTTGTGCTGGGCCATGAATCATTACCCTGATGGTTCAGTAGCTGACCTTGGGTAAAGCAGTCTCAATTACCTAGCGGTTCTGGGGGAATAATGATTCTGATCTTATCACAGCCCCTGACTTGGTTAGCCCAGGGAAGCCAAATCTCATCAGATCTCAGTACCTCAGCAGGGTTGGCCTTGGTTAGCAATTGGATGGGAGACCTCCAAAAAAGACCAGTGTTGCAGAGGCAACTATGACTGGATGACATTTTCCACCACTAAGGGGAAATAATTATATGCCTCCTATTTACATAGTCACAGCCATAGTTACTATTTAACAAACAAACTGGCATGGCCCAAGATGGAAATGAGGAATTCAAAGAGTTCCTGAAGGCACACACACTAATAAATAGTCTAGCGGCTAGACTCTCAGATGGACAAGAGAGGCATTCCAGTATGGGGGTCTGACTCCAGATAAGTAAAGGGATCCCCCCCCCCCGATTAAAGAGGAGGCAAGGGCCATTAAGAGCACATATCTCAGTTAAGCCTTCAACCTGAGGACCATGAGCTATCAGTTTTCTCCCTCAGCCAAGAAGAAAGGGGAGCTGTTAAAAGAAGGGAAAATTCCCTAGCAGGTCTTCCTCAGGAGCCGTATCCTAGAAAACTCCCTAAGGTGATGAGGATTCTGGAGTCTTCTCCCTTAAGGACTAAGGGGTTGGAGAGAATCCTCCCTAGAATCAGGAATAACCCTATCAGGGATTCCCTTCCAGTAGTCTCTCATACTTGTAGAAGTCTAAGAGGAAAACTGGCAAAACTAACTACTCTTATTTCCTCCTCCCCCCGCCCCAAGTCTTATACATTAGTTCCAGGGGTTACTGAGAGGATCAATCTGCCATTGGTGAATGATATGGTAACCTGCCTGCTATCTAATCCCGTGCTGCCCATTGACAAGGATGGACTACCTAGGATTCCAGCATCAAGCGGTTTGAACTGGCTATGTGTACAAAATTGGAAATTTCCACTACATCCTTCAGAGCATTGGTGACAGCTCCACTCCTTCCTAGAGTCACATTCTGTCAGGTCTCAGAGCTGGTTGCAGTAAGCAGTAAACCCTTGCCAAAGAGCAAAACTAAGAAAATAGCCCCAGCAATATGCTATGCTGTGGTCAACAAGAACCATGGTTTTCAGGCAACCAGGCACAACTCTTAGCTTAGAAATTAGAACGTGGACCATTTGCCCCAAAGCCAAAGTAACCGTGGTTCCTTTCAAATATATCAACTGGTCTGGAGAAACTCTAAGTAAAGGAAAGCAAATCAAACATTGAGAGGAGGGTAGTACCTTCTCAGCAAATCCGGTCAGAATACTGAAGGGCCAAAGGAGGGAGCTCAATGTTTCTACACCAAGGCAGCAGGCGTGATGGTGTTTGGAGGATGCTTACAATGCTTGGAAAACCCTTGGCAGCCAATAATAAGAAACAGGCGGGTGTTAGATACTGTGATCAGTAGAATTCAATTCTGTGCCACCTGGTCCCTTTTCCTCTCGATCCAAATGAATTTGGTCAAATAAAATAGACGCCTTGGAAAAAGAAGGTCAGAATGGAAAGGCTAAAATTTGTCATGACTATCATTCAGAATGGAGATTGTCTGGCTTCCATCGATCTCTCAGAGCCAGTTCCAACATTGGGCCCTTTCCTTTGAGCTGAAAACGCCACCTATGGTGTTCATCAGAATCCTAGTAGCACTGATAGCATGGCTAGGCCATGGAGTATGGCTCCTTTCCCATATCTAAACGACATCTTGATCTGTGCACTTCAGAGATGCCTGTTGCCATACCATGGGGCGTTAGATCACAAGAGGTCCAAGATAGTTGAATTGCCAGAAATCCTCAAACAGGAAAACCAGTGGCTGTACCTCATTCAGTCCCACAATGGTGTCCCACTCAAGGAACCAGAGAGAACAGTGATGACCATGGACATGTCTTTGGGGATGGGGATCCCACACCCAAGATAGAATGGCATAGGTCATCTGACTGAAGGACAAATGATCAACAGGGCAAACCTTTTGGAACTTGGAGCCATCAGACACGGTATGGTGGAATCTCAGAATCTTCCCACAGGTCACTATATGTTTATACAGAGGACTACTCTGAGGCGGACTGGCTAAGCCAGAGAGTGATGAACCAAGCAGAATAAACGCTATCCAGAGAGATTCCCCAACTGGTCTACCAGTTTTCGACAAGGCGCAAGGAGAAGAAACCCTCAAACCATAGGGATAGATGATGTGAGCAGCAATGCTGCCTTCACACTTCTGTATGTCTTCCACAGTACAGCTATTGCACAGAGCTGTTCAGAAGATCACACAGTAAAGTGCAGAAGTGATGCTAAGAGCAACCTTCAGGTCCAGAAAGACATGGTCTCAAAACCTGAAGAATCTTTCAAGCATGGATCCCTGGCACCTCCACTGCAGGAGGGTCCATTGATGCAGGGATCAATACGACACCCCTGACCAGCTCTGACAAGCCTCACAGTGTGGAGGTCGAACTCAAACAGCTAATAGGGTTGGACTAAGCAGAAGGCATGATTGGTACTATGCTAGCCTCCAGGAGAGTTCCACAGAGTCTATAAAAAATTCCTGCCAAGTTCCCAGAAGAGTGCATATGTAATCTTTTGGGGCTAATTAGGGAGTTACTATCCTTCCTTCAAGAGGAGTTGAAGAAAAGTCTTAATATCAGTACCCTTAGACAACAGGTAGTGACCATCCCAACAATTAGGGGTTCTAGGAAGGGACATTCCCTTATATATCACCTTCATGGCAATGGATTCTAAAAGGGGACCTCATTGTCGAATCTTCTAAGGATGCACTGTTTTTTTCCCACGTGAAATCTTAATCTGGTATTGATAGCATTATACAAAAGATGCCTTGAGCCTATGATGTCATGTCCCCTAAAGGAACTGACTTTTAAAGCCATCGTTCAGATGAGAATAAAATCAGCTAGACAAGTGTCAGAATGGCAGATACTAGCAGTAGATAGAGAGCCATGCCCTTTCCTCCAAGATGATAGAGTAAATTATGAACAAAAACAACTTCCTTCCAAAGGTGAACTTCATGTTTTCATAGGACAGGAGAGATAGTACTTCTCTCCTTCTCATGGGAAGAGAAAAAATAAATTAAAAAATCTCACTACCTTGATAGTGAGATTCCACTTGGGCAGGACTAAACAATGTTTCAGAAGTCTGGGATGCTAGTTGTTTGTTTGCAGGAGGTCCTTCTTGGGACCCAGAGTGTCCTTTTCTTGGCTAAGTAGGTAAAGCAGAGGGTACATAATTCTGGCCTGTCAAGCCAGAGATCTGGAGATGCCCATAGACGTCAGGGCACACTCACTAAGGGAAACAACGACACAGGCAGCCTATACATTCTTTAGTCGTTAGAAACAATTGATAAGGTAATCACATGGAAATCAGCATATTCTCTCATCAAGAAAAATAGGATAGATAAGTTGTCTTCCCCAGAGACAACCTTTAGCAGGAGGTTACTACTACACACCCTCTAGGCCTGGAAGCCGGACTACCCACGCTGGGGTACACTGCTCCTGTATGTCCCAAAAGTAAGGACTGTCCCACTCCTAGGACCACTGGAGAATGGAAGATTTGTATTCACTTACTGTGAAGCTTCCTTTCTCGGTGGTCCAGGAGTGGGGCAGTCCTGCCCATCTGAGTTTCTTGCAGGGCGGCTTTTAGGATTGAATAAAGAGTTAGGATGATAGTCTTCCTCCCAGTAGATTCAAGGGAGGGACCTTTCTATTAAAAAAATTGAAGGGAGTTATTATTTTCCCTCCTGGTATCGTGATGGGGAGTCAGGGCTTGGGAACAGACTGGTGATTCCAGGAACAATCCCCTCCCTTCCAGGATCAAAATCAGCTGACTGACCCTGCCTTCAGAGAGGAGGAGCTATATCCCAAAAGTAAGGACAGCCCCACTCCTGGACCACTGAGAAAGGAAGCTTCACGGTAAGTGAATACAAATCTTCCATTCTTTCTCTGGCTTTGTCACAGCATATCTCTTACCTTGGGGCAAGACCTGCTTCTGTGGGTTCATATTTTAAACATTTTTCTAAAGCTCCTAAGAATTTCAGTTATCAGGAATATATACATCCCTTTGTTGTAGTGTAGATAAAATTTGGGAGCCTAAAAAAAAGAACCACAATATATTGAATACTTTGTCTGATGCTGAGGCTAATTCATTCTTTCAACTGCAGTTCAGTTTACCGTGCTGCTATCTGCATCCTAGGTTCCTGCCACTTTCCCTTGCTGTTTGTGTCCCTACAGTTCTTGGACATTCCTTAGGGATGCTTCTAGGGATCTTGGACACACTTCCTTTGGACTCCACATGCCAAAGTCTATCTTCCTTAGGATGCAGCAACTTTTCCCAAGAACAGCCTCCCCAGACAGTTCAAACTTTAAGTTCATTATCTGAAAAGGAAGTTAACAAAAACCACTGCTTTGTAGGAGTTAGAGTGTCACATTAGGATATGAGATATCCAGATGTGAATCCCCACTTCTTCAAGGAAACTTACAGGATGACCTCGGGCCAATCACACACTTTTAACCTTAAAGGATTATTGTGAGAATAATAGTGTAAGCTGCTTTTGGTCACTGTTGGGTTATACTCTGTTAGGATATAAATAAAATAAATATAAAAGAATATTAAAACAAGAGCCAGTGTGACGTATTGGTTAGAGTGTCAGTCTAGGATCTGAGAGATAAAGGTTCAAATCCTCACTCTGCTATAGGAACTCAATGGGTGACTTTGGTCACTCACTCTCTCAGCCCAACCTATACTATATTGTGGTTGTTAAAAACAATAAAATGAAGGCAGGGAGAGGGATGTTCTAGGCTACTTTGGGTCACCATTTGGATGAAAAGAAAGGTGTGTATATGTATCAAAAATAAATAACATTTTGTTCCATGCATGCCTCTTGCAGCCTCTGTTCACTTAGAACTGGTAGAATGAACTGCAGATTGCTGTCCTCTCCACCCTCTGTCCTGTAATGGAGGGCTACTCCATTATTTTTAAATCATTAACTCCGTTAAAACAATAATTAATAGTTATGCTGATTATAACCAGTTTGCATAACTGCTGTTATGTCCATGAAGTTAACTTTTCTTTAAAAATGACAGTGAACTTTTCATTGTTTAACAGTGTCAAGAAAGCTTTCATAGCCAGAGAACGATGGTTGTTTTGGATTTTCCGGGCTGTATAGCCGTGGTCTTGGCATTGTAGTTCCTGACATTTCGCCAGCAGCTGTGACTGGCATCTTCAGAGGTGTAGCACCAAAAGACCGAGATCTCTCAGTGTCACAGTGTGGAGAAGATGTTGGCAGGTAATTTATATATACTCAGGAAGGTGGGTTTGGGCTGAGTCATCTTGTAAGAGTTTCCCAGGGTGTGGAATGGTAATGGAGGGGAAACTAATCATCTAACTAATCATCTCAACAAGGAAACTAATCATCTAAACCATGCACTTCAAGCAAATGGCTACTCCAGAAATGAAATCAGAAGAGCAATTAAACCAAGGATAAACCAAGGATAAACAACTAAGGAAAAACAGTCTCCCACAGGAAAAGTGTTTTTGCCATATATCAAAGAAATCACTGATCAGATGGGAAAGCTTATGAAAAAGCACAACCTACAAACAGTATTCAGACCCACCAGAAAAATGCAACAGATGCTATGATCAGCAAAAGACAGTAGAGACCCCCTCACCTCTACAAGAGTATACCGCATACCCTGGACAAGTTTACATCGGGACCACACAGTATAGCATCCAGACAAGAATAAAAGAACATGAAAGACACTGCAAACTTGGCCATCCGGAAAAATCAGCAGTGGCTGAACATAGCCTAACTCAAACAGGACACAGTATCCTATTCCAGGACACTAAAATACTGGACAACACTTACAACTACTTCGTCAGATTGCGCAGGGAAGCAGTCGAAATTCATAAGCATAAGCACAATTTCAACAGGAAAGAAGAGACTTTAAGAATGAATAGAGCATGGTTTCCAGTCCTGAAAAGCACCAGGCTAACAAAATACTCTACATCCTACAATAGCCCTGCAGAGAAGATTAGCATATCAAGCACCAATCCATATGCAAAAGAACCTCCTCAGAATACAGTGAAGCCTTCCTCCATTAGCATTCCACACCCTGGGAAACTCTTACAGGATGACACAGCCCAAACCCACCTTCCTGAGTAGATATAAATTACCTGCCAACATCTCCACACTGTAACACTGAGAGTCTTTTGGTGCTACACCTCTGAAGATGCCAGTCACAGCTGCTGGCGAAACGTCAGGAACTACAATGCCAAGACCACGGCTATACAGCCCAGAAAATCCACAACAACCATAGTGTCATCTGTGAATGTGAGTGATTCATTGAACAGTTTTGATCTTTGGCTTTCATCCTGGAATCAAGGGTTAGGTTGCAGTTTAAGTCACAATGATTATTAAAGGTTGTAAAGGGAACCATGCTAGATAGGTTCTTCTAGATATGAGCCAACCCTCTCCCATGAGTGTTACAGAATAGAGTACCAGAACACGTGAAGGGGTATTCCCTGGTTGCTGCAGCAAACAAGGCAGAGACATGGGCAATGACCTTTACCATTGATAAGTGTTTGATTTTTTGTTTGGTGATGGCTTTGATTACAACAACTGGAGAGTATGGAAAGCTTTTGATGAGATGTCAGGTTTGCCCTAGCATCTGAAGGGCTAGAGGAGAAACACCTTACTTCTGCCTTTGCTAATAAACAGCAGCATAATGAAATAAAAAGGCTGCTGCCCACATAATTGTGTTCTTGGCCCTATGGGGTGTTTGACTGTCATAAAAAGGACAATGTTTAATCACTCAGTTGACTTCGCCAACCTTCCTTGAACCCCCAATTTATGATGAGATCTATATCATACAAGTACCATCTAGGCAGAAATTCCTGTTCGGACCACCCACCTATGGTTCTACTGTCATTGCTCTTGGTCTTCAGCAGATGTTTCCAGACTTCCCATAGATTCTCCACCACTACAATTATGCCTTTGACTGCATCACAGCTAGCACTTTCTCCTTGTCATTTCAGCATCAACACTTTTTCATACAGATAAATACACTGTACTGTACATACTGTAAAGCTATCAAGACTTATCACTACTCTCTCAGTAGTGAATGACTCCTTAACCTGCAGTACTGACCATTGCTACAATGCTTATTGCTGCTGTTGTTTCATTAAATTATGATTTCTTCCTATGGGAACTACACCAATACCAGCAATAATTCCCCATCTGGTTGGGAGGGAGGTGTCAGATGTGGATCGGGTCCATGACAAAAGATTCTGAATCTTCTCTGGATCATGTAGGGATCCTCTTCCTTCCTCATTTAGAAGAAATACAAGATACTTTGTTGAACAGATCAGCAAACTGGTTTAGAACTTAGGCATCAACACTTAAGATTCTACTTCAAATGATCTGATGCTTATATATCATGCAGAATGAATCGTATTCTGATGGTTCCTACGTCATGCAGACAGGGAAAGAGAAACTGTGTACAGAGTACAACAAGACAACTGTTCATTTCTGCTCATTTATCTGACTCTCAACTCTGTGTTAGTATAGATGTTACTGGAAAAAAGTCCTTCATGTGCCCTGAATGGATTGGAAATTAGATATTATTGTGAGAAATTTTACTCACAGTGCTGACCATGCTGATTTTTAACTATGAAGTATGCATGGCTAGTTACCAATATTTCTTACAACCGATTTAGCTCTTTAGCATTTACTGGAGAAGAAGGAAGTAAGTACTCTGAATTCTAGGAAAAATTTAAGTATCGCAATCAGAGTGTACAATATTTGTAGTAAGGATGTTTTTAGATTTAATCTGAGAACAGTTTATCTCATACTAAAGTATAGTATGACCTGCCTTAGTCTTTTTTGAGAGTAGAAAGAGCAGCATCTCATAATGAGGCACTGACAGAAAGCTAGCCCAAAGAAGCTGAAATTCAGTAGGGGAAGATGAGTTGTTTTATAAAATATATAAATTTATCAGTCACACTCGAGGTGATTTTCTGCTGCCAGGCCACCATGTAAGCTATTTTCAAAATAGATTGAAAGTCTGAGCCCATTATATTCATCTGTTGCCTAGCAAATATTACTGAAGTGAAATGAAGATATAGAGGCAGTGTTTGGGCTTATAATAAGCTGGTTTGTGATAGTCAGTGTTTTATAGTAGCTTAGTGACCACTAAAAGTAAAGTCTGCCCTAGCAGCTACAATGTGGCAGTTAAACTTTTAACTGCACCCTTAGGGCCTTAGAATTCTGAAATGAAAAGTGCATATTAGAACTGTTATTTTTCTCTCTTGTAGACTGAACTAATCCTTTAGAATGTCTATCAACTTCTGATGAGTGAAATAAATTTTGAGAAAGACGAACGTCCATTTCCCCCATTTCAAAGCATACATTCTTTCAATAAATGGCATGTCATTGGAAATCCTGTTCTTATCATTGCCTCTGTTAGAAGAAGCTTCATTTTAGTAAGGCAGCAGTTCTTGCCGTATGTAGGTATAACTTTGTGCAGTTCACTGTAAAACATATTACAGCTTTACTGAAGACAAATTTAAGGTTCTAACAGTGAACTCCGAAGCAGAATTACTCCAATCAAAGCCCATTGACTCCAATAGGCTTAGACTGGAGTAACTCCGCTTAGGATTTCACTGTAAGATTTGTTCACATGCTTGTATTTCCATTGGATTAATGCCTCTAGAACCACATTGCTGCAGAAGAGTTGGGATATAGAAACTGTGATTTAAAGGCAAAGGGGAGTATGGCAGTGAGGACCCATGAGATTCTTTAGACTCTTGAAAGCGAGACTCAAAGAAGCAATATTTTTCTGAAAGGATAAAGAGTTTTCCCAGTTCCTTCACAGCTCTAGCAATCAGGATTGAGTGGTATGCATAGGCTCCCATATTACGCTGATTGTGAGGAAGAGATAAAAATGGTACTCTTGTCACCTGATGCAATAAAAGGTGATCATTGAAAGACATTTGTGGGTAGCTGGCCTGTTTCTGGCAACTCTTTTGGCATCCCTGGAAGGGCCTGTTACATACTTCGAGTATCACCAGTTTAGACATGTTCCCAGTTTCCCCACTCTGTCTGCACTGTTTGTGACTGTGCTGTTTGTGACCAAGACTGAGAATGATGGGCAGAATATCTGTGGCCATCTGGAGGGCTATGATGATTTGCCAATTTCACCATCTGTTGTAAGGAGCTCAGAATTTGGAAATTTGCATTATCACTGCTCCAGATTGTGAATAAAATATAATTTGAAGAGTGATCCCATGGACCGTGTACGTTAAATGGTATTTGAGAGTTGTTTGGGGAGACTCTTTCCTAGTCATTGTCTATAGGGATGATGGATGAGACACATCATGGGTTCTGTCCTTCTTCTCGGACAGTTTAGCCCTGGGGAGTAGAGGGCTCTGATGAAGTCATAAAAATAAAACTGCCAAACAGTCTGGTGTGATTTAATCACAAGCCAGCCACATTGATTCCCCCCTCAGGGTGCACCATCCATTTGTTTGGAGATAATTTTGTCAGTATAGTGAGGAGGGAAGTGGAAGCAGCTGTAAATAGTATCTTTGTGATGTGATCAGGTGGACCTTTGTCAGGATGCTTCTGTGTGTCTGATATTCGGGGCTGGTTGAAATTGATTCTTGGTTGAATGGAATTAGTTTGTCCCAGCTGTTTGGTGTCTTGTTCTGCATTGTGTGGCTAAAGATGTTCAGGCAGAGTTTGTGTCAGACTCATTGCTTGATTGAGGCAAAGCTGAAAGCTGCGCTTGCTTTGCTCAGCATGTTGCCTGGCTAGCATTTACCATTAATATACTTTTGTTTGTTCTGTAAAACTCCTATATAAATCCAAGGTCATTTCTAGAAGAGAGGGAGTGTCTGACAAGAGCCCTTTCTACTTCTTAAGAGGCCTTTCTTTCATTGCTTTTGTATATTCCCAAGTTGTCTTCATCCATTTCATGCACTTAGGTTAAATCATTCTCTTGCTGTTTTAGTGGACAGAATGTTTAATATTTGCACTTGATAAAAGATAGCTGTATTAATGTGCCTGTATTTGATCTGTGCCCCTTCACATCATATTCTTAAATTAGACACTATCCAAATGAGATATAATAATAAACATAGACTTCTCATGGTTATTTATTACTTTGGTATCTCACTGTTCTTCCAAGGAATTTAGGTTATTTTCTGTCCCCACTCCCCTACACAAAGCAGTCCTATGAGGTAGACTAGGGATTGAATTCAGATTTAAATTGTCAGTATCCATTGATTTCCCCTTCCCACTGTAGACCCCCCTCATGTAATTTCTTTGGATCCCCTACTGCCTCAAGGTAGCATTTTGAAGAAATTAGAGATCTGCAGTAGAAGGGGAAAGCAGAAAAGTTCAGTTCTATCATTGGAAAATTCAGTTTGGATCCAATACTAGGCTAAGAAATAGTGACTGGACAAAGATCATCCAGAGGGCTTCCTGGCTGAGGTAGGGATATGAACCCTGATTGAAATTCAAAACTTTGTTCACTAACTGTTTTCCAATAGAAATGTTATACTTTTAAGCATGCATTTAATTGTTCTAAAATATACTTCAATGTACACATACTTGGGAATATATTATAATGCACTCAAAAATCTATTAAAATCCTTATAAGGTAGTCAGATCAGTTTTTTTGGTTCCTATAGATTACACTGCTTGAGAGGGAGGCATCAGCCTATCATGTGAACATAAGAATCAGAGCTTGAAATGCTGTGTTACCTAGCCAGATTGCTAATTTTACACATCCCCAAGAAAAATAACAAAAGATGGGCATGCCAGGAAGTGTTTCAGTGTGTTTTACATAGCAGCTATAAGGAACAACTCCATTAAAAACTGATCAGTTCTTACTGATTTCACTTTGATACTACCAGCATTCATCAGTCAGCACGTTTTTCAAACCTCATCATAAATGGGCTCTCTCATATTGGGTTTAACAGTGCTGTAGTGGAATTCATGCAGATCTGGAGGAAAGATTCAAATGGAGATTAAAGAGGAGAGATTTGTTCCACTGTCAACATTGAAGCCTTCTACCAAGTTGATTAGGTCCTAGTGTCATCTATAACACCGTATACATTTGGAGACAGAACATCTACAGAAACATGATGTTTCTTTTTTGTTTTAAGTTCTCGGGTAGATCTTAAAGCAAGCAAAGTGCCTTAGAAGTAAGCATAGTCCAAAAGCTTCACTTCTGATGAGGATTATGATGATAGCCTGAGTGATCTGCCTCAAAAAACTGGAACTAGTTTTTTTTTTAGATTATGGTTCCAGGGTGGGTTATTTACATTACAAACTGAAGACTTGTCTGTCTTGCTGGATAACTTGCACTTCGTCAGTGCTGCATAGGCGTGCATGGTTTATGCTCTTACATGAATAATTCAAATATAATAGGGTTTATTCTGGATAATTCAAATATAATAGAGTTTATTCTGGTGGAACTGGGCTCTGTGTGTATGTAGCTTGATCCGTAACTTTCTCCCCATCTCCATTAAAATAAATAAACTGTAGTGTTAAATTCTTAGTGGGAGAAAATATCAAAATAAATACAATGTGTGTGTATGTGTGTGATGGGTGATGACAGCAAATTGCACCAGATTTAGGAATGAGGGTACCTCCATAGAGCTGCAGTTCCTATACAAGATAAGGTTCACTGAGCGGTAAGGTGCATTGCTAGCAGAACAGAGCAGTGAAGTGAGGTGCTGGTAGAGGTCATCACAACCTTCTTTTTCTGGGCTTACAGTTGCTTTCATGCCACCACAGGATGATGAGGCATCAGCACCAGGAACTGCTATTATTGGGCATCAAAGGGTTCAAGAAATCAGAAGTGGCATGTTTTGCCAATTTCTGTATACTACTACTGAAGGCACTGTAGATCTACTGTAGCTGCTGGAGATTAGATGTTTAAATCAGTTTAAATTCAGAGCTACCTATTGGGAGCAAGTATAACATAGTGGTTGTGAGAGTCTTAGTGACAAAACAGGATATTGGATTGCGCCTCTCCCACTCACTAGAAGGTCTCAGCCAAACTACTTTCTGACTACTTCAGACTTTATCAGCAATATGGAAATAAAATATATACTTACTTAGCAGGGTTATAATAAGAATTAAAATGTTGCGTGTGACTGGCTTCTAACAAAGTTTTTATATAAATAAAGGCTGATGGCGCAGTTTTATTCTGTGCCTTCATAGGAATAGTTTCTGCACCTGTGCAGGGACACGTTTAGAACTTTTGGTAGACCTACAAGGAAATGACACAAAAATCCTTTCCTTAAAATTTTTTGTTTCGCTTTGAATGCTTCTCACTCAGTTCTCTTCCGATCATCCTGTTAATGGCAGCTCTAAGAATGTTCTTAGAGTTTTTCTCCTCCGAGTGTCTTGATAAACATAAGCTTTTTTTGTAGTTAGTTTTTGTGACTATTTTATTTAGGTAACTTGATATTTTTAATTTCTCTTGGGGTCCCTACTTTCTCTTTATGTCAACATGCTTATAGCTTACTAGGCAACTATTGTTAGAGCAAGTTTCCTTTCTCTTCGGCCTCCTTTGTTTGAATGAGGAACACAGAATTGTTTGAAGTTCATCCAGGAAACTAATAAAAGTTCTGTTTGTCACCTGTGTTTTGGAAACACAGTCCTCTAAAAGAAGACATTCCATTATTGGGTCATAGCTCCATGCCTGGTTCAATGATGGTTGGGTCTGTGATTCTGGCCATAGTATCTTCAACTTCCGTTAAACATCTGCTTTTAGTTCCTCTATTGGACCTTCCATAGGTTTTGCTGGAAGTTGAAGTAGTGTTCAAGAGGTTTGATCCTCTTCATTCATCTCATTTTCCAAACCACACCTTTTGTTTACAATCTTCCTTCTCCAAGGATAATGGAAAGTGCTCCTTGTATTTGCTGCCTCACGCTCTACAAGATGAACAAAGGGAACCTCCTACTTCCCTAATATGTCTTTCACCTGCATGAGAGAGCATAGCAATGATATGATACTGAGATCTAGCACCAATCCTAGTGGCATAAGGATTGGGGTAGAGGCTATCAAATCAAGTTTGGTTTACCATCATTACCCAACCATATATCTGTTGAGAGGATAAGCATAGAAACAGAAACTGTGGTCATCAAGATTAGAGTGTGAGATTATGTTTCACCATGTTATGCTCTCACACCCCTGGGATTGTAGGGATCCTCATTATGAGACTGGGCATTCCAGAACTTCTTACCATATGATATTTGTCACATTACCTCTGAAGTTCTGGCTTCTACTACTTGCTTGCTGCATTATCTTCAGTCACCATACTACTTTTGGTATGGATTCAGATGTTTTGTGTTCTTCCATCTTTTTGCCTGCTCCAGTTTTGTTTATCATACCACTCCAGGCCACAGCACCAGCTGTCCCTCTACTGCCTCTTTCATTGCTCCTTTGATATCATTACTACTATGTTGATGCACAGCCATCTTTTTGAGCTTTTGTGAGGTGTTAAGTGGCTACTCTGTTTGGCCCCAATCATGTAAATGTAGAAAATTCAAAGGTTTGCTGTGACTTTCACCTATGACCTGAACTGCAACAGTTCAGCAGGTTCAACTCAGTATTTTGCTGGTATCCAGTATATTAAACTATATTGAAAGCGGCTTATAAGAAGATTTAATAGGTGTGTTATGTGCCATCACGTTGCTTCTGACTTATGGCAACTATATTTAATAAATGTAATCCAATAAAAACCATATGGCTTTAAAGTAAAAAAGAACTAACACCAAAACAATAGCACATAAAACCACAAGGCAGACTAAAACTATAAAACACCAGCAGCTAAAATATGCACAACAGAAGCAGTGCAATGCCCATAAGAACTTCATGACACATAATGATAGGTGATAAAATACTAACAGCTCTGGAGTAATTTATAAAAATGCCTCTGCTTGGCACTGAAATGTTTGAAAATCTGGTGCCAGGCAAGCATCTCTGAGAAGGGGAGTTCCACAATCCATACCTCTGCAAAGCAAGCTCTGTCTTGCTTCTGCCATTAAGAGGCACAAACAGATATCCTGGACTGATATCTGAGCAACTGCTTCCTCTCATAGGAACCTGCCTGTTAGTTAAGTCAGCCCTACTGTTTGTGCCTCTTAATGGCAGAAGCAAGACAGAGCTTGCTTTGCAGAGGTATGGATTGTGGAACTTCCCTTCTCAGAGATGTAGAACTTTATAGATAATGAGTACTTGCGCTTGGAAGCAAACTGGAAGCCAGTACAACTCTTTTAAATCTGGCGAGATACAATCTTTGTAGGTTGCACTGGCTGTTATTTTAGCCGCTACATTTTGTATAAATTGAAGCTTCCTGTCTTCAGAAGCAATTTGCCATAGAAAGCATTTCTGATGTCTAGTCTGGATGTAATCAGTGCATAGATTAAAAAGGGACACAGATGGTGAACTGTCTGAAAGTGGTAAAGGTGCCACAAATCTGGACCTCTCCCCACATCGGTAGCTCTAGATCTGTCCCCAAACTGTGAACCTGCCCCTTTAATAGAAGTGTAGCCCATCCTGTGTATACTGACTCCACAAACCAATTTGTCTTCTCGCCCAACAGTGCCGCACCTGGATTGAGCTTCATCTAGGCCAGTATTGCTTCCAGACAACAGTTAAAGGACTTCCACTGTCTCAGTTGACAAGGAGCAAAGGTGCCTGCATTTTCTGGATGCACCTTAATTTTTTATGCTGATCAAGAATTTCCAAAAGGCCCCAATTTATAACCTGTGCTATGTCATTTCAGAGAAGGAATACAAAGTTTCTACCTGGTACCTATAAAAGTGGGTAGCTACTGCTGTCAACTTTTAAGTTACCAACTTGCTAGGCATCTTCTCCCTCAAAGAGTTTTGGGCTCATTCTACCAGAACTATACCTACATCCTTTGGCATTCTCAAAGGAGAGTACTGCTTTCTAGCTGTATGAAGAGTAACCACTTGAGTTGCCCCATCGATTTTCATTTCCCATTATATTATTGACGTTGGAGCCATGGCTGATTCAGCATTTGGGCAGGCTGTTTGAAGATATCTTTTCTCCTGATGCAATACAGGCAGATGCCTCCAGTAAGGTCCTTATGCTGGTCACCCATCTGTGACTACAAAGGTAGTCTGTAAAGGTAGACAGAGACTACAAAGGTAGTAAAACAGGTTACTTAATCTGTAACTGATGTTTTGTAAATGGTCTTCAGTGTAGTCACACAGCTTGTCCTTTCGCACTGCTGGATCTCTCCCTGTCTTTGGGTACATGTGGGAGGTACTTGTGGCATTCTCAAGAAAAGGAGTGATAAGATATGTGCTAAGGTATGTGCCTCTCTCCTCAACACATGTGCTGGGGGGAGGGGCTCTCCTTTGGGGGCAGATTTGAATGCCAGTTCCTTGGCTAGGCTTCTAGAATGTTCTAGAGTTGCTTCTGTGGAGGCACGTGACCCACAGTAGCCGGTTTTGTGACAGTGGTGTTAAATAATGACGTCTAATGTTGATGTGTTTTGAGCTAAAAGACAGTCAGAGGATGCCAAAATTAGGACATGTTTAATTGTGTGAATGTATGTAAGCTGATACAAGCTGAATGCAATGCCTCAATAAAATACTAGTTTATAAGTAAAAATGTAGCTACTTTTTCAGCAATAAATATTGGCACAGTCCTTTGTATCCTTTTATCTGTATTAGTTTGAATCCACACTTTAAATTACAGTGGTGCAATTGATCTCCCAATACTTTGTTATGAAGAGATCTTCTTACTGTTTGTTCAGAAAAGGGTGGGAGTGGTGGGGGGAGGGAGAGAACAAAAGATTGCTTGTTGTTAGACTTGGCTTTTTTTTAACTCGAAGGTGCTGTGGTCAATAAATGTGGTTTAAATACCTAAGACATCAGTTGATAGAGATGAATATTGGATGGATTTGTTTCTGATTTACTTTTTGCCTTTTTTAAAAAAAACTGCAGCAGACAGAAGGAGGGGCACAGACGGATGGCCAGCAGTCACAGACACAAAGCAGTGAGAATGCTGAGAGCAAGTCTACTCCAAAGCGGCTGCATGTGTCCAATATTCCCTTCCGCTTTCGGGATCCTGACCTTCGGCAGATGTTTGGGGTATGTTCTCCTTCTCCTTTCTATGTAGCATTGTCATACAGATCTATATTTTTATATCCCACCCAGTCAGGAAGGCTAGGAATGACTAAGACTTTAAGCCATAAACCCAAAACGTGTGTTGTCTTTCAGCGTACCTTATGGCAGGTGTGTGAGAGCTGTTATCTCCAGGGCTGCAGATCTTTTTTTGAAGTCTTTGTGGTCAAGCTGAAAAGAACCAAGTGCATCTGTGCCTCTGGCAGTTGCCTGGGTGTACAGTCTGCTCTCTGCAGCTCAGGGCTGCAGATAACTTTCCCTAAGGACAAGGAGTAGCCAGTTGCTGCTAATGTGTCACCAGGAGTTATTTACTGTAGTGTTTTCATTCTGAAAGACATAATTTTGAAACCAAGTTTCCTTTTAAGAGCCAGTTCTTCAGAACTACTTAAAAAAGAATGTTAGTCCTCCCCTGTGTTTTCCATCACCATAGTTAAGGTGTGGGTTCTGGCTTCAAGCATGTTTCAGTCATTGCCCTCTGAACCTGGTGGTTATTGTCCTAGGCAAGATAGCTGTTAAGAATAGAATTGTTAGGCATGTAGATGAGCATGCCATGTTGAAGTATTCTTTGAGGATATTTTCAGGTAGAGAGGCAGGTTGTGATGGTACTTTGAGAGGGACATAGATCTCTGTTGGATATCATATCAAGCAATCAGGCTCCTCACATAAGGTCCCTGGAAAAATTATAAGTGTCAGATCCTGTTAAGGAATAGGAATGCAAGACTATCTGGGTTGTTTTTGCACCTGAGAGAGGCTAACAATGAGATCCCAGAAGGATCAGTTTTGAGATTCCAAAGTGGGTAACTGGACTGGGTGAGAACATAGTAGAAACTAAAAAATAATCTTGACTGTATTTATTACCTGATGATACAGAGTTTGGTTCAGGAAAAATATCAAAAGTCACCAAATAAGAATAACCCCTGTTATAGAACTGATGGCACAAACATGATGAACACAGCTAAAGTAGAACAGTAGCCTGTCTAGATTCTGAAATCTATCTACTAGCAGTATATAACATTATAACATTCAATTTATTTATCGCCCTTCAGGACAACTTAACACCCACTCAGAGTGGTTTACAAAGTATGTTACTATCCCCACAACAATCACCCTGTGAGATGGGTGGGCCTGAGAGAGCTCTAGAAGAGCTGTGACTGACCCAAGGTCACCCAGCTAGCTTCAAGCAGAGGAGTGGGGAAGCTTAGCCATCTTCCTTCCTTCCTTCCTTCCTTCCTTCCTTCCTTCCTTCCTTCCTTCCTTCCTTCCTTCCCTATGCTGCCTTTCCACCCAAATCGCTTTTCCAAGATGGCAAACATCTAGAACATTTAAGATAAATACACAGTAATTCAATAAAAACATATTAAACACACACAACACCAAAACCCAGGGAGGAGGCCAATAACAATTGTTGGGGATATGACAAATAGAAGAAAAATGTCTTCTCCAGCTGACAAAAGACAACTATAGAGGGACACAAGAGAGTTCCAGTACCATAACTGAGAAGGCCCTTTCTCAGGTTGTCATCTGCTTAGCCTTAGAGGACAGGGGCACCCAAAGCAGAGATGACCAGAGTGGATGGGCAGGTTCAAATGGGAGAAGATGGTCCTTAAGGTATGCTGGCCCCAAGCTGTATAAGGCTTTAAAGTATGCTTTCATTGGGCCCAGAAACAAAATGGGAATGAGTGTAGGTGACTGGAACAAGACTGGAGTGGTTCTTTTGACCCACTCCAGTCAGCATTCACATTGCAACATTCTGTACCTACTTGAGCTTCCAGTCAGTCTTCAAGGGCAGCACTATGCACAGTACATTTCAATAATCTAACGTAGATGCTCCACAGTGGCAAGATCTTTCCTGCCCAGGAAGAGCTGCAGCTGGCTAACCATGTTCAACATGAGGCCCAGTTCCAGTAGCACACCAAGCTATGAAACTGCTCCTTATTTTAACTACTAACTGTGACTAAACCAGAACATTTTTTTTTCTAATCTGGTCTTGATAGTTATTGTGGCATTGAGTTTCATAGCCTAAATACATCTTGTATCATTGATGGACTCACTGATAAGCTGTTGGCAGATCACATGATGAAATTCCTCTGAAGGTGTGCATTTGTTTTTTGCATAGTATTGTGTCACCACTTAAATACTTTGTAAATTGATGGATTTATAAAATGAGAGCAGAAAGTAGTCTACATTTCCGATCTGATAGTTCTAACATTTCAGCTCTACTTGCTCATTATGCTGACCTCAGAGCCAGCCCAGAGGTTAGTGCACTCCCATGTAAGAGGAACTGATTTCAGCTCTGATTTCTCTGGCTCCTCCATTTGAGCCTACATACCAAAGGTAAGAACTGGATTTTCTCTCACAGATCAACATAAGATCATACTGCTAAGTGTTTGAGTTTTACAGCAAAGAGGCTTGAAAGTATGCTTCTCTAAAATTTGAAAACAGTGATACCAATTCAGAATAGGAAATGAGATTCTCTTGAGGACACTAGATGAGAGAACCATCCTAAACAGATTTGCTTAGAATAATACTTGGGTCTATTCAGTGGGTTTTATTCTTAAAAAAGTGAGATTTCTCTATATCACTCCAGTGTATTTCTTTCTACAAGAACTTCTGGCCTGTGGATTTCTGCATTCATAGAATCATAGAAGGGGATCTTACAGACCATCTAGTCCAACTCCCTGCTAGCGGTGTGCGCTTTGGATTTCCTATTCGGGTTAGTAACCCGAATAGGGCCTGATTCGTATAGATTTGGGGGTTCCCTAATTGGCCCCAGCTTTGCTGAGCCGATTAGGGAAGCCCGAAGCAAAGCTTTCCGAAGCATTTCAGAACACTTCGGAAAGCTTTGTGTAGAGCAGCAGCAGCACTTTCCTTGCCCTTTGCAAATGCAAGAAAAGTGCTGCTGCTGCTTTCAAAGCTCCCGACATCTTTTTCACCCGATGGGTGGAGGGAAGAGGGAGTTTCCTCTTCCTCCCTCCCATTGGATGAAAAAGCCAGCTTGGAAGTTTTAAAAGCTCAAAGCTGCTCTTTCCAGGGCTGCTTTGAGCTTTCAAAACCCCAAGCAGGCTTTTTCACTGGGTGGGAGGGGGGAAGAGGGAGTTCCCTCTTCCTCCCTCCCATTGGATGAAAAAGCCAGCCTGGAAGTTTTAAAAGCTCAATTCAGCTCTTTGCAGGGCTGCTTTGAGCTTTCAAAACTCCAGGTAGGCTTTTTCATCCAATGGGAGGAGGGAAGAAGGAACTCACTGTTCCCCCCTCCCACCCAGTGAAAAAGCCTGCTTTGATCTTCGGTGTGCTCAGAATATTTACAGAGCATTCTGAAGCAGCTTAAATACCCAAACCCGAAGCAGCTAAATACCTAAACCCGAAGCAGGAAACCCGAATTTTTTTCCAGTGCACACCCCTACTCCCTGCCCAGTGCTGGAAAAGCCTAAAGCATCCCCAACAAGTACTTCTCCAGCTGGTTCTTAAAGACTGTCAATAAGTGGGAACCCATCACATCCCTAGGCAGCCAATTCCACTGCTGAATTACTCTTAACGTGAAAAAGTTTTTCCTAACATCCAGCTGCTACCTTCTCTCCTGTAGCTTAAACCCATTGTTTCGAGTTGTATCATCTGTTGCCAACAGGAACAGCTCCCTTCCCTCCTCTGACAACTTTTTAAATACTTAAAGAGAGTAATCATGTCCCCACTCAACTTTTCGCCAAATTGAACATTCCCAAGTTGCTCAGTCTTTCCTTGTAAGAGCTTGGTCTCCAGGCCCCTGATCATCTTGGTTGTTCTCCTCTGCACCCATTCCAATTTGTCCACACACTTTTTGAAATGAGGCTTCCAGAACTGCCCACAATACTCCATATGGTGCTTGAACAATGCAGTATATAGTGAAACAATAACATTCTGTGATTTCGATGTTATGCATTTGTTAATAAACCTTTTTATATGCCTTTTTTTGCTGCTGCATCCCACTGAGTGCTCATATTGATTGATTTGATTTGATTTGATTTGATTTATACCCTGCTCTCCCCATGAATGGGCTCAGGGAGAACACAACATCCATACAATATATAGCTTCCTACCCACCCATATCCCAAGATCTAGTTCCCACACTCTGCTACCCGGAAGTGTATCCCTCATCCAGTATGCATGCTTTGCATTTTTGTTACCCAGAAGTAGGGGTGTGCACCTGAAAAATATTCGAGTTTACTGCTTTGGGTTTACCCAAACCAGGAAAACGTTTTGCAAAAAAACTCGAAATCCGAAGCAGCATGCTGCTTCGGATTTGGGTTTCTAAGTTGCTTCAGTATTCTCTGCAAAGATTCGGAGCATACTGAAGTGATGGGGGAGGGGGAGGCCTATGCCCACCCTTAAACTCCCACTGCACCCTTTAACCCCATCCCCGCACCCCCACCCCACTTACTTGGTCAGGCTCCAGCCGCGAACGCCACACTGGCTAGCTGGCCGGCGGAGAAGGCCTCCCCTGCTGCCGCTGTTGTGCAGCTGTGGCCAGCATGGCTGGCCGGTGGAGAAGGCCTCCCCTGCCGCCACACAGCCAGCAGAGGACCTCTCCTGCAGGCGTGGCTGGCTGGTGGAGAAGACCTCCCCTGCCGCCGCTGTGCAGCCATGGCCAGTGGAGAAAACCGCCACTGCCATGCACGTGCGGCCGGCGTGGCTGGCTGGCAGAGAGGGCCACTGCTGCCACTGGACCCCAGTGTGGAGGCAGGAGGACCTCCTCCTCCAGCCGGTGCCAGGTAAGTGGGGGCGGAGAGGTAAGGATGGGAATGGAGAAGTTTAAAGGGCTCTGCTGCTTGCGAAAGAGCCCTTTATATTTAACCCCCAGGCCTCCCGAAGCTGCCCGAAGCATTACGAATGGTTCGGGAAGCTTTGATTTAGTATTTCTGAAATGGGGCCAGCATGCTGGCCCTCATTTGGAAATACTAAAGCTTTCCGAATCGGGCCTGATTCGGGTATTTTACCTGAATTGGATAACCGAAGCACACATCCCTACCCAGAAGGATAACCTGGCACCATGTTAAATTGCATCTTGTTTAAATCTACCCACTTTTCCAGTGTGTTCAGTCAGATCTTAATTGAATTCTATCCCTATTTTCAAGGGTGTTTGCTATTACTCCCAGTTTAGTATCATGCAAAATTAATGAGTAATCCCTTTGTGCCCTTGTCCAGATCATTTATAAAAATATTGAAAAGCACTGGGCCCAGGACCGAGCCCTGTGGCACTCCACTGGAGACCTCTCTCCAATCAGACATAATGCCATTGACAAGTACTCCTTAGGAATGATTATCCAGCCAGTTCCCTATCCATCTAAGCCATCCTAGAGTCCAGTCCATCAGATTTGGAGTGATTAATTTTCTATAATATAATACAAACAAAATTTCAGGTGACATATTATGACTGTAGTGGCACAGAATACAGATTTCTGGAAACACCCACTTCTTGATTTTATAATTATAGAGATACAGCTATAAAAGCATATGCTTCTAAAGACCCTGCTGGTCAGACAGTGTATATTGCATATACCTTTACTTCCTTTCTAGAGATGTAACATTATTTCATAATTGGGGCCAGAAAAACCTCATAGTTCAAAAGAGGGGTTTTTTTGGGCAGTATTTCCCCCGATTTTTAAAATTTTTCCATCAGAAAAATGGGAAAACCTTTGGGTGGGGTTGTGTGGCTTTTTCCTCAAATTTTCCCATTTTTTTTTCTTTTCAAGGCCTTCACAGCTCTACTCCTAGCCTCAGGAGTGTATATCACAATGTCTTGTCTGTATATGCATGAATTAAAATTTGAAAGCACTCTATTCTTTCACCGCATAGGATTTGTCTCTGTCAGCACCTAAAACAATGGGCAGGTGGCATCCTTGCAACTATATTATTATCTCAACCCAACTTACAGTGTTTCCTGTCCTTCAGTAGAAAGTCAGCACTTAGGATGAGTCCATAGTTTGGCAATGGTGATGCTTCAGGGATTCTCATGAATCTTTCATCTGTTGCTCAGATTATATCAGGGAATCCTTATTTCCTCTCTTGGACTACCAACAGTGGCCATATATTGACAAAGAGAAGAGGGTCAAATGCTGCATGGGGCTTTCAACAGGCATACAGTGAATGAAGCATCCAGCATGGCAGCTTAATTTTTCAAAAGAAGTCTCAGCATCTCTCAGGACACAACAGTGTACCCAGTGCATGATTTGGAACCAGTAATCTTGTATTCTGTATATTCAGGTCATGACCTGAAACAGTTCTGATAAATTCTTAGATGTTTCATGGAGTTTCTCCTCAGTGGCACATTAACAAGTATATACTTGGAGGCGGGGGGAGGGGGGGTCAGCCCTAAATTAAAGTTTAAACCATGCTAGGTTACACTCAAGTGGAAAAAATGTTTTGTAATTTCCAGTCTCCACCAAATTACTGGTTACTTTACCATCATTTTACTTAAAATAAACATTATGTCTACAAGGTTCTTTTAGTGGCTTACGTGGAAAATAGGAAGTACTTGTGAACTCCAATGCTTCTGGGTTTAATCTTTCTTTTTACTTAATGAGAAGTTTTGGCTTTCCTGGGTCTGACATAGGTCATAGGACTGAAGCCTGCCAGAAATACTCTTACTGTTTAGGCACACATGCAAGAACATGTGCCACTTTGCAGCTTGAGGTAGTTCTGCAGTTGGAGCAGAAAGGCTGACAATAACTCAGTCCTTATTCTTACCAGTACAGCATTTCTGAACAGCATAAGTAGGGCCTGGAACTATAAAATGGGATACTGAGATATTTTCCCCATTCCCTGTAAATCTTTTTGCAGTAAGAAAGCTCTTGGGTGAATCATACTGAAAATCAACCCTTTTACCTGTAGGGGAACTGATGGTTGTTATCAGCCTCTGCTGTGCGTGTCTGAATACCCTTTCTCCCCCTTTCCAATGTCAGATATGATTGTTTCACTGTCATCCGTGAAAGACTTAAGGGCCTTTGCCTGGAGTCGATTTCCAAAAATACCATGAACACAGAGAAATGGTCTAGATAACAGGAAAATTAGCCAGGAGAGAATGTCATAATGTGGGAGGAGTGATGAAGTCCCGGAGGCTAAAACATCATCTTGGAAGTCAGCTTTCTCCTGGAGCATAATCATCTAATGTTATCATGCAATCTAGCAAAGAGTAATGTTTTAGCAGTGTGACCAAGTGTTGTCTGTTGTCATTAAAGAAAGTGAGATATAGGAGAGTGAGCCCCAGAGACTGAGCCACAGAAAGTTTGACCATAAAGGGCTGCTGTGTATCGTGGACTTGAGACATTGTCCCATTCCTAATGTCTACCAGATTCTCAAGACTTGATGACTTAACAAATTCAGTGTTTTGAGGTAATTCTGCCCAGTTTGCTAATATAGATGGTCTGTTTTAAAAACCTGTGTCATTTTGACTTCAGTTGCTTAATTTACTGAGTCCTTTCTAGTGGTTGGTTTCAGATTTTATTCATTACTTTCAGGAAAAGGAGGCTGTGGTATGAATGAGGATGTCACCAAGTTCCTAGCCTATATCTGCAAATATTTTACCATAGAACTGCCCTACACCAAATTGGAATAGTGGTGATATATATTGTAAGTGTTATATCAGGATGTGTTAATTTCTTTGGGGGCAGAAAACAGTGGGTTGGATCCAGCAATCTGTTCATACAGGGACTGTGGATTGTTTCTGTTTTTCCCTCCATGCAGCATCTATTTCCAACCCAAGAACAGTTGATCCCTGAGGTTGCTGGACCCTCATGGAGTAACAGCCATTTAGGTTGATAGGCTGCAGTGAAGAGGGGGTAGGAAGCAAAATTAGTCTCTCCTTCCTCTTCTATCACTGGAGCTCCACTGACAGAAAATTATGATTCTGTCTCACTACCTGCACTTCATAGTTTCAGAATGGCCTTATCTGGAATTGATAATAGATGCCTTTTTGTATTTTGTATCTTTTGGTATTTATCTGGTTTTATTGTTTTAATGTACATTGTATTTGTATGATTTAACTGTTGTAACCTGCCCTGAGCTGGCTTACAGGGCGGGTGGGCTATAAATGGAATAAATGAAATGAAAAGGCAGAAAGGGCAATATTGCCTCCTTCCCTCTCATACCCACCAATTCACATAGCTATTACTCCATGTAGGTTCCACAGCCCTGGATATCAAGTTTTCTATGGTCAGAAACAGATAGTACTGGAAGGGGAAAGTGTGATGGTGATGGGAAGATCCATGACCATTGGTTTCTTTTCCTGATAGGTTGCTGGATGCAACCCAGAGACATTGGGAGCAGGGGAGCATAGTCTTATAGTATTTGTCTCTTAGCCAGGTTATAGTGTTTTGGATGCCCCGTTCAAAACCTTATCTGTGTTTCAGCAAACATCTTTTATTTAAAGGTGAGGAAAACAAGGGTTAAAGAACTGGGAGTTTTGAACAAAACAGCATTAAACTATTAAACTATTATTTTTGGCAACCCCAAAGCCAGGATGAAAGGAGAAGTAAGTCCCTTTACTGCCCAGGATGTAACTCATGAACTCCAGGGAGTTCTGGGTGCGATCTCTCTGTGGTACGGCCTCTTCTGAAGAAATCATCATTAGATCCTGCTGACCTGCTCAATTACTGACCGGTTTCCAACCTTCCATTTTTGGGGAAGGTGATTGAGCGGGCGGCAGAGAAGCAACTGCAGAATTTCCTGAAGGAGACCTCGGCCCTAGACTCCTTCCAGTAGGGTTTCTGCCCGGGACATGGGGTCGAGACATTGATGGTCGCCCTCACAGACGATCTCCGCAGACATCTGTATCAGGGCGGATCAGCACTGCTGATTTTGCTGGATCTGTCAGCAGCGTTTGATACGGTCGATCATGAGCTTTTGACCCACCACCTTGCCGATGTGGGGATTCAGGGGACAGCACTGCAGTGGCTGGTCTCCTTCCTCCCTGATCGGGGACAGAGGGTGGCGCTTGGGGAGAGAGTGTCATCTCGTAGGCCACTGGTATGTGGTGTGCCACAGGGAGCAATACTCTCTCCATTATTATTTAATATCTATATGCGCCCCCTCGCCCGGCTGGTGTGGAGTTTCGGGCTTGGGTGTCACCAATATGCGGATGACACCCAGCTTTATCTGCTGTTGGACGGATGGCCTGGATCGGCCCCTGATGCCCTGGATCGTGCTTTTGAGGCTGTGGCTGGTTGGTTGAGACAAAGTTGGCTGAAATTGAATCCCACGAAGACGGAGGTCCTGTGTGTGGATCATGGGGAGATGGCTTTGGGACCCCGGCTTCCTACACTTGATGGGGCAGTACTTACACTGGCCCCGAGAGTTAGGAGCCTGGGGGTGATTCTGGATTCCTCCCTGAAGATGGAGGACCAGATCACTGCAGTTGCCAGGTCTTCCTTTTATCATCTTCGGCAGGCCAGGCAGCTTGCCCCTTATTTGTCTCCCCGTGACTTGACTACAGTGGTCCAAGCAATGGTCACCTCTAGGTTGGATTACTGTAACGCGCTCTACGCTGGGCTTCCCATGGGTTACAGCTGGTACAGAATGCAGCAGCGCGGGTCATTGCTGGAGCACCGGTGTGGGAGCATATTACACCAGTGCTACGCCAACTGCATTGGCTGTCAGTGGAGTACCGAATCAGGTTCAAGGTTTTGGTGTTAACCTACAAAGCCCTACGCGGATTGGGACCGACGTATCTGAGGGACCGTCTCTCACCTTATGAGCCCCAGAGGACTCTCCGCTCTGGTGGAAAACATCTTTTAAGTGTCCCTGGCCCTAGGGAGGCCCGCCTGGTGTTGACCAGGGCCAGGGCTTTTTCAGTCCTGGCCCCGGCCTGGTGGAATGCTCTGTCTTGCAAGACAAGGGCCCGGCAAGATTTGCTTGCATTTCGCCGGGCCTGTAAGACAGAGCTATTCCGCCAGGTATATGGTTGACGCCGGGCGGTGCCCCCCCCCATGGAGGGGGGGGTTAAACCATCACCCCTATGCAAACACAGAGGCATGTATGAACCACTATGCAGTATGAACTGTGATATTTAATGCTTTTAAATGTTTTAAATGTATTATTTAATGCTTTTAAATGTTTTTAATGGTTGGGTGATGTTTGTATTTGTTATCCGCCCTGAGCCTGCAAAAGCGGGGAGGGCGGAATATAAATATAATAAATTAAATTAAATTAAATTTACAGGATCTGAAAAGCAACATTTTCTCACAGCAGCAGGAGAGGCATGAGGCACTCCATTCAGAAAGTACTGTTACAATGAGAGGCAGCCTGGATTTTTAGATTGGGTACTCTGACCCCCCCCCCCAATGGTTGAATAATGATCTTGACCTATCCTGTTACATTTAGGTCATGGAGATATGTGTATAAACTGCGCTTGGATATACTAGGTCACTCTAGAGGCAGGCACGAACCAAACTACAAACCAAAGTTCATCATGAAACGAGCTGGTTCTTGAACCATGACGAATTTTAGCCCGGTTTGTTTGGTTCATATTTCAGTTAGTCACTGCAGACAGCCTGGCACCAGTTAATCAGTTTCTTAGGCAATGGGGTGGGTGGGCTCTGTGTAAACCTTCTGCTGACCCAAAAGTGACGTTTTCACGAACAGAACAAACCGCAAAATGAGTTGAATTCGCTGGCACCTCATCGGGCTGGGGGCTTCCATGCCCCTGCATTTCACCATGATCCTACCTGTGGGAAAGAACACACATACATAATTATTTACTTGATATCAGTATAGCAACAAACTTGTCTGTTGGATTTTCAGCAACTACACCAACTACTGTGCAATTTCCATCCTGGCATATCTAAAAAGAACAAGAGACTGATTAACAATATATAGAATATTGCCACAACAATAGTGGATTAACGGCCGAGAACCTTTATAACTGTTATTCATTGTATTATATATTGGATATTTATTGCATTAATTGAGATGATACAAGTACTTTAATGTTGGAATATAAGACTGGTTATTTATTGTAAGTATTTATTGTAAGCACTTGTCACTTTAAGGGTATGCACTTTGCTCCATAACATTTAGGAATGCTTATATATTGAGTATTGTACTTTTTTTTTTTAAGTAAAGATTTTATTTAAAAAGAAAAGATATAACAATAGAAAGCACATAAACTTACACAAGCACTACAATTGAGTTTAATTTAAGCTAGTAGAAAGATATATTCAGAATATATAAGAGCACAACTAAATAGTATAATAGCTTTCATCCCCTCTCCTTAGTTGCTTATACCCAAACTTTTAATGTAAGTAATTTTTAATCAGTCATTTTTCCTGTGTTTTATCTTTGTAAAGTAATTAATTTATCTTAGTTTTAACCTAAGTGATCAAAGAAAATTTTCAATTTTTTCCAGAATTCCATTATTGGTCTATTGTGCACATAGGAAGTTAATTTAGCCATTGATGCATATTCGTACATCTTGTCTGTCCACTCTGGCATGTCAGGGCATGAATCTGTTTCCATTTCGCTGCATATAGTACTCTTGCATATAGTACTTTTCCGGTACAAGCTGTCACCTTGTACTGGAAAAGATCCCCCTGTTATTTTGTAACATTATTCGGTAAAATGTTTAGTGACATATTTTTCAGGTTTAGGTCAAACCCAAGCTTGAGAATCTTCTGCATCTCTTCATGTATCTTTATCCAATATCTTCGTGCTTTCTTTCATGTCCACCACATGTGATAAAATGTTGCATCTGTGCATTGACATTTCTAACACTGTCCACTGTAGTATTGAGTATTGTTCTTGTTTAATATTCTTGTATGGTATGATATAATTCATACTCCCTAGTAGTGAAGATTAACCCCTTTGTTTCTGTATTCTTCGGTCCGGGGGGGGGGGCTCTTTAAATTTAGATCTATATTGTTACATAGCAATAGATGTACTTTTTTACAGTACCCAATTAGACTGCTCTTTTTTTTATGAATTAGAAAATTGGTAACTTTGTAAAATAAGTGATTTATTACTACCTTTTATTATTTGTGATTTGAAACAGTTATTTAAATTGTCTTAACTCTATCAGCTTTAAGGTGCCTTTGGTTTCATAGGTACAAGAATTCTAAGCCCAGGATTTCAGAGCTCCAAGTCTTCATATAATTTGGCGGAAATCTACGTAAGAATACAGTCTCCAGTAAAACAAATCTCCGTCCTAGTGACCGCATTGTCACTGTGCCATTTTGGGGAAATGCCACAACTCTTTCGTGTAAAGCTAACAATAATTGCATGCTACTTTTGAACATTAAGACTACTTAGTGCGCACATACTGTGCTTTCTCAGTTTTTAGTAAAACTCTGTTGAGTCTTGCCTCATCTTTCTGTGTAGACTGGTATGTGTAGAGAAGTACAACATACCCTGCTTCAGGTTGGTGAGGAATAAATCTTAAAGAGGTTTAAATGTGTAGGTGAAATACAGTTGAATTCAGAATTTGGCTTAAAATTTGCCTGACTGCTTTGGCCATAGACATATGGTAGAAAAAAAACGAGTGGAAAGAGTAGTTTTTTTGTTGCTCTAGATGTCAGCTTGAGGATCTCTGTGAATCTGACGTTGCTCCAACTACAGCATGTGACACCTGTCCACATACCTTAATAGCTGACAGGAAAGTATTGGGCATCAAATGTTCCTGCTTTAAGCAGTGAAGCAGAAGAGTTTGCATCTGCCCGATAATCATGTTTGTTGAGTAGCTGTTAAAAGCATAGGAAGCCTCTTTGAATCAAAAGTAAAGTCTCCAGTGACTGCCTTCTTACTATACATGCACTGTCTAGTTTAGCACTGTCCACATAGTGAACGTTGCTGGCCAGTTTAGTTCACTACCTCTAGGGAAAGTTGTGATGTTTATAATTAACATTTAAAAGAGTTGACAACAAGACTCATAGTTAAATTGAAGGGGGGAGGGAATAGAAAGCTTACAAAGTAGGCAACTGTGTCCATGTTTTATTCAATAGCAATTTGTGGAGGCAACCCATAATGCTTGAGGCCGCATGTTCTGAAAATCATGTATACTGTGGTAATAATACAATATTTTACAGTATATCAGACCTGCCCTGCCATGGATGGTCCGGGCTAGCCCAGTTTCATCAGATCTTGGAAATTAAGCAGGGTCAGCCCTGGTTAGTACTTGAATGGAAGACCACTAAGGAAGTCCAGGGTTGTTACTGCAGGCAATCTCTGTTTGTCTCTTGCCTTGAACATCCTGTGGGGTCACTGTAAGCGAGCTGTGACTTCAACGCCCTTTACACACACCTATCAAACCTGATTCCATTCTAAACACCCTATTCCTAGCAAAGAGGGTATGAATGAGTGAATAACCATAGTATCATATAAGTGCTCTCATGGGTAATGTGATGTCATCGGAAACAATAATTTTGAGAAATGTATATTCTTTAAGGTGACAAGGTGTCAAAATGTTTGATGGTGATTTAAGACAAGCTTTAGAAGGTACGAGAGGTCTAATGAGAGGGAGCCATGCACGAGGCTGAATTAATGAAGTTAACAATGCAATCACGCAAACTTACTGGCAGTACTGTGAGTGTGTTTTGGAGGGTGACCTCCCAAAGAAGCTGCTCTTACCCCCCTCCTACTCCATTATTTCCTATGGGGGAAAAAAAGAGGCTTGTCTGTCTAGGGGTGGCATTTTGCATGCAAAATGCCCCCAACCTTCAGGGGACCTGCTCCCACCTGTCCTCCCACCCTCCACCAAGGCTCAAGCAGATCCCACTTGGGGGGGGGGATTTTATGGCCTCCCAAAGAAGCTGCTCTTAGCCCCCCCCCCCCAATACCCCATTATTCCCTATGGGGGAAAAAGAGGCTTGTCTGGCTAGGGGTGGCATTTTGCATGCAAAATGCCCCCAACCTTCAGGGGACCTGCTCCCACCTGTCCTCCCACCCTCCACCAAGTCTCAAACAGATCCCACTTTGGGGGGCCATTTTATGCCCCCCAAAGGTGGTTCTCCTGCCACACCACTTAATGTCTTTCTACTGTGGGGAAGACTTCCACAAAGCAGAAACACATGGGATTGGGGCTGCCAGTGGCCACAGCCACAGTCCACCTGCACCCAAATTGTCAAAGACCGCACATCCCCTCCCCAAAACCTAACCTCCCCTGTGGCCAGCCACTCTCTCTCTATTGATTCCTGTTATGGGAAAATCCAGACTCCCATAGTAGGAACACACGGAATGTGGCATCTATGGCCACAGGCACAGTCCCCCTTTTAAATCCACCCCCCAACAGCCCCACAGAGACACCCTCCACAACAGTCCCACACTGGCCACTACCCCAAGAGCAGGCTGGCCAGCCATCCCCTATTGTTCCCTATGATGGGAACTTTTAAACTCTCTTTCCCAGGGCAATTATGCACAGCCCAGGGATGCCATAATGGAGGGTACACTCTTGAGTGCAAACTCATCCCTGTGAAAGCACACCTGAACCACAGACATCCTCCCTAAAATTCTCCCACCAACTACAGAGATAGCTGACCAGCCAGCCCCATTGTTACCTATGATGGGAACTTACTTCACACCAAAGAAAACACAAACACACACTGAATAAAGTTTTTTAAAAAATATTTTCTAACTTTCAAAGTAGAACTAGGCAAAGTATTGGGACACATTACACCAGCAGTCTCCCACACAAAAAAATAACACAAGTCACTTAACATCAGAGAATCACAAAAACACAATTGCTGTCAAAAAACTCTTTATTTCGTTAACTGCTTCAGGTTACACAGCAGGAGGGCACAACAGGGCATGAAAGCAGTCTACTACACAAAAATAACACAACTCACTTCACTTCAGAGAATCACCAATAACACAATTGCTGTCAAAAACACTTTATTTCTTTAACTGCTTTAGGTTACACAGAAGGAGGGCACATCACAGGGCATGAAAGAAGTCTCCCACATAAAAATTACACAACTCACTTCACATAAGAGAATCTGTTACTTCAGGCAATCATACCATGGGGGGCAAACCTCTGTCCCCTCACCTCAAGACAAGTGGATCTCTCATTTGAAAGCCTCCATTCCAGAAACCAAGGACAGAATAACAAAAACCAGATAAATGCACTTCTCTCACTTCCCTGGCACAAACAGATAAAATAAACCCAAGCTAGGCTTGGCATAGGTGTGACCCACCCAGCGAGGCCCAGCAAGGCCTAGGTCCACTGTGCCAGGGTAGGCCACAGAGTAAAACTGAGTAAACATGCAAGTAGTGTGGCCAATCTTCCAGATAAATGTGCTTCCCTTGCTGTCCTGGACCAAAAAGTTAAAAATGAAGAAAGTAATCCAGGCCTCAAGAAGACCCAGACCCACTTTGCAGGCAAAACCAGTGTCACAGTGTGAAGCATTTTAACCAGAGGCAAGTAGAGTGGCCCAGCATCAATTTAAACAAACAATGTCCCTTCCCTTCCTCCCATCTCTCCCCTAAATAATAAAACTCTCCTACCAGTCCTCCTCTCTCCTGATGTAGTGAGTCAGTTGATCCACAGCAGAAGGCAGAAGTCTACTCAGTCCAGTCCAAGAAGGTCAGGCCAAGGCAGAGACAGTGAGAAAAAGCAGTGTCTCTCTCAGTCTCTCTCCAGCAGCAACCAGCAACAGAAGAACAGAAGCTGGCCCAAAGTCCAGCCTCTATTTTAAATCCCGTGCTGCATCTTCTTCCAGAGAATCCATTGGCTGGAAGGAGGATGCAGCAGTGGGATTGGACACTCCTAATTCCCCCCTCCCTCTTCCCCCTTGTAGTACTACTCTATCACTCTTTCCTGCTCACCCCTCCCCTACCTGAAATTGAGGCGGGAATCTCTTGCTGCTTGCTTTGCATTGCATTTTGCAAATGCAATGCTAGCAAGCATCTTGCAAAGCAAAGATTTCCGCCTTTTCTAGCAAGAGGGGAGGGGTGAGGAGGAGGTAGTGAGTCGGAGGTAGTGAATCACTCACTCCTTCTCCCCCCCCCCTTCAAAGAGCCTGCAGGAAGCTTTAGCTTCCTGCAGAATGTTGCTAGCCGCTTGCAAATGCAAACAGCTAGCAAAATGGCAATTCTCTTATTTCTGAATCAACCTGAACCGATTCGGAAATACCTGATTAGGTATTTCCAAACCCGAATCAACCCGATTCAGAAACCTAAATCGCACACCCCTAGTCTGTACATGGCCCCATTGTATAATTTTTTGTGATTTGCATTCTAAAGCCATTGTTCAGAATATTGATGGTTTCCTTTACAATGGACACTTCAGTTGCTTTATTAATTTGTTCTTGGTTGGGAGAGGGTGGGATTGGAAATCTCTTAATTTGTGAGGTGGGAAATAGATTACAAATTTTAAAAGGATAAATGAAATGACCAGGGTACATTTTCTTCTCTTTTGTCTTTACAGCAATTTGGCAAAATCCTTGATGTAGAGATAATCTTTAATGAACGTGGCTCCAAGGTAAGCCCTTTGCTTTTATACCTGATTTCTCTCCCCTACCCCTCCACAGCCCCCTTCATTTGACTTGACAAGGCAGCTTGCTCTCCAGAGAACATATTTTCCAGAAAGAACTGGAACCAGGCAACATATATGGCAAAATTATCTAAGGAGTTTGTGTTGCCTTTCCCCATAATTACAGGTGTTGAGTACAGCCACTACCTGTCTGTTCTAATGTTCTCATAATTTCTCCTGTGAACGATCAGGATCCCAAAAGTTCAGGATCATATAAGAACAAAAGGGGTTACTGAAGCCATTAGGGGGTACATTTTTTTGCCATACTTCAGAATAGTGTTTGGGAAAGATTACTCTTACAGGACCCCCCCCCCCCAAATTAAAAAACCTAAAAATATATTAAGTGGGATATAAGAGGTTCAGAGGATATCTTGAATAAAAGAAAGTTATTCACCCCTTTGACAACATAATGGACATTGCCAAAATGTTGGTTTTTCGTAAATAATTTGTATAGCCTTCCAAATTTCTAGAGTAACTTTTTTTAGCTGCTCGTGATGTAATAGGAAGATAGTTTTGTTGAGGGTTAATGCCAGTTAAACTCTCTGGAGAAAAAATTACAAACATTAGGGTCTCAAGTGCAGTGATTTTGAGTGATACTTTCCTAACTGGTTCTTATCACAAAATCAGTCTCCCTTCACTGAAGAATTGATGTGATTCTCTCTCTGCCCAGTAGGTCCAGCACTGGAATAGCAGGGAGTGTTGCAGGTCAGGAGCAAGGTGCATTGGCAGAGCTCTGTGGGGGAAGCTTGCACAGTGCATGTCTATACTATGCTTGACTTAATCAATGCTAAGTTTTCCACTTTTAATTAAAAATGAACATCTGTCTCCCCTCCACCCCATCACTTGACAGTTTAAACGTGCAACTTGGCTAGTACTTCATTTTTAAAGTATTAGTAGTACTTTTAAAGTACTTGTAGTCTTGAGGTTCATAGCCCTGCTTAGTAGAACCCTTGTTGGATTTCTGTCTTCAGGTTTAAGTTCCCATCCATGTTTAGCATGTTGAAATTCCTCTACCTGTGTTATCTGAAAACCAGAAAAGGGATGATATCATATATGCAACTGCCTGTTTTATATCTCCACTAAATTCTGATATGAAATATATACATCGCTACCTATAGAGAGCAGCAGAATGGTAGCAGGCTGCACTTTGGGAACCAAAGGGAAGCTGTGCTTGACCGTTCTTAGTTGTAGGTGCTGTGTGGGAAAAAGTCAGCAGGTGACCTGAAAGGTTACTTAGGAGAGCAGCAGACTGAGCAAAGTCTTGCAGGCAGGCCATCTGAGTTCTGCAGCCGTCTTCAAACTGAGCGTCTCTCTTTTACAACTTATCAGAAGCAAGGCACTAAATATTTTCTTTTCCTCAACCCAGGTTTGATATTAGCTGGCCAACACTTTATATGAATTAGATTTGCTGCAGTCAAGCGCAAGGAAACTTATCTGCAATCCCTTCTCTTTAGGGAAAAAGGATGCAAAAATAACAGACCTGTCAGAAACAATAATACACTTAATTCAAGCCTGTACTGCTATATACTTTTGGTCCTTCACATCACGTGCTCTGTCTCCCTCATTCCAGACACAAACACACCTACCTCTTTGTCCAGAATCTTCTGTAAATTGCAAAATTCTGACTATAAATAGCTAACTCTACAGCTAAGTAAACCCAAGACTTCTGGTTTTCAGTTAAAACGAGAAATATTTTCTGTGATTTGTTACAGAAATTTAACCCATTTGTTTCATGTAGTAAATACTTTGCCCATATAGTTGCTCATCAAATATTAGAATTTCTAAATCCCACTGGTCAGATTCACAGAAGTTTATCAGTGATTTCAGAACTGATGCTTGCTGTTTAAAACAGTATAAATGGGATTCAAGAAACTCTGCCAAAATTTCTATGGGTTATGCCATTGAATATTTAGCAGGGCATCTGGGATTTGCACTTCTTTATAAAATTATAGTTTAACCATCCCAGTGAAGAAACAAATCTTTTTAGGGGACCCCCCCCTCACTTGTTATTCCACTTTCTTTTGCAAAAGAGTATGCCAAAACTTGAATGCCTTTCTCCTACCCTATGGTTTCTGTTCTAACCTAACGATATGGAACCTCTTTTTTTCTTTTCTCTTGGGAATCGGAAAGCAGATGCTCCTGCTGCCTGCCTTGTGCTGTGTTCTCAATATTACCCCTTCCCTCCCTGGGTTTCTAAAGGGTGTATTCTTGGATATGTATTTGATAAATGAATGTTTAAAAGGTTTAAACCAAATGTTTAAAATGTAAAAACCAAATATTCATGGGTTTGCCCCCTCACTGGTTTTTTGGAAGCTCCTCATGGACTGAGCAGATCTTTATCCCTTCATTACTGGCAAAAGGTCCTCTGTCATAATTGTTCCCATGTTGGTAAATTTTAGAATTTCTGAAAAATTTGCATCTTAACCCATTGGTCCATCTGAAATGAAACGATAACTTGAAACTAGAGGGTCAGTGGTCATGGTGCATTTTGTCTTTCTGGTGTTCACAGCATTTTAAAAGATTAATGCTTCCTATGAGCACCGCACCTTAAATTTTCTTTCTTTCTTTCTTTCTTTTTTTTGTAATTTCCCTGGAAAATGAGGAGGTGAATCTATTAAGTATCAAACGAAAATTAAGAATAAACTGTAGTTTTCAGCTATTTTAATACAAATTTCCTTTCTTTTTGTCCCATAGTGCTTCCTTGTGCTTGGTAATTGTCATATGTCCTTGTTAGTCTTCCAGTGGCAATGTTCCTGTTGGAACATCTAATGAAAACGAAGTGGCTTTTCAGCTCTGGACTCTTCCAGTTTCCCTGTGAAATTACTTAATTTGCCCCCAGATGGAATAGTTTGGTTTCCATGGAAACTAGTTTGATTCTCTTCAATTTACATTAGGGTTTTGATTAATACAAATTCCTTTAGATTAGGGGCACTCAGAGTTTGCCACAGTGAGTCTACTTGAAGAAATTATTTGAACCAACCATTCACTATATAGCCTTTCTGTAATTGAAAGGGAAGAAATATGTGGATAATATTCAGGTTCGTGGCCCAATCCTACTATATAAAACGCTAACCATTTTCCAGATAACTCGCTTCCTACCCTGGTGTGCCTCCAGAGGGCGCTGCTGTGGAGGGAAGCCCAGAAGAGGCAGCCCGTCTCTCTGAGAGCATGCCGCGGCAGGAAGCCCAAGCCAGGATCAGGTGCAGAACAGGTGGCAAAGCCCGCCCCATGCATTCACCCAGCTGGGACCAGGAGCAGACAAAACTACAATGCAACAACCAGGGTCACAAAAAATCAAGCACTCAATGTAAATATATTGTTAGTGTATTTTTCCAAAAAGTGCAAAAGTGCAAACGTGCAAAGATATTATTACAAAACACAATATAACAACAATTTAAAGTGCATATTTCATCAAAGCAGGGGTAGTCTATCGGATAATTAATCAGTAGATAAATTCATAAAATCCAAAAAGTTCATCACTGGTGGTGAGGAAGTGCAAAGAGTGCATGGAAATTGTCCATATGTCCAAAGCTGGAATGAGAACGTGTCCAAAGACACCTAGCCGACGGGCTTTAGCTTGCTGAGGTAATTGCATATCATTCATCATTTCCCCTGAACTTTGGATTTCCATGTTTGTTACTAGTCAGGGTATAAGTTGACATTGCTCATTGAAAGCTTGTAGCTCCGCGCAGTTATGCATAGTGTAATGTGTCTGACTTTGAGAATTTTCTCTGTAACACAGCTGTTTCTTGTGTTTTATGTGGCTTAAAATACACTTAACAGCTGCAAATATCAGTCTTAGAACCTAAGGAGCATACATTGTATACTATTCATGATTTGGGTGAGATCTTTACACGTGATGTGTTTTGCCATATGGGCATGGAGCAGGGGTCACTGGGGGTGTGGGAAGGGGAGGTATTTGTGAATTTTCTGCATTGTGCAGCTGGTTGGACAAGATGACCCTAGAGGTCCCTTCCAACCTGATGATTGTATGATAGAGTTCTTTGGGGTATAAATTGGACTAAACCAAAAGTGTAAAAATACCTGTATATGACTAATTTGATTACAATAAGATTTGAACTGTTCTAGTCATGGACTTCTGTGGTCAGGCAATGTAGTATGCATATTAAAATTATGCTAATCTTAAAATACAATAAAAATGTACTCTTTCTTATGGCATCCCATAATTGTGATAAGTAAACAAGAGTGCAGTTCATTGAACTTTTAATTGGGTCAGTGTGACGCCTGGTTCATACCTGGTTTGCATTGTATTTTAGCTTGGTCAGTATCACTTTAAAATAAAGTCCCACCTTCCTGCTGTGCATATCTTAAAACTTTTGGGTGTTAAAATGTTACATTTATATAAGTTCTGAACTTGGTTCAAATAACAAAAATACTTTTATACAATTTTGAGCTTTTTATGTATTGTCCCCCTTTAAAGTGAAATGTTGGTTCTTTAACTACAGCATGTATGCATAACCTTTGTCATCATCATACTTCTTAATATGACACAGAAATTTTGCAGAAGCTAAGCAGCTCCTAGTCTGGTCAGTGTCTGGATAGGACTATCCAGGGATAAAAAACAAAGTATGCGGCCTTGAGTTCTATGTAAGAAAGGCAGAATACAAGCAAAACAATAATACAGTTCCTTGAATTTGGACTGTAGTATATTTTTCAACGGGAATTTCACTTCCCTTTTCTTTCAATGCTCACTTTAATAGCAGTAGCCCCCCTCCCTCTGACATGAAACAGTTCCTATTGCTCATCTCAGATGGATCATGAAGGATGGCAAAAGATGCATTTAAGCTTTTGAAGCAAGCAGCCCTGACCCGGGGATTTTTTTTTATTATTAATTCAGGCTTCTGGGTGTTGATTGAGTCTTTAAAGTGTGTCTGTGTGTATATATATATATATTTTAAAAACTGAAATTATGGAAAGTCATTTCCAGCACGATAAGATAAAGATGCTGCTTCTGAGGTGAATGTTCTAAACACAATGGGAAAAAAAATCAAGGGTTAACAATGCATGGATTTCAAGGGGCTCCGTTTTAGTTTACTTTGGTTTTTAGTTTTTGTTTTTATTTTTTGTTTTTATTTTTTCTTAATTTCTGTGTTCTGGCCACACCCAGGAGAATCGTCTGCTTTTGATTTCTCCCTTTACGGTTACATGGTAAATTTTCTTTCTCATTCTTCAGAGATGGAAACATTTTATAAACTCTGTATAATTATTATTTTTACACTGCTCATCCTGTTGCTTGTTATTTATTGCAGAATCTGAGGCCAGACTAAAACGGTGCTGGTTATTCGGTCTCTTGGGGGCCCTTGAACAGCTCCTGAAAGAAAAAAGGCCTGCCATTGGGCTGCAAGTTGTTTCTGATTATACCCGAATCAGCCTTGGCGATCAGTGGGGTGACAGATGTCTTGGCCAGATCACCTCACATCCAGTTTCTGATTATGGGAGATGTGCCTTTAAGAGTCAGCAGGTTATATAGGCAGATCCGCTCATATGCTCAGCTTGAAGGTTGTTACAGGAATCTCAAAATCAGCAGCAAGGTCAATTAAAAAGAGATTGGCAGTGGTGTTTATAATATAGTATATCTTTCTGGATTCAACTCCACTCCCTCCCTTGATCTGTCCCTTTTCTTAATACATAGAAAATTTTCCAGTAGAGTAAAATTCAGGTATGGCAAATGTTGCTTGAATATAATTAGGGTAATTTACGAAGATAAAACAAAGTTTAGTGTCAAAAGAATGTCTATGTTATCTGTAATTGCTGCTTTTTATAATAGAGGTCTCAAAACAAAAATCAGTTCAAAATCTTTGCATGTTTTCTTGAACTTGTAGAAATTTTTTAAAAGGGGAAACAAAAATTAAATTATTGCAGTCAAATAATTTTGTACATGTACATATTCATCTCTGGCATCTCGTTATCTATTATTGTTGTATCCTGGACTTGTTTCAAGAAGCTCAGGAGAAGTGTACTCATTACTTTCTGCAAGCAAACCTATGAGGGAGACTAGGTTGAGGGATAGTGACTTGTTCAGACAGGAATAGTTGTATTGCATTGTGTTTCCTCGTTTGACTTTTGATTCTCATGGTGACTTTGAAATCATGGTCCATGAACACACATCTTCATAGCCTACACCAGTTTGAAGTCACTCTTCATGACACAAGATGTAATATGCTTTGTTAACAATGTAGAAGGTCAGCAATGGCAACAAATGAAGGACAGAACTTCGTCCATAATTATTTCAGGCTTTGTTGCTGTACGTCTTATTACTCAAGCGGTATTGTATTGGAGGGCAATTACTTCATTGTGCAGAGAATATATACACGTGTATCCAGAACAGAGGGATCCAGTTGGCCCATAAGTTGTGATGGAATCTCATTTTCCCAGAAGTCTAGTAGCAAAAGCAGTTTCCCCAGAAATTAGCACTTCCAGATTACCATCTTCTTGCTGCAGTAGAAGAGAATGTGGCATGGCAAGCACTGAAGCAGAAGGAGCATTTCTGCTCTCCCTGAAAGCAGTTTCCAGAGGGAAAGTCTTTTGGAAAGGAGTTGTAGTTGGAAACAATGAAGAGAGCCACAAGAGAAAGCAGTAGTTGCTAGGAGCAACACTGTTTTTTAAAAAGACAGTAGTTTTGTCAAGGTCTGAGAATTCCTGGAGGGCAGGGGTATGGATAAGGTGCTCTCTGTACTCTGAGCTCCCAAAACCTTCAAAAGCACTTGCACAAGCATCGTTGGACTGTTTTAGAGGGGGAAAGTGCTTTGAAAAGGAGCTGGGCTCGCATGCTTGATGAAGGAAGCCTTTTCAGAAAAACACACTTAAATTCTTGGAACACCGGATTTTGGGAGCTGTAGAATTCAGTTGTCATCTACATTTTAGTAAGTTCTTTCTCTTCCTTGAATACCCCCTCCAGTGAGCTGTGCAGGACAGTTTATGACAGCCCATCCATGGAACATAAAATCTAGGATGTGTGTGTGCACATATGCATATGCAGAAACACATGCACAGATATCACCACCAGATATCAAAAGGTTTGAGCCTAGTAGGCTTTCGTGAGTTAACATCTGTAAGAATATTTTGAAATGAATTACTGCTTTTTCCTAGTGGAAAATAAATACGATTCTCTAGCCACCATTTTATTTACTGCATCATGAGGTTGTCTGCTTTGCTGAGTTTCCCCTGTATATGTATAGACATATACTTACATCTTACAGTGGAAACAGAGTTGCATCCTGTGCAGAGTTGCACCTGTCTGAGCCTATTAAAAGTCAGTGGTATAGCTCAGCATAGACTTGCACTGGGTTTCTGTTTAATAGTAGTTTCCATAATACAAAACATATGCTTTGTTTTTCCCACCTCTGAGGTGATAGTACCAGCAAAGAACAAGGATAAATTGGTGTAGCGTTTTACATCAAACAGCAAGAAGTAACTGTTTCCTTCTCCCCATCTCTTCATCAAGTATCTTTTAAAGCTAACTGTAAAATGTTCATGATGATCTTTGCCTAGCAAATTATGGTAAATGTCTTATGATCTTGAGCCCCAGGATGCTGAAACTAAGAGGCTGTGGGCCTGATCAATGCCTAAACAAGAGACCACTCATACCCTTTATATTCATACAAGCTACTCTGGGATTTCTAAAGGAAAGTAAAAAAATACATTTTACAGTCACATGTTAGAGTGCTTCATTTTATTACAGTTCCAAGTGTAATTAATTTAGCTGCCATAACTTGGCCCCTAAGAAAGTGAAGCTACCCCTTTTGATTGATGACGACTTACATACTGAACACAGAAGCCCTGATGTTCAAGTTAGGAGGCATGTTGTATAAAGCATTGTAAAAATCGAAAGATGTATATGATCTCTGCCATTAGGGATATATAGTAGTATTTTTGCATAAAACCTCAAATAATTTCTTTAAGACAGACAATAATAGCTATGTGAAAGCTGATGAAAAATGAGGCCAGAATTTTTTCAAAGCTGAAGGGGACATGGCTTATGTGGCCCAGGATTAGATTGCAGGAATTTATGGAGTGCTACACCCCTTTTCTTGGAGTAGTTTGCTTAAAAGAACTGCCTTTTTGTATTGTTGCCATTTAAAGGTGAATGTTAATGGTGCTACAAAATGAATGTCCCTGTATGGTAAAAGGATTACTATCCAGGGTTTAACAAATTTCTGTCTATCAGGCAAGGAGCTAGATTACTTTCCAAAATTTGTCTCGAGTAACTTTGTACTGCTTTTGGTCTGGCCTCAATTGCTTTATGTTTTATTATTATTTAATCTGATTACAACTTCTTTTTTTAAATTGAATTTCTTTCATGAAACATGCATGAACCAAAAATGTGACTCTAGGAGAGTATTGCTAAGTTGTGCTGATGTCAATTTCATACTGTGATATTTTTTTTCTCTATTTATCTAGATATCAATATTTCAATATATAACGATGTGCATGTTTTCCCCCCTTCTCCCGCTGCATGCAGGGATTCGGGTTCGTAACTTTCGAGAATAGTGCTGATGCAGACAGGGCCAGGGAGAAATTACACGGCACCGTGGTAGAGGGCCGTAAAATCGAGGTGCATGTCTTCAGTAATTCAATTTCTTCTTTATATTTATTCTTTTGTTTCCTTTTTTTGTGTCTTGCCTCACTTATTTCACATTTGGATTCCAGTCTTGTGTGTGTGCGTGTGTATGCGTGTGTTTGTATCTCTGTTTTTTCACTCCCTTTCCCTGCACTGATGTTTATTAAAATAACACCCCCACTCAAATATATATCTATATATCTATATATGTTTTGTTACTTTAGGTATTTTTCTTTTTTTCCTTTCTGTTGAGTTTTTTTCCAACCCACTCCAAATTTTTGCCCTTCTGCTGTCTTGATTTTCCTTTGCTTCAGTTTGAGGCTCCAACTTCTCTTGCCAAGCCTTATCAAGACTAACTAAAAGAACACTGTCCAGTTTCTAACTTGGTGTCTTAACAACAAAGAAAGGGGCCAGCCAGTATTTGCCCTTTACTCAGAGGCCAGTTCTCTTCCATATGAGTGTGAAATGATACTAATGGTGAATAGGGAGAAGAGAGCAGTAAGAAGCTTACTGGGGTCATTAGAGTAACTTTATTGACATGATTTCAGTAAAGCAATATACACTCAAAATTAACTCTTGCAATGAACACTGATAACTTTGGCTAGACGAGGTAACCTACATAGGAGGAAATTACTTAGTGGCTAATTTTCTATTCCCTCATATTGAAGGATAACTGGCCCCTTTTCCTTCTCCCATTCTCTTTTTAAGGGAAAAAAGTACTAAATATAGGAGAAAAAAAACTTAAAAGCCGCCGTTTTGAGTAAGATGTTTGCATATTTTGCTTTTTTGTTTTTTGTTTTGTTTTGTTTTGTTGTTTTATTTCCCTTTTTCGATGGTTTAGTGTTTAGGGCCCTTCACTTGACTCACTCTTTCCATGGTAACTATACACAATGCTGGCGATGGTACAAGTTGGCGGTAAGTGAAACCAAAGTGCTAGAGGAGAATCTTATTTCTTTTCTTTTTTAAAAAATACAAAGCAAAATTAAGAAAGAAAAAAATCCATCTGCCATTTCACATTAACACTACAAAATGTGATTTGACTTGTTGTCCCACCCTTTCCTATTTTCCCCTCCCTCTCCCCTTTTATTTTCAATGCTATTGAGTAATGCCCGCCTGGACCTTGGATGTACATACACTGTTTTGTATCAGTCTGAGCTGTTTGATTACTGACTTCCTGGTGACTTCCCTTGCACATCTTACTCAGAGTTACTGAACTGCAGTTTGGCTGGTTTTATTAATGCACCCATGCCCTTCCTTGCTCTCTCTCTTCACCCACCCACCCACCCCTTTTTCTTTCTTGCGCTGCCTTGTCCCAGACTTGCAATTGTGCTCCGTTTCTCCCTTTCCTGGTTTTTGTCCCCCTTCACTCAGTTAAATGCAGCTGTTGGTCTCTGTTTGCTGACTGGTGATTTTTGATTGGTTTTGGCCATTTTTCCCCCTTTAAGTGCTTGTGTTGCACTCTGCTGTAGCAGCTGATTTCAGGCACTCCTCCATCTTAATGATTGTCTGTGAGACCTTCTTTCCTTCCTCTTCCCCTTCCCTCTAGCCCCATTAATCAATTGTTGTAGTTGTTGTTTTCTTTTTTTATATGTATTTTAACAGCATGCTCTCAGTCTCATCATTGTTGTTTCCCATTCTTTCTTTTTAAATGTAATGTTTATATTGTCTGAGGGCTAAAAACCAGAGTAATGAGATTCCAGGCTCCCTTCTCCCCTGCCAATGCTCACTTTTCCATTAAGCATCAAAGGACATTAAAACATTTCTCTATAAAAATTTCCTTTTGAAATTGGTATTGTGGCCTGTTCCTTCTGTTAGGATTTTGGAAAGCTACTGATTCTAGCTTAGTATTTACTCCCCTTGCAAGAGCTCCAAAGCTGTGTCTGGCACAGGGCTGCAGTAATTTGGCTTTGCCCATCCCTTACATGTTTTACCAGCACCATCTCTGTTCTAATGCTCACTTGCTTTATTGTTTAGAATTTCTGGAGCTTTAAAGAGCTCTGTAATGAAGGTGAAGGACACTAGGAAATCAGGAGATGACTTGTTAACTTTATAAACACTCTGGTATTAGAGGTTCCTCTTTACCTGAAAAATTAGCTGCCACAGATAGATTCCTCAATACTTCAAGATACCCTGAAACTGGGATGCAGGCCAGCCAATGCTTAGGAATCCAAAACTCTTGAGCAGCAGAGGGAATTAATCCAAGGCACCTGGGTTCCATGCTGTCCTCCTCCTGCCCCAATACCTGTTCCTCTGTAACAGTAGTAGGCTACTGCAGTTCAATGAAAGGCAACTCAGAGATGGTAACAGAGTTGTGTTTGTTCATTGCTTCATGCCTATCAAGCTGGGCATTAAGAAAAGAGCAACAGGGGAGACTTTGCCCTTTGGATCAGTGAGCAGCAGATACATGGTTCAAGTCAAAGGTGTCAGGGATGCCTGAGAAGATCTACTCTTTTTGGCCTTTATTACATAATTAGAATACCACAATTAGACCTGTTATAATTTTAATATTTAATGACAACTTATAAGAGTAAATTTGAATGTTTCATTTTGAAACTACTTTTTTGTTTGTTTTTAAGAACTATAAAACCATTTTCTAAAATCCTGTGCTTCCTTCCCTCTCCACCATATCCCATTTTTGACTTTTAGGTTAATAATGCTACAGCACGAGTGATGACTAATAAGAAGATGGTTACTCCATATGCAAATGGTAAGAGAGAATGCTGGTGCTAATAATGAACAAGAGATTGGGGGGAAGAAATTATAAGCACAATGGGTTCAGTCCTTTCTCCCCTGGAAACTTTGTAGAGAAGATATTTCAAAACCTTCTGTGTCTAGAGTGTATAAACATTAAAGAAAGTTGATTGTTTTCAGAGTGGAGCCCTGTTTTGGAAGTTGCTGGAGAAAAAGTAATCATATCGCAGAGGTTAAATTTAGAGTAGGAAGCCATGTTTTGAAATTGTGGTCATATGAGAATGATCCGTATAGAAGTCTCCACTGCTGATGGACGGTGACTGCAACCCAGCAGAGTGATATTCAGGCACAAGCGGTTATGTGTATGCTTTAAGTTTATTATACATTTTTTTTGTTCAGAATCTTTTCTTCCCAGATTTCCAAACAGTAGTTAAAATTTGGAAGTGTTTAAAAAGTGTTCCAAAGGTTCAATATAGGAAGATTCAGAAGAAGTAGCAGTAAACCCTGATACATACGCAGGACTGTACAGCTGCCATGCTGAATGAGAGTCTTAATCTTTGATTTTTTACCTTTTAATTTTTTCTAAAAGGTTTTGGGGGAGTCACAGATTTGGGGCTGGAGGTCTGAAGGGTAAAGGACAGTTACCTCTACCACAGGTTTTATGAAACTTAAAAATGAAGGAGGAATTCTGTCCACTGGCTGCCATTCTTTGGTATGGCTCACGAATAGTAGTTTGCTGCTACTTTAATAAACTTGAGAGATCTCCAGGCTTGCACATTCTTTCTGCTCCCCTTCCCTCGCTAATGAGATTTTTATGTGTGCAAACCATATTTTACTGTAGTGGTCAAACCAGTACAAAAATAATACAGCTGAGGAAGAGAAAGGTGAGAAAGCATTGGGTCTGAAGATCCTTTAGACATATTTGTTGTGTGCTATAGTCTTACAGACAAACCTAGCCTTACAGCCTCCATATTAAGTAGTTCTCATTGAGCTATACTGGGTTTTCATAGTACTTTTGAAATGAATGCTTTGGCATTTGATCTCACTGAGAATACAACAAAGTAATTGAAAGGCCGCCATACAGCTGATTGTGCAAAAATGTTTGATTGGTGGATAAAATAATACCTGAAATGTAAGAGATGAGTTTTCATTCTTGCTGTGTACCCTGTTTCACAGGCAGCCCACTCCTAACCCCCCAGGCAGCGTTGTCGCTCGTGTACCGGTGTAAATGGGGAGCCGCTGCACAACTCCCTGTGGACCTTTGCAGGATAGTCCCGCCAGTGCTCGAGCGTGGCAAGGCAAGATGCAGCAGCCTCCGTTCCCCTGACAACCCTGCTCACACCAGCCAATGGCCACACGCCTCCCCTGACATTCAGGCAAGCAGAGGCGCAGCCAATGGGGAGCGCCAGGCTGGTGGCTGCAGCTTGGTGCGCCTACAAATACCCGCCGTCGCTGCCACCACCAAAAGAAAAAGATTCCCACTCCCTAGATAGTAGCGAGCTGATCTCTGTTGCCTGGAGATCAGTTGTAATTCTGGGAGATCTGCAGCTTCCACCTGGAGACTGGCAACCCTAAGTAGTCCCCAGGTTCCAGAGAAGCAGATGGCGGGGGGAGGTGGGGCCGTCAATGAGTGACAGGAATGCCCATTGAGAACCACGTGTGTTGAGAGAAGGGCTAATGATGATGTCAGTCAGGCATGCAAACACAGAAGTTTGTTTCTCAATACGTTTTATTAAACTAGAAAAAGTGCCACTGTCCCTCGGTAGCCAACACATTTTGAGCAGCCCTCATTCTGCGCTCCCAGGGGTGGGGTGGAGATGCTGATTGCCTTGAGATACTGCTTCCTGGGCTAGATCTGAATGACACTCACAGAGGATTAGGGGGAGGGGGAGCTGAAGCAGACATGCTTGATTGTCTCCCGGACGAGTCACGACGTGCCTGCAAGGGAAAGACACAGATGTGAAGCAAGTAACTCAGCCGAGCCAAAGCCCACACTCCAACATCTGAGAAGATGCACATAGTAGAGAGCAGCAGCGGGAGCTCCACAGGTGCAGCTAGCGACCAGCTGATGCAAGACCCTCTGGCGAGGAAGCGCTCTGCCTTGGGGTGATTTTACCTTTAAGGGAGAAAATTAGCGGGTAGTTACAAACACCTGGTCAAGAGTAGTTTTCTGGGCATCTGCCTCTGGGACAGGCAGGTGCTGCCGCCACCATCCTCTCCCCTGCCAAGGCTAACTGTCAGGCGAGTTCAGGTGATGGGGCAGCCACCACAAATCAGTGAGCCGGGTTAGCCACCGCCCCATCTCCTTCTTACCTGTAAGTGCTAACTCGCTCCTTACTGAGATGGAACTTCAGAGTCAGATAACCTGCAAGGAAACTTGAGTGGTTATGTTAGCCAGACATTCTGGACTTTGCCCTTCTTCCCTTGAGCGAGTGTAAAGTTCTCCCAGTTTTCTCACAAAGTCCCTAAAGTGCACTCAGTGCCCGCCACCGTGGGTACCCTCTCTCCAGCCTTGTGTTCAAAGTACCCACGGCAGAAGGCAAACAGGCAGAGCTTTCAGCCGTGTGCTCACTTACCTGAGGTCATGGGCAGCACGGCCGGATGTTTTGTAGGGTGCGTCTGCAGGTGATTGGGTGTGAGGAGGGGCGCTCGTCCACGCCAGAAGCACATGTGGATTGGCCCCCATGCTAGTTCCTATCCTATGCTCCTTCAGGCCGTGGGGGTGGGGCTGGGTGCTCGGAGAGAGGGCGCCGAGTTTTCCCCGTTCAATGGGTGCCTATGGGCTACGCCTTATTTTTTCGTGGCATAGCTCTTTTACTATGGGCGTTCCCACTTCTGGAAGGCCTTAGGGAGCAAACTAACATCGGCCCCGCCCTCTGCCCCGCCTCCTCCTGCGTTGACGTGGGGCCCTACGCCGCTTCTCCACCTCCGTCCGCCTGCCATTAATTCCCGGTGGCGGCACAGCAGCAGTAGCACGCCTCGTACCACCACCAGCGGAAGGGCATTTGCACCCACATAGGAGCCACTTATACCCACGTAAGCCTTGGTTCTCTCCCTATGCACTCCCCCCCCCCTTAGGATTGCGCTCTACATCTGAAATTTCTGTCATTTAGTTTATTCATTATAAAGCGAGGATTAACTCTTTCCTCCTAGAAATGCTAGAGGAAAAAAGAAAGTTTATGAAAAGCTTTAAAATCTGAAATGCAAAGCAGCAAACAAATGGAAAGCAGAAGATACCACTTACCAGTTTAGGTTTAAAAGGGTAGTATCTTTTGCTAAAGTCATATGCAATGTATTAGTAAGTAAAGACATATAACTGTATACCATTGCCAGTAATTTAATTGTAAATTATGAAGACAGATGTAGGAAAGTGCAAAGTAACTTTATTAAGCAATGTAACAAATTGGGATGTTTTATAAAATCTGTAATGAAAAATCTGAAAGTTTGACCTTGCGTTTGGGTTCATTAGAAAATACACTTTTATTCTTTCACTGGATATTCTCAGACTTCATCACTGCTCCTTCCTAGGTCAAAAATTAATAGTCTGTGCTTCTGCAAATATGCATCTATGTGTAGAAGAGCCAATTTTATGTATTTATGACATTTGCATTATACTAAGAGATTCTCTGGAGATGCCCATAGAGCCTGGCTTCATTCTTGATGGCTGTCATTGAGATTTTGGCCAAAGTACATAGAGCTGCAATCTTGGACACAGTTTAAAGGGAATCAGCAGAAACAAGGGGTATACTAGTAGTATATTCTCTTACATACTCCCATATAAATGAGTGGGAAAATAATGTTTGGAACTTGGAAACAAAGGTTGCTTACAGCCAGTAACAGGAGCCTTTTGAGAGATGGTGCAATGTGTGTCTATGTGTGGAGCTCAGTGAGAGAATATATAGGCCCTCCCATCTTACATCTGTGTGTCATGTTTCATAATGACTGCCAGTTTTTACTACTGTAACAAAAATGGTTCCAATTACCAGCTTACATCCAATACCCAGGAATATGCAGGGTTGTAGTGGTATGAATCCAGATTACTGTGTAGTAGAAATCACAGAAGGGAATTAGCTGTCTTGCCAACTGCAGCCTCAAAAAAAGTCAGGCTTGAAAATTGGGTGACCTTAGGAAAGAAAGAATGTGATGGGAGGCTACACTGGCAAGGGAGATTGGAGAAAATTGCTCCCTTGCCTAGTTCTTGTTCATATGGAGTAAAAGCTTGTATGTACAGAAATGAATGATTTGCATGATGTATGGAATTTAATTTTGTCATTCACATTATTTAATCAAAGTATATTACAATGTAGTAGTAGCTGTCCAAAGCTCTTAGCAGAGGTTTGTCCCAGCTCCGTTACCTAGTGTCTTTTAACTGGAGATGCCAAGAATAGGACATAAAAATCCTATCCTCTAGCATTGAGTTATGGCTCTTCCCCACATGGATGTACAAGGATTCACTTTATTCTGAGCTATTAATTGGTCATGTAGTGTAGAACTATCCACTTAGTTTGGCATCATGTTTCCAGGATCTTTGGCAAATGTGTTTGGCAGCACTGCTACTAATTGGATATGAAAGAGGATTGAGTCTGGGCCATGAATGTACTCTGACACTGAGTTACGGCTTCTCATGAGGAGCAGCAAGTGGCATTGTAGGATACTGCAGCAACCTTCTTAACCTCTGGAAATCCTGCAGAGTCCCATCTAATTCACTAGTAGTCAACCATATGCCCATTTTTGTGTGTATTCTACGGAGAAGACGAAGATGAAGTGAAGGAGAGAGAGAATGTATAATAGCTCCTTAGAAGTGTGTCTGTGCATTACGGGCTTTGTAACTTGCTTATCAGCATGATTGCATTCTGGTGTTCTGTCAGCTCTCAATAAGCCCAGATGTGATCAGTGTTTTGTACAAGTCCAGTTATCCTGTTTTGAAATATGTTTTTTGGCTGCATTGCTGGTTACATTTCATTTATGGCTATGCCTCTTTTTAAAAATATATATAAAATAACTTAGCCTAATTGAGCCATTGCACATGGAAGGTGATGATCATATGGTGGTGATGGAGAGCGCTGTCAAGTCATAGCTGACCTATGGCAACCCCTAGTGCAGTTTTTACGGCAAGAGACTAACAGAGGGGGGTTGTCATTACCTGCCCCTCCAACTGTGGTCTTCTTTGCAGGCCTCCCATTGAGTTACTAAGCAAGGCTGACCTTGCTTAGTCTCTTAAATCTGATGAGACCAAACAATCATCAGGAGATCAGTTTTAATTCTGGGAGAACTCCAGGCCCCAGCTGGAGGTTGGCAGCACTAACTTGACTCTTCTTCCGTTCAGTTCTTACTTCCATTCCACTAACTTTTAAGGACCACCTGAAAATTAACACCACGCTCTTTTCCGTTTTCCCTGGAAAAAAGTGCATGAGATTGCTGAACAAATTTGTATTTTGTTTTTCATGTTAGTATATCAGAATGTAGTGTTCTTGGGCAAGCGGATAAAATTCATGGCCATTTCCCACATTCTGCAAAGCCAAAGCCCAGTTTGCCATTCAGCCTCCTACAGCCTCCTCTCCCAGTTCTCCCTGTTCCTTCACCTGCTTCGTAGCAGCAAAAACACAGGACTAGAGATGGGCACAAACAGCAATACGAACTAAAAAAACCCACAAACAGCTCAATCTGCTGTTCATGAACAAGCTGTTCGTGAGGCCCCATTCTAAATGAACAGGTGGTCATTGCAAGCCTTGTTTGTTGCTGTTCCTTGCTGTCTAGCACCTGCAATCAATTCCCTTGGCAACTTGGGCAGGGATTGTCTGAACTCTGTCTGAACTCCTGCTGTTGCCCTGGAAACCCCAATCTAAGCCCAATTTAGCTTGATAGGCAGGTCTTCCTTCCAAGTGTGGACTGGAGTTCCAAATTTGTTACAAGAGGAAAAGACCAGGGGAGAGGGGGGCTCCCAGCTCTGGCTTTCAGGGAGAGACAGCTGCTGTTAGAGAGACAGGGTGAGTGCATTGGAGCCTGAATTTTCTTTGTGTGTGGTGGGATAGGGATCTACCCCTTCAGGTTCCAGGGCTGCTGCCAGACTCTGGAGCCAAGCTATTATTTAATATTGGTACATTTCCTGCTGCCTACTCAGGTAGGGTTTCTGGGAGTGGTGCAGTAGGGGTCTTGATGGCTGGAGGAGAGCCTGCGGGCCCCCACAAACAATGAACAACAAACATATTTGTGACAGGATCATGTTCGTCAGTGTTCATTGTTCTTTGTTCGTGGATGGCAATGAACAACGAACACCATGTTTGGTTTTTTCCTGTTCGTGCCCATGTCTACACAGGACTCCCCCCCTGCTCGCTATTTTGGAAAACAGCTGGCATTCTGAAGTCATCTGGGCTCTCTTTTATTTTTTAACAGTTATTCACAAGCTACTGTGTGGCTGTGAGGAACCTGAGTTGGGTCTGGGGAATGCAGACCCAACTCTTTAAAAACCTGCATGTATAGTTTGACCCAAACTGTGAGAGAATCTGGATACATTTGTTGGTCCTCCTGACCTTCTGTTCGAGAACCACTGTGGTAGCTAATTGGGAAAGAGTTTAATGCTAGAGCTTCTTGTTTGATGGTTATCACATTTTTATCCCTTCCTTCAAAGAATTCAAGGTGGTGTATAGGGTTATCGCCTCCTCTTCTATTTTTCCTCACAGTGACAATGATATAGGTTATGCTGAGGGAAAGAGAGTGACTGGTCCGAGGTAAACCCATGAACTTCAGCCAGGGCGGTGAACCCAGAAGCCCCTAATCTGACATTCTAACCTAGTGGTTCTCAACCTTTAACCCAATGTTCACCCACAAAGTATCTAATATTATCACCAAATGCCTCCCAAGTAGGGTTGCCAGCTCCAGGTTGGGAAATTCCTAGAGATTTGCGGGGAGGGACCGAGCCTGAAGAGGGCAGAGTTTGAGGAGGAGACACCTCAGCAGAGGTTTGAGGAGGAGATTTGAGGAGGAGAGACCTCAGTGGAGTATAATGCTATACAGTCTATTCCCCACCCCCAAGCAGCCATTTTCTCTAGGGGAATGGATCTCTGTGGCCTGGAGATCAGTTGTAATTCCAGGTGAACTCCAGCCACCACCCAGATGTGGACAACCCTACTCCCAAGCTGCCAGTAAAAAAAAAGAATATTAAAAACAGAACTGCAGATAGGGCTGCCAACCTTTGGCAACGAGTACATGAAGCAATTTATGCAGGAAAGCTTGGAAAAGCAGCTGCTCAAGGTGGCGTTTGATTTTGTACCTTGAGCCAAAACATTGAGGTGATCTAGTGAGGGGTTCACTCGACCCGTGTGTAAGTGAGCAGTTTGATCAAGCCAAAAAAACCAAAACCCCAAAGAAACCCGAGCACTTCTTCACGTTTTAAATGGGCTTTTCTTTCAGTAACCTCTGCCAGTTTTCTTGGCAAATTTAGTGTATGTAGCCACTGCGATGAAGAAGGGCAATTTCTCATTTTTAGTGGGAAGCAATATATTCTCCAGACCTATCCCTGAGAGCTGGAATAATCCAACCCCATCATTTCTAATCAGGTCTGTAATAAAGGTACCTTGCACAAAAGCTTTCAGCGGTATGGGACACCTTCCCGGTAAGAGTATGACGTTGTGAAGAGTAAATATGATCACCTAAGGTGGCAGATTGGAAATGAAAGACATGTGTGGGCTCATTGTTCCTTTTCCTTGTGAATGACAGGCAGGCAGTAGGCAGGCAGGCAAAATAGATAGATAGATAGATAGATAGATAGATAGATAGATAGATAGATAGATAGATAGATAGATAGATAGATAGATAGATAGATAGATAGATAGATAGATAGATAGATAGATAGATAGATAGATAGATAGATAGATAGATAGATAGATAGATAGATAGATAGATAGATAGATAGTGTACAACATACCTTGGTCAAAATGAGGTAGGTCTGTAAGGGCTCAGAAAAAGTTGATTCAAGGACAGTATCTGATAGCAGGGCAAGAGCTGTGGCCCAAGCATCTGCTAGACAGCCAGAAGGTTTTTTTCTTACTTAGTGTAAGGAATTGCACTAGACCCGTTCAGAAACCTAGACCATCCCAATGAGAATTTTCAGGATAGCAGGAGTGATGCACCATTAACAATATATCTGCCTAGCTTTTGAAGATTAGGAGGTGGAAAAGAGAATGTTTAGAGGGAAAGGAGAAGTTCAGGGTAAATTTAGAGTTAAGATATAATATTGATTATAAGGGTAAATTTGGAGTTAGGGTATGATACTTATATATCTTTTTACAGAGAAAATTGGTACTTGTTTCCAGTTTCTTTTGCTTTTTTCTCTTTTAGCTATGTAATTTTTTCTTTGTTCTCTTTTTTATTAATTGCTCTTAAAAATGTTAATAAAAAATTTACTGCATAAAAAAATCAGTATATCCGCCTAGTTATTTTGGAAGTAATCTTTTAAAGACAAGCAAAAGAAAGATGCATCAGATACTGATAATTGGATTAGAATGCCCCACCTGTGATTGTGTATTTTGAATGAGGTCTCAAAACAGTAGGGTTCCTGTATAGCATTCTTTCCAAATGCTTGCCAGTACTCTAACATTGGAGGCACATCTCCCTCCTAAGTGCTCAGAAGCACTAATTTCATCATTTCTGTGTACTTACTGTAATACAGTAATACAGATCACTAGTTTTTTAAGCACAATTTCAGATTGTTGATTTGTTTCCTTATTCCCGCTGTGGCCTTTTGAAATAATAAGACCATCAACATGGTATACCAGTTAGTATGTTGAACTAGGATTTGGAATACCCGCATTTGAATCCTCACTCTGCCCTAGAAGCTTGCTGGGATAACCTTGGGACACTCACTCTTTTTTAGCCTAGCCTACCTCACAGGGTGGTTGTTGCAAAGATAAACTGGAGGAGGGAAGAATCTATTGTAAACCATTTTGAGTCTCCATTGCAGAGTTGGAAGATAACTGGCATAGATTTTTTTTAAATTTTAAATCAGAAAAATAATTAGTTTTGATTTAGTTTCTTCAGCCTTCCATGTCTTGAGCATGAGAAGTCAGGAGAACGTAGCTTTATAAACAGGAACAACCTGCACAGAAATGAAGATGGAGATACAGCATATGCTGCTTGCCCTTCCCCTGGTATTGACCTTAGTGCTCAGGCCTATCTTTCTTGTTTCAGGATGGAAGCTGAGCCCCGTGGTTGGAGCAGTGTATGGCCCTGAATTATATGCAGGTAGAACTTAACGTGGATGCTTCTGTTTTTGCCATTTAACTGCAGTGGTGTTTGTTTGTGTTCTCAATCTGCTGTTTCTTTATAACCTTTTTACATTTTTTATTCTTTTTAAAACTAAATTAGCATCCAGTTTTCAAGCAGATGTCTCGCTGGGCAATGACGCTGCAGTGCCCCTGTCAGGAAGGGGGGGTATTAACACTTACATTCCTTTAATCAGTAAGTAGCCCCTATTGGCCCCTGTATTGTTACTGTGCTTGAGTAAACAGTGATCTGTTAGCCCTCTTCTTTTCAGTCTGTATAATATGTACTTGACAGGATGGGCCTTGTTAGAATGGAATGCCATTTCTCTGGGCAGTGGCCATATTAACCCTTTCTAATGTGAAGCGTATTTGCATGCTTGCTTTTGGCTGGCGCTTCACCAGCTGATAGAGTACATACAGATCTGTAAGGGAGGATGTGTGTTTGGAAGGCCCAATTGCCTTAGCTTCAGAATTAAGAAAATAAAACAGGTCACACTCCGAAGTACATATTATTCAAGCTACTAAACCTAGAGTCCACTGCAGGCCCCCTTGTGGCATGCGCCTGGAAGCACCTTGGGTTGGAGGTTGTGCCTTGTGAATGACTGGTGCCTTCTTGGGTATCTGTTACTGCATTTTGTTACCAGCTACCTTCTGAGATTTGGACATCATTTTGCCCTGAGCCAGTTTACTCTAGCATGAAGTGTAATAAAACAGGGCCCAATATACAGTGGAACCACTTAATGGTCACCTAATGCCAGAAGGTGGGCTCTTGGTAAACTGGCACGTTATGATTCATTTTTGGTTGCCATTATAGGGGATTTCTATAACATTTTTGAGTTTAAATTAAAAATGGATGGGAAGGAGTAGGTGGTGAAAAGGGAGACCCAAAAAAATCTTACCCTATTACCAACTGACCAGTTTAAGGGGATTATGATAAAGCCCCTCCCAAAATATGGAAGAGTTGCCTGCCTTTAATAATAGCAACTCTCCGTGCTTCTCGGACTCTTTCTAACCAGACTGCATGGCATTATTAAAGAGGGGTGGAGGCAGAGGGGGAAACTGTTTGCAGTTTGTGATGAATGAGGCATGACACAGCATTTAACCCCTTGCATGCCAGGCCTCTGCAACCCTACCTCCCCTCGGGGCCATGGTGTAGCAAGAGGTACGTGATGTCATCAAGGTTCTAAGCATGCTCCTTTGCAGGACTGATGCAGAACATTCCACAGCTCTGGAGTTGCATATCATTCTAGATAACTTTTTGTGAACTGGGCAGCTGCTGTGAGCTCTCTCATATTTTTCCTTGTCTGTCTGTCTGTCTGTTTTCACAGTTCCTGGCTTCCCTTACCCAACTGCAGCCACCACAGCCGCCGCTTTCAGGGGAGCCCATCTGAGGGGTCGAGGACGAACAGTGTATGGTGCAGTGCGGGCAGTACCTCCAGCAGCCATCCCAGCCTACCCAGGGTAAGAATTGGAAACCAGAATGCAGTGCTCTGCCCTAACTGGCAGTTTCCTGATTGGTAGAGATGTGATGGATGGAGAGAGTCAGGATATGCCAGCACCAGAACACTCTGCACCCAGTTGCACCTGACAGAGCCAGTCTAAAAATCTGACACGTTACTGGAAAATCTTTTTTTTCAACAACTTGAGGGCTCATTAGTTTAAAAACGTAGTGTTTTTAAATCTATGTGCCCATTTTTCTTTGCCTATGGTAGCAGTTTTTCTGTTCAAATATCATCTGGCATTAGTACGAGCGATTACAAAAAACGCCACGGAAAGGGTGTAGAGTCTGTGGAGTGAGGCGGCTTCTGCTCTCTGAAGTCCAGGAAGATCCCATAATGCAAAAGTGGCAAGTGTTGCTTGATGCACTGCCTGAGAGTAGGACACAGTAAAGGCAGTTACCCACAATGGATTTGCTTTCTTGGTTGGAGATGTTTTGAAAAGGGTTAAAACAAAGATTAACCACATCTGTTTTTAAGGTAGAATATATGAAGATCAGGGAAGCAGAAGTGCTAACATGCTTTAACAAACACACACACACACAAACACAGAATGTATTCATTCTTAGATTTTGATTATTTTCATGACATGGAAATTAGCCTGTATCAATCATCTTTTCTATTGTTATTTCAAAGGTGTAGATTGTTTCGTTCTTTGCATTTAAAAGAAAGCAAGCTTTGAAAGTGTTCCATTGCTCAGAAATTTTTAATGTAGCTTTGCATTGATTTTCTAGTGCTTTCCACATTTCCTTAAATTTAAATCCTTGTCAGAGGAAATTTGATCAAGAGCTCTTAGTAAAGTGCAAATTGAATCTTGATTCTTGTTTTTCCTTTTGACTAGGATCATTCACAAATAGGCCCTGTTGTTCAAAATGCCACAATGACATACTGAAATGTCCTGGGACCTGATAGCTCAGTTTGGAACACCTGAATCAGGATGGGATTGTTGTGCCCAGAATGTAAAACAAGTATTAAGTGAAACGATATTCAATTACCTGCTTGGAATGTCCTCCTTGATCCATCCAAAGTCCCCACATGGATATAATAATCCCCTGAAATTTTTCAAATTTGCAAGGTGTCCTTGTTCACTGATTCATGTCAGAGTGCTGATACTTAGGGGGGGTGGGAATTTAAGAACATTTTTGTCATTATCCCTGATAGTAACGGCTAGAATATTCCTAGAAAAGAGGGTGTCACTAATAGCACACTGGAAGAAGGTATTTGTGACTTCCTTAAAATTACATTTTGAGTACTAAAATCCAGCTCACTGTATAAAGGTAAACTTTTCACATCTCAAACATCTCAAACGGTCAGTTTATATATTGAACAACTTTAAAGTGCCCCATGGTGGAGAAAGGACTGCAGAAGAGTATCTGCTTTGCCTTGGATTAGCCATAACTTTACAAGTTGCATTATTTCATAGTTAGAGTCAAGGGACCCTGTATCACTCAATGCAAGGGGAGTTTGGGTTCCTAGTGATTATATAGATCGCAGTATTTATTGTGGTACAGTGTGCCTCTGTATATAGCAAGAAAATAAACCAGTGTTCAAGTAAAGCAAGTCTCACATTTTTTGAGGGGTGTAAACATTTGTTACTTGGAAATTGCATCATCTTTCTCTCCCTTTAACATAAATATCACAAGCACTGGATTATTTTATGAAATGGTAAATTGTTTTTTAAAAAGTATATTCTTTCAAGCTTGGAACATGATGGTGGGCGCTTAATCAGAGTACAATAATTTTTGGAACTCATTGTTACAAGATGTCACTAACATTAAAGGACCCCCCAGGAGGTATTTTATTCAAAGTAAAATGAGTTTCCACTGGTATGCTCTGAGAGAAATGTGAGAGAAATTTAGCTAAGTTACAAGTTTCTGCAATTTTACCTTGTTTATATGAAGGCTTGTGACATTGTCAGACACATACTGTGTTCATAGTTCTGAACTAATAAATCCAAGTGACATCATTTAAATTACCTGCTTCTCAGTAAGAAAATGCCATTGAACTGGTTTATTCACATCAGCTGTACTCTTAGGTTGTTGAAATTTGAGTGAGGCTCTATCCAGAGGAAGTGGATTGTGACTTTTAGGAGCCTGATTACCATCTTAACACTTACAAAGAGTACTAGTTTGCATTACTGTAGAAGTGTAGTAATTATAAGGCAGACTTATAGCCGAGATATCGTGGCCTTGTTGTTTGTAACTTCCTATAGGTGGGTGTGTTCTGATCAGAGTGGGAGAATCTTGGCATCCTATTGCTCTCCAGTTGGCATATGGAAAAAATTAGAATACTGCCTCCTTCCTCCTAGCCTGTGGTAAAGCTAACTGGTAAGCCAGATACAATGCATAGAAGAGACTCAGATATGGGGAACTAATGCTTTTTAACCTGAGTGATTTTAGCATATAGCTATAGAGGTAAATAAAGCCAGGGACAAAGCTGTGCAATGCTGAAGCATGTGATTGTAACCAGGGCTGTGGAAAACCCTCTCTCCCTTCCTTATTCTCCCCTGGTCCTCTGCCAAAGCAAACTGCTTTCCACTATGAAATGTCATAGTAAGTGCTGGATTTTCCAAATCTGAAGGGTTTTTTTTTTTTTTTTTTGCTTTTGGAAGTGCTTGGAGATACTAATGATTGGCTGTTAGACTCAAAAAAAGAACCCAAGCCCACCTAAACATTGCTGCTCTGTGCTGTGGAATGTGTCGTTACTATCAGGGATCTCTTCCCACCCACTCCAATTTCACCTTTAAATACTTGGGATCTTGAATCAATCACCTAACCCTGTTTTTAGCTTATGATCTCTGCTTGTGAAAGCAATGCATTGTGGGTATTTCTTTTTCATTCCATTTCTCTGTTTTTATCAGAGTTGATTGTCTTGGGGTGTATTTTTTCCTGAAGTATTGCATAAGATGATGAATAATAATACTTTGCATGCTTGTGTGATCAACCAAATCTTATCGCATGTCTAATGTACAGAGTAAAAAAACAGGTGATGTATGGATATCAGAAATGATCGCACAAGGCTGCAAGATGCATAATTATACACAATTCTTGGTATGTTTCTGACCTAGGTGGATTCCAGTCCTTGATGAACTCCTCCTAAAGAACTTGTTTTGTTCTACTTGAAGCCCATTACACGAAACCAGTTTGTCCATGTGTTTAGTGGGTTAACTAAAGATTTTCCAGGTTAACAATTAGCATTATGGTTTCTCAAGTCATGTTTCTCTTCTTCAGGGCACTGGGTCCTTTATTATTTTTTCCTCTACTGTATGGTTATAAAGGTTGTTCTCTTCCCCAAACCCCCTCCCCTTTGCATACTGTCTTCCCTTCTGCCCTGCCCGCCTGCATGCCATGGAAGATGACATGGAGCTGTTTAGCGTGCGTGCGCACACACAATTTCTTGCTGATTTTGCTCCTGCCCGAAAGCCCAGGTTATGGATTCATACATCACCTGCCTGTGTAAAATGCATGTGCATGCTGCCGTCCTCAATAACCGGAATGTGTTTTCTGTTCTTTTTGTTTTGTTTTGTTGTTTTTTTGTTTTTTGTGTGGATTTTCTGCAGTGTGGTTTACCAGGACGGATTTTACGGTGCTGATCTCTATGTAAGTACACACACCAGAGCGTTCTCATCCCAACTCCCAACAAGCCAGCCTTTTTTTAAAAAACAAAATTATTGATGTTCTTTGTTTGGTTTTGGTTTTCAGTTATAATTTACTTTTATTTTCTTCTTCCTTGTGGATATATACATATATATATTTAAGAATGCAAGCATGTTTCTCTGTCACTGCACTTGCCCCTGGGTGCAAGACTCCTGGGTTACCTGACCATTGCCAGGGTTAGTTTACTGGGTGTACTCTTTATATATTTACAGTGTACTACTAATCAACCTGAGAGATAAATATCAAATTACAATTTCTACCAGTGCTTCTCTCCTTTGCATAATGGGGGTCCAAAAATAACAGGATTGGATTAAAATCAGGTCTTTTCTTTCCCTCACCTCTTCCCACTGCCCATCTTGGGATCTTTTGCAGACTCAAGTTTATGTAGGGAGATGTATGCTGAGAGAATTTAGGCATCTCAAAAGCTCATACAGCATAGGAGTATGAATGCCTGTTATTTGCATTTAGGGATGTGCACTTCGGGTTTCCAATTCAGGGAAAATGCCCGAATTGGACCCGATCTGTAAAGATTCGGGTTTTCCGAATGCTGGCCCCAATTTGGAACAAATCTGAATCAAAGCTTCCCGAAGCGATTCAAGTCACTTCGGGAAGCTTTGGGGCCCTTTAAATTTCAGCTGGCCCATGAGCCAGCTGAAGTTTAAAGAACATTCCGCACCTGGTGGACGGGGGAGGGATTTAAAGGGAAAATGCTCCCTGCACCATTGGCAAACAATGTGGGGTGGGTTTTACCCTTTAAACTCTCCCCTCCTTCCTTCAGCCATCTGGAGAGCGGGAGAGTTTAAAGGAAAAAACGCACTCCGCGCATTTAAGCTCTCCCCCTTCCACCCATCCGGCAGCAAACAAGGCGGAGGAGGCCCTTCCTGCCCCTCAAATGGCCACTGCGGCAGCCATTTGAGGGGCAGGAAGGGCTGGAGGCGGCAGCTCCAGTCTTCCCCGCTGCCCAGCTGGCCGCTGTGGGCCCCACAGGTGGTGTTGCAGCAGCAGAGGAGCCGGCTCCGAGCCATCCAGCTTCCTGCGGGCCGCAGCGGTGGCAGAGGATGCGGAGAAGGCCCTTCTTGCCCTTCAAATGGCCTCGACAGCGGCGAACGAGGCAGAGGAAGCCCTTCTTGCCCCTCAAATGGCCACTGCAGTGGCCATTTGAGGGGCAGGAAGAACCGGAGGAGGCAGCTCCAGCCTTCCCCACGGCCTAGCTGGGCGCTGTGGGCCCCGCCGGTGGTGGCGGCAGAGATGCCGGCTCTGGGCTGTCCCAGCCTCCCGCGGGCCGCAGCGGTGGCAAAGGAAGCCCTTCCTGCCCCTCAAATGGCTGCTGCAGTGGGCATTTGAGGGGCAGGAAGGGCTGAAGGGGGCGGCTCCATCCTTCCCTGCTACCCAGCTGAGTGCTGCGGGCCCCGCCAGTGCAGAGGAGCCGGCTCCAGGCCATCCCGGCCTTGCGAGGTCTGCAGCAGTGCCCTTCCACTGCCCAGCTGATCAGCCTCCCCTTTCCCTGCTGGCCAGGTAAGTGGGATGGGTGGGGGGGGGTGTTCTCCCCCTCACTTCAGTATGCTCTGAATCTTTATGGAGCATACCAAGGTGAGCTAAACACCAGCTTCCCGAAGCGGTTTGCTGCTTTGAGGTTCTGGTAAGTCTGGATTCCCCCCCCCCCCCGTTTTGGGTAAATCCGAAGCAGGAAACCCAAATCTTGGGGGGGGGGTGCACGCCCTATTTGCATTTGACCGCGAATAACACTGGGGTTAACTGGCCTTATATATCTTGGTGTTTCATGCCCTAAGAACAACAGTATGTTTTTTGACCCTTAGTTTGTTTTACACTAAGTACAAGTATTGGGTGAGAAGTCATCATTCAGTTCTACCTTTTGCATCTTATTAACTGAATGGAATATTGTATTGTGGATTGTAGTAACTGGCAGCCAGCTGTGCCCAGAATTCCTTAGATTTTGAGTCTGGTGCACATGTGCCCTAAATATAAAGCACTAAGAGGGCATAACTGTCTTACAGAATTTTCTTCCAGTTTCCATTAAAGAAACAGTTTAAAACTCTTTCACATGAATTAGCTGGCAATATAAATTTTCTACAGTGAGCAGGATTGGTCATAATGGCAGTGGAAGTACAGCCTTGATGTTGCAGAGGCCATCGGATTATCGTTTTATAGTCAGGAAAGGTGAATTTAGGGCTTCCTTCACTGCTGAAGAAAATCATTCCCTCCTTTTTTAAAGAGTATGTACTTTGTTGATACTCATTCCTGGGTAATGGATGAGGCAGCTGTGGCCTGCCACTGCTCTTTACAAATCTCCATACTTCTTAAAAGGTGTTTCAGGCTAGTTTCAGCAAGTGAGAGACCATCTAAAAATCCTGTTGTGTGGCTGTTACCTTTCAGCTCCCTGCAGTCGTCATTTATTTCTGTCTTTTTGCATACATTTTTCTACCTTGGCCAGAATTTGTTACGCCGTTTGCGTAAGAATGCAAAAGAATGATGCTGGGTTTCCCCTAGCACTACTAAATTGCTGTCACATACAGAGGAGGCAGCTGGGTACTTAGTCATGCAGTGAGGAGACAAGCAAATGGAGAGCAGCCTTTGCTGAGCATCATCTCTCACACAGCCAGAGATATGAATGACAAGGAGAGCTGTCGGGTGAGGTAATAGCCCCACTCTTGTTGAAAGGCTTCTCCGTATCTATTTTCCACCCTTGCTAAAGGGAGTTGTCATGACAGACAGCAGTTTTAACACTGTGTTAGGCACTTAGCACCTCTTTATACTGCATTTCACCTGTGGTCTTTTAAATGTGTCTTAATACCTGAAAAGGCTGATACAATACTGATTGGCCATTTGGCTATAAAAATTTAGGTTGCCATCTTTAGGGGGTGTGAAGTGGTGAGGAGAACAGAACTGTAGTAAACAGAAGTCTCTCGAGGTAGATTAACCAAGCTTTTCCCATTGCTTTTCATTGCCAGAATGCTCAAAGCTGGACTGAAATGTGTGGATACATCTCAGTCATAACTTCTAAGCAATACTGCTTTTTGCTGTCTTTAATTGGCATGAATTAAATGGGGTCTTACTTCTTATAGCAAATCACTGTATACATTTATGAGAATTGCTTTCCTAGAGTGAATGGAAAGGTTATCATATCAGCCTGATGTAATTGTATCGGAATGGGAATAGAAGAAACTTTCCTAGACTTTGAAGACAAGGAAGCTAAGTTTCATGTTGGCAGGAATGAATTGAAGTGAGGAAGAGGGTAATCTGAGGGTAGGACAGGACAAGTAGGAGAGAAATAACAGTGGTTTCAAGCTTTATTTCAGTGTGTGGTTTGCTTTCCCCTTTCCTGTCTTCATCTCACCCCTGCCTAGCTGCTTTATTTTCATAACAAAGGCAGCCCAGGCAAGATTTATTGCTGTCTGGCATTAAAAATTCAGGTAGCTAGCCCCAGGGTGCAGAAGGTATGGGAAGTAACAGCTTCTAGCACAGCTTCTGTTAGTATGGGTTTACTTTGCGAGAGCAGCCACCTTAAAAGATCAAACTTAAACTATGAAAAGCGTGCTTGCATCCTTTGGAAAGAAAAGGCTGGTATGCCCTTTGGTGGGCTCTTTGTGTGATTGTTTCCTTCCACAGCTGTGTTTTTGAACTGCTCTTCCTGTGTTCTGTTATAGAATAGTCTTACAGGAACCAATCATTAGCGCTAAAATACCTCAGGTAGGAGTGCCAGTGTGACCTGCCAACCAATCAGATTGTGGATTGCAGTGGAAAAAGAAACCCTTGAATTAATACTAACCATTCCAGAGCCAAATTAGAGATGGGAACAGAGTCTTTTTTTTGTTGTTAAAAAAGGACAGTATACATTTGTGAGCATGTGATCAAAACTGTATATCTCAGTGTTGCACAAATCCTGCTTTCTTAACAAATAGATAGCTTTCCTAAACCTAAATAGAAGAACTAGCAATTGGCCAAATGCCTTGCATTGCCACATAAATGCAGCTAGTACAGCAGAAGCACTTGCCCTTTTCTCTTTTTCTGTTCTTTATCCATGCTTCTACAAGGCACACCTGCTACCCATCTTATAAGGATGAAAACATCCCAATCTGCCTTCTTTATCACCCACTGTACAGATGTTTGAGAATGGAGAATTTCACTCAGAAAGTTAACACAGAATTGACTGACGCAGTTCAATATAAGCAGTGTTCTGATTGTGGCATACAGACCAAAGACAGAATTTCAGCAACATCTGTGGCTATTGGACTCCTGTCATCCTCCTTTGATTGCTTAGTTTTGCACAATTGTTTTGTGTTACAAAGCACTGGTGTCAACTGAAGATATTGATAGGAAGGTGGGGTTTTTTTCCTTTCAGGAAAGCTTTAAAACCAAATACGTGTCCTAATCTCCATGAAATCTTGCAAACAAAATGACTTCCAGGAGAGATAAAATGCTGTACCTGTGCATTCTTTATGTCAGTTCACAAGACATTTCTCTCCATGTGATCAGTTCTGACCTTTACTGGTTATATACTGGCATACCATAGATACATTCAGCAGCCATTCCTGTGATTGCAGTGGCAGTTTTCCCAGCTGCTAAGACCATAGGAATTCTTGCTGACAAAGATAAATGTAGATGATCTTCACTCCATATATTTCACACACAAAAAATACTCAGGAAAACTAATAGCTGCGTGAACTGGGCCTCTGACATTGCAGTAAGCCTGTAGCCCTTGTCAGGTAGCAAAGGGAACCTTTCAACTGATGGTGCTTTGGCATACCAGATCCTTGGAACACCTGTTTAAGAGAGACAAGAAATCCAGGCAGGTGCTGAAATCATATTGTTCCCTCAGTGGACTGGATAGAAAGGCATACTATGAGCACTACAGACTGATATTGGAGGGTTTTTGTGTATGTGACATATGGATATATAAACAGCTCTGAACCCATGCAGCTGTACTAGGTTGGAGGCTGGAAGCTGCAAGAATGGTCATAGGTTCTTCATAATATTTTTAAAGGAGTAATTTAAGCCTCCTTTTAATAGCTTCAATATCTGTTGAAAACGTGCAAGTAAGTGTTAAAGTTTTGTTAGTTCTACATGTTATTGAAAGAAATACTGAAGGTTTAGTCTGTTTGTGGGGGATACCTCCCCCCACCAAATCCAGCAGATATCTTGCCATTCATGCCCTTGGTTGCTGATTCTGTAACACTCCTGTCTTCTGTGGTCTTACGTGAAGCAGTAGGATTGAGTTGAGTGTGTGTCTGCCATGTTGCTCAGGGTAGTTAATGTGATTGTCAGACGATAACCTGGTGGCAAGTCTGTATGGCAAGTCTCCATATATATGTATGATGAGAAAGGATAATTAAAGATAGCTCTTATCAGCACTTGAGACATATCTGGTCTCAACTCCAGGCTAAATGACACCAGTCTTTATCTCCCCTCACCCTGGCTAAAGCAGCACTTTAGGCTGTCTTTGAAATTTTCACATCCCTGCACTCCCAAACGGCCACGCAGTGCAGGGAACAACACTTCCTGTCCTGTGTACTGCCCATTAAACTTCTCTCTCTCTCTCTCTCTCTCTCTCTCTCTCTCTCTCTCCTCTCTCTCTCTCTCTCTCTCTCTCTCTCTCTCTCTCTCTCTCTCTCTCTCTCTCACACACACACACACACAAATACCTCTGCTCTGTTCCTATCTCATAACAGAATCAAAAAGAGTCCAGTAGCACCTTTAAGACTAACCAATTTTATTTTAGCATAAGCTTTCGAGAATCAAGTTCTCTTCGTCAGAAGCTTGTGGCTATCTCACTTGTAGAGAGAAGCACCTAGCATCCCATGCTCATAGTTGCACAATTAATTTTGAAGATCAAAATTAAAAGGGGGCATTGCCTCTAACTGAAATTTGGAGGATTTGACATATGTCTTCTAGGACCATATGTCCATTACCTTCCAGCCGCAGAGAACTATGGAACAAGCTGGGTATGGTCTGTCCCTTTCACTGGTTGACAGCACCACTCTAAATTCATCTAAAATGCCTTGTAATTGTTAGATTTAAATTTTCTAAAGGATGATGTGAGTGACTGCAGAAAAATCCAAGTATATGGGGGCAGATAGAAAGTGAGCTGAAGGACAGGCCTTTTCTAGCAAACCTGCAGGTAAGCAAGAATTATAGGAAGCTTAGTTATTAAAAGTGCCCTGAACAGCTCTGTGAAAACTTGGCAGAGCTATGTGGGAATCCACAGATACCAGGAACTACTACTGAAAAGTATCTTTCACCAGTGTTTATCTGTGTGGTTCATAAATCTTTAAAATCCTCTAGATTTGGAAAAAAATAAGAAATGTAATACAACTTTTATTATTTGTGTCATGTTCAAGCATGCTCTTCAATTTGGAGCATGTCAGAGATGTGTTTAATCTTGGCTTGTAGTTTAATATGTACATAAGAATATGCAGGCTTTCACATCACACAGATGTGATCATACATACATATGCATTCTTTATTTCATATTAACAGTCTCACATCTGCATCAGTGCATGCTTACCAGAAATACACATCAGCTATTTTTAACTTTTTTCCAATGAATTATTTTTCCTTTTTTTTCCCGTTTTGTTGTGCAGTCAGCTGAAGAAATGTTAACATCTCGCTCTAAATCTCTCAGTGGAGTCTCTGTTCCCTTCTCTGATATAACAGATGGGTTATTGCTTGTTATAATTATTAACATTTTGTGGTGTGGGTCAGGGTTAGGGTGGGAGCCTTTTTCCCCTCCTTTATTTTGGGGTTATATGGAACTTGTTTACGATTTGGAATGTTAACTCCAGTGGTGACTGACTGTTTCTGTAATAGCAGGTCGTTGTGGCTGCACGCTCTAGTAATTGAGGCTGTGTACTTCACTAAGCTTGTGGTAGAGCCTAGGGCAAACTGCTGTCCCAAGAGAATGCTGGGATAGATAGAACTAGCCAATATGAGTCTGAACGTGGTGATCTTGCTGGTTGTTTTTTAGTTCCAAATGTCAGCATGCTTAGTTTTTAATTTGATTAATAAATGTTACACCGTTCCCCTTCTCCCAACCTGATTCCAGCCCCCCTTTCCTTTACAAGAAATGCAACTTAAAGAGATAAAAGTGTGTGTGGGGGGGGGGGGGGGCGAACTTCCCTAAGTTTCAAACTGCATCTTGTCCTCATGTTCGCAATCATACTGAAAACTGATTGTCTCAAATGTCAGTAGAAAGTATCTTGTGGAAAGCGATGCACAGAGCAGAAATCTGCTTAGCAGACAGTGTAGCCAAGTTCAGAGATGCATAGTATGTTTTTGCACGGTTGAATATCACATTTATCTGTAGTTCTGCAGTCTGTTTTAATATAGATGAGCTTTTACTGCCTTGTGGATCAGTTCAGTAAATAGAAATTGCTACGTTGGTCCCAAAGAACAGAAGAGGCAGATAAGCTCAAATATGCCAACTTAGGTTGGAGGCAGGCATATGAAAGCTTTTGAGTTCATAAATATCTTTATCAGGCATCACTCAGATATCATTTTACCTATTTCTGTCTTGCTCTTGTTTGTTGGCATACTGCAGATCTGAAAATATGCACCTGTTGTTATCTTCCCATTTAACGCAGTGAGTTATTTTTACTTGGTGTTAGCATGGTTTCAAAATTCTTAGCATTTACTATCATGGCCTATCCATATAAATCATCTGAGTGAATTTTAGAATATAATTCTTTCTGAAAAGTATAATTCTTTTTGAAAAGAGACAAGTCTTTCCATACCATGGGATACATTAACATGTAATAGTTTAAAGCTGTGTTGTTTCAAGTTCATTTCTCTTAAGTATGTCATCAGGGTTACATGGAAATTAGAGTATGATGAGACTGCCAGTCTGCATTGTAAATATTACACTCTCAGCCCATGGCATTTTAGTACCTTTAAAAGTGTAAACTTTATTCCTGGAGGAATAATGTCATGAGTCCATCAACAAAAAAATATTGTATAAAATCATTTCTTCCCACCATCCGGCTGAGCTGTGCATTGGAAGGGGAACAAAAGTGTGTCTTTTCATATTTAACAATTTAATCTTTAAGCAACGTTTGCTGATATTTAGTGTTGGTAGCAGTGCCACTCGGACTGGCACATGTTGTATGGCATGAAGGAGTGCTCCAGTTCTTGTTGACAATCCAGCAGTCTCTGAAGAAAGACAGGATTATGGTAGTCGAGAGAGAGGAGGATTGATAAAGAAATAATGACATGCTGGCTAGTGAGAGTTAGCATCCAATTCAGGAGAAAATTGAAGTGGTTGCCTCCGTTTTTGTGGAAGATATAGCAGGGTGGCTGCTTTGTATGCAGAATGTCCCCAGTTTGATGTCTGGAATCTCCAGTTTAAAAGATCAGGTAGTAGATGATGTGTGAAAGATCTGTTCCTGGGGAGCTGGGACCAATCAGAGCCGACCTTAATTAGGCAATCGTCTGATTTGGTCTGAGGCAGCTTCATGTGTTCATCTGTTTTAGGGGCCACTTAGATCTCAGGAGAGATCTGGCTTTCACTGGAAAAGGATGCAGGCTTTTCAGGCATGGAAGTAAAGGAAGGAAACAAAGGGGGAAAGCTAAATGAAGAGATACAAGGCTAAGACTCAGAACCGGAAGTTGCCAGAAGTAGGGTTGTGCACTTGCACAGTTATTGTTCAAATTTCATACTGAAAAGGCAGAATCATCATTTTTGTTAAATGACAGGATTATTGTTGCTATTCTAGAAATATTGGAACAATACTCCTAGCTTTCCGACTTTCCCATACAAAACGATAATGCTGTAAGTGCCTCACACCATCAGAGGCAGCAAGAGCCAGGTAGGGAGGAAGAGAGAACGGCTCCCAGCCCCCACAGTGGTCCACAGGGGCATTCTTTTCAGTGGCAATGGTGGCTAGCTGGCTGCAGGCTTCCCCCTCCCTTGCAGGCAGTAGGAGCGGAGAGGGAGAGACAGAAATCTCTCTCCTTCCCTCCTCCCTCACTACCCCTGCAGCCTACAAGGAAGGGGGAGAGCCTACAAGGGGTTGAAAAGAATTTAAAAGACTGGATGGTAGATGGCCAGATCTTCCCATTGAAAATAATGTCCCTTTAGGGCTATTGCACTATGGACAAGCTGTGAACAATGAAATGCTTCCCAACCCAGTTCTAGATATTTCTGATATTTTTAGAGAGAAAAATACTAGAATCAGGAAAATGATTTACCGTGTCAGATATTGCTGTTCTGATCTAACATAGGGCATCGTATCCAGTTTCAGTTGCACACCGCTGGCAAAATGTTACCAGTATAAAGATTTAAGGAAAGGGAGAAATAGCATTTAGAGGTCAAAAAATGTTCTGAGTATGTTAAAGGGGCAGGGGAGGAAGAGAGAGTAGAAGTGGGAGTCCATGAAGAAGAATGACATTTTCATACTGAGACCATCATGGTGCTGGCCCTTAAGAACTGCATTTAAAGATCCCTTCCACTTAGATAATTATTCTTTTCAAGATTGCCCTCAGCCTGCACAGTTCTCTGTCACTGAATATCAGGGCTCGGATGCTGTAGAAAACCTGCTGGGTTGCTCTGCTCTTCACTGCGAGTGTGACCAATACAGGTAGTGTTCTGCATTAGGCATAATGTCATTGGTTATTTTTCTATTGAATTCTTTCCCCATTGGTTCTGACTAACCCAAAAGATTGGAGTTAACAAGCCAACAGCTTCAAGCTCAGGTCAGCAGTTAAGTATATCAATACAAGTGTCTCTTTTGAGGATTTTGAGCTCTTGAATTTTCCCTCCCTCAAAAACAGCAGTACAGCAAGCATCTCTGGGATAGTACTTTGGTCAATTTCATTCCTTTAGCTTTAAAAGCATGTATTTTGGATGATGCTTGCTCCTACCCAGTCCCTTCCGGAGGGGGTGGGGTAATCTGTTTTTTTCTTTCATCATTTTAATTTCCTACAAGATAACCACAGCCATATGTTTTTCCATTGAACTATCTAATAGAGACATATCATGTGATGAAGAAGCTGTTTTGGTGGAAAATGGCAAAATACACATGGATTGCAGAAGGTTTTCCTGATCATTGTGACATGGGGATTGATGCAGTTTGAAACATTTCTTCTTTCTGTGTTTGTGTGTGTGATTCCACTTTGGGTGAGGGGACAGGTATCTCTATAAAGTCAGTTCTCTTTTTTCCTGCAGGGCGGATATGCAGCCTACAGATATGCACAGCCTGCTACCGCAACAGCAGCCACTGCTGCTGCAGCCGCTGCAGCGGCTTACAGTGATGGGTATGTAAGCAGAGGTCATTCCAGAGAACTTGGGGGCTGAGAGTGCTGTTCTTTTCAGTACTCCCATCAACCCATAACGGGAGACCAGAAGTACATGGGTTTGCATTGTCATTCACTTTGTCTTCCAAAGAAGGCAGCCAGGGTTTGGGGGCTTGGGAGGATGGCCATTTGCCAAGAGTAAATAGCTAACTCTACCCTTTGATCTTGGGCAAAGTTCTGGCCTTTATGGTTACCACTTCTTGATGGTAGGGAAGGAGGCATTGTAAATTTGAGTGTGTTTTAGTTTATATTCATTAGAATTGCCACCTCTTTGCAAGGAATAGAGTAAAGTAGCACCACATTTGCATGGAAGCACAGTTTGTGTATATTTTACTCACCCACCTTCCATCTGGAGCACCTCTCATGCTGCTCCTTTTAGCAGACCTGTGACATTTACCCTAATGCCAGCAGGCTCTTTTTCCACTGCTAAGAGCTGTGGATGCTGGCAGTCCACTCCTCACCTTCCCTGCCAACACAAAATGGTGATAACTAATGGAAGTATTGTGATTTTTAGGGTTTTCTTGAAGTTTAAAGCCGTGATCCTTTCATGATTTATTTTTTATAAAAAACAAAAGGCAGGCTTTTTGCAATAAAGCTTGTTTCATCCTTACAACAGCCCAAGGGAAAAATGTATGCTGTTTTTCAGACCAAATTTTTCATTATCTTGTGTCACGGTGAGGGGCCTGAGTCCATGATGTTGTCACTTCTCCACACTGAATGCCCAGGGATTCCCTGTTGAAACATATTGTTTTGGGGGGGGGGGGGGTGAAGAAGTTGAGGGGCCCATTTTCATTGGGCAACATGGCTCTCTTACAGCCTTTTCTGTGGAATGACATATATTTTTTCTGCCTCCTTTCCTCAGCTATGGCAGGGTGTACACAGCAGACCCGTACCACGCCCTTGCCCCTGCCGCTAGCTATGGAGTTGGTGCTGTGGTGAGTATGCTTTTCTCTCCTCTATAACTTGGTGATTTTATGCACAGGTAAAATCCCAGAGGTAAAATACCTGTGGTATTTTGTGTGGTTAGCTCCATGAGTTGTAAAGCTGATGAAGCGTCAGGCCTACCTGTTAGTGCTATGGAAGGAGAATAAAGTGGTGTTCTGCCTTACTGGGGAAGGCAACGGCAAGCCACCCCATAACAAAAAGACTACCAAGAAAACGTTGTGATGCGACGTCCCCTCATGGGTCAATAATGACTCGGTGCTTGCATTTTACCTGCCTTACCCCATGTGCCAATTGAGAGTGGTAAAAATGTGAGGATAATTAAAAAATGAGAAAATAATACTGCTTCCCGAAGGGTGCTTGGAGTGTGGTTGCATGAATATAATACAGCCCTGACAAGTTTAACAAACGTGCTAAATCACTTTTTAAAGTGGAGAGAAGGGAAATGAAAAAGTAAACACTGAGCAGGACCAGAAGTGGATCCTGTGAAAGTGTTGTAGATAATTAAGCAGTTCTGAGGCATTGTTTATTTACTGTTTGTGTATTGCCTTTCAATAACTGTTTGCACAGCAGTTTGCAACAGAAGAAATCAATACAGGCAAACAGTAGTCAAAATTGAAAATAAAACAAAAACCGTATCGAGCAGCATCAGGACTAGAAGCTCCATTCTTGAGCAGCAGATAATCTCAAAATCATGGCGGACCAAGAATGTTTTCTCACGCCTCAGGGGAGAGGGTGTTCTGTATTTAACTGGAAACGATTCTTTTGGAAATGACCCTGCCCCCACTGGCTGTTGCGTTTGCAGTCACAGAAGGTTGGGACCACTAAGCAGGGTGGTTGTTATGGCAGAAGGTTGTAATAGAAGAGGTTTAAAGGGGAAAACAGAAAGAGTGTGCAAGTACCACACTTAAGCACTCAGCCACAGCAAAGACACAACCATCTGCCAAATTAGAATGTAGTTATTTGCTTTTCTTCTTTTCAAACCTCCTTTTGTACTGCATAATTTTTTAAAAAAAATCCTTAACAGAACTGCAATGCTAGCCACCTAGTGTGGAATACCAGAGGTCTGTTTGTGCATCTGGTGGGAAGAGTGGTTGGGCATATTAATTTACTGCCATTTTTAAATGTTCTTTAAAAAAGAAGAAACACTGTCCATATTGCTATTATTTAGTAACATATCTGTGGAACTGAAAACTAGAGATGGGCACGATCCGCGTTACGAACGTAAAAAACCCACGAAAATGGCTATTGCGACCCGGCCACCGGCATCACCCACCGTTCCTGAATCGCTGGGAACAGTGGGACGCCCCTCTGTTGTGGCCTCCATGATCCAGGTTCAGGAACGGGAGATGTTTGTTGCTGTTCGGGAATTCGGGATCGTGGTCTGCACCGAACCACGATCCTCTGGTTCAGTATTTTTTTGGGGGGTTGTGCCCATGTCTACTGAAAACCACAGAAAAGGGTACCACTTGAATGGTGGCCTTTTGATACTGATTTAACTTGGACCTTCCTCCTCTGGCTTAGGAGGATGGGGGATTCACAGAATTTATTTCACTGTCTTTGAATCTCCAGTTTCTGTAGAGGTGTTTCTGGTCTCTCTCTCTCTCTCCCCTGTCCCCATTTTTAATGCTCCATACAAAATCATGGAATTGCAAAGTCAGAAAGTGAGTGATTAAGGAAGCAGGTACAATATTGTCAGTGGCTGGAAGGAACCAAGTCAGTCCCGTTACAGTGGATAGAACATTGCAAGATTTTAATGGAAATATATCACTGAGTTAGGTGTCATGTGAACTTCCACTTCTTGTGGCTTGGAGAAGAAGAATAATTTCCGCAACACAAGACACTCTTGATGTGGACAGTCACAGAGTCCCCCCTGAGCTGAAAGCCTGCAGCACACTATTCTCAGTAGGTTTATTTGGGACATGAGCTACCTTCCTTTCTCTGTCAAGCAATCCTCCCCCCCCCCCCCCCCAAGTAGGATATGTGCCTGCTGGTATCCGGTTTGCTTTTAACTCAGAGACGGACAACAGTCTTTAGACTGGCTCTGGGAGGTCCATGCGGTCTAGTTCTAGGAAATAGTTTGTACTAGAAAATAAAATTGGTTAGTCTTAAAGGTGCTACTGGACTCTTTTTGATTTTGCTACCACAGACTAACACGGCTAACTTCTCTGCATACTAGAAAATAGACACTTTTTTGTAACTCTAGTCCTATTGCATTGTAAATTGAATGTCTTGTGCTGATGGATTGCATAGATTTACATTGTGTAACCCCTTCTTGAGTCTCAGTGAAAAAGGCAGGTTATAAATAAAGTAAATAAATAATATCAATAAAGATTAAATGTCTGGACTAGGGTCAAAATATATCACACATTGGGCTGCATGAAACCATCTTTTCTGTTGGTGAAAAAGGGATGGGGGGGGTCCCTTTGACTACCGGAAAAGGCCATGCTTGGGATCGTAGGACTGCATGGTCAAAAGTCATGTGGGACAGGGGCTACAGAAGGGAGATGAATTGGGTGAGATGCAGCGGGGGGGGGGGGAATTGCTGGATTGAATCCAAAATTTCTGGATCCAACTCATTATCCCCAGGATCTGAGGGGCTCCTCGTTCTAGAAAGTATATGTGGGGCTGATTTCCAAATGGGTTGGTGCTTGAGAAAATGCTGACCTAGAAGGCAGAAGACTTCAGGTTTGGCACACTTTACCAGCATCATTTTTAAACTTCTGTTTTTTTTCTCTCCATGAACTTCTGCAGGCAAGTTTATATCGAGGCGGCTACAGCCGATTCGCCCCCTACTGAAGTGACATGAACCCCCTGCAAGTGGGACAGCCCCCCCCAGTTCATGAGGCCTGGCTATTGCAATATTTACTAGTAGAGGAACTCTATAGCAAGAAGAGGAGGAAAACAAAAGAAAAAAAAAGAGAAATACTTTTTTATACCTCACTATGTTCTTTGAATATGTATTTTTCCTTTAAATTTCTGCCTTTAATTCTTTTGTTCCAAAGATTGTGCATTTTTGGGGGTTTTGGTTGTTGTTGTTTTTTTAAACTGTGGTAAACATAATGCATTTCCATGTCTGTATATGCATAGCTTATCCTACCAATCACAAAAAAGAGAAATAGTGCTAAGGAGCACCATTAGGAACCGATATCATGGAACTAAATCAGGAACATGCAGACGTTTCCTTTACCTGGGTCTGGTGCCTGAGGCCCGTGTTGAATGAGGAAGAGCCTCTCTACCTGCGGAGGGCAATGCTGATGGGCTGCAGCTGGAACCTGCACACTGGTTGGAAATGCCACCCCCCCCCCCCCTTATTTTCATCTGGCTTACGTGGGCTTGGAGAAGTTCCAGAAGATTTTACAGATTTTTGAGACGAAACTCCCCTAAGCTGCTGAAAGACTTCGTCTGTTGAACAGTTTTAGGGGGAAAGACTTGAAATAAATTTGCGATCCTGTTGCTTCTATAGATACACCTAATTTTAGTGATTGGTGTCCACTACCGAAGCTCTAGTTCTTAGTTTCTTTCACTTGCTATGGTCTTCCTCTCTTCCCAACTTTCCCGCTCTTTTTCCGGAGGAGCGACAGATGTGGGACTGTGATCGCAGAACTTAAAGCCATGGTCTGTCTTCAGTAACAAGGAACGTGATGGCAAAGTGCAAACAGCCTTAAGTTTAGATGGTTGGAGGCTGAAAAAGCTTGCACCAGTACCACTTTGAGCTACCCAGTATCCAGGATCCCTCTTCTCCCCCCCCCCCCCAACCCAAGACACTTAGATTTGCTGCAAGTATGCCATCCAAAAATTGCATGAAGAGAAAGAGATACATCATCATGGATCATGGTCCCAGAAGCAGGGGTGGGGGGATTTTTTGTGTCATAATGCTATTCTGGAAGTAGTCATTGTATAGTTTCATCATTGGGGCAGGCAGAAACAGATTTCAAATGAAGTTTGAAAACACAGGAAACTCCTGCTTTGGCATTTGTGCAGTCACTTTGCAAGTTCCGATAGGTCATTTTGCCTATTCTGGAGAGAAATCTGCATCCAAGCTTGGTTTGGGTACATGCTACAGAATGCAAATGGAGACACTCTTCAGGAAGACACTTTACATTTTCTTATGAAAGAATGGCCTTTATTTTTATGCAGCAGACATTTTTACAGGTTGCTCTAGAAGAGTGAGGACAAACCAAGTCACTGCTTTCAATTGTCTGGCATGAATTTTGGAAACCAGAGGGGAAGAAGAGATCCCACTTTACCCTCTTGGCCATCATGGTTTTCTTGGCACCTATAGTTGCGTATTCTCTGTGGCTTTATCTTAAAAACCCTAAATATTAGAGAAGCACAATTCCCTTTGAATTGGTACTGGGTGACTTCTCACTCTTGGAAGGGCAGGTAGGGGGTGGACTTCTGGCTGAAGCCTTTTCAACTCCTCTCGCCATACACCCGCCAGTGATGTAAGCATAGGAAAAGAGACGTCCTGAAGTTCTTCAGGCTATTGAGGGGAACTGGCCCGTTTGTTCTCAACTTGCGCCTTTGCTCCCACTTCCATGCATGCACTCATAGTGCTTGCCAGAGAGAGGATACCTGAAGCAAGAAGGGCCAGGAAGAAGGGGGGAATCTTAATGAAGCTAGAAACTCTAACAATATTGATTCTCTGGAACAAGGTGACACCAAACTGCCAGCCTGTTGGCCACTTTTATTTTTATTGTTTTTCAAGCCAAAGTTTGGTTTGTTGCTGTTATGACAATTTCTGTTTTTGTATATAAATATTTTAGTTAGGTTAAAAATGGGGAGAGGGAAGTGGGACACCGGTCTTTCACAAAATTGAGGAAATGAGGAGGAACGTGGGATTTTTCTGACTTCTAGAAATCGCTTATTGTCATGCTCACTAATAGCCTGTTCCCATCACAAGGCGGAGGAGGGTTAGAGAAGGACTCCTGCCTGGGGAATGAGACGCAGCAAAAACCTGTGGATTGAATAATCAGTTGCATGAGCTGAGGAGCATTTTGCTAGCACTGCTGAGTGAGAGAGAGGGAGAATCTGTTTGCAGAACTCCAGTGCAGACCTTGTGTCAACTGACTCTGTTACATCTGAAAATTTGAGAACTCTGGATTCCCTTGGATTTTCTGTGCTCTGTAATTCCTGTATTAAGGAAGAGAAGGTGCCACTCAGAACTGGATATAAAAGACCAAGCAGAATCTGTAACAAATCCCATTATAAACAGCTTGAGAATCAGTCATCTAAGGTGTGATGCCAATACTACTGGTTGATTGTCACCAAGATGGTTCTGTTAAAATGGAAGAACAGGACTTCCCTTCTTTTGTGAAACACAGATCGATGGTGGAAGGAAGAACACTATTGCTAATGAGATATTCTTGGGTCTCAGCATCTTTAAAGCCTACAAATACCAGTGCATTAGTTTTGTTGTGTTGCAGCTTTCTAGTAAAATCTTACACTGTTCTTGATTTCTAGAACAGCCATAGCATCTTATTAGGTGGATATATTTGGGGCTTTCTGAGTCCTCCTACATCTCCTTCTCTTTATAGATGCCCAATAAATTGGGGGTCTGGGGGTGGGAATTCAGAGCTCCACTATGGAAACCAAATTTCAAAAATGTATTTGCTGTGTCTCACTCCTAAAGGGAAGTTTGCAGGCATCCTGGGAAACAGAACGCGTCTCCAGCATGACAGCACTTGAGGGATCCTTAGCGCTGGGGCTAGGGGATATTTGAAGAGCGCGTTTGCCTGTTTGCACTGGTTTTAAAATAGGAAAATGAAAAATCCTAGTGAACAAAGCAAAGAGCCAGTGTGAAGTTCTCTCTGTGTGTGTGTTTGTGTGTTTTTAATTTTGTCATGCTCTTGGAAATGTCAAACGTTGTAGTATACACCAGTGTGACTTGATTCTTTGTTGCATAAAACACTATTTTGGTGATGTTACTGTCTGAACAACCCGTCCCTTCTTGCCCTGCTCCCTGTCCTCTCTCCTATTCTGAAGTTCCTTTTATTTTGTAATGAAACAAAACCCTCCCCTCCGTGAGGCAAGCTGTCTTCTGGTAGTCCAAGTGAAAGTGGTCTTTTCCCAAGTACTTTCCCAGTGTTCTTTCCCCTAGTCTGGCTGATCCCAAGATACAGTGCGGTATCGCTTCTGCTCCTTCCCTGTCGAATGAAGTACAGGAAGATATCCATTTTTAGAATATGCTGCCATAACTAACAGTGGGGAACAACACACCAGGAGTGTCTGTGGCAGCATAATCTGGTTGACACTTCTAAATTGCAGTCAGACGGGGATTACTTGGGAGGATTTATAGATAAATTAATCGCAAGGACTTCCAGATGAAGAGGTAAAAAACCCCTTCCTCATTAGCAGAAAAAATCTGTCCTGCCAGTTCCTCCCCTCCTCAAGCCGTCCACTGGAGTATTCATTTGGCTAGCAGTCTTGCATCATCATACTGCTTATTTAACGGTTGACTTAGAAAGGCAAATTGGAAACCTCTTGTTCAGTTTTCTCTCTTTTAGGGGTGAAACATTGAAATGCATTTGTTGCTGCTTTGACAAATAACTGTCAAGGAATCTAGCTTATATATATATATATATATATATATATATATATATATATATATATATATATATATATATATTTCCCAGTGTAAGTCATTTAGGAATTCTCTTCCCAGTATTAAGTATGCATTGCAGTTCTGGCAATTTGTTTATAGTTAATGAAAAAGTAATCATCCAGGAAATTTGATTTGGGTTTTTTAAAATTATTATTAAATCCTTTTTTTTTTTTGTAAATAACGGGGGTAAAACGCTGGTCTGATGGCAGATGTCAGCCAGGACCGTAGGGCAACATCAAGATGATGCTTTACTGACCTTCCAGGCTTATCTAACATTGGAGTTCTTCAGTTCAAAGCCTAAAATGCCCCAGACTCCGATGGCAATGACTGACATGCCTATTCATGCAGTGTTTCCTGCACTTTTTCCTTGCCAGGTACCTTTGGGGCCATAGGATGCATTGTAGTTAGATGCTCTCCCCCTTCCTTTTGATCATTTCCCAGGATGCTCAGGCTACTTGCCCAGAGTCCCAGTTCCCTGCTGACTTTGGAGAAGCAGCACCTGTATCCTAGGACTTTGTGGCCGTCTCTTAACGTCCCTCTCCCTCCCCACTCTCCCTGGTTAAGTATCATATTGTACAGTAGCTTTCAAACCATACAGTATTCATTGGGTTACTCTTATTATTATCAAGTAGCTGGAATTGTGAAGGTCGGAGTAGTTAGATATTTAGCTTTTATTCCTTTTTTTGTATTACTATCCATGTGTATAAATTATTGATCATGTTGCTGGCTTTTATAAACTCTAAGCAAGGGAGGAGTCCTTCTCACCCTTTGCAAATGGTAATGAAGCACTGTTTTTAAATAAAAGAGAGAAACACCAATCCTGTATTCTTGGGTGTTTGTTTTCCAAGCCACTAAATAAATTTCAATAAATTTCTCTTAGCTTTTCTGCTTTGATTTGGAGGACAAATCTGACCCATTTAACAAATATCTGTGAAGCTCAGAGGAACCAAATGGGAGAGCTTAGGTAAGTTTACACAAGAAGTCTAGATAAAACACTCAATTTTTACCATCAGAATAAATTGGGGAAGTGATTCTTGTTTTGCAAATCTTTGCAAAGTGCTGAAGCATTTGACACTGTCCATCAAAGAATTAGGCAAGGGAAAAGAAAGGGGTTTGGAGAGAGAGTGGGAATGGGGGCGGGGGTGAACATGGCATGTAGCAGCTGTTTGGAGAGACAGTGCTTGACCTCTAACTATTGGAAAGCACCCCTATCCATTTCTTTTTTTCTTCAGATAAGAGCATCATATAAATGGCCCATTAGTGATTCTCCTGGCACGTGAACAAGACTTGAGCTATGTTAAGTTTTAGAGTGATTTCTGATAGAGGTTTGTCAGATTTTCTCAGCCTTGGTGTGCTGCTCATCTGCCTCAATGGCTTCGTAAGCCCTAGGATCAGCAATTCTCAGAGGATTTTTCTAAAATTGTACTAAAGTTCTGGAAAAGTATGGTGAACCAATCCCTGCTTTTACTAGGAAGATACAGAAATTAAAATGTGTTTGAAAGAGGTTAATATATTTTTATATATGAGATGACAGGTGCCAGGTTCTTTTCACTTACCAAATATTAATCACTGACAAGTTAGCATTTTTCAAGCAGATTACAGCTATAGAGCAACAGCAAATTCAGCAAGTGGGGAAGGGGGTATGATCCTTGCGAAGATCAAAGATGCTCTTTGGCCTTGCAGTATGTAAAACATGCTGAGCTTTGTAGCACTACCATCTGGTGGCTGGTTAGATATATTGAGAATTTGCCTCTTAAGTGTACCAACTATTAAGAGTAAATAGTAATACTTTATTAGGAGAATCACTGGCTTGTTTGGCAGCTAAAGAAGTATCAATGTGATTACTCACTTCCTTTATTCAGGAAAATATGCTGATACCGTGGAGAGGCTAGAGACTTGTGCTTGGATATAGGAAAACCAGGATCAAATCCTAGTTGAGAATTTGCTGGGCCACCAGCTTCAAGTGGGTGGTTGCAAGGCTTAAAATAATAATTTGAGCAAGGGCGGGATAATAATAACAACATTTGATTTATATACCACCCTTCAGGATGACTTAATACCCACTCATAGCAGTTTACAAAGTGTGTCATTATTATCCCCACAACAAATACCGTGTGAAGTGGGTGGGGCTGAGAGAGCTCCTAGAAACTCTGACTGACCCAAGGTCACCCAGCTGGCTTCAAGTGGAGGAGTGGGGAATCAAACCGGGTTCTCCAGATTAGAGTACCACACTCTTAACCACTACACCAAACTGGCTCCCCCCCAGGATGCAAGTGAATCATTTCCTTATTTTTCAGGAAACTGGAAATGTACAACCATGTTGACATATTGTGATATTCCTTGGGCCCTCATTTGCTGAGAATGAGGATCTTCCACAATCTTTTATGTGCAGCTACTTGCAAATGACTGCAACGAAATAAGTACTTTTTAATATGGGTTGCCTTCATACTTTGGGCCTTATTTGTATGTATGGATTTGTGAATATGGTTGATTTGGCACATGATAGGGGAAATAATGTGTTTTTAGTTTAAATAAAACCATAGAAATGAGACTGTTTAGTAAGAATGATCTGCTTGGATGCCTACTTTCTGCCTGTGAACAGACAGTAACGTAAAAATGATCTTTTAGTTGCAGATCACCCTTCCTTTCTATGAAGAGTCATCATGTCGATACTCTTGCATTCAAAACTTGGGGGTGTGATATTTCTAAGAGCACAAAAATATGAACATCCGCATGTACCTTGATTTGAGTGTTCCTTATTAAAGTAGGCTCAAATCATCGCATGTTGATTCCAAGTTAAGTGCACTGTTGTGTTCAGGAGCCATCGTCTTATATCAATCCTGCTGGGTCTTGCCTTTCCACCCATTAGGAACCCATTAACAGTAATGCTTGCTTCCTTTTACTGTATTGCCTTGAGGGCCTTGATCAAGCTACAGACTTCACTGTATTGAGTGGCTGTATAGATGCAGAGAAATGAATAAAGCTGTTCCATTGCTAAGTCCAGTAATGGAGCTTTTCGGCAAAACTGATGGAGAAAACAAGCTTCTCTTTGCATAAGCAGCTCTGCCAATTTCTCAATATGTGCTATGCCAGAAGGCAGAATTCAGCCTTTTCCTCTGAGAGGCCAAGTGACAGTTGGCTCCCTTGTAGCTGAGAGCACATCAGGCTGGGAATCATCTGGAGACTACATAGCAAATCTTTCCTGTGTGAGCTGAGACCAGCTGTCCCATTTGGTACCCCTCATATCCCCTCTTCATTTTGGTTTCTTAAGGGCACGTGGAGTGCTACACTCCCGCATGCCAGCTTAGACTGTATCAACTTGTTTTATTAATGGATGGGTATGAATTCTTCAATCCATTTTGTTCCTTGGTGTAGAAATAGCCGCCTAAAGCTATCTGTTTTTTTAATGTGTGATCCTTCCTAAACTTGCTGCGTGCTCTGGGATGGCCAATTTCTGCTTTTGCAGAAAATGTCTGACTTCTCCCAAGGTATTCCTGGGAGGCAGGGGAGCATTTTAATCTCCAGTGAGAGTGGCAAGGTGGGGAAATCCATGCATGGAAATTTTAGGTGGGATTGAAGCTATTTGTACAGTATCTTCCTAAGTATATCACGCACATGAGGTCAGCAATCCTTAAGACAACCAAGTGGTTAAGCTAGTAGCATTACTCTATATTTATTACATTTCTGGCTCACAATTTTAACCATAATTTATAAGAAAGCTTTACAGTAGTCAAAAATGTTAAATAATGAGAACTAACAAAATAAAATCTGCTGCAAAAAGAAAACTAATTAAATGAACAGTGAAAAACCACCATGTCAGATCAGCAGTATTACATAGAACAAGCACATTATAATTGCCCCTAGCAATAAATACACAATAAGTAGTTGCAGAATAAAGCATAGCATCATAAAATCCTCACTCTAAGAACAAAGCTGGCCATTAGCAAATGCCTGGGAAAACAAAAATGTCTTCATTCTGGCATTCTCAAGCTCAACAAAGTTGACTCCAAACAAATCAGTTTTTTACCGGTGAAGTTGAGAGTGAGGGACTTGCATAAGATCACACAGCCTATGAATGGTTGAGCTAAGATTTGAACCACGGACTTGTAGCTTGTATTTTTAAGCCCTTTGTAATCATTTCTGTAAGGTCTCATTTATATATATCGCTCCATATAAAAAAAGCTCTCCCCCCACCCTTGGTTGTTTTTTGTTTGTTTGTGTTTTGTAGAAATGCCAAACTGCCCAGAGGTGGCTATTTGACAGCTTGATTTTTTTTGTCTTCTTCCTGCTCCAAAGCTCCAATCTTCCTTCCACAAGTGTAACTTTTCTAGGGCAAATAGTTCGTTAGACCAAGGGTCATAATGCAATATATGACTCAGGCGGAAAGAACACTGCACGCTTGGGTATAGTGCTAATAGCGTCAGTGCTCTTCTGTTTCCAAATCTCCTGGTTCATCTGTATTTGCATGGAAGGTATATGGACTCCATAAATATCTCATGAAATTGATCAAGTGAATGTCATTTACAAGTGGTTGACAGCTGTCTCAGGGGACTGGCATCTTTTGAGCAGAAAGTCATAGCAATCCTCCTGTTCCCCAGATGGAAAATATGTGGAGGCAAGAGCACTCTCCAGTGACCCATGAATATTTGACAGGCTTAAAAAATTGCTACCTCCAGCCTTCTTTCTATGCTGACTGTTCAGCAATTAAGGTTTAGAGTGCAGTTTCTATGTTATGATTATAATCAAGCATTAAACCCTGAACATTTCTTGATATAGCTTAAAATGGCTGTGTACCTAATTTCCACCTGTGTAGACCATGCACCTTTCATTGGGGGAGGGGATGCCCATATGCTCTGAATTTTATATTGTGACTTTCATCCTATAGTTGTTGCAATCTGTGCTCTGCTTCTTAAGGATTTATAGTTAACTACCATATGAAACAGGCACTTTCATATCCCTTAACATTAGCAATGGCCACTGAAATAGATGTCCTCCTTGAAGTGTTGCCACAGCCCCACACAGTAATGCGTGGAAGTGGTCAACTGAGCTGTTAACACCTGGTGGTAAACACCGACAAGACAATGCTAAGTGGGCTTTTCATGTGTGTGAACCAAGGCAATTCTTAAGGTTGTATTAGTGGACAGAGAACAGACTCTAGAATCTCCCAGTGGGTTTTATGCCTATTCCTACAATGAAATGCTTTCCCATAGAAACAGTATAATGCACAAAAGATTCCTCTAGAGTCAAGCAGGTTGGATTTCTAAGGAGAGTTGGCCATCATTACAACCACTTGTATCTCAGCTTTCTTCTTCCTAAACACAGCAAATGCTTGTATTTATGTGTGAAATATTTATTGCATGTGGTAGAATAGAAATTATGCTTTCTGCTTGTTACACAAATGCAAGAAAAAGAACCAACCAAAAAGCTTATAGTTTTCTAGTAAAGACAATGTTGAAAGCAGTGTTTGGAAATTTCTCCACAAACTATGACCAACATCACCCTACCTGTGCTTGCCTCGTCACCTTGGAACAAAAACTTCTGAACTTTAAAAATGTGCTGATGGAGTCTGAACTTAGGGTTGTAGAAGCAAGTTTAATGGGAATGCCTACTTGGTTTACCATGTCAATGAAAAAAGCAAATTCCATGCTGTAGGTTATTAGGAAAGGGTCTGAAAGTAAAATGGCCAATTTTGTAATGCTGTTGTGTAAAGCTATAGTCTGGACTAATTTGGAATACTGTGTATAGTTCTGGTCACCATGTCTCAAGAAGATAATAGCAAAACTGGAAAAAGTGCAGGAGACAGCAACCAACCAATCCAACACCTTAAATCATTTTGTTGGAACACCTTTCATTTGAGGCAAGGCTAAGGAGCATACAGCTTTTCAGTTTGGGGGGAAAAGGAGAGAGTGGTCAGCAGGGCTAGTGGGAAACTCCAGCAAGCACTGTGTGAGCGGCCAAATTGCTTCCAGATTATAGGAGTATATGTTGACCCAAGACCGTTTTATGCTAAAGGGTGAAATAGAACAGGATCTCTTCCTGTGCTGCTAGCAGTTAGACCCCCTTCCTCACACTGAAAGGGAAGTTTATGAATATGAAATATCATAAACCCCTTTTCCTCATGTGCCTTAAGCACAAAACACTGCCTTGCAAGGCAGAACCCCATCTGGAGTTGGAAAATTACCGGAAGGCATGTCAGGTTGACTAGCTGCCCCTCTATGCCCTGGAGAAGCACTTAAGTGAAACAATGAAATCTTCCAAGAACCTCCTGAGTTTATCTCATCCATGTCCTTCCATACTTCCCTCACCCACCTTCCTAATCAGAGCTATTCAGGGACCTGATAGCTCTTCCCCTCTGGTAATAGCAGGATCATCAAGCACTTTTCACACCTATAGTCCACCTTAGGAAGCTTCTCCCAATTCCATTGTCCAGCTCTGGAGACAGCCATCAAGCCTTTGTTTTGGGGGTAGAGATACATGCTCTAGGGCATGTTTCGCTCTATAATTGGGCTGCCCTCAGCCATGTGCAGTATGTGTGTTCCTGGATCCATATGCACACTCTCAGGTGTGTGTCTGAGCCTTCTCCTCTTCCCTGAAGCATTGGTCAATTTGCTGCTCCTCCATGGACCTCCTCCTTCAAGACTGGTAACTATATAGCCCTCCCATTTCCTCACTGTTTTCTAGTTAGCTCTGTGTATGTGCTGTGTGTGATTTTCTGTGTGCTTGTCTTTTCTGTTAATAACACCTGTAGAACATCTGTTTATTTGAGAGTTACGTAAGTGAACAATCCTGGTATACATTGATGGAAAACCTAGTCACCCCCTGTCATTGCATCTCCCCCCCCCCCAATTAGAGTAACAGCGTCCTCCTGAAAAGTTACTTCTAAGGCTTGGGGGACCCTCATGCATACAATGAGGTATGACTCAAAGGGAAATCAGCAATTCTTCCATTTTTGCTCAAATTCTTCTGTGAACACAACCCATACTGATAATGTTGCATCAACATTGGACCTTATTTCTATCCTGTATAGTTCTGACAAAAGTGAATATTGTGTTTTACTTTGGGGCATTCAGAACAGAGAAGCTTTCAATCTGCATCTTTTCTGGATCTCAGATGTCAGGTCATATGCCATGCCACAATGAAGGTAATTTTCCCTGAGGGTTACAGCAAGGCTTAGATTTTAGAATGCAATCAAAGAATTGCCAAGGGCCCTTCTATATGTTTGTTTATGCAGTTGTTACTTGACTGCTGTGGGAGATGTAAATGTGAAGATAGTTGCAGAGAAATTGCATGTTTCCCAGGATGTAAGTTATGATGCAATATTTCTTAAAACGTGAACATTTGGCCCCATCTAGCATATTAAGATTATTATTTCTAATGTGGAATTCTGCAAGTATATGTGAGGCCATAAGCAATAAAAAATATGCTCCATTTTGTGATGCTTTGTATGTACTTACAAAGTTTTTCTCTTCCCTGTCAATACTTCTTCGCTGTTTCCCTGATCCTTTTCCTCTCCTTTAAAAAAAAATTAACTAGATCTTGAGCATTTCCTCTCCCCATAGGGAAACATGATACTGTTTCCTTTCAGTATATCTTCCTTCTGAAGTGTGTGGACAGGATATTGCACTATTTATTTTATTTATTTCAAATTTGTACTCCGCCCTCCCCGCAAGCGGGCTCAGGGCAGATAACATATTAAAAATACAATTAAAATACAATTTAAAGTTCATGTTCATTAAAAACAACACATTTAAAACAGGATAGTGGACAGCCTTCACATGGAGGGTTTTATACACCCCTTTTTTCCAGGCCGGCAGAGGCCCAGCCTCAGCCATATGCCTGGCGGAACAACTCTGTCTTGCAGGCCCAGCGAAAAGATAGTAGGTCCTGCCGGGCCCTGATTTCAGCAGACAGAGCGTTCCACCAGGTGGGAGCCAGGACCAAAAAGGCCCTGGCTCTCGTTGAGGCTAGGCAGGCCTCCTTGGGGCCAGGGACCACCAACAGCTGTTTGTTCCCTGATCGGAGTGTCCTCTGGGGAATATATGGGGAGAGACGGTCCCGTAGATACGCTGGTCCCAGTCCGCACAGGGCCTTATAGGTCAACACCAGAACCATGAATCTGATCCGGTACTCCACTGGCAATCAATGCAGCTCGTGTAAGAACGGTGTTATATGCGCTCTATTTGGCACTCTCGTAATAACACGTGCCGCTGCATTTTGTACCAGCTGTAATCTCTGGGTCAGGCTCAAGGGCAGCCCCGCGTAGAGCGAGTTACAGTAATCTAGCCTAGAGATGACCGTTGCTTGGATCACTGTAGTTAAGTCACAGGTTGACAGGTAAGGGACAAGTTGCCTGGTCTGCCGTAGATGGAAAAAAGAGGACCTGACAACCACTGTGACCTGTGCCTCCATTTTCAGGGAGGCATCCAAGATCACCCCCAGGCTCTTAACCCTCGGAACTGGCACTAACGGTGCCCCATCAAGGGCTGGGAGCCAGAGTCCCGAACCTAATCCCCCATGGCTCAAGTACAGGACCTCCATCTTCATCAGGTTCAGTTTCAGCCAACTCTGCTTCAACCAACCAGTCACAGCTGCAAAAGCATGTTCCAGGACATCTGGGGCTGAGCTGGGCCGGCCGTCAATCATCAGATACAACTTGGGTGTCATCTGCATATTGATGACACCCAAGTCCGAAACTTTGCACCAACTGGGCAAGGGGGCGCATATAAATGTTAAACAATAACGGGGAGAGTATTGCTCCCTGTGGGACCCCGTACACCAAAGGGTGGCGGGATGACAATTTCTCCCCAAGCGCCACCCTCTGTCCCCAACCATGGAGAAAAGAGACAAGCCACTGCAAGGTGGTCCCTCGTATCCCCACATGGGTGAGGCTGTGAGTCAGAAGATCGTAATCAACTGTATCGAACGCTGCCGACAGATCCAGTAATATCAGCAGCACCAAGCCGCCTCAATCCAGATGTCTACGAAGATCGTCTGTGAGGCCAACCAGCAACGTCTCCGTCCCATGTCCCGGACGGAACCCGGACTGGAAGGGGTCTAGGGCTGAGACATCCTTCAGGAAGCCCTGCAGCTGTTCCACCACCGCCTGCTCAATCACCTTCCCCAGAAACGGGAGGTTCAAAACTGGGTGGTAATTGACCAGGTCAGTGGGATCCAGCGGTGGTTTCTTTAAAAGAGGCCTCACTACAGCTTCCTTTAATGGCCCAGGAAAAACCCTGGAGCCTCCGGATAGGTTAACAATGTCCTCCAGCGAGGACTGCAGCCCCTCGACACTGGCCTTTACCAGCCATGATGGGCATGGGTCCAAGGGACATGTGGTGGGCCTAACTGATCGCAGGGTCCTGTCAATTTCCTCTTCAGAGAGTGGGCTGAAATCTGGAACTTAATCAGAATTCAGTCCTGGTAGTATAGCACTAAACAAATAGAAGGGAAATTGATCATCCGGAAAACCTTTCACACTCATATCTTTAACAGTCTGGATACATTATATCCCCCCCCCCCCCCCGCAAAATATGTTACTTTAGTTAATTTGAAGGCTGTAGACATTAATAGTGTACGTGTAATTTTGTTATAATGTTCTTTCTATGATGGCATAAGTAACGAGAAAAAAGCATGTTGATTGATGCTTTCTGAATTACATAATTGTATTAGCAGCTAAAACTAATACTTGATAGACCTTCGACAGGTAACATCCAACCCTGTTAAATCCCAGTTAATTTGAATTTGGGGAGACAGCTTGGAGACATTGACAGCTTTGGGTGGCTGAAGGTGAAGTATCTTGAGGAGCAGTTGCTGTCTGTGTATCTGATTCAGGATTGGCAGATATACTGTCTGCTATGGGAGTGCATTCGCCTCCATTATGTATATAAAGCAAATATTACACAGACAAAAATTAATCCCCAGTGCTCTCTCATCCAAAGGAAACTAAACCATATAGCATTGTCCCTGGAATTTCTCACTGTGTTTTGGGAAGTAAAGAGAGTGCAACATTGTACATGCAGCAACACAGTAGCTCAAACACTTGCTTTTATTTAAGATGTGTAGTATAAGAATACCATTCCAAGAATGTAAGTGTCTTTGGAATTAGTGTTTCAAAACTGATTTTAAAAACTTTGTTGATATTGCTTTAGCCTATTGGCAAGGCTGAGGTGAGGGGTAAATCTTTGAAAAGTCATTTCCTAGGTTCCCAGATAATGATCTGGACCTCCCTACGACGGAGTCCCTTGACTGGTTTGATGCAACTCTTAATCGGTTCAGCTAGTGCTTCCCCACCCAACAGGGAGCTAAGTAGACTATAATCTGCCCTCTGTCTAACTGACTAGTTCCTGCTAACCCGCCCGCCCCCATCCTAGTGCTGTAGTACTCTACATTCTTGCTCAGATCAGTGGGACCAACTCCAAAATGTTATAAACCTATTCCAAAAAGTTCCTAGCCCAGGGGATTAGTAGTACTGACACACACAAGACAGATTTCTTTCTTGATTAAAAATTTTGTACCCCACCACATCACTACATTATAAAAAAATAAAATACAAGAATAACAACAAGAATCAAAGTCAGTACAATAAAATAATGTCAGGAATATAAAATTTCTGGAATCTAACCAAAAACAAACCATTCAAGAGGTTGGGTACTATGATACCTGATAGCAAAGCCATTAGCCTTCTATGCTGGGGCTGTCAAAAGGACAGCATGAGACCTGTTCAGGGAAAATGTCTTCAAGCTGTATTAAGAGTGTCCTTACTGTTTACCTTTTCTAGAAACTCCAGTGGGGTAACTCTGCTGGTCATTTGCAGCAGAAAGAAGCAGGTATCTTGTGACACCTTTAAAGATTAACCGATTTCTTGAAGCACACAATCTTGTGGGTTACCACTTCAACCAGATGCATTAAGTGAATTCTCAGCCAGCAAATATATATGATCTCTTAAAGGAAAAAAAATGTGAGCAGTAGGGTTAAAATGCCATCAAAAGGTGTTGTCTATTAACACTGACAGGAAAAAAAATCAGATAAGCACATTAACCATTCACAACAGCTGAAATTGGTCTTACTTGTTTGCTTAAAACATTTATCTTTCTACCTTGCAGGAACTCCAGCAGTTTACAGTATAAATAAAATAAATAATTTTTAAAAGGTTAATTATGTTGCACACCTAGGGGATCTTAACACTGTCTCCCTAGTTCTGTTAAGTGAGTTTAATTTCTGTAGTAGGTGGGAAATGAGTCATCTATATTTACTGCATTTAAAGCAATTGATGAATTTTAAAATCAGCAATTTCATGCTGGAGCTAAAAAATTTTGGTTGAAGAATGACCTTTGAGTCAGCCATTGACTGTCCTACAAAATGAAATGGTCCCCCGCTGGTTTTTTTAATGTTGCCATTTTAAAATCTTTTATTGTAAGTTTTACATATAAAGACAAAAATAAGCACCAAAATTGAATAATTAAGGCAATATTAACCCCGATAAGCCAATGATGTGACTCAGTACTAGGCAGCGGCATGTGTTCAACTAGGAGTTGTGGGTCACAATGGTGATCAAACATGTTCTCTTTTGGGCCTGTTTGTCCATTTCTCTTGAAAAAATGGGATCTCCATTTAAGCCAGGAGGCAGTGACCTAAGGAACAAAGCTTGTACCTCAGATGCATGATTAACTGTTGTGTCAGTGAAGCAAAATCACCTTCTTTGGAAAGGTTTTAGCAGCCCTGAGCTATGTCTATGTTGGCACAGTTTAACATTGGCCATAGGCCAATGCTTTACTGAATCATAACACAAATGCTGTTCTGCTTTTTGCATAGCTTCAGAGACAATATTGTAAAGTTGAGTTACCTCTTATTGGACTCCTTGGTCTACCAGTGTCACAGGTGCACACCTAACTGAGAATCTTAGGTCTGTTTCTGATATTTCTTATTTACAAAGTCCTATGTAGGATGTTGCATGAAACTTTCACATACATCACATTGTGCCAATTGCACATACGAACGTTTTCTCCTACATTTCCATATAAACAAAATCCCTTCCCATCTGTTCACCTATGCCCCCAGATATTCTGCGCTGGGGATCAAGTTCCAAAGACACTTTTAAAACTCTTTAATTTGGAGGCTAGTCCCAAAATTTGGCCCAAAACGGGCCCGATCCCAGCAGCTGTGGCGCACGGGAGCACGCTGCGCTGCGGGGGAGTGCACAAGGAAGGGACACCCCCCCGCTGCTCAGGTAAGTGGGGGCAGGGTGTGGGGAGCGGGGGCAGGAGACCCCCAATGGGGGTCTGGGATCCCTAGTAGACACCCTAAGAAGTGATCCTGGATGATGAAAGGGAATAGAATCCAACAAGTAATCAAATTCATCTACCTGGGGGTGGTTATACAGGATACTGGGGCTAACACAGCACACTGCAACCTGATGGTAGAGAAAGCTGAAACGGCAGTGCATGCTATTTTGAGATTTTTCTGATCTAAGGTGGGCTTATATGTCCTGGCTGCACTGAAGCTGTATCAAGCTAAAGCCTTAGCGTAGCTCCTATATGGTATTTATATGGGCATCTGGTATTTACCTGGTATTATATGTTATTTTCCTGGGCATCTCCACTGACAATTTGCAACTCCTTGAGAAGACTCAAACTAAATTTATTCACGCCATTTTACAGGTACCCCCAGGTGTGCCAAATGCCCTCTTATGGCTAGAAACAGGTCAAATGAGAATCGAAGCCAAAATATTGTTATCCTCTGCTTATCAGTGGCTCAAGATCTATATCGATCAAAAAGGTCTTCTCCCTTTAATAAACCAAGATACTTACCAGCCTAGTTAGATGCAGATGGTGAGCACTCCTTAAGGAGGATAGATGGAAAAGCCTATTTTAGGTCTCGGTCATCTAATTTTGTGTATTGTAGTCTTTACAGTTGTGCTTGGCTGTCTTATTCATACATATCTCACTCTTCCTGTAGAGAGTTTCTCTGCTGTTGGGGGTGCAGACTGCTAGTGGCAGAATTCCAAGGCCTTCGATGTTCATAAAATGTACAACAACTAGGGTAATTCCACTTGAGGCTGCAGTATAGGTTTCCCCCCTCTGCTCTGTTGATATTTGGTTACAGACTCTTTCCAGGGCAACCCCCTTTTTTGTCGTCCTAGCTGAAAAAGAAATTCCTTTGCCTTTTCAGTCTTTCGATCCACGTTACTAAGATTGTTCAGTGTTTTCACTTTCACAATTGCAGTTCTTATATACTCATGTGTGTCAACTTGGCAGAATGTGGTCTTCACTTTGAGTTTCACACTTCATGGGATACCCAAATTTGTTTTTCTTCTTTCCTAGACAGAGCGTCTGTGCCCCATTCTGCTTTCAGCGCTCTTTTCTTCCCAAGGTACTCTCGTCGTGATACTGTGACTCTGAGATTTAGTGCCATCTCAAGAGCTGCTCGTGCAGTGTTGGGGCCCTACTATGAGGCTGTGCCTCCAGGTGGCCCCTGGCCTTCTGCAAAATGATTTTTCATACTTCAGCTGCTTTCACCAAGAGTACTAGACACACCTTGCCTTTCTTTGCCTTTTGTTTTACTGCAAATGCTCCATGTTGCCTCACCCTGCTTTAGCCCTCCTGACTGATAGACAACAAGCCCTAAATGTAAATGAGGGGGGGGGAATCTGCCAAACCACTGAGCCTGGCGCTGGGCCCTGGCTCTCATCCTGGAGTTTGAAGGTAGCAAGCTGGAGTTGAAGGTAGCAAGCAGGGGAATAGCATAGCTTCTCCAATGCAGCCTTCAATAAAACCAGCCTCAGAGGAGCTCAGCTTGAGCGTGCTCTGCTCAGGCCAAGCAACAAAGACAACTGTGTGCTGGGGAAGGGCAGAGCAGGCAAATATGCCTTTGGCTCCGCCCATCCAGCAAAGCCCTCAGATGCCTAGGAAATGCCCAACTGCATTTCCTTCTTCCAGGGATGCAAACGCGGCCCCTGTCCAAGCTGCGGTACTGCCGTCCAGGTGGGCCGAAATGTCATTGCAGTGCATTGTAATAATGTTTCCTCAGCTGACTGACATCAACTCCTAGATACTCTGATTGGAGGCATGGGCTATTTGGCCTTGCCATACACTGTGATGGTCCATGGCTTACCCTCTTGTTTCCTCTTTTGCTGCCAGGGACCCTCATCATTGGGGAATGCCCTTGTTTTATCTCCTGGCTGTTTTTTGCTGCACCAATTGTTCTGCTAGCAGCACGAGGTTCACTCATGGTGCCTACTGTCTGTCCTTTATTTGGCCCCGTCATGCCTACTTCACTGTTTTAATTATTCTGGTGTGGATCTGCTGTTTTCACTCCCACTGATGGCTTTGGCAGTTTTGGTCAGCTCCTTTTCCTATGCTATAGCAGTAGCCTCAGGTTTTTTTTCCCTGAGTGACAATTTCTGCTCCTTGACTACCATATCTTGCACCTCCTAGTGGGTAAGAGTCTCTGCTGAGGCTATAGCAGGACTTGGCCCCTTCTTGTGCTATTGAGGAGACATGGGCACGAACCAAAAAAAATTAATGAATCAGCGGATCGTGGTTCGGTGCAGACCACAATCCCGAATTCCCGAAACGCAACGAACATCTCCTGTTGCCGAACCGAACCGGATCGTGGTTCATGGAGGCCAAAGTGGTAAGCAAGAGCTCTGTCCCACTCCACTGCTCGCAGAAAGTGAAACCCAGCCTGGGAGACCATGGCTATTTATAAGCATGGGTCCCATTCAGCAACACAGGAGGTCTGCCTATCAGGGTTTGCAGGGATGAGATTGGAGTGCCCATGGCTACAGAACACCCCCTTCCCCCTCCCTCCCCTGGGTGTCTTCTTCCAACTTGTAACTGCTTTGCAGCTCCGTGGTTGGAAGGAAGCCCTGCTGATCAAGGAAACCTGGGCTTCCATTTGGGTTTCCAGGGCGACAGAAGGAGGGCAGACAGAGCTCAGGCATTTCCCTGGTTTCGTTGCCAGGGGAATAGATTGCTGGCGCCTGAGTGTCTGGCTTCCTGAACTGAGCCCGAACGCCCTGAACCGGGCCTCTCCCAACAGCTGGTTCGTTGGCTGTGGCCGATCACGATCCGCCGGGTCATGATCGCGCGATCGCCATTTTCGTGGTTTTTTGAGGTTCGTAATGCGGTTTGTGCCCATCTCTACTATTGAGTATGTTTGGGATTCTAACACTCTAAAGTTTCCTCTTTCTTATTGGATCTCCAAAGATATTTAATGTAGGGGTGTAATCCCTTGTTAATTTTTGGAAGTTCCCTGGTGCTTTGTTTTTAGCGTACAGCACTTCCATCTGTGGAATGAGGACACTGTGGGTTTCTATAGAGTTTCACAATGTTAATGTGCCCAGTGCCACGGCCAGGATTCCCTACCAAGGGTTGGCTCAGGAAATCTCCTCCATAGCTGGCCTGCGTGTGTGCAGTCCCAATGTGGGCATGCACAGAAGACCACTCAATGAACAACAGTTACAGGGAAGTGCAACCCAGTTTTCTCAGAGCATGTGCACCCCAAAAGATTCACATGTGTCCAGTCATCAGTCCAACACACAGATTTTAGATTATGTTTTTACTGCATAGCAGTTCTTAGTGTTACTGCACGTCAAAAGCCCAGCATTTCATAATAACTGAAGTGACCGGGAATTCTGTTATGGGTGATGCCTATACTGTGTGGTTCTTTGGTCTCTGTTACTTGAAAGCTGCCTTTCAGTTTTTCTTGGTGCTCATTGAGATCCTCCAGTTTCTGTTCCAGGTTGTTCACCCAGCATCTGATCTTGGCTGCCATTTGTACCGCAGCCTCCTTTGTCAAGCATCTTGAACGATGCTATGGGCATCATACAAGAAACACAACCCTGCCCATTCCATGCTCAGGCTCCAGCAAAGGCATTCACTGCTTGTTCATCCCTACCCCGCCACCCCAGCCCTGATGATATCCTTGGATTTGCTTCCAGCCATGGTGGCTTGCTTTGCTAAAGTCTCCAAGTCAGAATGAGCTTCAGCATATTCCAATGCCATTACACTGTTTTTAATTCCCTTCACGTTCTTGTACATGATTTGAATACTTTTAACTATGGCAGGAATACTACTGAGGTTTCCTGCAAAGACTCATTACTTACGAACAATGCAGAGCTAAAATCGATTTCATCAGGCTACATCAGCACTCTTGGGCTTCCCTCATATTTGTTCATCAGCTCTTGTGCTTTTTTCTTGTCCTTTGAATTCCTAACAATTACATATATTTTGGTAGAAATGCCAGTTAGTGTTGATGCCCCTACTAAGTCAAGCCCTATGGCTGTCAGGATAATGTTCCCCTCTGCTGCGGATAGGGGCTAAAGTCAGCCCCGTGAGGGCTATTTTGAATGAATTTATTTGCATTCAGAGACCATAACAATGGCAATACATCCTTAGCAATCACTAGAATAGTTAAACCCAGCGTAAAAATGTAAAGGATATAGAAAAATACATTTAGCATTTAAAATCTTATCTTAAAATGTATATAGTTCTCTGGGAATCACAGTAATTCTAATATTTAAAACATTGACATTAAAATAGTTAAAATCATAAAAAGAGCAGGACAGACTATGTATGGCTATTCTTTTTATTATGGAATTTAACCAAATAGAGACAGAATTTGGCTATTTGCCTGGAGATAGTTGGATTTTCATCAGTTAGGAGTTTCTCCAAGCAGGCTCACGAGGGCTAAGATACTGGATGAGGAACCTGTATAGTGAGGGCAGCAAGGCTGTCCACAAAGCACTTCCTCCTGGGTGGGTGTGGGGTCTCATCTATATGACCTGCTATTTTCTGAAGGCACTTGATGTCCCTTTCTAGCTTTTCTCTGGGCTGGGAATTGCTTCAGAAAGACGGCGATGTCAACTTCACTGGTATTTCCATCCCATAGCCCATTTCCTTCAATTCTGTCAAAGAAAACATACATTTTTCAAGATTAGGATCTAAAAGACAGCACAGGTAGGTACAATTTAGTGTAGAGCAAGTCAAATGCAGCAGCTAGAATGTTGTTTGGATTTACGTAGAACTCCTTCCTCAAAATAATGAAGCACAGAAAGTGGCCTTGGGAACTGCTGCAGGGCATTTTCACAAAAAGCCATTGTTAGCCCCTCTGGTTCTATTTATATGCTCGCAAATGTGTTGTTAATGTGAGGCAGAAAGCAGGAAAGAATATTTTACATTGAAACATAAAATCCAATGGACATTCTAGGCCATTGCACTCAAATGACAGATGTGGGAAATGCAACACAATTTATACAGTGTGTGAGGATGGGGTTAGGGAACAATGTACAAATGGCATCCCTCACCCCATCCGTGGATTGTTCCCTATGCTTTGTGAATTTGGTTGGAGTGATATGTAGTGCAGAAAAGTATATGCAATAATATTTGCCATAAAAATATGACATCTGAATTCATTCTTTGAAGCAACATTTGTCTCACACTTTAAAAAAAAAAGGAGGGCAAAATTATTAAGAGTTTGTGTACAGTGCTTATCAGTGTGACATTGTGGAGATGCAGGAAAGTTAAAAAAAACATACATTTTTAATGGAAATGCTGTTTTTAATAATGTATTCAAGATCAGACAGACTATACAGGCAAAGTAGGCAATTGTCCACCGTTGCTCTAGGCCACGGCATCTTTAGGCCTCAGCAGTGAGATCAGAAAACCCCATTAAAACTTTTCAACCAGCAATGCCAGCAAAGGACTGCAATGATGCATGACAGTCTCTAGGGTGGAAGGTGACAAGGCCGTTATGGCTTTGCCTTTATTTGGACGGATGTTTTGTTGGCAAATATTAATTTGTGAAATTGGCTGGCATTCGTATCTGTTTACTCACTTTTATTAGCCATCTGTGGAAAAGACTTTTAATCTGTTGTTACCTCCCCTGAGTCTCTTTGAAGTACGCTGGGACTACTCAGTAGAAATGTGCCACTTCCTCTCTGCCCCCGCCCCCCTTGGGACAATCAGTGGGCATCAGTGAAATTTGTAACTCTGTGGGCAGATACTATGTTGAAGACAGCTCTTACTAGTTGCTTGTTTGCTAGACAGGATGTTATATGACCTGGAGTCTAGTGGAAGGGCTTTCTATGCCATCACAATGGCAGCTACCGTAAATGTCACAGTTGCAGGAAGCTCACAGTCATACAGTGCTGTCCTAAGCAGAGTTACACCTTTCTAAATCCCATGACTTCGTTGGATTTAGAAGGGTACAATCCTATTTAAGATTATATTGTTAGCATGTTGCATCAAAGATAAAATGGAGTCTAGTAGTGCCACTGAACTACTAGACTCCATGTAAAGTACAGACAAGAGCAGAATCCATGTCCTTTTATGCCTACGGTCACTGGGGGATCTGGGGGATCTACTGCACTGTACATCTGAGAAGGAATGCTATTTCCCTTGGCTTGGCATGGTCTCCATAAGAGCAGCGATGGTGGCAAGGATGCAGAGAGCTGAAGAGAAGCTACCATCAAATCTGCCTAGCATTTTTCTTTTTTTCCAAGACAAGAGCTGTGTTCCATCCAGGTTTGCTATAAACCACCTTGTCGATTACTGAGGGAGAAGGGAGATTCTAATGCTTCCACACAAAATACCCGAACTGGTTATAATTGTTGCTATCGTCCCTCTGTCAGTCCTGATTGCCCTTAGGCCTCAACTTCTCTTTGCTACCAAGGCGGTTAAAGTCAATCGTATCCCTGAGGTGACTGTAGAAGTGGACAAGGTTTATCAGGGTGCATTCTGGGATACTGAGGGATTATATGCTGGTGGAATCCTTATCGTCAGCAAGCCACCACCTTAATCATTTCATAGGAATGTCAAAGTAATGTGGCTGCTCTGAATGAAACACACATCACAAGGCATCTTGCTCTGCTGTTAGAAAAGAGAAAGTTCAGTACTCACTGTGATTTTTCTCTTTTGTATATCCTTTACTTAAGGAAGTACTTAGTGTAAAGCCAGCAGCTAACAGATTATTTTAAACATCTGTTTGCAAGCAGCTACGATTCTTCCATGTTCCTCTTTCTTCTGACTGCTCTGTATATATCTGGTTCATAAGAGATTAATTGGTCTGAAATTAATCCTCTAATCTTCCCTAAGGGGGGGAGATAAACTGGCTCAAGATATAAATGGGAAAGAATCATCAAAAGGTAAAAAGCACGAGCCCACAAAGAGCATATTACACACTTGGTGCTTTGGAGAGTTATAGGCTCCTGTCCAAAGCTCACCTGGGGGATATTTGTTTTTTTAAAGGGGTTTGGACAAGATTAAGGGAAAAAACAAATGAACAAACAATTCCCCAAAAAGCAAAGCCTAGGTATAGTGATTTGAGACTGCGCACACCACTTTGGATAAGGCTTTTAGCTGTCTCAAATTGGCTAAATTTCAGCCTCTAATCCAAACCTCCAGATATGCTCCAAGACAGTCTGATTATCCTAACTACTGCTGTTTACAACCTACTTGCAGCTTATTCACTGTTACTGCCAAGTTGCCAGGACACCACAATTTCAGACTCCTTGCACTCAGGCTAGACAGCTAGTATAGGCGCATTGAAAAGGAGATGAGCTGGGAAGGTGAGGGCTGAAGAGCAAAGGTAAAGAGGTCCCAGAATAGGCCCAAGAGCAGCAGGATATGCACAAGGGCTGAGGTGGAAACTGTTTGAGACATGAAATCCAGGCTAGAATGGGCTGGTGCTCTGAAGGCATGCAAAAACTGAGTGGCAATATAGATGTGTGGGCAGGTGTCCAAGCTGTTTGGACTGCTTGGATTTGACCAGAGCAATGAGTTACTCTGACTGGGAAGTCAAGCCTCTCTGAGACTTTATAGGACCACGTGGAATTCTATTGGCTCTCTTGCATTATGTGATAACTGCTGAGCTACCGGTGGAGCCTAAGTGTAGCAAAGAGGAGATTAGCAGTTCTCTCTTCTGTCTAGCTGCCATGGTAGTGCAGAATTTAAAACACGCACTTGTATCCGGTTGCCTCTCCCCTTGGTTGGAAACCTCTGACTTGAGTTTTGAAACATTCCTGACTGCAGTGCTAAATTGCAAAGGTGTAGCCATGTTAGTTTGTTATGGCAAAATAGAACAAAAGTCCAGTGGCACTTTAAAGAATAATAGCATTTATTTCAATATGGGCTTTCATGAGTTACAACAACTCACTTCCTCAGTTATGTCTGAGTCTTCAAAGTGCCATTGGAATTTTATTTTATGTAGCTCTAGGTGTTATAGAGAGTTACTATTTAACATATTAAACCATAGGTGTTGCACTTTGTATTTGAATGGCTCATTCCTTACAGGCCAGGTTGCATTTCCTAACTGCTGCTGTAGTTCTTAAACATGGAACCATTTCTAAATCAGATGGATACCATTATCTTAATTCAATCTTCCTATAAATACAGACACTTTGTTTAAGGGTCTTCATTTTAGAATGATCAGATTATACTTTTCTTGGATTTCATGCTGTATTTTGTGTCAACAGGGGAGAGAAGCTTTGATTTCTCAGCCAAAACAGTTGCTATTCACTGTAGGTCTTATTCATTCATCGTGGACATAACTTACCTGCCCATTATATCACCTAGGGCAAACATGAAGCTAAAACTTCTTTTTATGCCGCTGAGTGCAATTCAGTGTTCCCTTTGTTACTAAGAGCAAATTCTGGATTAAGTAAACCCATGTGTTCTTGGCAGATTGTAATTAAATCTTATTTCATCCCATGTTTTTTTTTTTTGAAAAATTTTTTATTGGGTTAGAACATTATTTTTGCATTTACATTCAATTTTCCCCAATTTTTTCATCTCTAACCCCCTCCCTTTCCCCCCCCCTTTTGTTGACTTCCAACAGCTTTCCCACCCTTTGTCCCCTTTCCCTTGTTTTTATTAGCTTCCTCTATCTAAAACAAAGATATATTCTCCATTATTCTAAGCAGTACATCCTTAACTATTTTTAACATTGTATGCCCAAACTGTAAGTCTTTGTTTCCATCTTAGATAAACAATTTATCCCATTTTTCAATTTCAAATATTTCTATATATCATAAACCATATAAATCATACATTCATTTATATCAAACAATTTGACTTATTCTCTATATATTACTCGTTCTATCTTTTTGTAATGATTCTATATATCTCTCATCACGTAGTCAATCAATTTGACCCATCTATATCTTCAGACATTCAGTTTGGTACAAAACTTATCAAAAAGAAAGAAAATATTGTTAGTTAATCAATCCTTATATTTAATCCTTATAGTTAATTATTTTCTCTATGTTCTGTTTATTAACCTATATATATCTATATATATATCAATCTATTAATCTAACTGCTTATTAATTCACATTTATCTCTTCTCCCCCCGGTAAAGTCTCCCCCCTCTACTTCAGTACTTCAGTAGTTCTCAAACTGCCACAGTTTTCCTCCCACCTCCCATTTCTTCTCCAGGTATTGTTTCAGCTTCTCCCAGTCTGTGTTGAACTGCCCTGAGTCCAGATCTCTCAGTTTTCTTGTCATCTTGTCCATTTCAGCCATATACAGCAATTTGTAAGTCCAATCTTCAATAGTTGGCACTTCTTGTACTTTCCATTTTTGCGCATACAAAAGTCTAGCTGCTGCTGTCATATAAAATATCAACATCCTGTGTTGGGCTGGAATTCCCTCCATTCCCAAGTTCAGTAGCAGGAGTTCTGGGTTCTTATTAATTTGAAATTGTAAAATTTCACTCATTTCTCTTATTATTTCACCCCAGTACTGCCTGGCTACCTCACACGACCACCACATATGATAGAGGGAGCCCTCATGCTTCTTACATTTCCAGCATTTATTAGAAGTGTTCAAATTCCCTAGCGCAATCTTCTTTGGTGTCATGTACCAACGATAGATCATTTCATCCCATGTTAATGCCTCCTTAGTGCTTTCAGCTGCAAAGTTATTGAAGATTGTACACAAGCCCTCTAAGGGATCTGGGTGGTTAGTACTGGAAGATGGTACCACGGTTAGATCTTCCTCTCATAAAACCTAAAACTCATGTGCTCTTCAGCCCACCAGGTGGCAGAAGTTCCTGGGGCTAGTAGAGCAGATTTACTGTCAGCCACTGGAGTCCGCATGGTTGGGCACCTGTTACATCTGGCAGAAGATCTCCTCCTGACTGCCAAGGCCAGGTTGGTTGCTCTCCCATTTCCCCGTGGGAGAAGTGGCTGAAGGCAGCAGAACCCTACTCAGTTGCCTTCTACATACTCCTCTTTTAGAGGCCCTGGCAGCACCCCAGAAGCTCTTCCTTGTTCCTTTTAGATCCCACCTCAACACTGAGGAGTCTAAAAGGAGTGCCAGAAAGCCACACCGCTTCCCAGAGCATCCCTGCAATTGGTTTAGGTGGGAAAAAAGGAACCATGATGGGGAGGATGTAAAAATGACTGATGCAGTGGGCCCAGTGGAGAGGCACCCATGGACACACTGGGTTAGATCCTGAAGATCCGTTCCACTAACCATGCTGAGGGGAGCCTTCCACGGATGTATGAGGCTCTCTCGCAACAAGAGAAGGCTTCTTGTACTGGAATAAAATGCCACCATTCGCTGAATGGAACTGTGGGATCCAACCTCGGTGCCCCACGGTAAAGCTGAACAATGAGAAACTCATCTAATCTGGTTTACCATGTCATCCCCTCTTCAGTGTCCAAGCAAGTAAAGGAGGAAGGAACTTCCAGAAAGAGCCCAGAAACAGCAATTCTGCCCCTCGGGTCTTGGGGAGATAGGGCTTACAGCAAAAGCAGCAGCTGAAATACCACCTCTGCGAGGAGCAGGATTTGAGTCCAGTGGCACTTTAGAGACCAACAAGATTTTCAGTATAAGCTTTCAAAAGTCAGAGCTCCCTGAGTGCCTGAAGAAGGGAGCTTTGACTCTCAAAAGCTTACACTCTGAAAATCTTGTTGGTCTCTCAAGTGTCACTGGACTCAATCCTGCTGCTCTACTGCAGACCAACATGACTGCCCACCTAAACTAACCTCTATGAGGAGTCAATCGATTGGTCTTCAACTAATCCTAAAATGATGTTTTTTAATAGCACAGTTTCCTCTGTGTTAAAAAAAAAAAAACTTTGCATGCACTTTTGCTGAATCAATGGCCATTTTCACATGGCCATAAATTTAGCGCTAAACTTGTGCTTCCGCAGAATTCTCACCTCATTCTAGTTTTGTCACATTTTGCCCATTCTCCATCCATTCTGCTTTGTGATTCTTCATTTCGGCATTTATGGCTTCCATGTGAATGGTTTGGAACAAGTATTAACGACTTCTAACACAAAACCAGCAACTTCCCAATTTACCAATCACTCCTTTTTAAATTTCCAGTTCAGTTTGAAGAGATTTTCCCACCCAAGACTCCCGCAATCCCCTGCACACTCCACCAGGCAGCTGAATAATTTTTGCAGCATGGAGGGCAATCTAAACTCCCCTCTGTCTGGAGATCAGGGGGCAGGGCCACCGGCCATGTGACCATTTTTGCAGAGGGCTATTTAAACTTTTAAAAACTCCCTCCTTGTTCCAGCTAACCCAAAGTGATGTCATTGTGCGGTCCTGAGTTCTACCACTGAGTTCCACCACCTCTTTTCCCAGAAAAAAAGCCCTGGCAAAGCCCTATTACCTTCGTAAAAATGTCCTCCTGAATACTTCAATTTTACATAGTTTGTGAAGTGCCAGGAAAGTGGGAGCCTTCCTGAACATCAGGCAGGCCATTCCATAAGGTGGGGACTACAAAAGAAAATGCATGTTTACATTCAGTTCCTGATCTTACCCATTTGTAGCATGGCACATACAGATGGCCCCGCTCAGATGAGCAAAGCTAGGATGGTGGAGTATAGGAGGGTCCAAGACTATGAATAGATTTGTATGTAATAAAAATAATAACTGTGCATTCTACAGAAATTATTGCCCCATTCAGAGTGGTGAACAGAGTTAATGTTGTTATTATCCTGCCCCCCCCCCATACAGCTGGGACTGAGAGGAATGGTATACCTAACACCGAGGTCATGGCAGTAGTGAGATTTGAACCAGCAGAGTGCTGATTTGCATCCCAATCACCTAACCACTATGCTACAGCAGCTGTCTATACCATGTACCTTGAATCAAATCTGATAACTGATGGGCAGCCAATGGAGTGCAGAAGGGGGCTAACGTGCATGCTCTGCCTAGTTCTTGATAATAACTGAGCTGCGGCATTCTAATCCGCCCCAAATAGAGTTTCTGAGTTGACTTTGAGGGAAGACCTATTAAGAGTGCATTGCAATAGTCAAGTCTCGACGTTACCATAACATAGATACGGGTGGCCAGATCAGCCAAGTCAAGGTAGGGGGCCACCTTCTTGGCTAAACTAAGTTGGTAGAAACCACTTTTTGCAGCTGCATTAATTTACTTCTCCAGCAGTAATGCTGGATCCACTATATCCATTAAGCTCTTGATTGTATCAGCAAGGATCAGCTGAATCCCTTCAAAAGAGCAAAGCATGATGTCCTTCAAAACTCCTGCCTCTCCAACCAGCATTACTTCTGTCTTGTCAGGATTTAGTTTCAGTTTGTTCACTCCGTGCCATTTATCTACAGTGGACATCACCAGGATATTTGGATAGAGAGATACAGACCTGGGTGTTGTCAGTCTATCGATGAATGATTTGTCCTAGGCACTTTACAGAGAGTTTGAATAGAATGGAGGGTAGGATTGTGCCCACAGGACATTTCCCACACTGATGACAACTGGTCTCTGATGGCAACACTGAGTCTGGTCTGTGAGGAATGATTTGAACCGGTCCAGAGTCTGTGCTTGGATGTGTTAACAGGCCTTTCGGCATGGTGGCCTGCCATTCTATGCTCCTTTTCAAAAAGGCTGAAAAATGAAACTTTTTAAATTGCTCGATAACTGTGTTTGATAAGAGTTTGTTTTTGCTGGGAGATGGTTGCCGTCCTGTTAAAGTTTTTAAATGATGATGGTATCCCACACTTGTGCAAGGATGAAGGTGATAGAACTCATTTTTAGCATATATATCTCAGGATTGCCTTTCAAGTTCCACCCAGTTCTCCCACTGAACTTATGTCAACATCAAGGAGACTTTGCCACTACTTGTGATAGAATTTGTCCAGCAGAATCTCTCCCAAGATGTCATTATACTTGAAACCTAAACCAAAGAATAACAACCCTTCCTGTTTTCCTGTGGATGCTCAAAATGAGACAGAGACTGATAAAGGCTGAGTGTTTTATACAGACTTTTAATCACTCAAATAAACTTAAGTTGATCGGGGGCTCAGCTGCTGAATGGATTTTTCATTCTCAGTGCTCAGCTTCAGCGTTGGAACGTGGACTAATAATGATGAGAGAGGGCCTCTGAGCATGTGCAGAAGTGTTACTGTAACCTTTTGATAATCCAAACCTGCACGAAACATCTGGAATAAGGACCAGAGCTTCCAGATGTGGGGCTTCTAGGTCTATGTAGGGCCCAGAATCTCTAGAAAAAGAAAACCCCTGCAGCTCATCTGAGGGTTTATGGTGTGGGTTTTTTTGGCCTTGGATTCTTTTCACATAGAGGGTTTCCTATGATTTGGGTACCAACCTGTAGCTGTTTTTTGCTGAGCTTCCTCGTTTTCCATTTGTTGTCTTACCTTGTTTTCTTCACAGTTTCTCTGTGCTGTCTTAAATCAGATAAAAGATTGTTTGAGAAAGCACCAAAACAAGGAAAACTTTGCTTTAAATCCACTTTGAATTCAATATCTATAGGGTATGGACAGTTTTTGCATAATAATATAATTTATATTATAAATATACTTATGTTTTATAATATATTTATAATTTTCATTATCATTGCCTCTGCATATTGTAGTACTTAGAGAATCAAAAGTTATTAACAACCTGCCAATTATCCAAGCCAGTCAGGCCTTTTACATACAGCAGGATTTCCCAGGAGCTTTCCAAGAAAAGAGAATAGAGAGAAAACCAAATCTTAGCTAATCAATAGAAGTGGAACAGCACCACCTATTGGTTGGAGGCATATAATAGGTACAGTTTTCCCAGTCTAGATTAAAGGTTTAAACAAATATTTAAGAAGCATAATAATCTACAAACCAGAAAACGTTTTTGTGATTTACGCCCTCTCAGGTTCTGTTTTCAGAGGATGCATACATGTAATGGCTTGCTAAAGGAGAACTGTTACGGGCATGTTGTCTTTTGCCAAAGACTTCATTTCAGTTAGTAGAAGTTTGGATTCTCTCCTCCACTCTGTCCCCCCCCCGCTCCCCATTCCAAGGCCATATGTTCCCTCTCTTAGGGATGAGGATATAGATCAACTTTTTCTAGTATTTTCTTCTTGACATACTCATTTTCATGTCTTTTGATTTGCTATCATTCATCAGCCTGTGCTAATTCACAGTTCAATGTAGGTGGGTGTTGGGTTCACCTGTACTTATTGCTTGAAGATCAAGTGACATGAGAGCATGGGCATTCAAGTCCACAAATATGCTTGTGATGTCTTTAAATGAAATATGTCCCCAAAACAATTGAAGCAGGGTTTTTTTGTGGTTACTACAAAAGACCATGTAGTACACAAAGATCCCATTCCCAGGGAGAGTCAATTGCTTCTGTCTGCTCTCAACGGCTGGTTACTAATGGTTACTAGTTTCACCTCAGCTGCATCTGTTGTCTTTTCCTTTAAAGAACTAATGTTCCTGTTTCCATAACAGCAGGTGCCTGGATAACTGTTCCCATCTGAGCTCTTCTTATTGTTGCTCAAGGTAGCCCTTCTGCATCAGCAACTTATAGTTCCCGGCACATTTTCCCTCCTCTAGAGGATTCCCCCTGCATTCTCTTCACAGGCCGTTTGGCCCAAGAGTCCTTTCGGAAACGGCTCTATTTATTCCTCCCCCTCAAACAATCCTTGTGATTGCCACTACTTCCTTTTCCAACTACTTTGCCACCACATTTGCAAGCTGTTCCTGGAAGGCTACTGTTGTCAGAAGGGTCACTTTTTGAAGTGTAGACATTTTAGATATTTTACCCTGTCCCTCAGCCAAATAGGCTCTTGGGGCAGTTTGCAATAGGCAGTTAAAACATAACAGACAACAATAAGCTAAAACAATTAAATAGCAAACAGGCTGAAACAGGACAATTAAAACCAGCACAAACATCCCAATTGCTTATTCAGCACGTTCATATAGATGTTAAATACCACGAGGAATGGAATCCTGCATAATGCCTTGGCACAAGTATTTGTACCCCCAAACCCCTTCTTGTACCAATTGTCCGGATAGGACTGAAACCACCAGAACAGTGACAAAAATGAGCATTGACTTAACAAAAGCTCTGGAAAACATTGTTGGTCTTTAAGATGTTGCTGGACTCAAATTCTGATCTACTGGAGCACATTATCAGCAATCTGTCTTGGCCAATCAGTCCTCAAGGGAATGGCCGAAGTGGATATCTGGTCAGAGGAGGGAATCAGTGGAAAGTGCTGGTTCCTCTTCTGCAGATGAAAATGCCATTCTGTTGGATGAACTGCATGACTGGATATGTGCCATTATTTATTGGTTCATTTTAGGTTGTTAGCTGCCTTGGGCCAGCATCTTGGGAGACCAGGAAAAGAAAGCTTAAAAAATAAATATGAACTTCTGAGGCTACTTTATACTAGTCTCCCCAGCTCTCCAACCCATGTTTGGACTTACAAGGGCCCCAAGCACAGTCTCTGATTAAGCAACAGCTAGCCCCAGCGAAAGAGCACTGACTGTACTGTCTACTCTAGCTGAGGGTTAAAGTTAGAGACTTTTGTTCTTAGAGACTTATTCCTGCATTGTCACCCCCAAACACTCCCAACCTAAGTATAATAAATAACAACATAATAACAGTGTGCTTATATACCACTCTTCTAGACAGAAAAGTGCCCAACACAGAGCAGTGAACACAATCAATGTTATTATCCCCATAATGCAGCTGGGGAGCTGGGGCTGAGAGGAGTGGCTTACCCAAGGCCACCTATTGAGCTCATGGCAGTAGTAGGATTCGAACCAGCAGAGTGCTGCCTTGCAACCCAACCACTTAACCACTATGATTTTCCTTTCCCCACCTGTACAGGAACTCCATCTCAGCTGCTTCCTAATAGAGCTGCAAGCAGTTTGGGGGCTGGGCTGGAAAATTCACGGAATACTTGGTGCCTTAATCACCATGGAGCTCAGAGCATGCCCGTCTCCGTGCCCTTCTGCTTGCTTCCCATTGTGGAGACTGTGATCACGTCAGGGAGATGGGGAAAAGATGTTGCGTGGGCTGGAAGCCAGAGAGGAAGGCATGCATATCTTCCTAGCTTGCAGTACTGAAGGAGCCTGTCTTTCCATCTCTGTCCAAGAGAAGATTCCCACTGACCATACGGCCCAGCGCTCTGCCTCCTGAAGCAAGCAGAGCAGCTAATGCTAGCAAACACACCTCCCACCCCACTGCTTAATTTAGTTTCTTCACTGCTTATGTTCCTGTTCCTCCTTTCCCTTGAGTCTTGATGCCAGTGCAACTGGCCTTTCCTTTTCTAAATGAACATAAGACATGGCTGTGTTGTGCTAACCAAATGCTGACAGACTGCACTCTTCACATGCTCAAGTGTAAACAATCCATAGAAGCCCATTCCTGATCATCATTTTTGGCCCTTCTCTTCCCTACTGAAGAAAGCATCTTGATCTGTCAACTTATCTCTTTCCCTTTCTGCCCTTACAATTATCATCCTTTTCAATGAAGCTGTATGTGTGTGTGTTAGTTTCATTGGTGCAAACTCAAAACCAACTCATGTTTAACATGTGACCTGAAGCTTACCTTTAAATGGAGGGGGGCATGCAAATAGGCACCCATGCATGTGTGAAGGCAAGAGGAGTGTCTTCATTCATTCATAGATGGGCTGCTGTGGCAAAGTGGTTCATGGGCTGGTCTAGGAATCAGCCCTCGGCTAGTTCGACTCCCACTATTGCCATGAACTCAGCAGGTGCCCATAGGTAAACTGCTCCTCTCAGCCCCAGCTCCCCGACTGTATTGTTGGGATAATGACAACGCTAACTTTGTTTACTGCTCTGATTGGGCCCTAATTTGTCTAGAAGAGCAGTACATAAGCACAGTTGTTATTATTCCCTCCTTTCCACCCCATGCCTTTTAATTAGCAGAGAAGGGTCATGGGGGAGGGCTATTTGTCTTCCTGTCAATTCCATGCATCTCCCCAGGCCTGATTAAATGATATGGGCAGATCTGGGGAAGACAGGTGGAAATAGCAGTAATACAAAAAGCCCTCTCCAACGGCTCTTCTCTGCTAGTTAAAGCATGCAGGGTGCAAGGGGGGGGGGGAATGAAGACACCCCTGCTGCCTCCACGTGCACACAGGAGCTGCTTTACATCCTTTCCCACTGTTCTAAGGGCTAGCCTCAGGTCATATGTTAAATACGAGTTGAGTTGGAGTTTTCCCTAATCAAACTTACATTTAGTGCGTGTGTAAAAAGCACCTTGTGGTGCTTTTACACATGGTGCCATCAAGTCACTATGATGACCTCCCTCAGGGGATTTCAACAAGGGCCCTTTTCACACTGCCTACAGGGACTCACAACGACGTGGAACATTGCGCTACAAACGTGGAAAATCACATTTTCTCGCACGAGATTTGCGTGAGAAAACGCAATTTTCTGCGTTTGTAGCGCGATGTTCTGCATCGTTGTGAGTCCCTGTAGGCAGTGTGAAAAGGGCCAACAACAACATTTGATTTATATACCATACTTCAGGACTTCACCACTTTACTAGAAGGGGACTTGGGAGGATCTCTTTTCCCACATCCCATTAAGAAAAAAAAGTTTGGAGCACCTCAGAGAAACCAACCCTGTGAGGCGGAACACTCCTAAGCCAAACAAGAAGGGAGAGATAGTGTGCTTTAACCACCAGGAAGAGGGACACACAAAATCCCGTTGTCCAAAGTTAGACAAAGGAAAACAGCAAACCTCAGCCAAGATTGTCAAACTAGTTAAAAAGACCGAAGTCGTTACAGACCTTCCCCCAGACCCTGTTCCAATAAAAGCCCAAACAGAGAGACCAACTAGAGTCTTACAAGCCTAGAAAGTGTAGGATGATTTAAACAGGGAATACTTGAAGTCTGTAGACATAAATGATGAAGAAGTAATAGGCTGGAGAGATACAGGGGCAGAAGTCACCTTAATAAAGAAAGAATATTTATCAGAAAAAACATACAGGATTAATGGACTCAGTGGCACAGAATCTGAGGCAAACTTGGCAGAACTCCCAACTGGATACAAAGGATTCCAGGAAAATTGAACGTTCCAATTTTGGCCTCACAAACTAAGATGGTTAAAGTAGTGACCAGAAGTAGGCCCCAAAGTCAGGCTTCAGAGTAGCAGACTAGGCCTGAAGTTCAGGGGATTGCTATTAGGCTTCCCAGGTGCCGCTGGTGGCAGGCAAACTCCCAGGGATTTGCCCCCTCACCTGCTGATTGCCCAGTGATCGGCAGGAGGGGACATGCTCCCGGAGGTTGCCCGCCACCAGCTGTGCTGGAATGCAGGCAGGGAGTCTGCCACGAGCTTCTCTAAAAGTCCAGAGTTCAACCAAGCCGACCGGGGAGCAAGCAGGGAGCGTAGTCCAGGGAGCTGAATTCAAAGGTCAGAGCCAAGAAAGCAGTCAGAACAGAGCTGGGTCACAGTAGAGCCAGGCGGGTCTGTGCACAGGTGCTTCTGCAACGAGGGAAAGGGCGTCCTGGCTTAAGAGCTCTCACCTTCAGGGCAGTGCTGGATCCTGTTAAGACTCAAGGTCATTACGCCGCTGTTTGAGTGCCTGAAGCCTTGCACTTCGCCTCCTTTCCTGTGCAGCAAGATGCTGCCGCACTCTGCGCTGCCTATCAGGCTCACAGGAGCTGGGTGGGGATGTTGCCCTGGTCTCCAGTGCTGGTGCAGGTAAGGGAACAGCCTCTGTCTCTGAGTCTGCCCTGGATTCCTCAGCCTGCTCCGGCAAGGGTTCCTGCTGTTCCATTCCCTGCTGGTCTTCCAAGCGGCTGACTCTGGAGGGGCTTGGAATATCCCCACTCCTGTCGTCCTCCCTGAGGTCTTCATCCTCTGAGGACTCAGAGCCCACGACACCAGCAGGCACCTCAGGAGCACATACCGCACACGTGTTCCCAACCGGCACGGCAACGTCATGGAAGTGTCGTCACGCTGCCTGTGGGGGCATTTCCGCGCTTCTTTTGGGGTTGGGCCCCAAACAGGCCTAATTAGCCCTGTGTGGAGCATGGGAGCGCTCACACAGCCGGCACGGTGACACTTCCTGAAGTAACGTCATCACAATGGCTCTGGGGCACGCGTGTGTGAAAGAAGACATGATGTGCTACACAAGGTAAGTGCCAGGTACTCCACCCTCCCGACAGGAGGTGAGGTGTACCTGGCAACCCTAATTGCTATGGATACCAGTTGTAGCCTCCTAGCAGAAAATGTACAAACTGGGCCTAGAGTGATAGATACCGACAGCTTCTTTCAGGGAATCCACACCGTAGAATTCCTTATGGAGCAAAGGCAAGACCAAATGTTGCAAGATTTGTGGCAAAAGACGGAAACTTCCCAGGAAGTGACAAATCTTGAATAATGATCCTAGACAGAGACTGCTAGAGTGTCTATGAAGAGTAAATGTGCTGCTATCTGGGAGAAGCACAAACAGCTAGTGAGCCCCAGGAAATACAGGATGCAACTTTTACAGCTGGTCCATGAGACACCTGTGGCAAGACATCCAGGGATCAACAAGACCAGAGATAGGCTGCAAGCCAGATTTTATTGGCCCAGTGTGGGGAAAAAACATCAGGGCATTTTGCAAGCATTGTCAGGCATGTCAGCTAGTGGGCAAGGTGCAATACAAAAGGAAGGGACTTTTATAACCTATACTGCTTGTCTCTGAAGTGTTTGCTAAGATTGGAGTAGACATTGTCAGGCCAATTGCTAGAGCAACCCAGTGGAGGAATAAATATATTTTGATCATAGTGGACTATGCTACAAAGTTCCCAGAAGCAATACCTTTATGGGATGTTGAAGCAAAAACCATAGCAGAAGTCTTACTGACGGTGTTCACCAGGCTAGGTTTTCCACAGGAGATGGTTATGGATTTGGGGACCACGTTCATGCCCCATGTGATGAAGGAACTGTTGCAGGCTTGTGGAATCAAACACCTTACCACCACAGCTTAATACCCACAAGCAAATGGTCTAAATGAAAGGTTCAATGGCACCTTGAACCACATGCTGACGACCTACACTGTGAACCATCCGCCCACACACACTATATTTCTGAACTGAAATGGCTTGGGCAGTATCTGCCTCTTTGTAGGGCTGTGTGTGTACTCATTACTGCACATGCTGCCCCACAATGGGGTGAAAAGAACCCCCCCCCAGGCCATTTCAGTGTGGGAAAATGACACAATTGGGCCCTGCAGCACTTGGGGAAGTAATTCCCTGAAGCTGTTATGTGGTTGCAGGAAAAGCAAGCTAGCCTGACTTGTGGAAAAACGTCTTCTGTAGTTTGAGCCTAGCAGACACACTAAAAGGCTACAACCAACACTGCCGGACACATGACCTAAGTGAGCCTAAGATCTGTGATACAGATCTTGAGGGGAAACAGAAACGTGTTCTTGAGGGCTCACTTAAAGGGACTACGACACATACTCCATGTAAAGAATGTTCCTCTCCTTAGCTGTGTTTCTCCAACCCCCAAATCTCTTTGGCCTCTTTAAGTCTTTCTTTCCTGTCTCTTTGCCATTGTAGTCATCTTTATTTGTACCATTTTCAGCTTTACAGCATCAAGGCAAAAGCCTCATCTGCTCACTTGATATTACACTGGTTAGATTGAAAGGCCAAATAAAATTGTATCAGGCTTACCTTGCAGACTTCTGTTTTGCACCTGGCCTGGAATCACAAACCTGTCTGGGCGTAGGTGGAGCTGAATTCCTTGTTAAGGAGTAGATTAGAGAAGAAGGCAACACAATCTAAACTAGGCTCGTAAAGGGATTTTTGCACTCCAGAAGAAGAAACAACAACCCAATGACTTTAAATCATTGTCTGATTTGAACAGGACTGGGAGGAGGGAAGAGAGGGCCATAAAGCATTTGCCTGGGAGGTAACTTGAATACCCACACCAGAGTCTTCTAGAGTCTTGCTTAGCCACTAATAAGAAATCACTGCAGAGCTAGACCTGCAATAAAAGAGGTGAACAGGTAAAAATAAAAAAGGGGTATTGTGTGACACCTTAAGAAATAAAAGAGTTATTGAAGCATACAACTTCAATAAAGGAGACACAGGAGGTGTTACAAGATTCTTCTTTATTTCTGCTGCAACGAGGCTACTTCGGCTTCATACGTAACATGCATTTCTATGATTAGTTAAGGAGGTGGCCCAGCTGGCCCGGTTTGTGTTAAGAAGCCATTCCAAATAGTATACATTAAACAAATGGGCCCTTCAGTGCCCACAAGAAGAGTAATAGTAATAAGTAAGTGCTGTCAAGTTGTAACTGACTTATGGCATTGGAAACCCCTCATGGAGTTTTCAAGGCAACAGGTGAGTAGAGGTGGTTTGCCATTGCTTGTCTCTGCATACCAACCCTGGACTTCCCTGGTGGTCATCCACTTAAGTACTAACCATAACTGACCTTGCTCATCTTTCCAAGCTCGTATCAGCTTGTGCTAGTCTGGGCCTATTCAGGCTGAGAAAAGTAGCAAGAATCTAATCCACTCTCCCAGCCCAAATTGTCCCTGTAAATCCCTTTAGCCAAGTATTTGGGTATTAGTGGTCAAATGTTTTCACAGCTCCCAATGAGTTTGACTACAAGCTAGGCTCTTTCCAGGTATATTAGGATATCTAAAACAATTTAAAAGTCTTCCACTGAGAAAGCTGTTTCCCTGAAGATATTTCACTGGGGCTGTTAAAATATGTATGAACTGAAACATTGATGAGCTTCTTAGTATAGCTGTATCATTGATTTGTATTTTTGTGCTTGTACTTGCTTTTTGCACTGAGACTTCAAAGTGTTTCAGTATTTGTTCTGCTTCCCATGTTTGCAGGAGTTTCACACTTGCAAGGTAGTCATGGGCCGCAGAACCAATGTTTGTCCACAGTATCCACGATTTCCCCCCCTGCAGACATACCGTGATTTTATTTTGAAGCCACTTCCTCCCTCAATGGTATGAGCACTCTTTTATTTTATTTTTTTCAAAGCTAGGAAAGTGTTCTAACATTACTGCTAATTTCTCCTAGCTTTAAAAGCCAGGAAAGGGTTAAATGGCTGCTTTCCCCTTCTTCTTGGTATCTTCTGCTAACTCCAAAGACTAAAAAAAAAATCACGGGAAGCTGCCAGGAGGGAATGAAGCAGCAGCATTTTAATGCTTTCCTGGCTTGGCTTTAAAAAAAAGTACATGTTTTCCCCCAGACCTCTGCCACCAATTGCCTCTCCAGTGGGCAGCAGACAGCCCAATCAGCAAACACAAGGAGGGAGGGATGGGTTCCAAAGTTACTAAGCATGCTCAAAGTTAAAAAAAAAAAAGTGTGACATGAATTGCAAAGTCCCGAAAGCCCAAAATTACACTGAGGCTTCAAAGCACAACTAAAATGAAAAACAAGACACCAAATTGAAACTGCCTTGGACAGTGTGGAATGTGGAAGCACCATTGCAGTCAGGTGTATGGTCCTAAATGGCGGTTTAAACCATAAATGCAAAAGGGACCAAAAACTAGTTCCTACCATGATTGGTCATGTTCCTTCTTTTCACGCTGCTGTTCCCTTGTAAAGATCCAACCATGAACAGAATGAATTCTGGTTGGGTAAGTAAGCAAACAACTTGCAGAGTGTGCAATCAGCCATACTACTATATAAAAGGCTAAGCATATTCAAGACAACTCACTTCCTACCCTTATGCACCACCAGAGGGCGCTGCTGTAGAGGGAAGGCCAGATGAGGCAGCCAGACCTCCAGAGAGCACGCCACAGCGGGAAGCCCAGGCCGGGATCAGGCGTGGAGCAGGTGGCAATGCCCTCCCCCCACCTTCACCCAGATGGGATCAGGAGCGGAGCAGGTGGCAATGCCCGCTCTCCGCCTTCACCCAGCTGGGATCAGGAGCGAAACAGGTGGCAATGCACGCTCCCTGTATTCATTCAGCTGGGATCAGAAGCAGAGAGGAGGCAATGCTCGCCCCCTGTCTTCACCCAGCGGGGATGAGGAACAAAGCAGGTGGCAATGCCCATCCCCTGCCTTCACCCAACTGGGATCAGGCGGGGAATAGGTGGCAATGCCTTCCCCCCATATTCACCCAGCTGGGATCAGGAGTGGAGCAGGTGGCTATGCCCAGCTCCCCTTCACCCAGCTGGGATCAGGAGCAGAGCAGGGGGCAATACCCACCTTCCACCTTCACCCAGCTGGGATCAGGAGAGGAGCAGGTGGCAATGGCTGCCTGCCGCCTTCATCCAGCTGGGATCAGGCATGGAGCCTTCCACCTTCATCCAGATGGGATCAGGAGCAGAGCAGGTGGCAATGGCATCCTGCTGCCTTCACCCAGCTAGGATCAGGAGCAGGGAGCAATACTTGCCCTCCACCTTCACCCAACTGGGATCAGGAGTGGAGCAGGTGGCAATGCCTGCCCCCCACCATCACCCAGCTGGGATCAGGAGCAGAGCAGGTAGAAATGCCCATCCCCCTTCACCCGGCCAGGATCAGGCAGAGAGCAGGAGGCAATGCTCGCCCCCTGTTCAACCTGCCAGAATCAGGTGCAGAGCAGGCAGCAATGCCCCCCTCCAAATTGTCCCGGCTGGAATCAGGCGCAGAGTAGGAGGCAATGCCCATCCGTTCTTCACCCAGCAGGGATCAGGAGCAGTGCAGGTGGCAATGCCCACCCCCGCTTCACCTGGCCAGGATCAGGAGTAGTGCAGGTGGCAATGCCCACTCCCGCTTCACCAGGCCGGGATCAGCAAGGCTTGGTCCTTCAACCAGCCGGGATCAAGTGCGGAGCAGGAGGTGATCCCCCCCCCATTTGACCAGGACCAGGTGCAGAGGAGGTGGCCATGCCCGCCCCCCCCCCCCCCGCCATCTAGCCGGGATCAGTGATGGAGAAGGAGGGAATGCCTGCCTGCCCATCTTCCCCTTTCTAGAGCCCGTTGTATTTTTTCACTCAACAGGCTTTGTTGCTAGTACTCCATAAGCTACAACACCATTATATCATGTACTGATAATTTCTAGATACACAAAGAGCTGAGGTCTAGTAAGTTTCTTAGTGATGGTTCAAAATTATCTAGAAATTCCAGTTCCACTCACCCGAACAAAAACACTCTTTCCTCATCAGTAACAAGGCAAAACTAAAGGCAATATGAATGGAGGGCCTTTACCATCATTCCTCAGTATCAGGAAGTAATATTTGGTCGATCTCTTGCCCATCTTAGTTGTTTTTCCATCTCATTAGAAATGTCTAGTTGCTTATGGTGATTTTTTTACTATTGTGCTAGCTGTTAAGGCTTTTATAAGACTGCTAAAATTCTATGGCTGTATTAATATATATTTTAGAGCTGTTATAGACGGGTAAATTTAAAAGTTATTTGGAAAAGAAATGGGACATAAGGGGGAAAGTGTGGTCATTGGACAACTATTAAAGGGGGAGGTAGAATGTCTTTACCGATGGAAATAATATATGGAAAGTTAAAATAAGTTAATAGTGTGAATTAATAATCTTTTTTTCTTAAACAATGTATTGGATAGAATAATAGATACAATTAGATAATGGGTTGGAAAGCCGTTGGAAGTCTAACAAGAAAAGGGGGGAGGGAGTGGGTGGGGGAAACAGGAATAGGTAGGGTAATAGAATGTATATTAATTAATTTGTATGTTAACTCACCCAATAAAAATTATATATATATATATTTTAGAGCTGGTTTTATTGTTTGACCATGTATGTATTGTTTTATATTGTAAACTGCCTTGGAAACTACAGACTGAGAGCCCAGTCTATACTGTTTAAAATAAACAAATAGGTCCATCTTCCTACACTGACCCTGTATTTACACTTTTGGTCCTCCTAGCTCAGAGATATATGCAGCATGACTGTAGTGCTCTTTATCTGCTTTTGTATCAGCTGCACATCACATATGCCTTCCACTCCATCACATCGCAAGGCTGAGTCCTGACAGTTGTTCTTGCCTCATTGGCCAGTACCATATATTTATTCTAGAGTGATTTAACATGGAGTGAATCTTTCATTTACTGCATTACTCATCCAGAGCCACCAGGTGACAGTAGATCTTGTACAAATTCTGCAAGATTGAGTTTAGTGGCAATAAGGTAATGTAGGAATACTCAGTTTCAAGTCTAAGTTTTAGAGCACATCTATACACATTTCATATGTAATGAAAAATCATCTGGATTAACCGAGATCTGTGGCAGTAAACCAAAGAAAAATTAACAACAACAACAACTGATTTATATACCGCCCTTCAGGACAACTTAATGCCCTCTCAGAGCGGTTTGCAAAGTATGTCATTATTATCTCCACAATACAATTCAATATCCGTACAGGAGGGGTTCGAAAAACCCTAATCACTACTCGAGGCTACACCCCCGGAACCCAATAATGCACCACAAGTATGTCAAATAACATTTAGTGGTTAAAATACCAATATTGCAACATTTCCCATACAATGCGCAGTGATAAATTATTTTCATATAGCAACAATTCTATTTGTACTAGAATGCTCAGTCCAACATCACACTGGCAGTACAATGTCCTGTGTGTGCTATGGACTAAACAATGAGTCCATAGACGTGTTCCAGTTCCACTATCAGGAGGACTTCACAGGAGTAATCCAACATCAACCGACTGAAAATGTCCAATAGTAAGCAAAGTTGCATTTCTTCCGTCAGTTTCATACGCAAGTGGCAATTTTATCACAATAGGCAGATTCAAGGGAGCAACAAGGCTCCAAATAGCTTAGAATCTCCAGATGGATGGCAACGA